>NC_052532.1:137398182-138007244 GCF_016699485.2 Gallus gallus
AGCTCTGGCGGCACTGCCCTCACAGCAGCTTGGGGACACGAGGAGGAGTTCGGTGAAAGCTTGGGGAAGGAGCCGGTAGTAGCCGAGCAAAGGGCTGTTGAGGATTTTCTTCCCTAAACCCGTTGTAGTTATTTTCCCCAGTGGGGTTGTTTTTTTTTTTTTTTTACTTCCCCGAAAAGCTGCTTTCCATCTTTCTGCTAATATAAAATTGAGGAGTGATAAGAAGGACTGAAGTGCGGACCTTGTTCGTGTGACGCGTTCCTTGTCTCGGGACCATCTGCTGTGGAGATGTCCCCGTCCATGTGTGTAAGAGAGATAAGAAGGGCGCTGAGAGCCGTCCCAGCCTCTGGTACTGTGCTCTTCCTCTGATGCTTGTGGGGCTGGGACGTTGATCCTTTCTGCTTTATCCCACAGAGCAACTGCAGGCAGGTTTCTCAGGTTACTTCCTTGTTGCACCTGGCCGTGTGTGGTTTAACAGACTCAGGAAGTGCTAGAACACTGATTTCAGTTATTTCCTCCTCCTTCCGTGTTGACCCATGGTAATAGCAGGCTTGATCCCCCTAAAATCCCTGCTCCTACCCCTTGGGTTCTCCAGAAACATAGGAATGTGGTGTAGATATGGCCACTGCCATGAGCTAAGAGAAACTCCTTATGGGCTCCTGTATGCCACTGTAGCAGGCTGCTTTGTTGATTCATGTATTAATAGCATAAATATCTTCTTTTTTTTCAGAGTATATTAAAGTTCTAGGTCATGTTTTCGAGAACTTTTTAGTCACTGTAGCATTCAGCATGTCTCTGGCACGTGCTTTGTTTTCATTTGGCCTTCTGTCTTCTGTTGGCTGAAGTTACGTAAAAATGGGAGAAATACTTCTGACTTTTCAAGTGATCATTGAGAAGGATGAAACTTTCCATTGGTGCTAGGAAGGTGTCAGGAAAGCCACGGGACAGATTTCTGTTTCTTTTTCCTGTTTACAAAGGACTTGTACAGAACCTGAGCATCTGTACACTGGGCCTCGTGGTTCCTTGCTTATATAAGCAATGGGCGTATTTTCAAAAGGTAGCCATGTTGTTGTATGATGAAATTTGTGTTTGCTCATGTTACAGAACAGAAAAACGCTTTTGCATATGTGAGCAGTAAAGCAGGAACGCAGATTGATTACTGCCAGAATTTTTGCTGTTAAAAATGTATGCATAGATGCTGTCATTTCAATTTGCAGAAGAAAATGCTGTCTTTTTAACTGCAGGAGAGCAAGGCTTTTGTCTTCCTGTAATTCTGAAGTGAAGGTTGTCATCAGCAAGAAAACTAAAACCTTTTAAATATAGGCATTAGTAGTAGAATGCTGGAACAAACCTCTGGATTAGCTTCATTGGCTTTCCTGCTTCTTTTGCATCCCAAAGCATAAGCTTAAATCATCTCAGAAGGACAAGGTCCGCCAGTTTATGGCATTTACCCAGGCTGGGGAAAGGACTGCTATATACTGCTTGATGCAGAATGAATGGAAGCTAGAAGTGGCAACAGACAACTATTTCCAGAATCCAGACTTGTACTACAAAGAATCCATGAAGAATTCAGTGGACAGGAAGAAGTTAGAACAATTGTATAATCGATACAAAGGTAAGGCTTGTTTTTCTTCTCTTGTTGTGGGTTTTGTTGTAGTAATTATTGTCATTTGGGTGGTATCTCTCTAGCTCATCCCTCTGCCACTCCGAAGGAGCTCTAAGGAAAGACTGCAAACTTCTGCTTCTCGCTTTGTGAATGCAGCAGGGAGATTAGAATGAGAAAAGGGTAATTCCCAGTGGGAACTTCTTTTGAACTCTACAGGAGTATGTACTGAAGTTGTGTATTGAACACTAAGAGCATTTAAAACCTACCGTGAGGAAATCGTGTCAGCTGCATGCATGGAAAGGGGAGTAGAGCTTATTATGGAGCTTACTTGATTTATTGCTGCTGGCTGCTGTAAGATACGTGGATGATGCACTTTGTGTGGCAAAATAACACACATGATCCTGTACTAATACTTGGAGTTTAGTTCAAATATAGTAGTATTTCTATGCTTTGAAATCAAAAAGCATTTCAGGTAACGTTACAGCTAGAAATCTGTCTGAACAGTATAAGAAAAGCCCTCAGAAAGCCAGTCTTGACGCTCCATCCTTGATTTACTCTTTGTGCTTGCCTCTTGCTGCAAAAATGATGTGTCTGTTTGGATAGGCTTGGTAGGAAAACAGGGAAGTGGGTTAAAGGCAGACAAATGACAGCTCATTTTTATTTTTAACCTCGTTTCTTAAAAAGAACAGAAAAAATAAAAGGAAAAGATAGTCACATAAGAACATATGTGATCCAGGTAATGATGCTTATGGAAAGGTGGCCATCTGATATGAATGCATGCATTGTTCTTTACATTTTAGCGCAGAGCATGAGGGAAGCATCATTACAAGCTGCTGCTGGGATCCATAAACCTCGTGTTCTAAACATCAACAATTAATCAACTGTGGTCTTATGTACTTTTCCTAATTGTAATGTATGATGTGTTTTGTATACATTTTATCTTCTTCGTACTATTTCCACTCTTCCTGCTCTTGAAATCATGTGTTGTACTTCAGTACTTCATTATGAGGTGATAATGGAGAGACAAAGAATCAGCAAAACTGTAGAATTTGCTCTGTGTATGTGGAAGAAGCGTAACTAGTTAACCACTCTGTTTTGTATCTTAGAGATATATATTCTAGTGTTAGAATGTATCTGTGTATACTTGTGTTTTGGTCTTTGCATATCCATCTTGGAGATTGTTTGGTCAAACATACACGTGCCAACTCACAAATTCTGTAAAGAGTATAGAAATTAGGTCAAAAACCTACAAGTATTATTTATTGGCAATATTCTAGCAACGGCAAACCGTCCCATTTGTTTCTATGAAAGAAAGCTCAGTCAGTTATCTGCCTGTGCTATGGTTAGCAGCACACCTTTGCAGTTCTAACACAGGTCATGCTAAAGTTGTAACCTTAAAACTTTCAGAAGATTAGAAAGAATACAATTAAAGGTTTGATTCCTTGATTTCAGCACACATACATTCTGCTTTCAGATCTTCAGTTACTCCCAAAATACATAAGAATGGCATTTTACCTCCATTAGAACTACATCAGGTTTAGCTTGAGGCTCTGTTATGCTGAGGCATTGTTGGAGCCACGGTGTGGTAATCTTCCTACCAAATGAAAACCAAAAATGCTTCAGTGAACTGTGGCCTTTAGACAGTTGTAGTGTGTTTTCATCTATTGCTATCAGGAAAAAATTCTGTGGGCTTACTGGGTAGGTTTTTGTTTGGCTGGTTAATAAGTTTGGAACATGCCTACCAGTGAATATGTTGTCTTTTTATGTATTTACCAGCTTTACTGTGTTGTAGATTCGGTCAGGCTTATTTCTTTCTGTTAATTCGTATCTTGCACAGAGCGTTATGGAGAGAAGACAACTATTTTGTTAATATTACCTGAGGAATTTAGAAAATAGTCACGAGCCAGTTCTTAGGGAAGCTTGCAGAACACTTGATTCACCTACTGTTATTCTTCAAGGTACTTAGAACTAGATTTCAAGTAGATTTCAAGGTACTTAGAACTAGATTTCAAGCTGCGCCAGGGAAGATTCAGGCTGGATGTTAGGAAATACTACTTCTCTGAAAGGGTGGTCAGGCACTGGAATGGGCTGCCCAGAGAGGTGGTGGAGTCACCAACCCTGGTGATGTTCAAAGAGTGTTTGGATGTTGTGTTGAGGGACACGGTTTAGCGAGGACCATTGGTGAAGGGCGGATGGTTGGACTGGATGGTCCTGTGGGTCTTTTCCAATCTTAGCAATTCTATGATTCTATGAACTTGAATTTTGCAGTGTATCAGAACTGTGCTGATGATGCCTATTGGTAAATATTGTTATGAATAATTATAGTGCTCCTTTTTGTATTTTGAACTGCAGACCCACAAGATGAAAATAAAATCGGCATTGATGGAATACAGCAGTTCTGTGACGATTTAAGCCTGGACCCTGCCAGTATCAGTGTTCTGGTTGTGGCGTGGAAATTCAGAGCGGCTACTCAGTGTGAATTCAGTAAAAAGGAATTTGTAGATGGCATGACAGAGCTGGGGTAAGTATCCATTTCTGCGTAGTTCAAAATGCAAGGCCTGAGCTCAGTTTCTGATTAGAACGTTTTTAATTGAATCAAATGTGAAACTTTGAAAAGCTGGTAGCAATGGTGCTGAGCTTAACAGCTGCTAAGGGCCTGTAGTGTCCTGTCATCCCTACAGCAGCACGTTACGGCAAAACTTTAACAATGGGCTCGGGAAGGTAGAAGTAGAATGATTCTTACAGTACAACAGATCTTACAGAATCCTGGAATATCCCAAATTGGAAGGGACCTGAAATGATCACTGAGCCCAGCTCCTGACTCCACATGGAACCACCCAAAAATCAGACCGTATGTCTGAGAGCGCTGTCCAGATGCTCCTTGAACTCAGCAGCTTGGGGCTGTGACCACTGCCATGGAGAGTCTGTTCCAGTGAGGTTTATATAGTCAGCTTTAAGAACAGAGTAACATCTGTTGTTGAATTCATGAACTCATGAAGAGATTGCAAAAGGAATCTTGTTTGGGTTGTGTGCTTATGAAGACCTATGTATAATGTTCCATCTGAATTTGTATAGTAAAGGTGTATGATTGTTCTTATTTTTAAAAAGGCTTTCCAAAAAGACCTCCCGTTTTTAAGGTAACTATTGTTTTGTTTTGCTCTGAAACTTAAACTTAACTTGTTTTGCTCCTTAAAATAACCAACAGCAAAATAATATAATCTCTTTTGCAACAGGTGTGACTCCACAGAAAAACTAAAAGCTCTATTGCCACGACTGGAACAAGAACTGAAGGATCCAATGAAGTTCAAAGATTTTTATCAGTTTACTTTTAACTTTGCAAAAAATCCTGGACAAAAAGGTCTAGGTAAGTAGAAAAATTGGGGAAAATATCTTGAGACAGTGAACTGAATTCCTAATACATCCAGTAATGTAGTTGTGTCATCGACCATTCTATAGTAAACTTGTTATGGATCATTTCTCCTGAGTTCTCCTCTCTTCCCTGTTCTCTCAGTTAACCTCTTCTTTAATATCCTCGTGGTACAGAGAATTTAACAGGGATTTCTGTTTGTTTTGATGTTCTCTCCTCTTGTCAAAGCAGTTCTTAGACCCCTGACATAATTTTATGTTAAAAAAACAACAACAACAACAAAACTGAGCTAATGAACTTGTGTTTTCTTTTTTGTTCAGAATAAAGCTGGAAGAAAATTTCAGTATTAGCTGGAAAGGTGGGAGAAACTCTGGGCAGAAGTTATCGTCCTTCTTAGAATTTTTAGCTTTAACCCACAGCTTTTATGTGACGTTAAAAAAAATAGTTAAAAGTTATGGATTTGGTTCCAAGCTAGTGAGTAGAAATAGCCATGCAATATAAAAAAGTATTACTTGAATATTCTCTCTGAAGTTTGAGATTTGTCCAAATCCATGCCTTGTATTGCTGTAGTAAAATGGATACGTTATTTAAATTCAAATGGTTTTTTCTCAAAAATTCAATATTTTATATTCACATGAAAAATATCTGTAGTTTGTGAATAGATAGATGGGGGAAAAAGATTGTAAGATGAAATTTCAAATCTATATCTACTTCCAAAGGGCACTGTGTAGAAAGGAATAAAAACTTCCCTGCGTAGAACAGCATTGTTTCATTATCGTTGTTTGTTTGTGTAGTGGTTAAGAGGAAGTTTTTCACACACAGGATGGTGACACACAGGAACAGGTTGCCCAAGGAGGTTGTGGATGCCCCATCCCTGGAGGCGTTCATGGCCAGGCTGGATGTGGCTCTGGGCAGCCTGGTCTGGTGGTTGGCGACCCTGCACATAGCAGGGGGGTTGAAACCAGATGACCTTTGAGGTCCTTTTCAACCCAGGCCATTCTATGATTCTGTGAAGTGATTGGTTTCTTTTTAGCCTAGCCACTTCAATTCTGTGTCTGCATCACTTGGTATGTATGTCAGTAAGTAATCTTTCTCAAAAATTTTTGGCAGAGAAGTGGAGTGGAGGTGCAGAATGCTGATTTGGACATTCTCAACCAGTAGTGTCAGTTCCTCATTCTTTAATGGGAATTACTTTGAATAATGTGGACAGCTTTTAGTCAGCTTCCAGTTTCCCTTTATCTTTTGCTGCAATTTCTTTTCTCGTTACGCTTGTGATTCTTTCATGGGTCACATGCCACCATTCCAGGCACAAAAAGGAAATAGTTACACAGTGGTTGTGAGTAGCTGGTTGGAAATCAGGTTCATCAACTAGTTGTTTATTTTCTTGCCTCTCTTCACCATGAGGCCTAATTCTATCAGACTGCAGAAGAAAGTAATGGCGGAGGTTGGAGCTTCTGGAACACCTAAAGAAATATTACAAATAGTTTCCTGTTTTAATTGGCTCTAGTCCAGCTTGAAAGCCTTACTTAGGTGAAAAGCTTTTTAGACTTATTTCCCAAGTCTGCTCAAAGAGAGGGGGAGGGAAGGCAGCCCAACCCAGATTATGGTACTGAATGTACTGTTTATTTGACGTGAGGAGGAAAAAGGAAATGTACTTGTGTTCCATTACCTTTCTTTATTTGGTACAGAGGCCCTTTCATTTGTAAGTGTCTTCTCTGTTTTGAAAGAATGGTGGTACTTAGCAATAAGACACCAAACTGCCTTCTTGCACTAAAAAAATAAAGTTTTAGTGAGGCAAACTATGCAGTACAGAAAGAAAGTGTAGAATATTCTATAGAAAAAGTTTATTGGAACTGTTACTGGTCTCAGGTTTGAAGAATTACAATAATTCTAGCAATACTTAACATGTCTTAATTTCAAGTGATGCCTAATTCACAGTAACTTGGGGATGTTTTTGGTCTTTGTTTTGCTAAGATGTCTCTAGATATTAAATCTGAAAGCTATTTCTCTGTTTTCTGTGGAGATGCACTTTTCTGTCCATTGTGAATTTGGATCGCCATAGGTTGAATAGAAGAAAGGATGCTGAGCAAGCATATTGTCTAATATGGCAGTTTTGGGTTCTTCAGGATAGCTTAGAGAAACCAAAAGTTGATACCGCATTGATTTGGAACTGGACTCTTGTCAAGGAATGCCATTACATTCAGTGGAGCAGAGAAGTGGAGGAAAAAATAAATAGATTGGTGTTTATTTCGTACTGCTTTCTCCTCTGCTTATTCCAAGAGTGATTCTTGTTCTCCTTGAGCAAAAAGCTTTTCAGCAAGGAAAAGAAGTTCAGTCAGTTGCTCTCCAAAAGCATTTCTATGTGCTGAGAGCTCTAGTTTTCTCTCCTGCCTTTAATATAGGAATAGGTACTTTTTTATTGCACAGTGTATATTCTGTACACTTTGTATTTTCTGTCTGTTCATCTTTACTCATTCTCTCCACAACTGTATGGAAGCATGTGGTATTTGAGTCCCTGTGACTGCAAGGCATATTGTCGAGGAGATGCAGGAATACATATCATTGATGTACAAAGCCTGCTTCTTTCTTAATCCAGTGTGGAGCTGGCATAAACCTCTATCTAACCCTGTCTAGATCCTTGTAAAGTGCAGATCTCTTCTTCCTTTCCACATGCAGACTAGATGACATACAGTGCTATGTAAATATAGGACGCTCCTAAACTATTGTCCTAGCTGCTTACCTTAATTTCTGTTCTGATTGTGTGCTCCAGTGATAGCGTTTGCCTACTCATTTCCATACATTCACATTATGGCTTGAAGACTGTGAGCTCAGTAGGCTTACAGAAAGAATAAAAGTGAATAGAATTTAATAAAATGGAAATAACAAAAGGAATTATTTCCCAATTGAAAGGCAGGTAATACTTTAATGTGATTTTTCTGATGCCTGAAGTATCCAGTGCTTCCTTTTACTACACAGGGAACTACAGGGAACTTAAACCATGAAGTCATTGCTTAGGGCAGTGATCTGCAGATGGAATTTCGTCATTCTCAGGTATACGTATGACCTGTGAATACTCCTATTTGACAACAAGTGTCAACAACAAACTCATGCTCTAGTAGTGAATCAAGTTCTTTGCTTGATTTTTAATGTTTTTTATTATTGTAAAAAACAAAAAAGCACCTGTTGTTCACTGTGGTCAGTGGTATGCTAGCAAGACATCCTTCCTTGCCTTTCATCCACAGAATTTGGGATCTAATTGGTGTTGGTCCTCTGGCTGACAAAGTTGGGCAGCCACTGCCTTTTCTTAATATATTCTTAAATTTCTGACAGCTGGTCTTGTACATGTATGGCAGTGGCTGCCCATCTATGGTTAGATTTTTTCTACTTTTTTTCCTATAAATTAAATCTATGTTCTGAAGTACTGAAGCTCAGTACTTACGCATCCAGAATAAATACGTATAAAAGCATTTCCCTTCAGTTAGTAAAGCTTCTTACGTATCTGGCATATATATGTCTTCCCTTAATTTCTAGACTGAGTTAAAACAAATATGCTGATTATCTTCAAAATTTTCTGTTCTTTCCTTTGCAGTCCAATTGATCTAACTTTCTCATCTTGTAGTTAAGAAAAAGTTAGCATTCCCTGTGCCTTAGATATTTTGCTCCTTGTTTTACAACTCAGTATTGTTGGTTTTTTTTTTTTTACATTTTAACACTGGCAATATCTGCATTTTGTGATCTATTATTCTACTTATCTTCTGCAAAACTTCAATATGCTCTCTTGATCCCTGCCTTCAATTTTTGCAGTTGATTGTTCCTACTAGCTGTATTACTTTGCACTTCTCCATAATGAAGTGCTCCCTATTTGAAGTGCTTTGGGGTGGGTTTTTTTTTTCCAATTTGTACTGATAACTTTGAATTCTCATACTGTCTTCTACCGTGCTATGCTTTATCTAGGCTTTGTATAAGTGGCAGATTTAAGATTTCCTTTGTTTTGTCATCTGAATTACTTGCGTGTGGGACAGTATTAGATACAGGACTGACTCCTGTGTACGAGTCATGTTTTCCTAGTTTGATAGAGAGCAACTGAGAATCAACTCTTCAGTGTGGTCTTCTAGAAGCACCTTTGACTTTGGTGGAATCTGAAGTATGGCAGGTAGCAGTTTGAGGTTGCTTCAGTGTGCTGTGATGAATTTTGCCATGTCCAGCCTCGCTTTTGTCATCAGTGCTTTCCAAACTGAAGTTCTAGAAGTTCTTTTGGGGATTAGTGTCAGTTATCAGTGAAACTTTACCTGGAGCGTACTTCTGGGGGAAGAGGAAAACAAACCAAAATGTTCATATGTCCCAAACATTTCTTTTTTTCAGGAGACAGCATCTTTTATTTATTGACATTATTTGTAAGGAAGGGAGTAGGAAGGAACAGAAGGACTTTTTGGTGATGGATAAAAAGAAGAGTTTTAGTGGTATCTGAAATAGTTATTTTCATGGTGCACTGAATTTCATTGCAGGAAAGCAGTCCTGGCTTTTTTTTTTCAGCAGTTTTTTGTTGGTTTTATTTCTTTTTTAGAACAACCTGTCTTCTACTGCTTCTTTAATTTCTTTTTATTCTATTGTTCCCCTCAGAACAAGAAATTCTGCCTTTACATTATTAGCTGGGAGGAATCCTCTCTAGTAAATTCAGTTGCATTGATTCCATCACGCCCCAAAGTAGGCAGAGAGTTCAGTGTTCGTTCCTAGAGGTAGGACTGCCTTTTATATTGGTCTCTTTTCCGTGGTTTGTTTGGTGATAACAGGGAATCTCTCTCTTTATATCTGCAGCACTTCTGTCTCTGTAGTCCATTTATTGAATGGATCCATTTATTGTCTCTTGAATTCCATTTATTTTTATTAGCTTAATATTGTTAAGTAGTATGCTTCAGTCTGAACATAGGCTCTTTAAAGAAGTAAGAGTAGTACCAGTCCCCTTAGGTGATAGCTCATGTAAGTAGTGAGATGCAGGAAGAAAAAGTGTATTACAGGATTTCCTTTAAAACAGAAAAACAGTGTTCTGATATTATAGTGCTTAGGATCCAACTGCCAAATCTCTTTCAAATACATCTGAAAAGATTTGATTATTGTCTAAGAAAAAGATGTCTGTTTATGGGTGTTAAATCTATTGCCCTCTGAACGGTGGACAGAATTCAGGAAAAGAGAAGTGTGACACAGCAGTAGCATCTCAATGGCTGCATATTGAACCAGCAGACGTAGTATTTGGATATGTTAAGGTTCATCTGAGTGCTTTGTATTTTTGAGGTAATGTGAGAGGCACAGTTTGTTAAGGTCCAGTTTTCCAGGAGACTTTGACAAAGAATTACTATGGATAACTGGTTCTGCCTGTTTAGTCTGTTTTCTCATAGTCTTGCTACTGTATATACTATAACAACTCTTAAGCTTTGCCAAACATACTTGGAGATCTTTATCTCACCTTTTACTCCAAGTTTTAGTTTTTTTCAACTACAGTCAGTGAAATTTTGCATCCTAGCTCTTGTCTGATTAAAGAATAAGATTAGAGGTCTTCAGTCATGCTGTGTACAGAGCAGTCAAGATTTCCAAGGACACTGTTCAAGCTCAAAACAAGGCCTTAGCTCCATCTTTGCTTTTGTTTGTTTTGTTTTTGAACCTGGTACTTATTATGAGTCTCTTAATGGATCTCCCTTTTGAACCTCAACAAGATTTGTTCAAGACATTCCTCATGCTCAGGACTTTAACTACAGTTTGTTTCAGCCCAGTGGAGGAACTTAACCCATTCCTTCACAGTCTTCAGCTTTCAACATGGAAACAGAAAGATTTGGTCCTTCATCACTCCTTTGTGGTCCCTTCACCTACTTACTGGCTCAAAAGGTTGTGCTTCCTTCTCTCTGCCAGTTTCCTGGGATCAAGCAAGACATGATACATGAAGAGGGCATTCAGACTTGAATCAAATGTTACCTCAAGACCGGAAGAATGACTATCTTTGCATCCGGTATGTGGACTTCAAGGAGGTTGCATCTTCTATGAGCAGATGAGTATAATGTGCTCTTTTTAATTGAAGCAGCATCATCTTTACCTTTCATCATAGCATTATCTCAAGTTTCAGAGTCTTTAGAGATGCTTAGACATTATACAAGGGTATCATTTTCTTTCTTGCTAGTTATCAACATTTCCTCCACTTCCTATGAAGAATTAGATTGATCCATTTGTAGAATGCTTGTAAGAGTGAGTACATGTTGAATTCCCTCAATTTCTTCAAATTAATTTCATGTTTATTTTGGAAGAGGTCTGTGAATACTGTATTTTGAGTGTTTGAATAGCCTTGGTCTGTCCGTATGGTCTTTGTTTTATTTTTGTTGGGTTTTTTTTTCTTCATTCTGAAAACACCAGCGGTTTAAGAGAAGCTTAGTATAGAGCAGGGTGCTCTGATGAAAAAAGGCTTATAGTGGCACCAAAGATGTGGTATAACTTCCAGTTCTAGTAATGCCTTGTTGATTCTTTTACTCAAGTTTGGCTCTTAATTAGGATACGTATATCCAGATAACTTTAAGTCCTCAATTATTGTTTATTTGAACTGCACGTGGAGAGATTTGAAGAGACAGAAAGATGTTAAGACTGGCTATGATCAGATTTATTATCCTGCACTCACACCGACATTCAGATAGTTATCTTCTTCTAAGCCTAGCTCACATTTAGAAGCAGTTTATCTGCTTTTGTACAGTTGATGCTCAAGATGAGCATGAAAGGTTCCGCGTGGATTCAGTCTGCTTCAGCATGGCTGATACTGAGATAGAGTTAATAAGCAGTCAGACCCTGACTGATTCCTGCAGAGATCTTCTGAAATCCACGTACTGTGATTCTGGTGGACAGGGAGACATGGTGAGATTTAATTCTGGTGCTGTGCATTGTGTGTCCTCAAACGCAGAGCACTGGGGAGCTCCTGGCTAATGGTTTTGCCAGAGATGAATGGGTACAACTCAGCTGGATCCTGAGTTAAGCCAATTCCAGTGTTCGCTTCGTATTCCTCTGTTTCTCCCTTTCTGTCTTCCTTCTGTGACAGTATTCCTAATTGTAGATAAGGGTTGTTTTGCTCTAAACATTTGACAATTTGCTGAAGTGTTTCCAGGTTGAATCCTGATGGTGTTTTCTTGCTATTCTATGTGGATTTCATCCGTATGTAGAAGAACAATGTTATGATTAGGAAATAAACTCTTTTTGTGTCCATATCTTCAGTAATTTGGAGGCCCAAGAAGACTGTTAAAATCGTTCAGAAATGAGGAATCAAGGAATCAAGTAACTCACTGAATCTTGCAAGTATTCATCTGATTATTTTGTTTGTGAGGATAGTATGATGGTTTGGTTCTTCAGATTCACACTTGTTTCCAGGAATTTTATTGGAAGAAAATAATTATTTGTGCCATGTAGGCTTTGTTTCAGCTTTATAGATGTATGATTTATTTTTTTTGACCACAGTAGGGAAACATGAGGAAAGAGATCAAAGGTATTAACCCAGTGATCTTTTAGGGCAAATTACATGACTATAAAGAAAACATCTGAAGTTCCTTCTCTCATGAAGATTTAATATACTATTATAGGCAGTTAAATGATGAAATAGATGTCTTACATTTGTCCAGATTACTGTACCCAACACAGCATAAAAAATTGGAGTTTCTTGGATACTCTTGTTTTCAAAGCTGTAGAATGAGATTTGGTTAAAGCAGTGAGGAGAGAGAATCTCAAGTGAGGGAACTCTTGGCTCTGAAATTTTCATTTCAGACTCCTCTGTTTTTTTTTCTTGTTTGTTTGGTTTTTAATCTTTATCAACTTATCTAATAAAAGCAACTCTTTCCTCCCACGATCTTTATGTTTCATTCTTGGCTAATCTTCTGTTTCATGTCTGAAAGTGGGGTAACACTGCCAGGTAGTTCCTATTATGGTTAGTTGAGTACTCTTTGAATAACTGAGCACTGGGGCTTTTTACAAGCTGCTCAGAGTCTTTCACAAAGATGACTAGTATATAATGTAGGAAAGCTTTATAACATTGATAAGATAATGATTTCTTTCCAAGCTCTTAAACATGGTAGACTATACTGTCATAATGCCCATAAAATAGTATGACAATTACAGATTTTATGGGCAACCGTGCCTAATATTGAAGTATTCCTATAAATATCTTATTTTTTTTATACTGGCCTCCAAATTAGCTATTTTGTTTGCTGCCTATTTTTTCCTCTTATGTCAGTAATTTAAATGAATTGGTTATTGTATTCTGACAGCTTCAAACATAACTGCATAAACAGCTCTGCTGGTAGTGCTGTCTGAGAGAGCTGGAAAGCTCTATTTGGCAGAGGGATGACGAGTGAGTGCTGCAGTCCCGGAGTGCTGTTTTGGCACAGCAGGTCTAAATGAACTTAATTTCATGTCCCTCATAAATCCTATTCTCCAGTCATTTCCTTGCAATCTGATGATTTATCTGTTTTCTCGCTTCCCTGATTACTCGTGTTCACAATGACTTCATTCCCCACATCCAAAATCAGAGCAAAAGAGTAAAGAACTTGATCTAATTTCTAGGGTGTCTTTTTTTTTCTTAATTTAAGAATCTAATCATGAACATTTTTTTGGTAATGAAATAGGCATTTGATCACATCTTGAAAGCAGATACAGTCTGTCTAACTGGTAACGTTCTTTCTCCTTCTCCATGAGTTGTGCTAGTTTGTTATCTCTGGTCCTTGCTTAGACATTAGTTTCCAGAGGTTCATAGGTTCATGCAGCTATCTTTTCATTTCCAATTCTAAAACTCTCATACATTGTTTTTTGTACAAAAAACAGCAGCACTGAAATACATACTCTTAAGACTGCATAGGAAATTCCTGTCTTTCAAAAGCGTCTTTCTGTGGGATGCAGAACTAATGGCATGAGGCCAGAGAGGCTGTGGGGTCTCCTCCCTGGGGATCTCCAGCAGCTGCCTGGCCGTGGCACTGGGTACCCTGCTCTGGGTGCCCTGCTGGAGAGGGGGAGGGCCTGAGGGACACAGAGGGACACAGAGGGCCCTGCTGGCCCCAGCCAGCCTGTGGTTCTCTGAAAGCTTTTTTTCCCTTTTGTATTTATGTTTTTCCTTTAATCGTATAGCACTGTGTTCACTGTAGCAGATAAAGGAACTCCACAGCATTAAAGTTTATTGATACTACCGTCAGCAGCCTGATGAGGAACTGAGTGCCGTAACAGAATCTAAGGGCCTGATTTCCTATGGCTACTTTTAAGATTGGCATCACTTAGCACCTTTACCACATGGGATAGTGGGATAGTCCATTTGTGCCAGTGTGTCTTTGCATTGGTTCATGGGTTAATGTGATTACGATGAACCAGATAAGAAAGACTGACCTCCTCTTTCCTTTTTCTTTTTTCAGTAATACCTTTGACCATCTCTGCTTCTTTGCCTGTACCTTCTTCCATTTTCCAAGAAATGTTGCACCAGAAGTATATAAACTCTTGTGCTTTAAAACTGTTTTTTCATCAAAGTGCATTTTGCTTAATGCTTGCCAATGCTTACAAGGTCAGCTTGGAAAAGTTGAGTCTTCATAATGAAGCCCGAATGAATGGAATCATAGTCAGACGCTTCACAGTGAGGTTTAGAAACTCATCAGATTACTTGAGTTTCTCCCTTCCCATTTCTTTTGCTTTTTGTTTGGAATAACAGATATGAATAATGAATTTGCATCTCTGTCATCTTAGTCCGGGCTCCGCTCTCTATGAAACAGGCTCTAGGAAACTGGTCATGTTGAAGTCTGGAACTTCTCTTTCAGGTGTGAAGCCAGGTGACACTGGCTTTTGCTTTCTAATAGGTTATGCACAGTTCCAAATACCACAGTCCTCTATTGTAGGTAGGCCAGGCTTCCTTTACATCTGCTACTACCATCGTCCTTTCCATTAAGTTTCATATTTGGTTTATACTTAACCTACACTAAAAGCACCACTTGAAATCATTTTGTGGTTCAAGAAAGGATGTGCCTTTATTTTGTTGTGGCACAACGATGTGTGAATCCATGACAGTGTTATGTGTGAGGCTGGGGCAGAAGCAGTTACGTATTGTGTTGCTGAGAATGAAACAGGCCTTGAAATTCTTTTTCTACCCTTATGCTGCAACTAATATTGCTCCTCCTGTTCCACCTGAGCACGTGGCAGTGCTACATTCTCCTGTTGGTATGCATGAGCTATTAGACTGTGGTGTAGAATAGGACCTGCTTTGTGGACTTAAGATTCAGCTTTGGTTCTAGGTGTTCTTCTGATGAATGATTCTGGAAGAAGAAAATTGTACTGCTGTAAGGGCTGCTCTAGAATTATTACGCCCAGAGAAATAGTTTTTCTATTCCCTCTTGTCTTTAAAATCCCATTTCAGCTGTGCGTATCTAAAATGTGATAAACTTACAGTAATTGGCACCTGCAGACTTCAGTGTTTGGGTTGCTGTCAATATTTGCCACTCCTTTGCTTTCAGTCTGCGGGCAGGCTTATTGATAACTGTTGTGTTTTGTCTGTGGAGATTAATTACATCTTTAACCCAGCGCTGCTGGGCAGTAATGAAAAGATGTCAATCTTTAGGACTGTAATGTTCAATATGCAGTTTTTACCATTACATCTCACCTTCTGCCTTTTGGGTCAGTAAGCACCTTTATTTTTCTGTCAGCTGTAACAATTTTAGAGGAATGTAATTCATTTATATCATAGCCTATTGGACGTAGCATTAATTGTTTAACTGTAACAGATCTATTGCTTATAATGTAACGTAACATTTAATGTTTTGCTTTCTGTCTTGCAGATCTAGAAATGGCAATTGCATACTGGAATTTAGTCTTGTCAGGAAGGTTTAAATTTCTTGATCTTTGGAATAAATTCTTGTTGGTATGTACACAGTTTATTCATCCCTGACTGTTGTAGTCCACAGTAGTCTGGCTCATATGGATGGTGCTGTGCTTACAATAAAGAAAGAGGCAGACTGTCTTAATGCCTCCTTTTGAAGTTCTTCCTTTTTGTAAGCTGATATAAGAGAGTCTTAGAGCAAGCCAAAATAAATCTATATAGCTTTCTAGTGGAGAAGAAAGCAAAAAAGGCGTAGCAAAGCAGTAGTGCGTTCTGCCTGCTTAATCTTGTATCCTCCTACTTACAATAACTTCTGCATGAAATGAGGCAGTAATTGTAGATTGAACCTATGTTGTCTTTACTCTCAGGACAGCTGTGATTGTTGTTAGCCACATATTTTACCATGCTCTGCCTTTAGTGGTACTAATGCATAAACTTTATTTTTTTTTTTAAGTCAATTCTATTATGACTGACTTAACCTGAGAAACAACTTTTTAACCAAAGTTCTTGTCAGAGGAACTATTTTGACTCACTTTGGACAATAGCTGTGAACTGATCTTGACAACTTTGTATTATCAGTGCAGTTCTGTGGGCAGCGGAGTAAAGATGTATAAATTAAACTTTAGGAATTATAATATGTTCTTATTGAAGAAGTGATCTATTCATCCGTACTCCATTTCTATGTACTTGCAAAAAATGTATAATCTATTTGGATTTTTCAGTTTGATTTTTATCAGCCACTTAGGAGAATAAAAAGTCTTTTCTATACTTATTTCTATATTTTTCAAGTGTATACTTTTCATAATATTTGATTAATTTATTTTTCTAACATTTTTGGGCAGTATATTTTCTTCACTGACTGTGTGTATCAAATTCATTGAGAGAATCTATGAAAATGTTTTACATTTTAACTGCCTTAATACACTTAGCACTTAAAACATGTAAATAAATATATATAAGTATATGTATATAAGTATATAAATACATATACGCAATATATATATACGCACACACATATATGCAAGAAGTTCCATTCAGGGTGATCAAGTTTGTTACAACAAACAGTTGTACAGCTCTAGCAGTACTAATGTTATGTTATAGAGTGTCTTATTCTGCTACAAGCATTTAATCTGAACTGAAGCTTTAGAAGAAATGTATGGTTGGAAAACAAAAATGACCTAAAAAAGCAGCAAGCTAAGGACTCTATCGTAGAATCATAGAATCGCTAAGGTTGGAAAAGACCCCCGGGATCACCCAGTCCAACCATCCACCCATCACCAATGGTTCTCACTAAACCATGTCCCTCAACACAACGTCCAAACGTTCCTTGAACACCTCCAGGGTCGGTGACTCCACCACCTCTCTGGGCAGCCCATTCCAGTGCCTGACCACCCTTTCAGAGAAGTAGTATCTCCTAACGTCCAGCCTGAATCTTCCCTGGCGCAGCTTGAAGCCATTCCCTCTAGTCCTATCACTAGTCACACGAGAGAAGAGGCTGACCCCCAGCTCACTACAACCTCCCTTCAGGTAGTTACAGAGAGCAATAAGGTCTCCCCTGAGCCTCCTCTTCTCCAGCCTGAACAATCCCAACTCCTTCAGCCGCTCCTCGCAAGGCCTGTGCTCCAGACCCCTCACCAGCTTTGTTGCCCTTTGTGGTGTTATATTTTTGTTTACTTGTTTGTTTCTAAGGAGCCTTTTCCAGAAGATAATGTGTTTGCTTAACTTGACTGAAAAAAAAATGACATTTGGTTTGAGTAAAAGTGCATGTTTGCTGTTGTGTTGGATGTCAACTTCATTTTGATCAAGTTCCAGGTTTTTAGAAATGCAGTTTGTTAGTGCTTCTGATTATTAATGCTTTAAAAAAAATGCAGAAAAACCCACTCCACTGAGCCTGTTTTTACATGCAGTTACAGTTTCCTGCTGTAAATCAGATCTAGGCTTCAGGAGTGAAATTGAATTTCCAGTTAATCACCCCTGCTGACTTCGAGTAATGTAGCAGTATCAACAGATGAAATGATCCTACAGCTCACAACTGCTTAGATGTTGTGGTTTTCCACAGTCTTTTCCATACCATATGTTTCTGCTGCTTTCCTTTAGAGTAATTGTGGCACTTCACTGACCATCGTTTATGAGTTATTTATGTTTGCTAAGCTGGCAGAAAACAAATCCGGCTAAAATTGCATTTTTCTTTCTCCAGGCTAATCAGGAGGTTTCTTGGGGGGTCAGACAAGTGCCAGAGCTTGCTCAGATTGTTCTGCAGAATTGTGGATCTGGTTGTGGAACAGAATGGATGGAAAGAGAAGGGAAGGTTCCTTCTGGCCAGCTCCTTGATCCAGCTGGTCAAGTTGGGACCAGTATAGGGAAGTGGAGCAAGGTCTTAAGGTTCTGAAGGGGATTGAGAGGAGGGAAGAAGGAGAATGGAAGGGCTGACTGAAAGCTGAGAGAACACTGACTAGAACTGAAGCTTTTTGGCCTGCTGCTCAAACTGGCCAGGCTGGAAACTGTTCGGTGTGAATGAGGCAGGAACATACCAGAAATTAGACAAAGAAGTGGTAATGGAGAATAGAACAAGTGGAGCAAATGCAGATGTGCACAACAGTGAAGGAGGGAGTATCAGAGAATCATCACAGAATGGTTTGGTTTGGAAGGGACCTTTAAGATCATCTAGTTCCATCCCCCATAAAATAGCAGTTTATTTTGTAGTTTCGACTTATTAAAATAAATAATTGTAAACCACCTGTTTCTGTGTACGTCAAGATAAAATACTTATGTAGAATTTATGAATAGATTATATTGAACAGAACCGTTTTTCTTTTATAGGAACATCATAAAAGATCAATTCCAAAAGATACTTGGAATCTTCTGTTAGACTTTGGAAATATGATTGCAGATGATATGTCCAACTATGATGAAGAAGGTAAACAGTGTCTGAATATAATAAAAAATTGATACAGCATTATTGAAATATTGCTTTAAATGAAAAGCAGAGTATAGAGTTATAGAGTGGTTTGGGTTAGACGGGACCTCAGGGATCATGAAGCTCCAACCCTCCCCACCACAGGCAAGGGCCACCAACCTCCCTATCTAATACTAGAGCAGGCTGCCCAGGGCCCCATCCTACCTGGTCTTGAACACCTCCGGGGATGGGGCATCCACACCATCTCTGGGCAGCCTGTGCCAGCACCTCACAACTCTCATAGTAAAGAACTTCCCCCTGACGTCCAACCTAAATCTTCCCTTCTTCAACTTAAAACCATTTCCCCTTGTCCTGCCATTATCTACCCCTATAAAGAGTTGACTCCCCTCCTGCTTATAGGCTCCCTTTAGGTAAAAAAGGTGAAAAAGCCCAGCTTCTTCAGCCTGTCTTCCTAGGGGAGGTGCTCCAGCCCTCTGATCATCTTTGTGGCCCTCCTCTGTCCCCCCACTCTCCAACAGCTGCCTGCCTTCCTTTCTTGTATTGGGAGCCCCAGGCCTCGGTGCAGTACTCCAGATGGGGCCTCACAAGGGCAGAGTAGAGAGGGACAATCACCCTGTCCCTGCTGGCCACCCCTCTCATGATGGAGCCCAGCATACCATTTGCTTTCTGAGCTGCAGGAGCACACTGCTGGCTCATGTTAAGTTTTTCATCCACCAAGATCCCCAGGTCCTTCTCTGCAGAGCTGCTCTCAAGGACTGCTCCTCCCAGTCTGTATAAATGCCTGGGGTTCCTCTGGCCCAAGTGCAAACTTTGCACTTTGCTGTGTTGAACCTCATTAGGTTCACCTGGGCCCACCTTTCAAGTCTGTTGAGGTCCCTTTGAATAGCATCCCTTCCTTCCACTGTGTCAACCGCACCACTCAGCTTGGTGTCATCAGCAAGCTCGCTGAGGGTGCACTCAATTCCATCGTCGATGTCATTGGTAAAGATGTTACCTGTTGCCAAAACAATAATGATTAAAAGCTTGCTATAGTATGTAAATGACAGTAATGATATTGTCACACCATGATATAACAGGTAATATCTGAAACTGTTGTAGTACAAGTGTCACAGTGTTGCAGTACAAAAATACTGCTAACTGCAAAACTATACTTTTTTTAAGAGAGTATGCTAACTTATTGCCAATAATAATGTATTCTTTTCTGAACTGCCTGCCTTCTCTTTAGGAGCATGGCCTGTTCTTATAGATGATTTTGTGGAATATGCACGACCAGTAGTCACAGGAGGAAAGCGTAAGACTTCCTAACCCCAGACTCATCAACATGGACTAAACGCGCAGTCTGAACTGCATTAGGTAACAAAGATTTGTTGGCTGATAGCTGTGCACATCGTTGCTGGTTTCAGTGGTCAGGGTGAGATTTCGGAGACAAAACAGAAATTCTTCCTTTCTGCCTAATGAAAATGATGGCTGAGTTGTGGACGCTTCGTGAACAAGCTCAGAAGATGGTCCGGGCTGATTGCAGGCTATTGGCTTCAATTATTGTACTGGTTGTATCATATAGGATGTAGATTTTGCATGATTTTATACTTTGGAGAAGTTTAACTAGAGGCCATTTTATTATTGAAGTTTTGACAGCACAGCATGCCATTGAGTTCATGATCCAAAGTGAACACCAGCAGTCAAATAAATAAAACTGTATTATATTGTACTTATATTAAAGGCAGTATTTGTGGTATATAAATTAAATCCCTAAATAAAACTTATGCAGTATGTTGTGTTTTTATAAAAGGTAGCTCTGTGGATCTGTCCTAATACAGAATTGTAAAAAGAAAAACGATGCTTTTTTAATATGTTGCCAGATTTTTACATTTCTGTTTGTAAGCCTTACATACAGAGATTGATCACATCCAGCCTTGTATCTCCCACTGAGGCTGACTTCCTCATCGCTGCCTTCTTGAAGTGCTTGCACATACATTGCTGAGAAAGAGCTGCTTCTCTATCCTGTGTTGCGACTCCAGCTTCTTATCAACCATTTTAAGGTTGACTTTGTGCAACCAAAGATGCTTTTACAATTCATGTTTGATATCATTATTCAGCTAGTCTTCAATTATGTATTTTTTTTTTTATTATTTTAAATAATGGATTGGTAGAATATAACTTGTAGCTTGAAACATATCATCAATTCTAGTAAGATTCAGAAACTCAGGAGTGCAATTCCTGACAGCCTCCTAGAAAGTAAGCATGAATAAGCCCAGAGACTTCAATAGTTGGCTTCTACTTTGGGAATAGTTAGCAGTAAGGAAACTTCACGTTAATGATAGCCTCTGGATATTTTCTGCATTCAGTAATGTTTGTGTGTGGGGGGGGGAGGGAAATACAGCATCACTAACCTCAAGGCTAGTCAAATTGGATCTGTTTTCATCAAATCCGAATGTATTTTTCTCCCCTCTCGCTAGCTATCTATTATAAAGTGCATAAATGTCAATATCCTTTTTCCCAATGTCTTCCAATGCTTAAGCACAAGACTCTACCAGAAATTATTCAACATGTTTTCATGCAGGGCTCTTCTAAACACTGCCTCATCAAAAAGAGGTGGTCGCAGCTTCTGTAAAAGTTTGTTAAAGCAAAGAGTTGCTAAAGAATATCTACAGGTATGATTAAAACGTGTGCTGTAACCAGAGCCGCATAGGTGCAAGAATTTGATAAGATAGTGCATTAAGTTATATAGCATATCTACTTGGATCATATCAGGTAACTTCAGTATTGCATGATGGCAATTTTATTTCATAATTGTGAGGCTATAGAAACTTACAAAACTTATAGTCTTCTTTTTAAAAAACCCTCTAAATATTAGTTTCACATAAGCAGTCAGCTTTCATGTATGGCAGCGAAGCCTACAAGACCAAACGTACATACTGCATACAGGGAGAATACCTTCATTCTTCTGCTTGAGAAAGCTTCAGTTGTGCATGATCTTTTAAAAGGAGGGCTAAAAAATCAATGTATTTTCTATGGATAGGAAGATAGCAGGCAAGGCACGAGTGCCCAACTTGTTAGTTATTATTTGTCTTCTCACCCAAAGCAGTTTTTAAATGTTGGATCTTGCATGACAGCCACTAGATGTCAGTGTCTCAGCCTTCAGGTGCTTATCTGTATTGTGCAGGAAATTGGCCGGTAACGCTAAAACAAACTCTTACTTTCTGGCTATATCTTCTTAGAAGGGGATTTGTGTACATAACCCCAGCGTTCTATGGAAGTCAACAGAGATTTAAAACCAGTGTGATGCTCTTTGTAATGCGTTTGATTTTTCTACTTGGCCTACTCAAAACTAGTAATTTCTGTGTCTGTCCTGTAGGCTTTGGAGAGTAAATGTTACATCCAATGGCGTCAACTGCTTCTATCCAGCCAATAGCAGTGGAGTGCTTGCAGTCCACACTATGTCACTTAGAATGTATAGGTACAAAATAACAGAGCAGAAATAATTTAATCTATCAGTGTGCGATGTAATCAAACAGTTTCCTACCACTAGAGCTTGTGAAACATTTGTACGTGTTGAGAACTCCCTCAGCTCAACCTGATGACCCTTTTACGTTTCAGAATAAGTAGAGCATAACAAATGCACGTGGCTTGAGGCTTTTTGACTTAATAATCTGAGGAAAAAGGTGCTTAGCACAGTGTTCTGTTTCCATACAGACACTCCTGTTTGCCTCTCCTAAGCCTTCCAACAGAAGAGGACTGGCTAAAAGTGTAGCAGTATTTTCGGTCTTCTTTTGCTCTTCCCAGTCTTGTACCCACTTGAAGCCACCTGTGCACTTTATCTTCCTTTAAATATGGGATAACCGTGGATTGTTGGAGCTTGAACAATCACAAAAGCAAACGCAAATAAACTGCTTTCAGATGATAGCTTCCTTGTGAATTCTAATATTTGCTGCTGTTCACTCTTACACTTAGTTTTATAGCTCATATACTGGTAACGCGTAGGTCGATCAATTTATAATTATAAATGGTACAGAAATCTTTAAGTTGTTCCCTGCATACCATATTAGTTCCTAGATAAGCTGTTTGTATTTGTTAAAGCTGTTGCCAAGTTGTTTGGTTTTACATCCCGAAGCGTTTGAAACTGAGCCATAGGATTTGTACTCGCCAATCCTAAATGTAAATGTAATTTGTCACGTGTGTCATTCCAAGAAGAACACACCTGCAGGCATCCGTTTGTGCAATGCACCTGGGAGCTTTGCTGCCGAGTAAGCTGTACGTGTGTGAATTCTGTGGCAATGGAAAAAGGAATAAAGGGACTTGGAATGTACAGGATCGAAGTCGGTCATGTGGGATCTCTCTATGGTTTTGTCAGCTTTCTGCTTTGGAAGCCTTGCAAAGGCTAGTGGGATTTTGGTTTGTTTCACTTAGTTTATTGGATTCCTGCCTTTTTATTCCATCAGGAGGAAGAGGGCAAGGGTATAACTCGACTTTTTTTAGCAGCTAGACTGGAAACGAATGTCTGCCTGTTACGTTCATCTGTGCCACCTTTAAGCTTTTAAGCAGTTTGCTGTGTTTAGCTGCAGTGCTGGATGCGCTACGCCTACCCAATAGCAACTGAACTCTCCCATTCACATCCTCAGTTTGTACTAACAATGAGATATTAACAACTAACAACTGCAGGGGAAGTCCTGCTCAGTCCTAGGTTCGGAGCTCTGCAGGCAAATCTGTGCAGAGACCTTCAGAGTTACATATTCAACTGTCCTTAATTCTCTTCTGAAAGTTTGGAGCAAAACAGGTGTCCTCTGTGCTTTCCCCATGGCATCTGTCTCCAGCCTCTGTGATGCCTCAAGTGTTCTCCTGTAACAGCAAAACTGCTGATGAGTCTTGGCATGATACCTTTTCCAACCTGTAGCTTCCCTCAGCTTCCACCAACCCAGCACCTGGCACATCAGGAGCACCTGGCTCATCAAGAGGCACAGCCCCTCTGAAAGGGAAAAAGGTCATGTTTTGCAATAATGAGACCTTTATTTATTTATTATTAGGGAGTATTCACCAAAACATGCTTTCTGACATTTGCATTGTAAGGAGTGCAAAGAGTGTGCTGGGTAGAATAAGGTGAGAAGGACACCTGTGATGCTCAGCTTTTTTGTTATGAGCCATTGATAGAAGGATCTGTGACTGCAACCACCTCTACACTTACTTACACACACAAGATGCCAAATTCCAGATCGGTGGCTACAGTGGTCACCTCTTAATGAGAAAACACCTGAGGAAGCTTAAGGACATTCATGTTATTATTAAGTGATAGGGATGCTTCCTCTTATTGGCTTGTGTAGGTGCTTGACATCCACAGTGTTTTCTCTTGTGCCTCTTAGAAGCAGTGAGATGCTCTGTGCTCTGCCATTTGTTGTTAAACAAACCCTATAGGCTTCGTGTGATGTTGCAGGCTTTCCGTCAAGAGAAGAATCAAGTCTGGGCTGCAGCATTAAAGGAACATTTTTCTCTCAAGGCAGTGGTGTGAAGCAGCATAAAAATGATGCACCCCCAAGTAATTAAACAGGTAAAGGCTTTGCTTGTTTTTCTTTTTCCTGGGTCTCGATGTCTTCTCTAACCAGTACCATTCTTAAAGATATGATCCTTATGCCAGAGTGAAACCCTTCCCTGTGGTAGTCGCAATGTTACATCTCTGATTCATCTGGCTAGGGTAGGTGAATAAGTTCAAGTCTAAGCAGGAGCTGGAACAGAAAACAAAACTGTTGAGAAGTCCTGCCTGGTATCAGCTGTACTTTTCTGGGGTACAGCTCTGTGTCCTTGGAATAGGTGAAATTTGAATCCATGGCGTTTCCTATTGAGTGTATTGACTGGCAGACTCATAGGCCAGGCACCTACAACGTAGTTTTCTTTTACGGGCTGTTGGTGGCAGCCGTCTCAGCTCATGCTCTGTTGACTGGAAGTAGCACATTTAAAGGACATCATGTGCAGTTTACAAATTAAACGAAAGCTCAGTTCTTTGTTGTGTTTTCAGTCTACCCTTATTTCCATTAGCTAAGGGCTTTGTTCCTAATCTGGGCTACATTACGAGCAGTCAAGTGTACATGCAGCAGTGTAAAGTCCATGGGAGGCAAAAGGGCAGTTACAACTGCCAGCCACGTTTAAGAGGAAGAGATAAATGGAAAACTAAGAATAGCTTTGCCCATTTCCAGAAAGGAACCTTTCATCTGATAAAGCCCCTCCTAGCTCTCCACAGTGCCTCAGCAGGTGGTTTGCAAGTCTTTCCATGTGCTTTAAAATGACAATGCTCTGTGGGAGTGCCAAAGGCGTGCTGCAGCAGGCTGCAGGGACCTGTAACTGAGATGGCAGACTGGAAGCTTCTACGCCTTCAGTGTTTTTTTGTAGGACGTGTTTGCCTGAGTTTTCCATTTGAGTGCTCCCTTTCAGACCACCATCATAGAATCATAGAATTGCTCAGGTTGGAAAAGACCTTCAAGATCACCAAGTCCAACCACAACCTGACCATACTACCCTAACTCTAACAACCCTCTGCTAAACCATGTCCCTGAGCACCACATCCAAACAGTTGCCCATGGCTGGCCATCTCTGGAGCTGGCTGCCCAGCCGCGTTGCACAGCTCATGGCCCTCAGCCCTATGCAGTGCCCCTGGGACATAAGGCATAACTGCCCTTTGCTCTGTGCTTTTTCCATTCAAAATTGTTCTTTCCTACCAAAGAAACACACTCGTAGTCTCCTTAAAGCTCAGCACTTCTGTTGCCTGTGTCCCAAGCTTTAAAACACAAGTCTGCTAACAACAGAGGCTGCCTCCTCTGGTTTTGTTTATTTCTTAGAATGTAGAGAGAGGATGGCAAAGCTTATCTTCCATCCGAGTGCTTGGAAGCTATGATAAGGTTTCTTGTGTGAAGTACAGTAGTATTCGTACTCATGTCAAATATCCTATCTGTGATTAACTGCTTATCATTCTGGCAGGTAGCAGGATGCATCCTCTGCACCACTGCCCTTTTCCATCTGAATAGCAATCAGGATTGCTTCCCGTAAAAGATCAAAGGAAAACAAAGCTCTTTCCCTAGGTATCCTCTATCAAAACTGCAGTAAAGCCGATTGCATTCAAGCCAAAGCTTTCTGCACGTCTGCTTGTATTTCAGTCTGTAAAGTGGTAGTAATTTGTGATTCGTTAGGTCAGCGTGAACAGTGCCTTGGAACCACATTTTAGTTGGTCTCCATAGACCATGGAAGGAAGATGCTGAGCCTACACAGATGGATTTGTGGGCAATATATGTTCAGAAGGCTGCAAAATTGCAGAGCCCTTTCTTATACCGCCTGGCAGCAGCACAGAAAAAAAGCTGCAGCAACAGAATGAAGTGCTTAATTTTCCAAGTATCAACTTTGGAAGGATGGTATTAAGAAAACCCAGTTCTTACAACGTGTGATTTCTTCATATGTGAACCTTCTGAGATTCGCAGGTTGCCATTTAAATACACCTTCCAAAATAGTTTCCTTTACGGGTGCAAATGTGGGCTGCATGTAAGCTCTGCCTTAGGAAAAAGTCGTCCTTCTCCAGGCAGCAGCACTTGGGACTGAAGCTGGCATTTTGCTCAGTGCTTGTCCACGGGTGCAGTGAATTAGCTAAACACTCCTGGTGGAACAGCAAGAAAGTTGCTGACAAAAGTGTTGCCACGCAGCATAATTAGAAACGTGCATTTTACTTCAGGTGGGCTTTCTTGCCACCTAAGCCATCATTCCCGTGGTTCCTGATTAATGGGCACCTCTTTTATTGCAGGCTTTCAGCTTCTCGGTCAGTCCCTGAAAGCGAGACTGACTGCAGCCTATCAGAAAAGTGTGGGAAAACGTATTAATTTGCAAGTTATTAAATAAATAAACACCCTTGTGAAGCCATCTGTTTTTCTGGGTGTAGAGTTACTTGCACCGGGTAGGGCTCAGCATTTCCTGGCTTGCTTTGTGCAGTGTGGCAGAAACGATGTTTTTGCACTTCGCTTTGTGGGCGCGCTCCTGCAGCTCCATTGAACAAAGCCTCTGCAAAGTCCCCAGCTTATGAAATATTTCCTCTCCATTGGGTCCCAGACAGGAGATGGCATCTGCAGAGCCAGAAAAGGAAGCTCTTGCCTTATAGAGAGCACTCGTGGGGTGACACAATGGCTGATATAAAGTGTCGGAGGAGCTGAGCCGAAGGCAAAGGAACAAAGGAAGATCCAGATCCGGTGGCTGTGGAGAGCGAGAAGTGTCTCGGGATGGATAAATTTAAGGCTGCACTTGTACTGGCCGGGGTAGGGGATGCTCTTGGTTACAGAAATTTCTCCCGACAGGACAATGCTTTAGGTGCAAAAATCCAGCAGGAGCTGAAGGAAATCGGAGGGCTGGAGAACCTGGTGCTCTCCCCAGACAAATGGCCAGTAAGTGACAACACGCTCATGCACATGGCTACAGCAGAGGCTGTCATCACAGGTAGGTAAGACGGACTTGGAACTGCAGTCTGGAAAGAAACAAAGCTGTAGAGTTGCTGCTTTTTCTTAAAATATGCCCAAGTCGGGAAAAAGTGTGTCAGAAATGCTGTTGATGTGAATGATGATGTGCTTTAGCTCATCTCATCCATGAGCATGGTCCTGTGGTCACCACTCCAGCTGAGGAGCTGTGGTTTCTCACGTGTGGAGGGGCTCTCTCTGTGCTTCCCCTTGTTTTATAAAGCTGGCTAAAGCTTAACGACTTGAAATGCTGCAAGTCAAGAGCAACAAAACAACAGTTAAGTAGACGATCTGTATGCTATATACGCTAGGGAACGGTACAGCCACTAGAAAGAAACTGTCTGAAATCCTTCCATAAAAGATCAGAGCTTCCCTGAGTGCATTTCTATCATGTTTGTGCTCCGTGCTCCAGGCGGGGGTGGAGTACCCTTGATATCTTGTCCTGGCCAAAATGCAATGGCAGCAGAGGAGAAGCAAGCTGCTTGGTAGGGAGAGCTCTGCAGCTTTGATCCAAACGATATTCTAAAATATGATGATAATAAAGTAGATCACAATGGTGAAAGTTATTAATATGTCTTCGAAAAGCACAGCAGTTTGAGAGAAAACCTTTTTTTTCATAAGGTAGTACTGTTTGTCAGACTAAGTGATATTTTTATCAACACCCTATCCACTGAACTAAGGCTTTCTGAGACCATCTGGGTTGTCACCAGACATTCTTCAGAAGACAGCTGCCTTTCAGCAGCATTTTGTCTCCTCCAAATGAAACTCATTTTTAAAACTGATTTCCCTTAACACGTGTAGCACTGGGTAACTAATAGCAGCAGGACCCAGCAGTGAAGCTGAGTATTGTTGCAGTTAGTGAATGTGCTTCTGCTTTGTTGTTTTATCTCTGTTTGCTTCTAACGTGCTCTAAATTTAGTGTGCAGAGATCAGTTGAAGAGTGTGGCAGACACTTCATGCCTGGCTGTTAGCTGGCCAATGGTTTAAGGGGTAGCTAATACACTAAAGATAAGGGCAAGATGTCAGCCTATCAACAACAAAGATGACTAACATATTTCTGAATATAGGCTATGATTAAATACATATCATATGTTTCCAGCTCGTTGAACTGTCCAAAACCGTAACTTCTGAACAGTCGAGCGGGTCGGACTATGAGTATAGTAATAAATCTTTCACTCAGCAGGAGCACTGCCCTCTTTGAAGAAAGAAAGGTCTCAGTAATTTTCATCACCTATGCTTATCTCATGCTCTTATTTCTTTGTCCTGATCAGATGGGCTTTAAAAAAGATGCTGCTGTGGGCTGGTGAGAAAACAAAAAGCAGGAGAAGGGAATTTTAGTGAGAAATCTTCATTTCAGGGCAACATTCATAAATAGGGGAAAGCAAGTCCTTTCCTCTGCTTCCCAGAAGGGAGGCAGGGCCGCCCCTCCTGCAGGCATCTTCTCTGTGCAGAGGGGATGCAGCAATCTGCTGGCTGGTCGGGCTCACCCCCTGTGGGAGAAGAAGGCCCCATCCAACCTGGCCTTGAATGCCTCTGGGGATGGGGCACCCACAGCTTCTCTGGGCAGCTGTGCCAGCGCTTTGCTGCTCTCTGAATAAAGCATTTTCTCCCAGCATCTAACCTAAATCTCCCCTTTTAGTTTAAAGCCACTGAGTGTTCATACTTAAGGGAAGGGCCCGTTCTATCGGCCTGCTGGTTGAGGCCCCATGTGTAGGCCCCACAGTGGGCTCAGGACACTGGCTCTGGGGACGGGCCTCCTGCAGGAGGTGCTGGGTGGTAAATCCTGCTCTTGGCTCACATCCTCATAAGATGACATCTGATTCCTAAATCTGGAAAGGGTTGGCAGTTTGAAAGCATCCTGCTCCTCCAGGACTGTATGTGAGACGGCCAGTGTAATTGATAGGGCTTTTTTCTTATAAAAGGAAGGGAAATTTCGTTTTACTCTGCATCTTTTTTATTTGTCTGCCTGCAAAAATGTCACTTGAGAGAACCTGTGGCTGGTGGGGTTCCAAATTTATTCCCAAATTTAAATACTTCTGTAGATTTCAAGAAATCACCAGTATTTGATGAAATGAAAGCATTTTTAGAACTTCCCCTGGTGTCCTTTCACAGAATCACAGAATCACAGAATGGCCCAGGTTGGGAGGGACGTCAAGGATCATGAATCTCCACCCCCCCGCCACAGGCAGGGCCACCAATCTCCCCATTTAATACTAGACCAGGCTGCCCAGGGCCCCATCCAACCTGATCCTAAACACCTCCAGGGACAGGGCAGTTTGATTTGGGGGATTGTTTGATCCATAGTCAAACCACATGTCAGAGTGCTTATTGAGTGCACAGAAAACTTGTAGCTGGCTGGCAGCCTCCTCTACTCCCACTGGCTATGAACTTGTAGGATTCAGTGAAGGCTCTTCCTCAGTGCAAATCAGGGCATCAGCAGTGCAAAGCAGCACTTAGACTGAAAAAACAGTGTAGGTTCAGCATGGCAGAGATTCCCTGGGCAAGACTTCATGGCTGTGGATGAGCGTGGAGGTGAGCTGAGCTGAGTGCAGCTGGCACCAAGGCAGGTGGTGCATGCAGCGAGGCCTGGGCAGCACTGCACACCCAAGGTGAGAGAAAGCCTCCCAGCTGCTGCTGCGGGGAGCAGAACCCCTCAGTCTGCTCAGTTCTAGGAATTAAAAGTAAAAAAGTGGGGAAAAGGTAAGAACAGAGAGACAGTGTTTTCTCTCCAGCCTGCTCTCATGGTTTGCAAAATTGTTCATAGTAGCATCAGCACTGTGCCTCCGTGTACTGGAAACAGAAATGGGGACATATATTAATTGCGTAACTAGCCTTCTGTGTTTGTTGTCAGTGCTCTCTCACTATTGTGACAGCCTTCGCTCCTGTTCTGAGCAGATTACTGGTGTTTGGAGGACCTGTACCGTGAGCTGGTGAAGCGCTACGTGGATGCTGTGGACAAGCTCTCGGGGAGGAGGCCAGACCCTGCAACCATCGAGGGCTGCCGGGAGCTGAAGCCAGATAACTACCTTCTGGCATGGCACACTCCATTCAATGAAAAGGGTACCGTACTGCTTTATATTCACAGACACTGGCTTGGGTAACACCCACTTTCAAGATTTGGGGCAATGGGAAAATTGCTTTGTTTTTCTCCCTAACGTCAGAAGTTACCACCCCTGAAACATTTCCATGTTTGCCTGGGGATGGCAAGAGATCTGCCAGGAATTCCTGCTCTAGGGCACTGTGTCCTCTCGTAAATGCACCCTTCCCCATTTAACATCTATTTAAAGAGACTTTGTCCTTGGCTCCGTGCCTCTGGGTCCAGGTCTTTGTCCTTGAGTTTAATGGTTATTTTAAGAAATATTTTCTGCCTTTTTTTTCTTTCTTTCTTTCTTTTTTTTTTTTTTTTAATCATTTAAATGTTGGTAGATGCAGATCTTTTCAGTCATACGTCACCTTTCTTCAGGAGGATGCAATGCCAGGAACTATAGCTATTTAATCAATAATCCCAAATATTCCCAGCACCATTTCCCTTCCCAAGACCCTTCCTTTCTCTTTGCAATCATTTCATTTTATGATGAATAGAATTTCTACTTCCAGCTAATTAGTATGCACAGCTGTGTACACTCATAGACCTCGTAGAGCATTGCCACTAATTGTAAATGACTGCAGCGACCATGGCTGCTCATACAGGTGTAGCACCGTGCCAGTGTGATGCAGTACTGCTGTGGTATGTACAGACACTGCTCAACAGCATCGTATGTTGATGCAACGCTGTGACAAAAACATGGTGGCACCATGCCACAGCTATTTCTGGATCTCTGCGGGCAGTTTTATTTGACACAAAAAGGGTCTCTCACCCAGCCCCTGCCACTACCATAGTCGCTGGGTGGGGAAGGCTCCCCTCTGCTTTACTCTGCCCACCAGCCATATGCGGGGCAGATCTGAGACAGCGCCCCTTTAGTGGTCATCCTGTGCTTTCTGACTGACAGTGAGTAAAACTCAGTCAAAATAATAGTGGGAGCTGCTGCTGGTCCTGAGCAGCTCTTGACACCTCCAGCAGCAGGACACAGCTGTTTCCCAGCCCACTGCTGTTTTGCTTTCAGCCTTCTTCCTCCCCAGCTTTCCATGGCTGAAGATTTGCTCTTGGGATGCTCTCAGCTAGAACTGTCTAAAATGAATTCCTTCAGATCCAGTAGCTATAACGCACTGTCTCCATCTGGTCCCACAAACATCACTCTGAACATCTCAGACGTTATTTACTTTTACATTGAATTTCCACAAACTTCCACTTCAGACAAGAAAAATCTATGTTGCTCAATGTTGGGTGATATCTTGAATGATCTGGTACCCAAATGCTCTTTTCTTTTTATGTCATTTTATGTCATCCCACTTCTTGTGCTAGCCTTCATGGAACAGTCAAACTGGAGCTTAGATAATTTCAAACTGCTCATGTAAAGGTCTTCTGCTCAGCTTCGTGTGTGTATAGTCAGCACATCGACTTCTTACATTAAACTGTCCTCTGTGTCTCTGTGCCACCTACTGCCACATTCATTGGCATGCTCACTGAAGAGGTACTCAAATTATGTTAAAGGGTGATGAGATTCCTATGACCATCAAAAGAACTGCCCACGTCTGTCCAACAGCTTCTGTTTTAAGAGCTTATATCCACATTATGACATTGATAAGCACTGGTAAGGAAAAAGTTTAAGATAAATGCAGAAAGTTGGGCAACAAAAATGAAGAGAAGGATAAGCTGCAGATGGACAGGAGGGAAAAAGAGTTGAGCTCTGAGTTTTCACAAAGAAGAAACCATAGTTGCAAAGAATGCGTCCTCTTCCGAGCTTAGTAGCCATTAAGCTGATCTTCATTATTCTACGTATCAAGAGTGAAGAAAATCCCACTGAGGTCTTCCATCCTAACAAAAAGTAATGCACTGCGTGAACGAAGATGATATAGTAAGCTCCTGCAGAGAGAGAATTGCTGTTGAGAAAAGTTACTTTTCACAAGTCTGTTAGAAAGCCCATGAAATAGTCAAGAAGCCAGAGGACAAAGGAGATGTCTGGAGATGTCTGATGCATGAAGTCTGTTTGGATTTCCAACGCACTCAACAGCTTCTGTAGCCACTAATATCTGAGGTAGATCCATAAAATCATCAACAGGATGGAGAGCATTAATATGGGTAGAGAAAACTCACTGTCTCCTCCAGAACAGAACTGTGCATTTCAAATGAAACCAACCAGTCATGAATTCCAAGCAAGTAAAAGGGAGAACTTAAATGTAGCAACTAATCAAGTTGCACAACTCTTTTCAGTGGGAACGTGCAGATGACAACATTCCTATGGGTTCAAAAAAATAGCTTGGCAAATTCACTCAGAGAAAATCCTTCAAGGGTTCTAAGCAGAAGAATGAAGCACCAGCTGCCTCCTGAACCAGGGAACCATGTTGTCAGCAGTTTAGTTAGTACAAAAGGACTATGTTGTTATAGTTTTCTCTTACTCTTTCTTAAGTATCCTTTCTATTGCCCAATGTCAGAGTTAGACTGGATCTAACCTTGTCAGATCACTTCACCTGGGTGCCCACTCAGGCGAGTTGCTGCCTGGGGAGAAAACAAGCCCCCCTAGAGAATAATTCAGATCCTAGTTGGTCTGTGGTACATCTGGAGATGCCAATGGGTGTCTTGAGTTAATGTTTTAGTTTGGATTGGGCAGGTAACTTTATGCTCCTCCTACTATCATTCACACTTTGATCTTAGAGCACACAAGCAGCAGTCATTTGGGTTGAGAATGAAAGGAAAGCAGTGCCCTAGCACTAGTCTTGGCTCCTTGGCATCTGCTGTTTCACTGTGGCCTATGGATTGCTCCTCTTGTGCCATTATACTTGCAAACAGAGGCAATGTTTTTCCTTGCTGCCTGTCCGGGAAAGACGGGAAGAATGTGCTCCTAATGTAGGTCCCACACATGCTAAAATTAGGCGGCATAAGTATTTCCCCTTATCTAGCAGGGGCCAAGTAGGGAAACAGTAATTGCTCTCAGCAATACCCAAGGTTCTGGGAAGTGTGAGTGAAGGCAGTGCTGAAAACATGCTAAGTCCTTTGAAAAATCGAACCCTATCCATCTTGGAATGAGTGCCTGCAATGAGTAAATGCCTTTTTGGGCACTGGCTCACCAGCTGTGAAGAGGAGATAATCACCTCACTGGTATCTGGTGAAGATAAGCTCATTAAAACTTCAGTGGGATCCTGATATTGCTGTGAGAAGTACTGGAGAGAAAATAATCAGTAAATTTAGCTCAGCATTCAGTAAACTGTTTAAAAGATGAACACCTGGAATCATATCCTCAGTACTGAGGATTAAAAGAAAGACCGGATTAGCAACACAAAATCTCTGCACTGCATGAGGCAGAAATTCCCAACAAAAAGCTCAGTAAATTCAGGCAGTACCATGATGAGTATGTGCAAAAGCACTGGCATCAGTTTGCACGGGAAACCTCATCTCTGAATTCTAACTTTCAAGGACTTGTACTCTTTGTTTGATCTGTACTCTTCGTTTTTGTGACACATTATTTTCTCAAGAAATAGAAGCTATTTTGTGAGCTACCTGTGGGGCTCTCTAGAAGGAACCACGTAATAAAACTGTAAGATTAGCTGTGACAGTCATATAAACAGGTTTAGTAATGTACTCTCAGCATGATAACTAAAATAAGGGCATAGTAAAAGCATACCTGTTTGGCAGAGTGCTGTTTCCACTGCTGGCATCTGGAGCAAGAAAAGAGAGGTGTCAGCCAAGGACCAGTGAGAGTGACATGAGAGTTTGAATCAAACACTGGTAATAGGAGAGCATGCTGCTCTTTGATACCTGCTATGCTCTTCATAGCTCTCGAGAATACTGGAATATACTGGTAGAATATACTGGAATCTACTAGTACTAGAATAAATTGGCAACATTACATGAATGAAACTTCCAAAACATTCAGACTTGTTCCTTTCAAAATACGTAACTTTGCTTTGCTTCCTGGAGAGCTCCCACACAGGTGCTCAATTAATAGAATGCACTTGTTTCTGATTGTATCAACATATTTATGTGTCAACAATCTCTTTTTAAGTGCTTAGCACTGTTGTTTTACTTTAGGTTCTGGTTTTGGAGCATCTACAAAAGCAATGTGCTTAGGGATGCGTTACTGGAAGCCAGAGAGGCTGGAGTCACTTATTGAAGTGAGCATTGAGTGTGGACGAATGACTCACAACCACCCTACAGGTAATATCTGCGGATGTATTTTTTCTATGAAGTTCCCACAGCTGCTTTTCACTTCTGAGAGGACTAACACAGCTCCCGTAAAACCACTTGGTTAAGCAGCTTTTGGTTTGCAGTCTCCAAGCCCTTGGTTTGAATTTTGCTCAGGCAGTATATGTACGTATATGTATACAAGCTTATATATGGGCTTGTGTATTATACAAACAGCAAGCATAGGAGTGCTCCTTCCTCAAATCCCAATAACTAAACACACCCCGTCTCACCCAAAGCATATTCACGCCACTTGCCCTGATCAAATCTCAGCATTCGTGTACATCTAAATGACTCACCGTTACAGGGTGAGCTTATGGTTCAGAGGATAATAACATTTTTCTGTTGACAGGTCTTGTCACATCTGATCGCTGCAGGTAAGGGTAGAAAGCCAAAAAATTCTAACTCCATACATTCAGGACACAATCTGAATTATTATCTAAACAAAACATAAATAATTAGATTTAACGTTGCTCTGAATATGCAAGTCTGTCAATCTGATAGTTTCACGCTGCTTAAACATGTATTCATTCAGTCTGCTTTAAAGAGCAATAAATAGAACTATAATGAAGAGTGACAAGTTCAACATGCTCAGTGCTCTGAAGCAGTCAGAATGGCCATCAGGATGGCATAAAATTAAAGGAAAAGTACTGAATGTAAAGTAGAGAGTATTTTTGAGGCAACACGTAACATCTAAGTCTCATTAGCAACAAGTCTGCTTGTAGGTCTGGGTATTCCATTTCAAAAAAGGACTTAACTTGAGCCAGGAAATGGCAGCAAGGAGTATCAGATGCCTTCTGCATGAGGAGAAATTAAGTCCAGAAGGATTTTTCTGCTGGAAAGGAGACAAATGGCACAGTGGGGGGCAGTGAGAAGAGGGGTGGAAAGGGCATGACAAACATCACTAACATCCTGAAAGGTACCACAGAAAGTTTAGCTGTGAATCTCTTAAGTCAGAGACTGGAAAAACCCAACTGAGATGTCAGTCAGGTCGGATACAGGACTGACTCCCCATCCTGGTCCCTGGCTTTGCCCACAAAACCCTCTGCAGCTACCTAATGCTGAATGTGACACTTTTAAGGATCTTTGTGGCAGCTGGGATAAATGTTGTCTGTCCAAGAGAGACCATTTTTGCTGTCTCTGCCTGTTTTGTTTTGTTTTGTTTCAGATTCTGAAAACATCTATTAGATGTGACTTTGGCCTGACCTAGTATTGAAGGTTTTATGGTAGAGAGAAGTAGTAATCATCTGCTCTGGAGCTGTAACCTCCTAAAATAATTTATGTTTGCCTTCAGAAGAATACACCAATTTCATGATTACCTCTGTGCACGAGAAAATGCTTTCTGAACCATGCACCCAGTGAAGCACATGCAACAATATTCTGCTCACCCAATGCTTGCCTGAATGATAGAGTTGTTTTGTTAACCTTCTTTTGCCAGTTGCTCTGGGTAGGTTTTGTTGCATTTGACAAAATGCCAAGATCACAAGCAAATGTGAGAAACAAGCTTGTCTGTTTCTGACATCATAGAAGATTTAAGTGCCCATGAATAGAAAGTTCTCTTCAAATATATTTGTATCCAAAGAGGAATACCTACAAGAGCATGCGGACAACGTCTTACTCAGACAACTGCTTCTTCAAGACAGATACAGCCCAAAGAAAATAATGAATCTAAATAGATAGAATAGACTTGTCCCCCTAGAGTAAAATAAGCCAGAAATAGTGTGAGATCCATTGAGCTGAATGACTCAATATGCAAAGTGACGTAGCTTTTAAGTGAATACTTTTGTGCAAGACCCTTATTCCATGTGACTTCAATTAAAAGATCTTCAGTAACAAATCATCATAATCATAGAATTATAGAATGGCCTGGGTTGAAAAGGACCTCAAAAATCATCTAGTTTCAATCCCCCTGCTATGTGCAGCGTAGCCAACCACCAGACCAGGCTGCCCAGAACTACATCCAGCCTTGCCTTGAATGCATCCAGGGATGGGGCATCCACAACCTTCTTGGGCAACCTGTTCCAGTGTGTCACCACCCTCTTAATGGATGATGTTTATTTTCGATCCCTACCTCAATTTCTGTCAAGTTACACCACTGAGAACAGAATCTCCCTTCTGTATTAATATATTCTGTATAAGTTATAAACTACTGGGAACCATGTGTTAGCTAAGAACTCCCACATGCCAAGAGCCAGCCAGTAAACAGACAGGGGTAGGTTATGTGCATTTGTTAATCTACCCGACAGACAAGAGGCATCCTACTAATGATTTTACTAGGGACATGACAAGGACAGCACAAGTGCAGATCACATGGTGGTAATTATATTTATCTATTATTTCCAGGCTTTCTAGGCTCCCTATGCACAGCTCTCTTTGTGGCATATGCAATACAAGGGAAGCCCCTGGTGCAGTGGGGAAGAGAAATGATGAAGGTTGTGCCAATGGCGGAGGAATACTGTAAGAAGACCATTCGTCACATGGCAGGTAATGTCTGAACCAAGAGTTATTTTCTTAAAAGTGTGTTCAGCTAGAAGGATTCCAAAGAAATGCCCAGTTTCACCATTCTTGCTGCTCTCCCCTCACCTCGTGACCTTTCAGACTGTCTCCCTGCTTGGTCTGCTCAGACTATAAGCTTTTTGCAAGGTGGTGCCTTCCTCTTGTACCATCTGTTAGGTGCCCAATTGATCGGTGGCAAAAATGCAAAGAAAATAGCAAACTGTACAATTTTATCTTTAGGAAGTATTCAAAGATTGCTGAGAAGGAAAGAAGGAAGAATTATTAATTAGCAGGTCATTAGGCAAACATATTGCTGAAATAGAAATTACTCAGCTCTTTCCATCCATTAACATAGTCCAATATCTTCCATGAGAAAATCCACTGCCTTCCTACTAATTTTGCCAGGAGAAGCTCACTTGCAGGTGCCTCTTGTCAAAGAGCTTTTGACCACAGATGCAGATCTGACTTGTAGCTGTTCTGAACAAATATTTAAAACACAACGCCTTGTATCTTTGTTTTAAAACAAGTGAGCGGACCACAAGTGCCAAACTTGATATTGCTACATCACTGATGTATGTGGTCTTCAGGACAGACGTACTTTAGTTCCTTCTTACATGGGAGTGATGCATTTGCAACAGCGAGACCTGCTGTGGACAGATGAGTATAATTACCTTAAAAGACTGAAGAAAGAGATTATCCTGTTAATCCCACGGGACAACCATTGAGAAAGACTGAATTCTATGGAAAAAAATTACTCAAGAGCACTCAGAAATGAAGATTTACCTGGGAAAGGAACCTGCTGCTTTAAAACCTGAAAGAAGCGGGGAGCCTCCCTGAAAGACACTGTGTTTTCACCCGCGTCTCATTGCACACTAAGATTTTTTTAGACAAGACCTATGAGGAGCAGGTGCAGGATTAGTGTGAGTGAGATCCTCTTTGAATGACTTTCCAGCAGGTTCCTGTCACTCCACCAGAGCAGGACCCCTCTGCATGGAGGTATGTGTGTTGGACTCCTGAGGCATGCTGTGCGGGCAATGTCCGTATTGTTGAGCTTCGTCCTATTTTGGTAGCAAGATAAGTCTTCTGCATTAAAGATAAGCTCCTTGCCTGGTGAGATGCACTGCAAACATGTCCTGCCAAACAGAGTCCTCCTGTTTCAGAAAACACTTCTTGGCTGCTTTACCCTCCTTGGATAACAAACATGGTGTTCAGACGCGGAGGGTTGGATTCAACACCCCTCTCTGTTACTCAGTTACATTTGCTCTCCAGACAGCCCATGGATCTGCATGTGACTGTAGCCTCCATCTGGGATCAAGAAATGGGGCAGAGCCTTAGTGTGGCTAGTGGATGGGGTACCCGACTGTGCTACAGGCTGTCCATCCAACCAAAATCTCATGCCTCTCCTTTCCCCCTTTGCTTCTGAGCCTGCACATTGGAACAGTCGCTCTTCCTTGCTTACTGAGATACTACACAGAAAATAGTCATCTGTGACGTTTTGATATTTTACCTACATGGGGGAAAAAGGAAGGTAGAAAATGTCTGCTTTAAAATACAACACAACCAGTCGGCTCATCTGTATATTTAAAAGTAATTTTGAAACTAGTGGGATGGGTTTAAGTAGTTTTCTTCAACCAGTAAGGTTTATCTTCATGGGATATATTTTTTCCCTTTAAATACTCTCTGGCCTAATGGCTGCATGCTTTTTCATTCTTCTGAACAGCTCATTTATTAGAATTCTGACATCTAGCTTCCTTGTAATCAGGCAAAACAGGCGCAGGCTCAGAAGAAGAGCAGATATACATTCCCACATGTGTGGGGTCATGTGGCTGGAGGTTCAGCCCAGCGTGGGGCTGCTTATCTACCACCTCTTGAAGGCACTGGATCATACAAGGAGCCTGGTTTTGTTTACGTGGTGTTGAACTGCTTTAAAGATCTGAATTGGCTAAGAGGAAAACCTGTACAGCCTTTTAGGAAAAGAAGAAAAATCATAGAATCACAGAATGGTTTGGGTTGGAAGGGACCTCACAGCCTACCCAGCCCCATCTCCTGCCATGGGCAGGGCTCCCTCCCACCAGCTGAGGATGCCCAAGGCCCCATTGGGTGAGGCCTTGAGTGCCTCCAGGGATGGGCACCACAGGTTCTCTGGGCAGCTGTGCCAGCGCCCCACCGCCCTCTGAGTAAAGATTTTTTTCCCTCATATCTATCCAAAATCAGTTTAAATTCTGTTTTAAAACTGTCACCCCTTGTCTTGTCACTAGATGTCCACGGAAAAGGTCTCTATCTTTCTTAGGCCCTTTTTAAATATGGAAAGGCCACAATAAGGTCTCCATGGAGGTTTCTCTTCTCCAGGCTGAACAGCCCCAACTCACAGCTTTTCTTTGTAGGTCACATCCTTCAGAAAACTTGTTTGATTCTGTGTATGCTCCTCAGTTACTTGTAGCGCTGAGTGACCAAAAATGACAGAACCAGGGAGAAAGCAGCAAGAACTGATCACACTTTAAGCAATACGCAAGCGGTCCCACACTGAATCGCCAGTTTGCCTTGGCACAAGGACAGCCTTGTCCATCTCACTGATTTGTAATTCCTGACTCCCATCTGCCTTTTCACTCAGGCATAAATTCTGCAGAGGTGTGTATATGTATTCAGTGTCACTCCTGCACCTTTTCAAGCCTTTACAAATGGTTGACCGTTGCCTTGAAAACACACTGAATTTAGTAAGAGTATTCACATGCACAAAGTTAAAAGTTATTAGCAATATTCTTCCCAAAGTTACATTAAAAAGGAGAAAGGCCTATGGTTATTACAATTGGCTCATTTGTATGGGCAAAGATATGTGTGTTATTTATTCTCTTTACTACATTTAATAAGGATTATAATATACACAAATGGAAATTATGGTCTTTCCCATCTGCCTTTTCCTCTAAGACCACAGTCGTGAACAGAAATCCTGGAGAAAATATATGAATAAAAAAATTGAGGTGGGAGGTAATTGTATTTCAGGCATGTAAGTATTTTTAGATATTCTTTAATCATAGTAAAAGAGTACAAAAATTGGCTCAGAATTGACATTTTCTCTCTAATTCATTGACTTTTACCTTTTTCTTAGACTTTCTAAGTAAGTTCTCCAAATCTCACCTTGATGCCTCTTAATGTCATTTTAATATGTCATAAAAACAGCACAAGATTCTGAAAATACTTTCTTCCCTTTTACATCTGCTGTTTCCAGTTGGATGTATCACCTCATACTGAAATGCACACTTAGTGCATCCGCCTGTTTAATGAATGTTCCTGCAAAACACCCAGGTTTTCAGATGAGTCAACACAGTCATTTTCTTGAGAAGATATTTAAGTAGAAATGAAAGCGTTGCCAAGATGAAATACTACATTGTTAATTTCTTTTGCCTTCAGAATATCAGGAGCACTGGTTTTACTTTGAAGCCAAGTGGCAGTTTTACCTGGAGGAGAGAGAAATCAATGAGGAGAACCAGAACAAAGCTGTCTTTCCAGACAACTATGATGCAGAGGAGAGAGAAAAGGTAACTGTGACTTCAGATAGCACCCAGAGAGGCTCTGCCATGGGTGAGGTATTTTCAGAGGGACACACCAATACTTTACAAATGTTTCCAGTGCCAGAACAGAGAGAAAGTCTTTATTTTCTTCTAAAATTTTAAGGAAGTGTAAAGAACTCCCATCCTTGGTGTGGGTATGTATTAGTGGAAAAAGCAGCTGCACTCAGTCCTGAGGTGCTAAAGGTTCCTACAAGGGGAGAGGAAGTCCTAATATCAGGTGTGGTGATGCTCAGCACTGGTATGAGTCTTGTAAGTGAACTGCTGCCAGCCATGGCTATTTGAGGTGGAACAGATAGCTAAACTGCTGGAGGCTCTTCCTGAAGCCTAAAGAAGCTGTGCCCAAGCCCCACAGAAATGCCTCCTAATGGAGCTGGGTTAATGGAGCTAAGGTCCTTTGAACAGAAGACCCTCCTTAGCCCTACTAAGCAATGATCTGCAAATACCAGCAGTGCCCCAGCAAGTTTTAGATGTCTCAAGAGGTTTTTTAACCATGTTTTATGTGGTACTGTTTTACAGTATCTGTGATCTTTCTTTTGCCTCATTAATACAGGTTATAACTTCTTAACTCAAGATAAATAATGACTCCTCCTCCCTGGTGTTTACAACTCTCTGATACTTGCTGGCACCTCTCAATGTTCTCCACTTAGCAGCTAAGAACTAAGTATGTGGTTCTTGTCACCCTTCCCCATAAATCAATCCCTTTTTCCAGAGTGTTAAAGCACTGCTCTATTCTGAGAAGACACTTCGTATATATTTAGATGTTCCTTTCTGCAGTGAAAAGTGCCAATGGAAGCTAGATTGACTCTGGGCAGTAAAAAAAATTGCTTTAAATACAAATACTTATCAATTCAGTGCTACAAACCTGTTACTACTTTTTTGTTCCTTCTAGTCCTGCTGGAGTCTTTGCAGAGTTTTATGAGAGATGAAACTGATCAATATTTTCCCATGATCATTTTCAAGAGGGAACTGAATGAATTCCTAGGGCAGAAACAAAACTTATCTTCATGGGCCTAACCCAACTAGTTTGACCACCTATGCTATCCATTTTGATGCACATGAAAGGAAATGTTGCTTGACCCTCAGACTGTACTGTCAAGCAGAGATCACAGTCTGGCAGAAGTCCAATTTTGCTCACAAACTGAGCATGTTTGTAGCCATGGAAAGAATAAGCAAAGGGAAGACAACTGTTTTGCCAGCCTTTTACCCAGGACTGCTTTAGTTTTCACTCCCTCCCAACCGTTTTGTGTCTAGAGATGTAGTGGATGGCCTTTCTGCAGACAGTGAATAAACCACAAATAGCTAGTAGACCTTTTGGCAGCAGGTCTCGTGGGCATGTTCCTGCCAGAGAAGAGGCCCCTTTCTGAGGACACACATCAGCTGCAGGAGATGTGAAAGTGAAGCGCTCAAATGTGGCATGGACTGATCCGAGTATATTGCAAAGGAGATTTCTATTTAGAAAAGAAATGCACTTTGATTGCTAAGCAGCAAAGATCACATTCTGAATAGACAGGTACAGATTAAATTTGGAGATAACTAGAAACGTAGGGGAAAAAAAAGCTAAATTACCCCTTCTTGAATGTATAAGTATAAGGTGGGTGATCAGATGTTGGTAGGAGGCGGCTGTAATGACCCACCACAGGGGTTGGTAGCAAGGAGCGGGTATGGGAATTGCCTCTAGGGCTTGGCAGGAGCCCAGTTCTCTCAGCATGAGGAACAGAATGGTTACACCTGCACCCATCCACTCCCCACTGCTGGTCCTCACCTGCCCTTGCCCAGGGAAGTTGGGCTGTCGCCAAATCACAGAGCTGCATCAGGGTGCAAGGTTCTTCCCTTTTGAAAAACTTGAGAAACTCCGCCTTGGAGCAGATCAATCCCAAGGAGTGCTCTCCCTCAAGTAAGGAATTCCCAGCAGAGCGAGGTGACATCAGATGTGCACAGAACATCAGCGATAGTGTGGGCTAAATGGAGCGAAACTTGAGACGCTGGCTTGCTGGCCCAGAATAGCGCTTTCACAGTCAGCGTGCTTGCACTGGTAGTGCTGCACCTGTGGCCATGCTGCTCCGCCAGAATGGAAACGGCAGGAATAAGGCTATAAAGTTTACTCATGTCAGAGGGCAGAGTAAACAGCTGCTGTCTCTAGTCTGAAAAAAAAAAAAAGGGAACGAAGTGAAGTAGGATTACCCAACTCTGCCTTGTTTAATGTCTGTGCAGATAAACCAACACCAAATATATATTGGCTGAGGTGGAAATGAGTAGATATTTGTGCTTACCTTCATACACACTGAAGAAGCCATGAGACAGGAAAACAGCTACAGCTAATCTACTATGATGCAACTAAAGCTCCAGGAACTAAAGCTGCCAATTCCCTTTAAGGGAAAGTTATGATTTTAATATAAATTAGTTAGAGTCTTGAGTTCATATGGGGATTTGGGGCAGTTCTCTTCAACTCACTTCTCTAGAGAAAATTCAGCTGTCTTTGCAAACCTCACTGTGGTCTTCTTATTTTTTTTCCTTCTTTCTTCTCTTGGGGAAGAAATGTTTCTTCTGTTTGCAAGTTTTTTCGTTGTTGTTCAACAGAAGGTGAGAGAATGGCTCAGCAAGAAAAAGTCATAGAAAGTGACCTGAATTAACACAATCCGAAATTGAGTCCCTAAAGAAATTACCAAATTACTTCTTCAACCTGCATATAAAACTTGGCAAATAGAAACATTCGCATACATGTGAGAAGAGAAGTTGAGAATGTTTCCCGAAGGCAGAAGGAGGACTGATAATGCAAACCCTCTCCAACTCTAATTTTTAAAGAGTAAGGACTTCTAGGGTGTGAAATTAGAATCTGTCTTGATGTACTTCTTAACATTCTTGGCTCACCGAGTACCTGGCCTGCCAAGTTTTTCCATATCCTTCCTGGTGCCTTGTCCTCGCTGCAGGCTTGATGGCCTCTGTCCCTAGAAGAGATGTGCTGCTTCCAGAAGGGACCAGCCAGCAAGGAGACTGGGAGTGCAGCAAAGCCTAGGAGGAAGTTTTTCACACAGAGGGTGGTGACACACTGGAACAGGTTCCCAAAGAGGTTGTGGATGCCCCATCCCTGGAGGCATTCAAGGCCAGGCTGGATGTGGCTCTGGGCAGCCTGGTCTGATGGTTGGCAATCCTGCACATAGCACGGGGTTGAAACTAGATGATCTTTGAGGTCCTTTTTCAACCCAGGCCATTCTATGATTCTAGTCCTGGAAAATTAAATATGAAAGAAGTCGTTTTGTACTCAGTCACCAGCAGAAAGTGCAGACGCCCATTTATTGAATACACCCATGCAAAATTGTCAGCAGTTGGCAGGACGCTTCCCCTCGTTGATGGGCCCAGCAATCTTCTCACTGTGAAACAGGCCCAGAGAAAAAAAAGCTCAAGAGTAGCAAATGCCTTCTTGAGACTCCTAGGACACAGGGACGGGGTAGGCAAACAAGATGCAGGGTGATAACTGCAGTGCACATCCTCCTTTCCACTGATCCACTCTGATGCCTCCATCTGTCCTGCAGACATACCGCAGATGGAGTTCTGAAGGTCGGGGCGGGAGACGAGGCCACGATGCCCCAATGATTGCCTACGATGCCCTGCTGGGGTGCGGCGGGGACTGGACAGAGCTCTGCAACCGCTCCATGTTCCACGGAGGTGAGGGCGATGCCACGGCTCCCAGCCCCCTTTCCCCATTGTGTTTCATGACCTCCCACTCATGAATGGCTGCTGTTGACCGCTCTGCTGTGCCACTGATTATTTCTACATCCCCTGATTTTACACCATTGCAGAACCACAGGATGGCTGAGGTGGGCAGGGTCCATCTATCCCAAGCCCTCTCTGGCAGGGCCACCCAGAGCAGGGTGACCAGGGATGTGGCCAGGCAGCTGCTGGAGATCTCCAAGGAGGAGTCTCCACAGCCTCCCTGGACCATTAAAAATTCTTTTAGCAGCAGCTGCCATGCAAGCTGTTGATGGTCCTTGTCAAACGTTACTTCATCTGAGTCCCACGGTTTTGCCAAATTTGAAGGAAAAGTAAATCCACTATAACTTAGTAAAGGGTTGGCATCTTCCCCTGCCAAAATACTAGCACCTTTGGCAAAGCCACATTTTAACTTCATATAGTGAAATCAAGTAAGGGAGAAAAATGGTACAGTGCCCAGTCAAGTGCCAGACAGATAAATCTTAGAGGCACACAATAAATTACTTTTATGGCTTTTCACAAAGTAATTCTCTCACTGTTACCTGCACGCTGCTGGGCCAGGGCAGACATGGGCAATGATCCCAGCACAAAAACACCCATGCTCACCTTTGCCCAGTCACAGTGGTGGAAGTTGACAGCCTCTCACTGTAGAGCCCAGCCAGCAAGAACAAACCTGCAGAAACAGCAAAGAGCATTGCTGCCGCTTAACATGGTTGGATGGTCTAAATCATATGCAGTGCTTTGCTGTGTTGTTAGGCACACTCACCAATCCAGAGCATAGATGTCACCAACCTTTGAAGGTGATGATGTGCTGGCACAGCTGCCCAGAGAAGCTGTGTTGCCCCATCCCTGGAGGCACTCAGGGCCAGGTTGGATGGGGCCCTGGGCAGTCTGAGCTGGTGGGGGCAGCCCTTCCAATTGCAGGGCTGGGTGAGCTGTGAGGTCTGTTCCAGCCCATATAGTTCTATGATTCTGTGGTGTTTGCCATGTGGCAGAGACTGCTGCAGTTACTCTTCCCTCCCTTTTTCTTAAAAATGGCTGTCTGCTTGCAAGAGCAGTTGGGTTGCAGTGGGTTTTCCCCAGCCCAAATAAGCAGTCAATCTGTGCTGTCAGGGATGATCTTGTCCACTCTGCTGGCCATGCCTCTGCCTCTGGCAACCTTATGTAGTCTCTTCCACTACTAGAACTAGTGGGTACCAAGTACAAAGTGTGGATGAAAACTCTGAAACAGACCAAAGGAGATACACCTTTCAAACACTGAGAAAGGATGCTATGAATCCTAAAAGTCCACATACATTCTAAAAGTGATCAGATGGACCTGTGGAAAAAGGTTCCATGGGGGCCAGGAAATGGAGAGACCAGCTCTAGCTCAGAAGCACACAGCACAGAGGCATTGCTGTATGTGGGCTTGGTGTTACCTTCCTAGGCATGGGAGAAGACATGGGGTCTTAAAGGCCTTTGGGACTAACACAGCGCAGCCATCGTGTCCCTTCCATCAGTGGCTTTGTACGTCTGCCCCTGTGCTGTGCAGGCTGTAGTTATGCACTTAAAGGCAACCCTAAGAGAAATTTGCATCTGTGCTTGAACCCGCAGGAGAAAGTGCAGCGACGGGATCTATTGCTGGCTGCCTCTATGGGCTGGTGTACGGCCTGAGCAAGGTTCCTAAGGGCATGTACCAGGATCTTGAGCAAAGAGAGAGGCTAGAGTACTTGGGCGAGAACCTTTACCGACTGTCCATGGAGGAAAAGTAAAACTGTCTCTGCCATTTTCTCTTGCTTTAAAGACTATATCAAATCCTGTAGATAACTGTCCGACTTTAATGATGAAGGCATTAGCTGAGAGTTAGTCTGAAAGGATGTATGTAGATTGTGTGCAAGTGAAGATAGCTGAATAATTGAAGAACAACTAGATATTTACAGTGTTGGTGGGTTTTTTTTACAGATGTAGGGATTTTTGAATATAAATATTGCTGCTTAAGCCCGTGAGATAACCTCAAATGGAAAAAAATAAATAAAAACTTTTGACTGATTTCAGTCTAACTTGCTATAATACCACTTTCTAAACAGCTGTGAGCAGTAATTACACACACAAAATTAATTTTGGGAACTAATGCTTTCTTGCAAAACTAATGGTAGTGCCCACTTACGGGGATATTCTCTATATATTTGACAATCCTTTCACCACTGTTGTTTTACCATGTTCTCAAATCTAATGTGTCTGTGACACTCGTAAATCTACTATCTCACGGATTATCCTTTAATGAACCGCTGATCCTCGCATCAGCACAGTGGTGCAAGGTATTGTTACACTACAAGCTTCCAGAAAAGGAAAAGCCAACACTAAAAATACCCCTAAGGATAAACACATCATCTGTGTCCAAAATTTCTGAACTGTACTTTTGTCATTCTTCAGTCTTCAGAGCAAACTTTTTTAACAATACAACTGGCTGAAATATTTGTAAATAAATTAATCTTACACTATTTCCTAAACATCATAATTTATTTTTAGACTGAACAGATTATATGTTGCTGTATCAGTATCTGAATTTTTGGCTGAGGTCTTCAAGCAGTTGTAATAGGTCAACAGTCAGGCTGTGATACATTTCACAAGTCTGAGAAACAGAACCCTTGGAAATAAAACCATTACAACTACTCTTTTTCTTTTTCTCCTTTTCCTTTTCTTTTCCTTTTCTGTTTTCTTTTTCTCTCCACTCTATATCTCTCCCCTATCTCTCCGTTCCCTTCCCTTCCCTTCCCTTCCCTTCCCTTCCCTTCCCTTCCCTTCCCTTCCCTTCCCTTCCCTTCCCTTCCCTTCCCTTCCCTTCCCTTCCCTTCCCTTCCCTTCCCTTCCCTTCCCTTCCCTTCCCTTCCCTTCCCTTCCCTTCCCTTCCCTTCCCTTCCCTTCCCTTCCCTTCCCTTCCCTTCCCTTCCCTTCCCTTCCCTTCCCTTCCCTTCCCTTCCCTTCCCTCTCCTTTCTTCTCCTTCCCTTTCCCCTTCTCCTTCCATCGCTATTTTTTCTTTTTTTTTCTTTGTTTTCCTTTCTCTTTCTGTCTTCTTATTTCTCTCATCTTTTCATTTTCTCTTTGTCTTTATTAATAAAACCAGAAAACCATGATTCATTTAAAAGCTACATGCAGCTGTAAACAGTAGGACTGGATGAAGGAGATTCTGATATTCCAGCAGCATGGGCACAAATCTGGAATCCTTAGTGAAATGATGTGAAAGAATTAAGCACAAAATCAGCACCTGGTGTTTAACCTCATATTTTACCTCAGAAGTTCAGAAAGTGAGGTCTGCATAACCCCTTCTAATCTTCACAGTTAGTGATTGACTACATGGTGTTGGTTTCTCTTATCTTTCTCCGGCTGCTGAACTGTGTTTTAAAAAGATAGCTAAAAATATATAAGTACTTTCCTATTCCTTTTTCCATGTAAGCAATTGCTGGGATTGTCACTGGGATGTTATGTGGCAGAAACAGGAGCAGGTGGTCTGTGTTGTTATGAATAGCAGCATGCATGACAATATCCATATGAAAAGGATTTCCTTACTACCAGCTACTTCAAACACCTTTGTTTTAGCATGTTTTCTCTTCTCGGCTTTGCAAGGTGCTTTCTTTGCTTTGGAGATATGTTAAACAAAAAAGGGCTATCTTTGTTAGTAGCATTTGATTTAACAGAATACCAAGACTTCCTGAAAACATTCCTTTTAGCCTATGATGCTGTGTATGTATATACAGTTTATGATGCTGTAATAAATTCAGTAGTAGAGAAGAGAGAAGAACATATCCTGCATCAGGTAGGGTCTTCTCCAGTGCTTCAACCTTTCCTCTTCCTTTGAAAAACAAAAAGAATCACAAAAAGATGAAGTATGCTAACAACTATTTTGTTCCCACTTCACCATGTGTCCAGACTGATGAGGACCAAGTTTTGTTTTAGAGACAAATAAGAGAATCTAATTTAAAAGGTGGTTTGCATGGGCTGAACTCACAAAGCACCATTTCTGCACTTGGTGGTGTGAGATGTATTGGCCGCCATTTCATTGAGAACACTCAAAAGGCCTACGCCTTACTGCCAGTCATATGCTTTTAGCAAGAACTACAGGATGCCCTCACCCTATTTTCTGCAGCCCCCAGAGCCCTAACACAGTAAGAAAGGTGGGTTGGGGCACTGGGACGTGGGCAGGGAGAGGGGAGAGTGCTTGCTGTCCCTTGTCAGCTACATGGCATTGTCCACTGCAGAGGTTTCCTCAGGACGGGCCGGCCTCTGGGATAGGGTTGCACTGCGGCCCGTTAACATTTCAGGCTGTTGCCACTCCAGCACTGCTGTGCTAAGTGTCACCAAAGAACCTATAAATAAATAAGTAAATTGCCTGTCTTATGTATCTTACTTATTCATGGGCCAAGAAGGCAGGACACTTTTGAAGATGGCCTTGCCTCCTATAGAGGCCCAAGCAAACTGTCCTCCAGACACCGAAAACCACATCCTTACAGCAGGGCTTCCAGGAGCTGGCAGTATGTCAAGGCAGCATCACGTGCTTTAAGAACAATGAAAATCTCCAGGGGAAGAGGCTGAAGTCTTCCTCAGACCATTTCCCAGCCTCAGGGTGGGGTCTGTGCAGCCAGCTTGTCCTGTGACACAGTTCACTCAGAGGTGACTTTTTTCAGAGTCTCCGCTGGTTTGGAGTTCCCCCTGCATACAGTGGGTACCTGCCCCATTCCTTCCAGATGTAGGTGAGGCTAGAGCTGACAATATGCAGTTGATCTGGAGGAGATGATATTTCACTGATAGGTCACTCGGTAAGAAGAAAAGCAGGATGCAAATAAGAAAAGATGATGAAGAAGTGGTAGGGATGGTGTCTTGGCCCAGTGAAAATGATGGTCACAGTCCCAACCTGGTACACCTGAGAAATCCTCCATCACTGCACTCCCTCTCTGAGGAGGAAGCGTGCTGCTCCCCAAAGAATGAGGCAGTGCAGTTTTATCACTACCCCATATTTTCTGTGGTGGTTTCAGCATACTTTCGTTGTACCACCATCTGTGCACAGAATGCGATTCAGATTTACATGGCTGTAAGGTTGGTTTGTATGTAAAGTCACCTTGGAAGAAATGTACGTGCCCTAAATAGGTACCATAGCTGTCTATTCAGCTTCTGCTGCTTGCTGGTGAATAGGGATCAAACACTCAACACATGCAACACGTCTTGGTACGTAAGGCAATGCAGTATTCCCATAAATTCTACATTTCTGAGGGCATCATATAAGAACACACTAATTTATATGTTACCACCAGCATCAAAGGAAAAGCCTGAACAGAGCTCACGAGTAATATAATGAAGTTGTATAGATTTTATAGCTCTTAAGTCATAAATTACTCTTAATATACATAGTAAAGAGAATCTGATCTTCTTCCCTTCACAATCAATAGCAGTTTAACAATGCAGACCTCACTGAAAACAGGACTAGTCCATATTTTACTGTGAATATTTATTGTATCTGAAGTAGTATGGAAGGGAGAGGCAAGAGGGGCATCTGTTCTGCTGCTGTTCTGAGACATCAGAGACCTTAAATCACAATGATTGATGGGCCTGCGTGTGTTTCTGAACATACTAGGCACTTTTTAGGGAGGAGAGGAGCAATATTCTGCCATGGCAAGCTCTCTGTGAAAATCGTGACAGGCCAGCTCTAGTAGGAAGAATGAACTAGGATATTTTTAGCCTTCGTTATACCCCCAATTAGTTATTTATTCATTATTTTTTAATTTTGAAAATGTCCATAGTTGTTACAAATGGGGATCTTGACGTAACACGGCAGCCTTGCTTCTTCAGCCTCTGGCTAGTTCAGTAAGGGACAGGGTAGATGTTACTACACTGTGCACGTGGGAGAGAGCACCTGTGCTATGTTGAAATGCAGTTCTTCCCAATCAAAACCAATGCAGTATTGTTTGTTACATTAGACATATGCCAGTTGTCATGCTTTTTTCTTTTCTTGGCCCCTAAAAATATCTACAAAGTCATTATAAATAGACCTTCTTCCATTCAAAATGGCAACTTCATCCCGTTGCTGAGGGATGTAATTTTCAATATGTGCGTGCACTTGAAACTCAGCCAAGTGGAATCCAAATGTCATCACCCGAACAGTTGAGGAGCAGCCCCTCACTTTGTAACCAGGCCCTGCAATGTCACACTGGGGGGTCTGGTTCCAGTTTCTTTTGGAGTTTGTGGGGTGCCAGGTGCTGGGGCACAGCTGGGCCTTCCCTGACCTTTGGAGGAAGACACTCCCCAGTGGATGAGCCTCCACAGCCTTTCTCCATTTTCTACACGTGGGTTTAATTGGAAGAATTTCTTCTTCTGCTCCTGCTTATAAAAATTAATACCCTCCTGGTATGCAGGCTGCATTCTGTGCGTGAAGCTATTTCACTGCACGATGGAGTAACCTTCCAGATTTTTCTGGTGTTAGAAAGCTGACACCTCTTGCTTTCTCCCCTCCCGGCCCAATCTATTGTTATTGACTTCACACTCCAGCTTTTGTGCTGAGTTCAGTATTTTATTTAGTAACTGATCCATACCAATTAAAGCATTGCCTAAATCCCCAGCTGTCCAAGAGCCTGATTCTTCAATATCTCAAGTGTAGGTCCAACATATCAGCCTTCTTGCTCCAGATTAAGGGGGCTTGCAGTCAAGTGACATTGCTAGGGTTATTGTTACGTTGGGTGGTGCTGAGCCATGTGCCCATACCCTTTCGGAAAGCAGATTTAAGAGCATAATCCTGAACTACTTGTACGTCTGATTTCAATCAAAAGGCAAACAATGAAAATCATGTGTTGTTTTTTTAGTTTTCATTTATGTTGTTTTGGAAGCTTACTTCCTTACTTCTAAACACTACTGGTAGCAAAAACTATCAGTAACACATTCATGCTCCCCAGCCTTGAGATTTTGTTTTAATTGTTTGAGTCTTTTGAGAGTCTGTTTTTGTAACCCAGAGTTAGAACCATATCCTCTTGCTAGCTGTGCCTTCAATATACTTATCCTTACCTACACTTTACTTAGCAGGAGTGGAAAATATCTTTGATGTTGCCCTAGCATTTGGACACTTCAATACCAAATTAGAGCAAGGTGGGACACAGAGGAGACGTGGTCAGCCCAGCTACCATTGCTCATTCCCTTGAGTGCTCCCACTTGCCACAAAGTGCAGAAGGAACAGTCAGTGGTGCCACGGGGGCTGTGAAGCTCTGCACGCTCCTGCTGTACAATGCCTCACAAAGCTTGTAAAGCACTCTGCATGCTTTTTAACAGGCCACTAATGATGACTCTCTTGAGAATTTATAAGTTTAAGTATTTTTTTCCATTTTATGCACGGTAGCATGCCACTAAAGCAAAATGAGAAGGTAGCAGCAATGTTGACGACTTGAAAAGAATATGCGTATTTTCTCTTGTGCAGCACCAAAGGCACTAACTCTTGTGGAGATAAGATGCTGATAGACCCTTTGGTGCTGAAGAAGAAGCTCAATAGGATGGTGACAGAGCAAGGGGCCTTTGCTGTCCTCAGCAGCCTGCTGCTGTACGTCACTGAGCTTGCCGCCTGCGACCCGCAGCTCAGAAGCAAGAGGACAAAATGGGAGGAAGGTAAAGAAAACCAGGTGAGTTGCAAACAGTCGTCTCCAGACTCAAACAGGGGCTGTTACCCTACCCGATTCCAGCTCCTGCGGTCCAGATTTCTGAACACCAATCGCGAGCCTTATGTCAAAAAAAGAAGAGAAGTTGGTAAATTGGTCATTAAAGAGAGGCTATGGGTGAACAGGGCAGGCAACAAGTTAGAGAGAAGAGGAGATGGAAAGGCAGCAGAAGAGGGTGAAGACACGGCGCCCAGTGAGAGGGTCAGGTGGGGCAGCGTGACTGGGAAAAACACAGTGAAGAATATTTTGAAGAAATTTTTGGCTGCCGAAGAAAAAGAAGACAAGGAAAAGATTCCCACCTGGAAAAAGAAAGGGCCGAACAGCAGCTTGCCAAAAATAGTGAACAGGAGCTCAGTCCTGTCCAAGCTAAAGGAGCAGTTTGAGCAAAGCTCCCTCTGTTCAGCCACAGAGGTGAAAGCATCACTCTTGCGCAAAGGCGAGAAAAAGATGAAAACCCTCCCAAGCAGAAAAGCTATCCGTAAGCCAGAGGTCAGAGTACTGCGCATGGCAGCACTGGCAGCCACAGACATAAATGGTCCAGAGTCCCAGTACTTAGTGTGCTCCATGGTGCCAGTGCCCAGACTCAGCATGGCTACCGAAATTAACCATCCATGGAGTTGGTCAAAAAATAATGCCACAATGCAGCCTTGCGATCACAACACAGGGCTGAAGGAAAAGGAGAATTCTGAGAGAAAGCCTGGTGAGAACAAAACACCACTACGTGCAGCACAGGACATGGAGGACAAAGAAGAACCAGTGGCACCCAAGGAGATGCCTGATGCTAAGGACAGCACTGAGACCAATACAGATTCCTCAAAGCAAAGACCTCAGTTCAATCCTAGTCTAGATAGCTCTTTTTCCATCTGTAAAAATAAAGCCCTTCCAGACTGTGATGTTCTCTCATCTGAACATAATCTAGACTGCGATAGGAATAAATTGCCAGCTGGGCCTGACACATCTTCACCTACGAGGACTACCAAGGCTGTGCAACATGTCAAGGATGACAGCCCACCTTCTAACGTACCTTACTCTAGCACAGCTGAAGGATCCAGTGAACCAAGTCCTCAGGATACTAAAACAGATGAGATTCCCAAAATAATTATGCATGTATACAGTTTGGAGGAAGCTGACCAAGATTTGACAGAGCCAGAAAAGGATCCTTTCTTTGCAGGCCAAAAATGTTTCCCAGAGCAGGAAGTACTGGAAAACACCCTGCCGTTTTACTCTCCAGGAGATCAAGCGCTTTGTGAAGTTGAGCCTCCAATGCAGAATCGACACCTAAGTCACATAACACAAGCTGCCAGCAAAAGGCCACTACCAGTTCAAAAAGAGGCACCAGGTTTAAGAGGCAGAGGTTCCAAGGAAGACAAAAAAGGAGAGAAATATCACAGTGAAGACAAAATGTACTCTACTTCTAGCAAAAATTATAGCGATATCTCAGCTACAAAAGAACAGGAGAATAAAACACCCAACTGCCAAATGCAAAATGAACCCCAAACCAAGCAGCCACAGCCACCTCAAATGCCCAGCCCACAGAATCACTTCAGTAATTCCAACGCTGAGATATCAAATACAGATGCAAATCAGACCAAACCCACACTCTCCTCAAGTGATCTCCAGAAGCAGAAAAATGGTGTTGCAGAAGACCACATCCCTTCTGACTGGGATAAGAAAGAAGGCCCTTTGCCAGATGAGTTTGTGAGGCACAAATTGTACTTAGTAGATGAGGAGTTTGGGAAGGATCAGTTACCTTCTGCAAATGAGATGATGAGTCCCTCAAACAATGGAGTCCTGGACAGGAGTACCTTCACTGACCTAGAGACATGTTACAAACCATCTAACAATTTCATTGAGTGTGAAGAGACCACTGCAGATGAGGTGCCGTGGCCTGACTCTGAAGTATGGCTGTCACCTTCATCAAATCCTGTAACGACACTAATGAGTGGGATTGTAGGACAAAGAATCCATCACACGCTTGGAAATCCCCCAGCCCTTCCACCTACTGGTCTGGTAACACCAGGAGCTGGTGGTGTAGATGATGAGTATGCCAGTCGTGGCTCTGAGAAGCATCCACCACCCTCTTCAGATGAGTCAGCAGTCCATGAAAACAATGCTGCAGTGGAGAAGAAAACTGCCTGTGATTTTAATAACCAACCGTTGTCCCCAAATCACTCAACAGAAAACGAATATGCTGCAGCTGAAGAGACAATTCCTTGTCAGAGCCTTGAGAATTGTCTCTCATTTTCAACTAAGAAGATAGGAAAACATGCAAATAAAACTGTGCTAGCAAGAAATCCCCTGTTACCCTTGGAGAGGAATCAAACACAGATTTCAGATGATACCGAGAAGCAAGGAAGTGATACACTGGAAGAGAACCTGTTTCCTTCATCTGAATTGGTGTCAGGCCAAAAGAAGTGTGCAAAAGGTACTGATAATGTCTCCAAACATGAAAAGCATAAGCCTTTGCCCTCAGACAATGACACGAAGCATGGCGATGATAGGATGGAGACAGAGGAGAGAGAAGAGCTAGATGTCTTGTATAAATTTGAGCAGGAACAAGTATCAACACCAAGCGATTTGATGGATCATGATAATAACTCTTCAAGTGGGAATAATGCTCATAGTCCTCAAACATCCCAGTTACCTCCCTCAGAGCATGACACCAACATTCAAGGAGTGAAAAGTTCTGGGCAGGGTTTGAAGTGCCTAGCACCTACGAGAGATTTCATTAAACGTGATCATGATCTGACAGCAGATGGAAACATCTGCTGCAGTAATGAGAAGCACCAGCTGCCCTCGTCAAGTGAACCAACGAGACGCACAAATGGCACTGCGGGAAAAAGAAACCTAAAGTTGAACTTCAAGGATTATTCAGTGCTGCCAAGAAATACAGCAAGGCATGATGATAAGACCAGTGATGAGGAGAACTCCTTTCAAGATATGAAAGATAGTACAGTGCAGCATGAAAAGGGTTTTGAAGGAGAGAGAAATACTTCACATGATCCTAAAAATCAAATGCCATCATCAAGTCCTCTGGTGAAGCAAGACAAGAAATTCTCCCCTCTAGACACACGGCAACAAGGAGCATCAGGTGACTCTGTAAAGCCTGAAACTAAGTTGGCTGAAAAAAAGACTAAACACACCTCTGAGAAGCCCCAGTCACCTTCAAACAGAGTGGAGAGACCTCAGGAAAGAAGTTCTTCAGCAGAGAAGAAGCAAAAGGCACCGGAAGCAGAGGATGTCAAGTCGCCCGAAACAAAGGCTGTAACGGGGGATGATGAACACCAGCATCGGGGGCAGCACCAGTTACCTCTTTCAAGTAAATCAGCAAAGCCTGGGAAAAACGTTCCAGGAGGAGAAAAACAACAAGCAAGTTCTGAGGATTTCACAATGCCTGATAGCAATGCAAAAGAGAAGAAGAAATCTCTTCGTCCCAGGAAGTACCGATCAGTATCATCTGAGACAGCGGTTTTGCCCCAGGAAAAGCATTCTCCAGATCAAAAGCAACAAACACCAGCTACTGCGGGTTTTAAGAAGCCTGAAACTGATGTTGTCAAAGAAAAAGACGAAGAGCCAAATTCTGAGAAGCTCCCGACACCTCCTTCAAACAAAGGGGTGAATTTCAAGGAAAAAAACTCTTTGGGAGAGAGGAAGCAGAAGATGTCAGCAGCAGGGGATGCCATGCCACCCAAAACAAAGGTTGCAAAAGAGGACGATGAACACCAGCACTCCGGGAACCAGCAGCTACCTCCCTCGAGTAAACCAGCAAAGCCTGGGAAAAAGACTCCAGGGGAACGGAAACATGAAACTGTAACTGAAGGTTTTAGAAAGCCTGACACAAATTCTGTAAAAGATAAAAGCAAAGATCCGGGTTCTGGGATGTGTCAGTCCTCAACCCCAGATCTGTTGTTGAAGCTCCAAGAGGAAAATGTCACAGCCAAAAAGAAACCATCAACACCACCATCTGATAAAAAAATTGTGGATAGAACTGGTAGTACAGAGAAGAGGAGTGGGCCCCGTGGAGTAGAGGAATACCAGCGACAGCCTTCAGATAAGAAAGGGAAGCACAGCATTCATAGCTCAGGAAAAGAAGGCTCTGAGAGCTACCAAACTGCATTCCCAAGTGATGGTGGAGAATCTGAAAGCGATTCTGTCCCCAAGGAGACCAATTTGTCTAAAACAGAGAAATCCTCCAAATCATCTCCATCACGTGGTGCATCAAAATATGATGACAGTCCCACTGAAAGCAGAAAAAAGCAGCCTGGATTCAAGAAGTACCGAGCACTGTCATCAAAGGGTTTGGTGAAGGATGAGGGAGGCACTGCTGGAAGGGAGGCTGGCTGGCAGGCAGCTGGCACAGCAAGTGGCAGAAAAGCGGAGCTGGGGGACTGCTCCAAAACAGCACCATTCTCCAAATACACAGTGGAAAGCTACAGTGAAGGACCCTTAGATTCATCTTTTAAACCCCTGATCATTAGAGTAACTGACACGTTTAAACACCACAGCTAAAAAATACCGTTGCAGCTTAAGTGAGACCTTACAACTAATTGTGCCACTGGTTTGCTCAGTCTTTCTATTTTCCTTTACTCTCCGGGGCATTACGTTATCACTTTTTAATCACAAGGACGTTGATGTGCATCTGTCTGAGCTGGGCTTTTTTCTTCCCTAACATTAGCCTGAAGACATGAATTAAATTAATCACTGCAAGCGAATTAGCTAATCACTGAATTAATCATCAGTTTATAAATTAAATATGAGACGGGCTTTGAGATCGGTGTGAATTCAGCCCTGCTCCAGACTCCTTGTACTAACTAGTGGGTTTTGTTTGTAACAAAGACGACTCTTCAGAGTGAACTCTATCTGTATTTACTTATTCTAATGAAACCCCGCTCGTACTTTTTCCAGGAAGGGTGGTAAGCGGTGTCAGCTTTAATTATGTCGAAAAATGTTTGTTCCTGGCTCTGCCTTTTCACCAGTTAATGAGGGCTGTTGGTCTATGGCTGCATTGAGTGGCAATGCTAGCCACTCAATGGCTAGTAGGGAGGGAAGGAACGGAGTACTTCATTTGTCTGTGAAAAGTCCTCAAAAGACATTGATGCTACAATGGGATTTACTGTGAATGCAAACGTTCAACCTCACGAATATTGGGAAAATACTGATTTAGCCTTCTCCGAAGTTATTTGTACTTTGGCCTTATGCCGCATGCATTCTTGTTGGTAGGGATAAACCATTTCAAGTTCTACTTAATAACTTGTGTAAGAGTGTGAAAAGCTCAACACTTAAAGGTTCTGAGGGTCCCTCTAGAGGGCCACGTCAGCAGAATGGGCTGAAAGCCCCAACAGGGGAGCTCAGCTTTAGCTGGGGTTCTGTCCCAGGTGTGTGGGCACTGCCAGTGCTGCAGCTGGCACCAAAAGTCTTAGCAAGTGCTGATTTTACAGCACTTGTTATATGACATGTGACATAATGTGAGACGTGAAGCAACAGGAAGCAGCCAGTGTCACTGAACATTGCTGATGGGCTGTGGCTTTCTGTGTTTAATGTATAGCAGTGGATTCTGTAAAGCGTGCGCAGGACAGACTGCATTATGGAGAAATGAAGATGGAATGGTTCACTGCCCCTCTGTGTCTGGTGAACAGTGTTGTAGCAAAGCATTGGCACAGGCTGCCCATGGAGCAGGTGAAGTCACTGTCCCTGGAGGTGGTCAAGAACTGTGTGGATGTGGCCCTGAGGGATGTGGTTAGTGGGCATGGTGGGGATGGGCTGGTTCTGTGATTCTATGATTCTATGAAAGCTGTGACAGAGAAATGTTAGAAAAAACTCCCCCACGTACCCCAGGGGTGCTTTTAGCTTAGCATAATGACAGCTTGGGGTATGTAAAAGCATGGTCTGGAGCGTCGATTAATTTTTTCCCCAGTCACCTGTGCTCAAAAAGCCAATTAAAACCCCAGTCTTTTAGGTAGCACCAAGCCTCAGGGCTGGTCAGGAAGAGAGTTCTCACATGCACGGCCCCTCTCCCTGTGCCTGTGCCTCTCCTTGACTTTTTCAGATGCTCTCCCGCAGCACATTACCCCAGCAGCACAGCTGCTGCTCCGTCCCCAGCTGGCAGCGTGCCCTGACGTGCAGCAGCAAGGCATTGAGGACGCAGGTGGGCTGGCAGCACGCAGGGAGCAAATCCATTTGCTGGCGTAATGCACTCAAGTCATATAGGTGACAGACAACTGAGCTGTCCGGGGGACACTCTCGGGAGGGACGGGGGACACACACACAACATCCCCTGGCCACCGAAGTGGCTTAGGATTTGATTTCTCACCCACAACATGCCACAGATTAGGCTTCCTGGCACCTGCAGGCTCATAAAATGAGAATCGCATTTGTATAAGGCACTGCTCCTCAAAACAGAGTCTATAGGGAATTTATCACTTGTACAGCACTGCCCTTCTGCATGGAGGTGTGTGTCATCCTCATGGCTTTTATGGGCTGGCGCACGTAAAGGACTTTATGCTAAGCCTAAGCTCTGATTTACGTTTTGTTGTCCATGATTTCATTTCCCATTGGAGAAAAGCCCTTACGACATAAAGCACTCACACCAGCAATGAATAGTAAATTCTGTGAGCTGGCCTTTTGCAACAGCGGACAGACCTGCTTGCTGGCACGAGAGAAGTTGTTTTTATTATTCCCAATTTAATCTTTCAAAAGAAACCCAAAGGCTTTTTTCTTGTTGTTGCCCCTTTTTCCCACATGAGAGACGGCTGCCTTGTGACAAACCAAAGGCTTCTGTCCAGCAGGAAGCTACCCATGTGAGCAGCACGTGCCACCTCACTTCAGACATGACAGACTGCCACCAAATGCATCCTTACGTGCAGAAGTGAGTATTTAAGAAAGAGAAAGATAGCAGGAGGAGGACACACACCACCATCGGCTATAGCAGAAGCTGCAAATGGGCAGGCTCCAACCTTGGTGTAACCCTTGCCTAAGAGCGATATACAACAGAAGATAAAAGTTTTATTCCCCACTCCTGACTCCAGTCCCCTGGGGGCCTCCTTCAGCCTGTGGGTGAGGCTCTGGGCTCATGGGTTCATGGAAGAGTCAGTGAGGGAACCCTCCAGGGTTGCTGTTTCACCATGTCTAATCAGGAACGAACAGTGCTGCTTCTCCTGCAGGGACTTCTCCTGGCTTTTGCAGTTCTGCGTGATGGGTGTAATTTGTACAGTTCTTTTCCCACACTACACAACAGCTTTCTGCTCTACTAAAACACAGTGGACGCAAGCATCCCCTGAGGTCACTGAGGGCATCGTGTCCTTAGCCCTCACTGAATGTAGAAAGGTATTATTTTTAATAATATTTTTGCCATTTCTGATAATGCTTCCTTGAAGCCCTGGCTTAGCAATAGATAGTTTCAACTAAACGGACCTCAGCTGAGGATACGGGGCTGTCCAGGCTGGAGGAGGCCAAGAGACAACCTTACAGCTCTCCGCAGCTCCCTGAGGAAGGGAAGCAGACAGAGGTGCTGGGCTCTGCTCCTGAGAATCAATGGCGGGATGCAAGGGAATGGCACAAAGCTGCACCAGGGAGGGTCAGACTGGGCACTGGGAAACATTTATTTACTACGAGGGTGGCCAAACACTGAGACAGGCGTCCTAGAGAGGTGGCTGATGCCCTGTGGTTGTTAGTATTCTAGGGGGAGGGTTCATGGTCAGTGTGGGGCAGAGATTAGGGCAGGCAAAGAAACCATGCAAGCTTCCACCAGCAGCAGAGTTCAGTAAAGCATTTCAGATTATTAAGTCCTCTCTAAGTAGGCGATAGTGAAAAGCTCCCCAAGCACTTCACTTCAGCAAGATACCTCCCAGATGGGCTCAGTGGTGTGGAAATCACAGAGGATTGACGTGGGTATTTGGATATTGAGCTATTTCAGTCGCCAAGTTTGGACCCAAAACACCTCCACATTGAAGTGGTAACACAGTCAGTGTCTTTCTTACTGCTGAACATGGGGCCATCATCTCCAGCTCATCCTCTCACATTTCTAACTGAAGAACAAACAACTCTCTTTGGTCCCCAAAAGCAGCAGCAGGTCAAGTGCCCTCTGGATATGTCCTTGCTCTCCCTCCATTTCTGTCTCTCTCTTTCTCTCCCTCTTTTTTTTTTTTTTTTAATAGAGAGAGAGCATACAAAACACAGCCACTCTCAGCAAAAAGAGCCCAAGCCCTGAGGAGAGTTATGCAGTCCAAGCACTTAGGCTAATGCTGTAGCACAGGGCACAGCAAAGCCCCCTCAGAATTAGGAAATGTGTCCTTAATTTTCTCCAGACCTCCAAAGTAAGAAGACATGAATGTCTCAGTGAATCTCCTTCATTCCAGGTTGTTCAAAGGCAACAAACATGTGACAAATGCACACTTAAGGCTCTGAGCTGTGAAGCAGCTCAGTAATTTAGCAGCTTCTTCTACAGTTCTGCCTCAATCTTTAAAACATTGTGCATAACAAAAATGGTAGAGGCTGAGAATTAAAGCTGCAGTTGTACTTTTTTGTGTTGTCAGTGGAGCTGGCAATAGAAGTACCGAAAAGCATATCGAATATCTCATATTAAAATGCAACTTTCCCCACCATTTTTAGCTTCTTTTTTCCTGTCCACCTGTAGTCGGCAGGTAATAACAGTGGTGACACTCAGTGCCTCTGGGCAACATCCCTCCCAGCCCTGAGAAGCCACAGATGCGTCTCTCGGCTGTGGAAACGCTCCATCTAGTGGCTGAATTTGTACAGTAAGTGACGAGCAAGCATGGAGAGGCATGGAGTGAAGGTCACTCGGTAGTGGAAAGAGTAGGGAACCGGAGGGAAGCATTTCTTCTCTTCTTCCCATCACTTGGACTGCACGCTATCCAAAAGGATCACATCTCCTGTCACTGTTTCTGACTTGCCCCTAGCTGTCTCCATTGCTTGTATTCAGCTGAGCTGCAAGTGCAAGAACAGTTTTGCAGAATGGTGTGATCCTCGCTTGGCAAGCAGCACGACAGCAGGCTTCTAGGGTGTGTGCAGTGTAGAATACAGCTGTCAGGTGTGATGTTTTCAGTGGTGGCAAGTGACTATGGATGTCCCAAATGGGACACAGTCACCTATACCTACGTAAAAAGGCTGTAAACTACAGAACTGGTGTGCAGAAACTGGCCTGTGGGTGAATGCAGCCAAAGCAGGCTGCTTTTACCAAGAAGAATTATGATTATATCCCACAGACCTCATACCATTCTGGCCTGCCCCCCCAACAATCACTGCAGTAGTCCCTTTGGCCCTTGCAGAGCAATGAGAGAATTTTGACACAGCTGAGAGCAAACCAAAAAGAAGGTGAGTGCTTCCTGTCACTGTGCTCCCCAGGGCTTCTGGAAATAAAGAAGTAAAACTGTTGGATGCTGAAGAGCCAGTCCATCCTTATCAGGAAACAACCATGTTTAGTCAAACTACATCACCACAGTGAACTACAAATAGGATTTGTGCAGACACAGTGGGCTGTGAGCACACAGCTCTGGGTTGCTAGCTCTGGCTACTGAGATCTTTAATTCTTCTAAAGAATGGCAACAGTGTGGGCAGCAGTGATCCAAGTGTCCAGATGGGGTCCCACTGAATGTGTCTCAACTCTAAATATCTCCAAACTCAAGGAAATTATCACAGAAGAATGGAAAATCCCCAAAGGCATCTTCCTTTTTAACTCATTCAAATTATACCCCTCATGTAACAAGAAAGCCTGTACCATTGCCATGTCGTACAGATTTCTTAATAAAACTGTTTTCCTTTGTATATGGGCTATTTATTTGTACCACTGAGTCTTATTTGTGTGTCAAGAAGATGAAAATAATAAAACCGTACCAAATATCGATCTTGTCGGCATTCTGTCATTATAAGAGAAGGGGCACGAGAAACAAATACAAAGAGTGCCTGTGCGTTCCTCATCAGTATGCAAACCTTTCTCCTTTTGCCCAAGAGAGCTGCCACAAGCCGAGTTTCATATGGGACAGCTGGGAATAGGTATAAAGCACAGAGCATTAGTTATGCAAATGCTTTGAAAAGAGGCTTTGAAAAGAGCGTGGTACACCTCATTCCCTGTTTCCCGACAGTTCCTCAGATCTGAGCCTTGAAAATGCAGCATGGTACAGCCACCTCTGCCCTCCAGGTTGACCTGAAAGCACTACTTGCATTTAGGCAAGCCTGAAGCTGTCCTGTGAGAAGCAAACCCTGGGGCTACCCCATCTCTCTGCCCAAGCTGAGCCCTTCCTCTGCTCCTGCAGAGAGAAGGGAGGGCTCTAGCTGAGGGTTCACTTTGTCCCATCATCCAGGTTATCAGGCTGGGGGATGAGGGGCCGGGGAGCAGCCCCACAGAAAGGGATCTGGGGCTTCTGGCAAGTTGAATGTGAGCTAGCAGTGTGCCCTGGTAGCCCAAAGGGCCAACCGTGCCCTGGGGTGCACCAGGCCCAGCACTGCCACTGGGCGAGGGGAGTGGCTGTCCTGCCCTGCGGCCTCACCTCCAGCAGTGCATGTGGGTGTGGGTGCCACAAGGTAAGGACATAACGCTGTTAGAGAGCATCCAAAGGAGGGCTGCAAAGGTGGGGAAGGGTCTGTAGGGCAAAATACGTGGGGAGCGGCTGAGGGCCCTCGGTGTGCTCAGCGCAGAGCAGAGGAGCTGAGGGGAAAGGCCTCATGGCGGCTGCAGCTCCTCACAGGGAGCGGAGGGGCAGCGCTGAGCTCTGCTCTGTGTGACAGCGACAGGGAACGGCATGGAGCTGTCAGGGGAGGGGCAGCTGGGGGTGAGGGAAAGGGGCTGCACCACAGGGCGGCGGGCATGGCCTCAAGCTGCTGAAGTTCAATGCTTCCTCTTTTCAAAACCCAAGTACAAATCAAAAATCAGCTGTTGGCGAATCTTACAGGCTGAACTATGATGAGATACGCTTCCGCTTCTGTTTCCTAGAGGCTGAAGAACTGGTTCACCTTCCCTTCCAAGGGCAGTGAGATCACTGCAGACCATTAAAATTCCTCCTTGAGTGCCTTGTGACTGATGAAAGATTGTAAGAGTGTGTCAAGGGAACCAGTATGACACCACCCGAAGCTTTGGCAGCTCTCGCTGGGCTGCACCTCACCTGCCAAGGTGGCTGCCCATGATATCATCACACAGAAGAAGCTACAGGTAGGGCACGGCCACCAGCAAACCTGATAAGAACCAGAAGAAGCCATGGTAAATAGGGGTGGGTTATGCTGACAGTTTCTAGGGCCAGTGAAGCCACATGTGAGGTGAATTAGGGGCAGGAGGCATTGTGAGGCTCTGCTGTTTCTCATTAGCATGCTGCATGACAGCATTTAAGACACTGTTTACAAGCATGATGAAGTCAGGGCTGCAGATTCTTTCCTCTGTAGTGATTACACATGTTTTCCTTTCAGCAGCTTTGAGAGAGCTTCAATTCAAGACTGAGTGAAACTGATGTTGCTTCAGTGACCTCAATTTTTAGGGTTGAATGTAAAAAAAAAATAATTAAAATGAAACTTTTTTTTTTTTATTTGACCTTTCATTACTAATGGGATGAGGCTGTGATTCCTGACCACCATAATAAGATAACTTTCTCCTTGAGATTTATTTCAAAGAGATAAAAACATTTTAGTAATATTCCTCCAGTCTGGCAAAGAAAGCTCAAATTTCCCGAAACACTGCATTTCGGTATCTTTTCTATCTATCATAAGCAAGGTGTCCCTGAGCTTGTGCGGCTGCTCTGTTCCCAGGTCCATGCAAGTAGTCTCTCTGGCCTGCAGATGGCAGGTTTTCCATTTGAAGATAAGAAAAGCAAAATCCCCGCGTCTTCAAGGGAATCAGAGAACCGAATCCCGTGTGAAGATGTGTCTTAGTTTCAGCTGGGACAGAAAACGAGGTAGTAACGAGAAGAGTTAACTCTTTGCCCTCCCTAACGCTTCTCCCATAATGATTTAAGGATATGGGATAGGATAGGATAGGATACGATACGATACTGCCCTGTAGATAGCAATAAAAGGACTGGTTGCAAATGAAACATGACTATTTGCAATGGAAAGAGGGAACTTCACCACCCACTTCAGCAGCATCTACAGGCTACAATCTACATAGCACAGAATCATTAAGATTGCTCTTCCAGGAGGTGCAGTAAGGGTATGTGATGATCCCAATATCATTTCATTTTCTTGTTCCCTTTATGGCTTTTATTAATACACCAGCATGAAGTAAGAGGTACTCATATTGACTGACTGACCTGAAGTCTCCACAGAAAGGTGCAACACCAAGATCTGAGGAGTGATTTTCCCCCAGGAGGTCAAAAATGTTGAGTCTGGTTGCCTCTGAATCACCACATGCTTATAGGAAAACATGGTTTCCATATCTGTTTTTCATAATCCACATCTGTATTTTAATCTCATCTGGACTCCTTCACCAAATAGCTAGTAAAAATATGAAGTTGAAAATAGTACTTTTAATACACGCAAAAAGGCATGTTTTTCCCCAACTGCCCAAATGGAAACCCTACTTGCCCTAATCTCATTTTCTGACGCACACACTTCCCATTGCTGGCTTCCCTCTCATCCTTTCTACTTTCCTACCTTTTCCCTTGTATTTCAGTCCTGCCCAAAGGCTACAAAATGAGGCTGGAACGTGAATAAGATATTTCCAAGAAGCACAAGAGAACATGCTCCATGGGTCAAATTTTCCATATATTTTTCAATAAAGACTTCTGAGCCCTCCCAAGAGCCACGTGTTCAGGGGTGTCTTTCCAATATGTGGCTACTCATTAATTCCTGGGAAAACCCCTAACACAAACAAAACGTTCAGTAACGCAGTAGTCTTTCCATTTTGAAGCTTCACTGTTGAAAAAGGCAGACGTTCAAAAAAAAAGAACATTTTCAATGTGCTATTTTGACCAGCTTCCCAAATAAGCACACATACTGTGCTCTGGCTGCAAATCTCATACTTGGTGACAATTTGATGATCATGTGCATATAACATTTTGGAGGGGAGGCTTTTTCCATTCCTCCTGTTCTCCAATGATCTACTGGACATGCAGTACTCGTCTCTCAGCTACCTGACCATAAACCCATAGCAATCAGCTGCAGGGCACAGAAGAGGCTGGAAGTTTCCTACAGCACCAGGACAGGATAAGTGCACAGCAAATGTGAAGTAGTGATGGAAAAGGAACAGCTTTTCAGTCTCTGCTCAGAAGGTCATGTCGTTTGCCAAGAGCATCCTCACCCCTCCTGCTATGCTCAGGCTCTGCTTCATTTCTAGGAGTTCATAGCTTGTCTTTGACCCCACAGCTGTCCGTGGGCCCTGTGGACAGAGTAGGGGAAAAGCTAAGGGAGCTAAGGGAAATCCCTTCTCATGCATAGCATGTTTGGCTGGAAAAAAGAAAAAGAAAAAGCATTTTTGCCTGACCAAACCTACTTGCCTTGCTGTAAGGCCCACTGTGCCATTACCACTGAGCTTCCCACCATATATAAGGCTTCCCTGCTCAGCTGAAAATGAAGATACTGTGGGGGTTTTCAGAGCACAGGAGCCCAGCATCTTAGAGCCCTGTTACCACACGGATCAGTCTTCTTTTATGCTTTATAGGATGGAGATCATTCACCTGCCGCCCAAGATTACTGCTCATAAAAATAATCCCAGGGTCTGCTATCAGTCCCACAGTGTGGTGAGAGACCTGGGAGGAGTACAGCACTACAGCAACCCCCTTGCTGCTTCAGGGCAAGGGTTTTTGGTGCAGTGTTTGCAGTGGGATCAGAGGCCATGCTGGCCACAAACCAAAGAGACCAAGGGACTCTGTCAAACACCAACCCCCTATGTTTCACAGAACCTGGCCCTCCCTTTCCATTTCCCATACTGGAAACGATGAGAGGGTGTTTTGCTGAGACTGACAACCAAATCCACAGTGATTTTAAGGCCTTTTTGACATTCCCATATGTCTTCAGTAGTTTTCCAGCTGCAGACATTGATCAAAGCACTCCCTGCCCCACACTGCTTGCCATGGAGACTGCATACTCCAGCCACCACAGGTGCTCAGGTGCTGCTGTAACCAGTCTGTGTTATCACTTACGAACATCCTCACTCACCGGTTTGATGGAAATTAAAACTGTGAATTACTGAGTGCCTACCTGGCAAACACGTTTTAGCTATATCTTGAGAGCTGCATATGATGTCGCTGGCTCTAGGAGTTTGGCTGGCTATGTTGGCAGCCATTAGTGCTGCTGGTGTGCACAACAGGTCCCCTAAAAATAGCTGCGTTCAACTCAGAGCTGCAAACCCCGGGTGCAACGGCTCCCTGTGGTGTTCTGACTCACCAGTTCTCACGCTCCTCACAGAGGGATTTTGTCTCTCAACAAATAGCTTCTAAACTATTCTTACCCCCCTACCCTGTTTTAACAGTACAGACCATTCGCTCAATCACTCTCTTGAAGTACATTCAGGGAGGGGGACCCAGATGCCTTTGGTCTTTTAGTTTAATTAAAGGTAAGTGCTAAAAAAGAAATGGCAAGGCATGCATCCTGCGTGTCCTTGTAATCAACCTTTCAGCATCTGCAGTTCTGCTCTTTGCAATCATCTGCTGCAAATTTCCCAAATGTTATTTGATGTTTCTACAGTGGCTTTCAAAAGTGCTCAGCAAGAAATGCCAGATGTAGTCTGGTGCAGAGCATCCAAAGGTAGCTTTGCATGTCGGTGAAGCACAAGTCGACAAAGCCAATTACACGCAGGGAAACGTGCTTACAGAAGATACCAAAGGGTGCTCAGAAGGAAAAATAGACCATCAGAAAGCTAAAAACAGCTATTGGTGCTTATGTAAGTGTTACCTAATCGTTATTTCTTCCCAGAAAACAGTACATCAGGGCTGTCTCTTGTGTTGGTACAAGTGTCCTCTTGGCGAGGTCTCCCGACAGCAACTGTGAGATTCTGAAGTGTCATTTATTATCACCACATATGCTTGACTGCAAGGATCAGTGACAGATTTCTACAGTGGGAATATGCTCAGTACTGCCAGAGACAGGCTGTCGCTGCTGTGGGAAATACAACACCTTGCTAAGCCGGTATTTGTTTCACAATAGAAAACACAGTGCGAATACTAACCACCTCTTGCAATAACCACACATCGAAAAGGCAGCCACCGCAACCAGAAGAGCTACCCGTGTTTTTCCACACAGAGGAGGTCCCAGTCACCCCACTGAATACTGATGGTGCACTTTGAAAGGCTGAATCCTCCCTAGGGCAGGACTCCCTGCAGCCTTCTTTGTGGAAACTCTCCCTTTCATTTTCTTTTCTGATTCACACAGTCGGTCTTGGGAAATTCTCAGGACATTGTCTGTCTTTCAGGGATCTGACCACTCAATTCCCAGCTTGAATACAGGTGCGAGACCTGCAAGCTTGCTCTTAGCTATGTTTGATTCCATAATACACAGGGAAAAACCTCTCCAGTGCTCTGCAGAGCAATATCCAATGCACCAGCACCTTCTCTATTCGACAGCAAATTGAACTAGTTTCTCCACGTGCAACTCCTTTGTCCTTGCTTTCCTCGTCTCCTGAAATACAAAGTAAAATTGTGGCTGTACCTTCACATTCAAAATCTGTCTTGCTTTAGCATATATAGCCTGAGGGGCTCCATTGCAGCAGCAGTGATGGCTTGGCTTTGGAGCCGCATGCTGGAGCTGAAGAGAAAAATCGCCTTCAGTGCTTAGGTGAAGGCCTTAAGAGTGCTTAGGTGAAGGCCTTTTGCACGCTGTAGGAGAGCCATCTCCTTGCTCACTGGCTGGAACAGAGAACTAAAAGGGACTGAGAGAGGCATGATGAATACTCAGCTCTGGCCTCCTGGCACCCATGGCTTTAGTGAGGCTGAATCTGATGTTTCTTTGCTGAAAGTTGTTTCATTAACACACATATATTTTGAGGAGTGACTGAGGGAACTGGGGCTGTTTAGTCTGGAAAAGTGGAGGCTGAGGGGAGATCGTCGTGCTCTCTTCAGATACCTCAAAGGTGATTGCAGCGAGAGCGGGGCTGGTCTCTTCTCACTGGTGAGAGGTGACAGAATGAGGGGAATCGTCCTCAAGTTGGGCCGGGGGAGGTTTTGGTTGGATATCAGGAAAAACTTCTTTATAGAAAGAGTGGTTAAGCACTGGAATAGGCTGCCCAGGGAGGCGGTTGAGTCACCATCCCTGGATGTGTTTAAGAACCGTTTGGATGTGGTGCTCAGGGACATGATTTAGCGGAGGGTTGTTAGTTAGGAGTATGCTTACGTCGTGGTTGGACTCGGTGATCTTTAAGGTCTTTTCCAACCTGAGCAATTCTGTGATTCTATAAAGAATGATAAATTACCCAGATGTCTATGTTTCTCAGCAAATTTTATACAGGACATATATGCATCTACAGAAATGCATGAAGTTATGCTTGAGATATATTTCCAGAACAGTGTTAGCTAAGAGAACTGCAGCTGGAATTACTTACAACCTCATTCTTTGGCATGTAAAATGGCTATATGTGAAGATACAATGGGAAAAGTAGAATCTGAGTGGGGCATAACTTATGGGTTCTACTGGCCCCTGTAAGGCATGTCTACAGCAGGCTAAACTGTAGTGGTCTATCTCAGGCTGTATTATTTGTGTATTGGGGTAAGTTGATTTACATCTATACAAGGATTGTGACTGTGGCAGTGATGGTCAATTTTCCATCAGCTTCTGATAAGAAGATGCTTACACTTTTGTAACCATGTGAAAAACTTGACTTTGCATAGATCAGGGAAGCTAATTAGCCTAAGGCACATTTGACTGTGTTTGGGTATTTCTCAATTGCTCACGGAGGACTGCTGGTGATGAGATGCCATAGAAAAGGAAATGAATATAAAAAATAATGGTATTGTAGTTACTGACAATAAGATTACTGAAAAAAATGTTGCTGAGAAACATGAAAATATAGAAATACAATGTACCCACTGCAGAAGCTATTCAGCTGTGCATCACCATATGCAATGACTACTATGGCTTACTGGATATTAACAGCAAAATAAATTGTACAACTTTCCTAAATTCACACATAACTAAGACACATTTTCTTGGATGAAAAAGAATAGCTAGTGCATTGCTGGCACTGAGCTACGTTTTCAATGGAGAAAGGAATCAAACAGCTGGCTGAGTATATTTTGGTAACAATATGTGTATTATGCAAACCATGGAAATACCAAAAATGTTGCTGATAGTCTTCAATGCTGTATATCCCTTCTCAGATTGATTACTCTGTGACAGGAAAGAACAATATCAGAAAAATGTGAAATATAAAAATGAAGTTTAAGTCATTTAAATTTTAATAATGCATCAGATAGATATGTACATCAAATGATTGTATGTAAATGCCTGTAATGACAACCCTGGCTTCTGTTTATGGAATAGGCTATTGCTGAGACATTTGTAATGAGAGTCTTTAGAGGAGTCCTAGCTCAGCAGAAAGCCAGGAGAAGGTTTGCCTTTGCTTGTCACAGACAGGGCCAAGTGTAGAATCTTGTATGTATGAAGTGAGGGAGCACTCAGATGAAACCCTGTCCCAGGCAGCAGATCTGGGAGCTGCTAGGCACAGTACCTTCACAAACTCATCAGGGACAGGAAAGAAAAAGGAGGTGGGAGAAATAAGTGGGAGTCACTGTCCTCTGAGGAATTTCAACATTCAGTTGTAAGTGTTGCACTCGTTGTCGACAGAGAAAATTAAACAACACCAGCAAGAATTTAAAATACTTTCAGCATGCTGCCTATGACCATTCAAGTAGAGAAGGAAAAACAAAACAAAACAAAGCCATTTAGAAAATACTTTGTCAGTCCAAATTGCAATCATGTTTTCTGAAGCTGTGGCCTCACCTAAGCTGCGTTTATTGAGTAAGGAGCCATCATAAGCTTCCCATTTGGTTCCCTTAATTCCACTCCAGATGATCACTGCTCTGTGAGTTACTGACTACTTTCTTGGCCCTGTCCAATGTTCAAGTACAGTTTCCATATCACCTTTGACATACGCTTTTGCAGTGTTTTTCACACCAAGGGTACTGCCACATCATTTCTCTATCCCGCTGTTCTTAGCACTGTCACTTACAGCCTTAAGCCTTCTTGGCTGACGCAGCTGGGGGACGGCAGCTGAGTACAAAAACCCTTCCACAGAGATTTCCATGGGTAATGTTGATTCTCCAGGCAGCTGTGGTGGTATGCAGCGAGCGTTAGAGCTCCTTTTTATAGCTGCTCATATCAGCATGCTTTGGCTCCCGGGGCCACAGTCATACTGAGAGTAATCAAAAGGCTGGCCTTCCGAGACGGCACGTGGACTATAGCTCATCCTACCAGCTAGTAACCTGCATTGATGTGAAGCTGTGAAGCCTCCAGGGAAGAGAGGAAGTTATTTTTTCAGCTATGTTTCTGTCCTCGCTATACAGTCTGTTCCAAAGTTCAGCGATTGCTGTTGGAACAGTTCACATGAGCAGGTTTAATCAGGCCCACAGACCAGTTATGTAAGCATGACGCAATTTTCTGGGACAGATATATGGAGCAAGTTCAGCATTTCATTACCCGTCCAGAGCCTCCATCCATACGTGGGCTGCAGGTTGACAAAACTGGGTAGGTGGGTGGTTAGACACGAACCAAAGGTGTCAGGATGAATTGGCACTCCTTAACCCGGCCAGCTGGATGAGTTGTCTCATTCTGAAGCATGTTGTGCTTAGGCTATGTACACCTCCAGTGATTAAGATATATATATATATATCTCCATTTCTTACTGGATATTTCTATACTGATAAATATGCTTAATTTAAACATTTTTCACCAAGTAAGGAATAAGAAATTTTTGAGGAAGGCCATATTTAAGTTGTGAATGTCCCTTCACTGGAAGTATTCAATATTAGGTTGGACAGAGCTTTGACCTAAGGAAAGATGTCCCTGCCCAAGGCAAGTGGGTTGGAACTAGATGATCTCTAAGGTCCCTTCCAACACAAACCATTATATGATTCTAGGATTCTATGAAGCCATATCAGTGAAGAGCAAAGCTCCAACAAGGCAGAGTACACTTTCTATAGAATGGTTCACTGAACATAGAGATGACAAACCACAAAGGCCAGGGTAAACATATGCTGTGGGAGTTTCACCACTTCCTTGGGATTCTAGAACATCTAGTTACCCACAAGACTTATCTTTTGGTGTGTGTACATATATTTGCTCATGGCAAAGATGTAGCCACGTTTTCTGGAGACTTTGCCTAGAGTTATTGCACTCTTTGTTGAATGCAGCATTACTCTAATGTGTTCTGCCACCTTTGTTACTACAGAATCCTGCATTAATAGCCACAGACTTGTACTAGCAATATATTCATTAAGCACTGGCAATTTAAAATTTTATTTCAGAAACTTGTTTTTATTCCAAGTTCCTGCTATCAGATACTTAAATATTATAAAAGAAAAACCTCATTCTCTGAGATCTGTGTTATCCTTCATAACCAAGGGGTAATTTTATCCCTTGAAGTTTCCCTGCTGTGCTGCATGTGATATCTCGTGGTGAACTGCTGATCTCCCCTCCACACTTCCCAAGGGACAAGATCCTCCCCAGGCCAGGTCACCCACCTACCCATTCCTTCAGCCTGCCAACTGAGGAGACAATCCAAAATCGCTCCTTCCAAATAGATATGCAGCGTGTGCTCCATGTGAACGCACACGACAGCATATGCTACAGGCTGAATCCCATGCATGCAGTCCATCTCACAGGTCTAAAGCTACCTGAAATTATTCCTGATAAGGCTGAAAATGTTGCTGCTATTTTTATTTAATAACTGCTCTACAAACGGAATTGTGGAAGTGGTCCTAGCTGAAATACAGGGCAAGTGCAATACAGGCAAGTGAAGCTTTGAATGCCACAGCCCATGAAACACTACTGAGTAGTGCTTGTCTGCCCTGCAGGGAGCAGACCTACATGCCTAGCCTTACAGGGAAGTCACTATTTTAAGGACTTACTCTGGCAAGCAGCAAGATGGGAATTTCTACCTAACACATAAACACACTCACCATGATATAAAAACCTCAGGAATACAGTCCTGGATGGTTCTGAAGGTTTAAAGAAAAAAAAAAGGTACATCATTCCCCTCGTGCCAAGTGGCAGTGAGGAAGGCGCTTCACTGGGCTGAATGCACTGTAACTAACCTTCTGTACTGACACAGCCACCGTCAGCAGCAAACTTTGAAGTCAGGGAGCAAATGTCACTGGTGTCCTTTCCTGCTGATAAGTACCAAGCAGATGCACTTTTCAGATTTGAGATTTTATGCTTTTTTTTTTTTTTTTCTCCTTTGGATACCTTTAAAACAGTGTGATATGATCTGCCCAGAAGAGAGCAGCACTGACACCCTACATAGGACAACCGAGCTAATCTCTTCCCAGACAGCAGACTGCTTCATATTATTATATTTGGTACAGAGAGGAAATTATTGCTATGACTTACCACTGAAATGTAGTAATTATTTCTATTAATTAACATTCTACATAGCTTCTCTAACAGGAGCTATGTGAAATTTAATGGGTGCTTTCATGAGAAACCAGCATACATCTGAGCACGCCACATAGCTTGCATCAAAGCAAAAGGAAACGTATGTAATATTTAAAGTTTGCTGATGGTAAAACGCCCCATGGTATACACGAGGCTATCCTTGATGTGCTGCAGGTGTTCCTTTAATTAGCCAAAGCTACAACCTGTTGTTTGTGGGGAATTTTTGAAGGAACCACTTCAGAAAGAAGAGGCACAGCAGAGCCCAACCTTGTCAGACAAAGCATAATTGAGCTGCCAACCGAGCCCATGGTTTTAGGTTTTGGGGACAAAGCAGCAGGTCCCCATGCTCTTGGTGGGACAGCATTTCTCCCTCTAACCCCAGCTCCCCATGAGCTCTCTGTGAACCAGTGACCAGCGATGGGCAGAGCTGCCTGCTGGGCAAGGCAGAGCTGGCAGGATGTCAATGTGAGAGCTCTGCAAAGGTGCCAGTGGCTCTACCTTCACCGCTCTGCAATTGGGCCCTGGGCCTGGCAGCCCTCCAGCACCCTGGCAATGCCGCACAGCCATTTAGGGGGGTCATCCTCCTGCCAGAATGGTCACAGCCCTACTTCAGTCCAGAATTTTCCCAGACTTCACAACAAACATTATGTTTTGCTGAACAATCAGGAACTTTCCCATTGCTCTGACGGCAGACGAAAGAAGTACAAAGCTGTATGTTTTTCCCTGTTGCTGGAGCTGAGCTGCATCCACACTGCTGCGTGGGTGAGTGCCTTTGATCCCACACAGCTTTCTTGAGGAGAGCTCTGGGAAGGAACAACTGTTGATCTCCCTCCTGAAATCCCATCTGTTGTCTTCAGCAACTATGATTTGCTGTCTGATCTAGATAATGTTTCCCTAGCAGTGGCTGTAATTTTCCAACGCTTGCTTGGTGCAAAGTCAGAACTTGATTAAATAAGGACAAGCAGGAAGATAATTTTCCCCTCTCCGCCCTGTTCTGCAGCAGTCAGACAGCACAGCGTCTGTGTGAGGTTTGGGTTTGCTCCATGCCTCGATGGTGAGGATCAGTGTGCTGATGGTAGGGGTGGGCTCAGGAAACAGGGAAGCCTTTCTGGGGATTAATATGTGTGGTATTATTATTACTCCACACGCCTTTGGCAATCTGCCCCTCTAGATGGTTAGTTTGTGGTGGAAACAAAGCCAGCAGCAGCTGAAGTTGGTAGGATTTCAATGTAACAGCGCACGGGATGAATCATTTGGGGAACTGAAGTTAAATGGAAAAGCACATCAGAGTTTGAGGATTTGGGAAAAAACAGTTCAAACCGACTGAATGAATGCACAACCACCTCTTCTCACTGGTTTTGGGGAAATTCCCTCGGTCAGAATGATGGCAGTTGGAGCCTTTCTCACTGTGTTTTAGCGACATATTTCACTCACACTGAGGTCTCTGACGTTTGTTCAGGAGGTGACAGAAATGGGAAATACACCCCAAATAGCATCAGAGCCACATCTGTTAATGGTAGATGTGTGGGATGAAGCACACTGGAGCAACAGGACTGGCTTTTGGGAAGGTATCTACACAAAAGCTGAATCCTGGTTTTGTTAAAGGATTTCTTAGCTGCATTTTCAGCACACTAATGTGCGCTGAAATTTGGGTACATGTACACTATTGAAGAGTGGGACTCATTTTGAGATCTTCCCTCCAGGCTCCAGAAACAGACACCTGACTTGATGCTCAGGTGCAACCGTACGTATACATCCATACTTAAGAAACGACAGTGAAGTCAGAACTATATGTAAAGTTAAGCACAAGGGGCCAGGATTCCCATGCCACCAGCGGACACAGCACAGGGGCTGCGCACCCTGAAATGGCGGAGGGCCGCGGCCGACCCTCTGGCCGGGAGCTGCCATGACTCCGCCCCGCTCGCCCCCGGGGGGGTCCCTCGGGAAGCCCGGGCGCTCCGGGAACCGCTGCCCCACCGCAGAGTGGGGTTGACAGGGGCACGACACCCGCCCGCGTGGAGGCGGTTGAAGCCGCCCCGGGCGCGGAGCTGCCCTGCCCGGCCCCTGGCACACGGGAGGCGGAACCCGGCGGCCGCCCCCGCCCCTCAGCCGGCGGAGCGTGTCGGGGAGTTGCGCTCGGCGGCCGGAGCTCCGAATGGGTCGGCGGAGGCGGCGCTGCTCGGCCTGAGGAGAGCCCGCCGGCGGCTCCCGGCCGGAGGGGGCCGAGCGCGGACGGCCGATGGCCGGGCTGGAGGACGGCCGGGAGTGGGCTTACAGGTAGGGCGGGGGGCTCGGCGACCCTGGGGAACGCCGTTTGGACAACTTTCTGCCGATGCGAGGGAGGAGGCGAGCCGGGAGCCGGAGCGGCGGCGCCCGGCTCCTGGCGGGGACTTTATCGGACTTAAAATAGCCTTTTCCCCGCTGGCATCGCGACCAGGGCCAGCGGGAGCGGCACGGCCTCCCCGCCCGCAGCCACCTCCACCCGCGGCGCAGGTGTGAGGCGAGGCGGCACCAGGGGCAGGTGCGAGCGGGAGGCGGGGGGTGTCCCGCAGCCGTTCCCTGCTCTGGGCTTCCCCTGTCCCCCGCGGGAGGTCTGAGGGCTGCTGGTGAGGCGTTCCGCTCTGCTGCACGCCCGCGTGCTCGCGTGTACCTAGGGCTGTGCCGGTGCCACCGCGGGGACAAATTCCGTCGTTCTGTGAGCACCAGCAGGTGTGAAGCGGTGTGGGAGGGAAGGTGCCACCAGCCTCGCTTCCCAAAGTGCACCCAGCTGAAACCAAACCAGGTTGGGGTGGCTCTGAGACTCCAGTAGTGCCCTGGATAGGGTTCTTTGCAGTCATCTGAGTCAATTTTGCACAGAACGGACCTTTTGCTCTAAAAACTCCTAGAAGTAGCGAAACCTGTAAAACTGAGCAGTGAGCGTTTCAGTTCGCTTCCGTACATTCCACATCACGTATCAAAGGTGTTTACCAGTTTGTGTACAGCAGGGTTTTGTTGGGTGGAGAGATTATTTGGGGCTGCTTTTGGAAATAGCAGCTGGAAGCTATCTGAAGCGTTATTGCTCTTTATTACTTTTATTTTTCCCCAACTGTAGGTATGTAGGAACGGTTGTACAAGAATGCTTTGTTTTGCAGGGTTGATCCGTATGGGTTTGAGAGGCCAGATGACTTTGATTACGCGTCCTACGAAGCGTTCTTTTCCAGATACCTCGTGGTGCTCACCAGAAGAGCAATAAAATGGTCCAAGCTCCTGAAGGGCAAAAACAGCATACAGAAGAGTTTGAAAGGTGTGGTTACTTCTAGGCAATAGTGCATTATGTTGGAACCTGTATAAATTGCATTGGTTTGGGCTTTTGAATGTTGAATACTATTTTCTTATTAGAAACAGTACTGATACATAAGCGAATACGCCGCTGTTAGGGAGATCATTGGTTTGATTTAAAGCTTACAAAGGAGTAATCCTTCTTTGGCATACATTATAATATCTTATTACATCTGTAACCCAGAGATTACAGCCATGGGAACTTCCAGATGCTGGTGTGCAGCTGTTTGTTGCATGGCATTCTCTGAAAAGATGTGTGGTGCTGCAGAGTCTGTGAGCCCCAGGAGGAGGGTGTGAGGGCTCTGCCAGGAGAGCAGTTCCTGACAGCCTTTAGGTTGCTGAAGTTTTCAAATGCTTCCTTTGGTTAAACAGCATTTACCTTGCTGCTCAAAGGATGTGTACAGAGAACTGGAGCTAAACTCTTTACGGAGTGAAGGAAGTAGAACAAATAGAGTTGAATGTTCAAAGCTGTGCCTCAGGTACAGTCTGAGTGCTAATTCTGGTTAGGTTTTTTTTTCCCCTTGGCACCAATAATGAAGTGATAACAAGTTAGACATCTTAAGTTGGAACAGTGTATGGAGCGATGTCAGTTTTGAGGCTGAGGATCACCAGAAAATGTAGGTTTAAGCTATAGTTGCTAAATCATTGAGTCATAGAATTTCCCAAGTAGGAAGGGACCTACAAGAATCATCGAATCCAGCTTCTGGTTCCACACAAGACCACCCAACGTTCAAACCCTGTGTCTGGGAGTGCTGTCCAAATGCTCCTTGAGCTCCAGCAGCTCAGGGCTGTGCCCACCACCCTGGGCATCCTGTTCCAGTGCCCAGTTACCTGAAAGTAACTACTGCTCTCGTATTTTTCTTGCAAATATAAGGAAGCTTTTACTTAGAGTGTTAAATTTTAATACTGTGGTATTCTGTGGTAACTGTGCACTATTCTGAGTTAGTGAAGGTTGTGAAAAAATTGTTTCCTTATTTTCTTAAAATGTGTGAACTGTGACAGGTGCAACCTTCAGTAGTATCTGTGAGTTGGTCACATTTCTCTCCTCTCACATAGCTTGTCCCAGCCTTGTCACACTCTTGTGACACAGCAGTGTGAATGCCTTTAGCACCGTTTCAGAGCTAAAACTTTGACTAATTCTCTTAGCTTGTCCATTAGGCTTCAGTAGCAGTAGTCATGCTACCCCTCCACTAATAACCATTAATGTAATAACCGTTAATAATCATTAATGTTGTGTCAATCTTCAGTAACAGGCTACTGTGTTGTATTCTCAAAAGGTCTGCAGCAGTGTGTGAGAAATGGGATATACTAAGAGAAATGGGGTCTACTAACATATACTAAGATACACTATATTAGGATATACTAAATCCCCTGAGAGCATACGGCCTTGATGGGACTTGCTACACCTTTGTGCTGGTGTGTCATCTTTGACATTATTAATTTTAGCAAAAGGTACTTCAGTTTGTCAACTGTGCATTCTCATGTAACTACGCAGAGAACAGCTGGGATAAACAGGGTTGGGGAAATGTGGTCTGAGTGTAAATTTAAAGTTGTTACAATAAACCTCCCTTGTTATCCTCAGCTGATACCTTGGGGGAGGAGAGCAGCAGATTAACCTGTACCATTACTGATTAAATACTTCCCCTCTGATACCAGTATTAAGGTCTGTGGCGGATGCACAGAGAATCATATAAGTAGTGGCTTTGGTGTGTGCCCTGCAGGATGACCCTGCGGGAACCCAGAGAGCAGGAGGTCTCTGTGCTCTTGCTGAGTTTCACTCCTCCTCAATGAGGGTCCAAAGCCTCTGAGGCTTTGCTCGGGAGCTGATTCTGATCAACTTCCTTGCTGCAGAAGTCAGCCATAAGCAGGAATTGTAGAATCATAGAATCACAGAATCATAGAACGACCTGGGGTGAAAAGGACCACAGTGACCATCCAGTTTCAACCCCCCTGCTATGTGCAGGGTCACCAACCACCAGACCAGGCTGCCCAGAGCCACATCCAGCCTGGCCTTGAATGCCTCCAGGGATGGGGCATCCACAGCCTCCTTGGGCAACCTGTTCCAGTGCATAAACACCCTCTGTGTGGAAAAACTTCCTCCTAGTATCTAACCAAAGCCTCTCCTGTCTCAGTTTAAAACCATTCCCCCTTGTCCTCTCACTATCCACCCTTGTAAACAGCCATTCTCCCTCCTGTTGATATGCTCCCTTCAAGTATTGGAAGGCCACAATAAGGTCTCCCCGGAGCCTTCTCTTCTCCAAGCTAAACAAGCCCAGTCCCCTCAACCTTTCTTCATAGGAGAGGTACTCCAGCCCTCTCAACATCTTAGTGGCCCTCCTCTGGACCCACTCCAAGAACTCTATGTCTTTCCTATACTGGGGGCCCCAGGCCTCGATGCAGTACTCCAGATAACCAAGGAGTGCTTTCTCCCTGCTTCCCCACAAACCCAAAAGTTGGAGATGTATCTGCAAACCCATATCCTCACTTGGAGTTTTCCTGGGGTGGTTTTAAAAGACATCCTGCTATGGCTAATCATGGATGAGGCAACTCTGTGGCTCCACACCCATTTCTCTTTACACACAGCGAAGCTTAGAATTCCTCCTAACAGGGTGATTCGGGTGAACAGGAAGAAGTGATGACTTGTGCTAATTTTCCAGTTTGGAAATGCGGTGTGTTCACGTGCTGCTGTCATGCCCTGTGTGGTATGTATGTATGTGGTTCTGTTCTACTGTAAAGAAAAGTAATTAGACTACATTTTAACAAGAGTAATTAAGGAGTGTATCCTGTTGTTCTGGATCACAGCCTTCTGGAAGGGCGGGTCATGGGTATTTTGGCTGATAGCTCCCTTTGCTCATTCTCCAGTCTCTTCCTTCATATTGTTTGGTGGTGTTTTGTTATGCTTTCTGCCTTTATCATTTACAATGACTTCTATACGCATTCACGTTTCTAGGTGGTATTTGGTCCTTTGCCTCCTATTTTGATCTCCTTCATTGCTGAGGTCCACTTAATTTTTGCTTCCATCCATTTGATTGCTGTCTTTCCGGGACCAAAAGACAACCAAACCATCAGACATAATTACCCAAAGGAGCTTAAATCTGACCAAAAGCATGCTGTACAACAGAACTGGGCACGTTCTCTTATGAGTGCGTTAGTCAAAACTGACCAGTAGTAAGAGGTGCCTTTCTGGTCTTTGGAGGTTGGTAAAATACAGCAAGAAGTGAAAGGGGTGGTACTAAACAGTGATTGTAACAGGAGCACTTCTGTTCCTGTGTAGGGCTTTGAGGAAGGAAGGAGCATCTTAGAAAGTCAGTTTGTATGTTTGACAGCAACTTGAATGCTTACAGCACAGATCTGCTTTGTTTCTTCTGCAGTATGTTCATAAAACAAAACTTTCTATTCCTCCTTGGTAAGTTGTTTTCAGCTCTGCTGTGGATTTTTTCTCTAGGGTCTGAGTTAGTTTCCTCAGCATTTAATCGTAACTGTACCATGCAGATGCTTTTTACACTCTTCTAATATTATCAGCAGGATAATTTTTGTTTTTAGCTGGTATTTTCCTGCATAACTTGATTTGCCACTTTCCCCCTCAGACCCAGAAGATTTATCTGTGAACCCATCTCGTTATTTTGAGTTCTCCTGAGGCCTTTTTGAAAAGCATCCTGCTATGCTTTCTCCTTTTGCCAAGGTCAAAGACTCATCTCTGCTTCTATGAATTAATGTGCAGTGCTGTTGGAGGTGGTTGCTAGCTTTGCTTCTAGAATGGATAGCTATTCCAGAAAAAGATACCATCTGAATTTGTATTACAGTAAGATAGCCTAGTGATGTACTCATCAGCTATGCTTGGAGCATTTGCAGACTCAGTCTGTCTATGGTGCAGAGTGAAGCAGTGTAAAGGGAAAGGAAAAAAAAAAAAAACAAAAAAACAAGGTATATACAACTTTATTTTGTGACAAAAAGGTCAAGAATTATCATTTCCCTGGTGGGCTTTTCCACTCTTCGTGAAGTGGGGAAGCTGGGATAGGCAATTGCCTGGGCTGATATGAGCCTCTGGCCACCTATTGTCATGTGGATGATGACACTGAGGGATAATGAGTGTATGCGGTGCTGCAGGGCTGCTTTCCCCTTGTGCTAAGGTCAAAGGCTCGTCCCCACGTCTCTGAATTTAATGTGTCATGTTGTTGATGTGGATGCTGGCTCTCCTTTCAGAATTGATAGCTGTTACAGAAAAAGTACCATCTAAATTTATCTGTTACAATATGATAACCCAGTAATTTGCCCAGTCATTGAGCTTCTTAGGAGCATTTGCAGGCTCATCTGGACATTTCACTGACCAAAATGGAGTTCCTCAGATGCATTCCTGCATTTGCTGTGCCTGTCTATAGAATTTATTGAGTGTCAGAGGTCAAAATGTTGTAAAAAAAAAAGGTGACGTGGGGATTATTAAACATGGAAACTTAAGAATTATTTCCTGTCTGTGTAGTAGAAGGTTGTAGTTAGTTACTTCACAGCTGGAACAGGAGAGACTATTATCCATGCTATAAATGCTCATGGGAACACTGAACAAAAACTGCACCTTGTAGGCCAAGTGTTTATCGCAAATGTGAAGGGCGGGAACATTTCTCTGAAGGCACCAGATTTTAGGTGGGTGAAGTGCCCATTAGAGATGCACAGATCTCTCCATTGACATTAAGAAAGCAGTTTGGACTCTTGGAGTATAGAGCTAAAATAAGGGCTAAAATAAGGTGAATGCATACAGAAAGTCACTGCCTGAGTTCTTGTAAATTCTTCTTTCACACTGCTGTTTTTAAGGCCAGTTGCCTTTAATTCAGATACCATTTATCTTGAGTTACAGATTTGTGTGACTGGAAAAAAGGAGGCTAGGTGAAGCTATTGTGTGGAACAACAAAGAATTCCTCATTCTCATTCAAGTCCCATTCTTTTAGTAAGAAATATCTGATGCCTTTGTCAGTTTCTTCTTCCTGGAAAAAGCTAGAGGACCTCGAATGCTTGGCTATCTTTTTGGATCATTAGGGTTTAGGGTTATGAATTAATGACCAGCATTGGCTCTGTGTTAATGCCTTTCATTCCACTCCCAGGAGGAAGCTGCTTTGGCTGTTAATAGCCTGATGCTTCTTCCTGCAATCTTGCATCCTAGTTATTCATACTGAATCATCATCTTAAATTAAAAAACAAACAAACGAAAAAGAATGGTACGATGCAGGCGATAACAGCTATTTTAGGTTTGAAAAGACTTCCCCAGTTATTCTGGGAAGAAAAATCTGCTGTTCACTCACATTTTTATCACTTCTAAATGAGTTTAGGCAGTAGCGTCCTATTTCGTATGTATCTTTGTCTGCTATGGTTTCAGCACTTAGGTACTAAGCTGAAATCCCATCATTATGTTAACACAGCCATTAGTACTAGAGCATAACCAAGCAAACAGTGGTATCACGTTGGAGGATGTTAAGGAGAGATCAAAGATGGTGCTTCCCTGAATGAAAAAGGACAAAGATTGCTGTATATATCTCCATCCAGAAAGCTGGAAAAGATTCCAAAATCCTTATGGAGAACAGAGGGCTGGGACTGAAGATCAGTGTGCAGAGTCTAAGTGGCAAGAACTTAGGAGCGAGTCTAAAACATACTGTGTAGCTGAGAAGAAAATGTTTATCCTAAGTGATAGTGTAGGTTTGAAAGCATGATAATCTTTACTCAAGAGTTTTCCTTTGACTTACAAACTTTCTTTTGCTTATTCCGAAAGAAAAATATAAATGGAAATATTTTAAAAATGAATAAACTAAAACAAAATGGTTTTGGTTTTTTTTTTTTACAGTGAAGAGATATATCAGGAAAGGCATTCCCAACGAACATCGTGCATTGATCTGGATGATCGTGAGTGGGGCTCAAACCAACATGGAGCAAAACCCTGGGTACTACCAGAGACTGCTCGAAGGAGAGAAAAATGACAAGCTGGTTGAAGCAATCAAAACAGGTCATTGTCCTGATAACAAAACCTTTGTCTATGTGCTGTGCTGTGCCCTTCAGATATAAGAGATCAAGTGTGTCATGGAAAACTTAGGTTTTGGTAGTAGTGGTGAACTAACATGTAAATTAGATTAGCCATAAGCTCTTTAACAGTACAGTTCTTCCCAGGATTATCATGTGGCCAAAAACAGTAAGGAAGATTAGAAATTATTTGGGCAGGAACCGAGAACAAACTAGACAGTATTATGTCATCTCCTAGGTGAATGATGAGTTACCGTGAGACCTGCCTTTGTCTCTGTTACTTCCTTCCCCAAAGGACCTGGAGGAGCAGCAAGCACAGTGATGAGGATGTTTCATGAGAATGGCAGAAGCAGTTGCTGTTGTCTTTTTCCATCTTGAAAAAGCCAGGTAGTTAAAGTTGGGGCTTTGCTGATTTTTATCTGGAGTTAGATTGAACCATTGAAACTCTTCTTGTTTTATGCCGAGTTCCCCCTCCACAGCAGCGCCATGAGCTGTTGGGACTGCACACCTTAGTGAGGCATTTTGGAACGTAATCTTTCATGTTCCTGCAAATGCAAAGAGTAGCCAGAAATCTTCTGGTTCATATCCTGCTCAGAGCTAGACATAGCAGAACTCTAATTCTCATTCTAACTCTAAAAATCTAACTCATTCTAATGTGAATACGACATTGAGTTTCTATAGCCAGCCTTGCTAAGGGCCAGGAGAAGGAGCAAACTGTATTCAGTCAAGTGTATTTGCTGCAAGAGAGAGATGAAGCAATTTCTTTTCTCAGTTATTTTTTAACTGCTTGGCTGCTGCTGAAGTGAGGGAATGGGATATAGGAAAAGTGGGTTGGAGGGCTTTATTTGAAGAGGGAAAAAAAAAAAAAAAGAACTTGGTACTTCAGATTGATAATTTTCCTTTAGAGATGAAACAGCAGTGTGAACGTATGAGGGCTAAAGGAGAGAAGTATGAAAAGTGAATGGAAATATTATGTTTCACTTAGTAATCTTCTTGATGGTGCAAATTTTATTATTGCGGGCTTTAGTTGGGGACTGTTTCAATGTAAACTGTTTATGACATTCAGTACATTTTGCCTACATTGGTTACCCATCAGGGTGTTTTTTTGTAGCAGAAAACTAAATAAAGATGTGGAGGTGTGTTGCCATTCACTTCTCATGCTTGCAGTTTCCAAAGTTTTCAGGCAGTCACTGCAGTCTAGCAGTAAATTAATAGGCCAGCTCAAAGCTGTGGTTTAAAAACAAGAGAAGAGCAACCATGTTTTCCTCTTATTTCAGGAGGAGAGTTGGGAGGGCAAGGCCAGCCATAGAATTTCCCTAGAATTCTTTGTAAAATGTGTAAAAGCCGACGTTTCCTGTTTCTTTTATGTGTCCAGAAGCTCCAAACAATTTTTGTTTACATTTGGAATTTACTTGCAGTCTGGAAATGTGTTCAGTGGGATATAATTAAGTTGCCATTAATTAAGTTGCCAGAGGGACGTGGACAAGCTTGTAAAGCAGGTTCACGAGAACCTAATGAGGTTCAATAAGGCTAAGTGCAGGGTGTTGCACTTGGGTTGAGGTGTTGCTAGGTATGAATACACACTGGGAGATGAACTCCTAGAGTGCAGCCTTGCTGACAAAGACTTTGGAGTCGTGATAGATGAAAAGCTAGACATGAACCAGCAGTGTGCTCTTGCAGCCCAGAAAGCCAATGGTGTCCTGGGCTACGTTAGAAGAAGGGTGGCCATCAGGGAGAGGGAGGTGATTGTCTCCTTCTGCTCTGCCCTTGTAAAGCCTCATCTGGGGTAGTGTGTCCAGGCCTGGGGCCCCCAGTACAGGACAGATGCAGAGCTGTACAGAGAAATGGTCTAGTTTTGAAGAAAAATCTGATTACTAACAACAATTAATCTTGAACTGTCTTTTGCCTGTTTTCCCTTTTCAACTTGCTGATTCCTAATTGATGAGCTTTATTGCTGCTTTTGCTTTATGACACTTGCTGTTGGAACATTTTCTATTTTTTAAGAGAAGTACAGGAGAGAGAAGGCACCTTAAACTTAAGAGCCTGAAGAATGCCTGTCTCTAAGTTCTGATGGAAGTTTTCATAGTTTAATATTCATACATATTTAGAAGGGAATGCATTCCTACTGAGCTCTGTTGCTCATGCCCTATTATAGTAAATCTTGTAGGACAAGTGATGTTGGTATGATAAAATGTGGCTGTCCTGATGCAAAGGCTATGTGCTGTTTCAAAGAGGTCTGGCTCTGTTAATGTGGCTTGCTTGTAGTGAGTGCCCCTTAGACCAGACCATTGAATTGCAGGTAAGCCCATAGTGTGTGCACGTCCTCTCATGTACACATGCAGCTAACAGCCACATTTGTACTCTTGCATTCCGTGAAGAGGAGCCATGTTGGTGAGAAACTCACAGTCCCCTTGGCCTGGATGGTGCCTCGTAACCCCTGGTGTGAGGACCTGGCTGTGTGGGTCAGATGGTGCCTGTGGGGTCATTTGTTACAGGTTCAGAAAAGTGATGCAAGCAATTGTTGTTGACTTTTCACTGGAGACAGTGGACATTTTACTCTCAAACCATAAATAGGTTTCTGTGAAGGGAGTTGACCCGTTAGTGAGGGTTGGGAACACTCATTGAGTTCAGGGCATTTAGGAGACAACAGCGTCAGCTCCTTGGGTTCTGTGTGAGAGAAGCCCTAACAGGTCATGCCCAAGTGGCTTCCTCACCTTGTCTGTCTGCCAAGATAGCTGAAGGAAGAGCTGGAGGGGAAGCATGTAGTGATGCTTCCTCAGAGTATCTTACATGCAGTCCTCCTTGTTGCCTTTCTCCAGTTCTTTTGGAGATGAGAGGGAATGGAGTGTGTGCAATTTATGCTCTATTTACGAAGAAAACACAGTCTGGAATCAGAAAGCAAATAGGAACTGATTCTCTGTAGACCTTCCCTAGGTTGTGAAATTGAAGATGACTTCACTTTGGTCAGCCTCTGCTCTGTTTGGACTTTTCCTACTCCTTCTTCACTCTTACTCTGCACAGCTGTTGGAAAGAGCCACAGCTGAAATGTCAGCTTTCATCTTTCCTGTTAAGTCCAGCATGTACTTGAAAAACCAACAAATTATTCTGATTATGCAAATACAGTGCTGCTCTTCCTACCAAAAGGAAACAGAACAAACATAGTTATCCTATAACTGCCTGGCTGCTGCTCAAGTCCTTTTAAAATGATCTTTTTCCTTGTGCTTTTCTTGCAAGTCACATGGGAGGTGAAATATTTTCCAACCCTCCCATTTCTATAAATGATTTATTGACTTTAAGAGGAAAAAAAAAAAAAAATGGTGGTTGGTGTGATGACTTCTTAATGCTTTTGATTTCCACGAGACTGATCATGATTTTGGGGGACTCTCTTTTAGTTGCTTACAGCTCCAGTTTGTGTCAAGGCTGTGATAGACTTTGTCCTTTATACCGACACAGCTCATAAGATCTGGTAACTCATAGAACACAAATAACACCTGTGCAGTAGTGCTCTCACTGAACTTTTTTGGTTTTTTTTGCCTACTGTAGTTCACTTTTATGTTGTTGTTAAATATAACTGACATAACTGTTATTTTATTAATGTCTCAGGTTTTGAAAATCTTCAAAGTAACGTTGCTTTTAAATAGAATTTTTCTCCCCAGCTTGTATGTCTACAGATCAGATGTGCAAGTGGACTGAGTAACCTTTGCTCACCTCTCTATAGGGTGAAGCTGGCTAAAACTTAACTCTGCCTGTTTCTTTCCAAACACTAATGAGTGTTATAGTGACTGGCTCAAACCTGCATGCCTTTTTTTTTTGGTCCTTTGTTCATGTTTGATCTGGAAGAAATGAGTGTTTTGAAATGTCAGTAATTGCACAGTCCTTGGTTTAGCTTTGAGCTAAGGGTGAAGGATGTGCGTAGTCTCCTTCTCAGTGATGTTGCACAAAGGAAGGAACAGACTGTCTAATGGTCACATCATAGGGGGGAAAAAATCATACAGAAAGCCCAATCACAACCAAACCACAAAGAAACTGTGATTTCAAGTGAAAGTCATCAGTTGCAGGAGTAGGACTTTTGTTTGTTTATTTAATAGTTTGGGAATGTTTGGTGGAAGCCCCCTGGCTGATAAGTCAACCGATCATTTGGTTTGTTATGGAATATGCTTTCCTAGAGGTGCAGCTCATTTTGTGCTATTTGGCTTGATAAATTAGATGAAAATTGTTTTTTATTGGCCTGAGTGGTTTGCTCTCATTTAGCCTTTGCAGTCAGACCATGAGAGAACCCATTCTGCAGAAGAATTCCTGTAGTCCTGCCTGGAATTGATTTCTGTACCCTAATAAGATTAGTCTTTCTAGGAATAGATTATCTGCGAATTCAGGTGGCCTTTTGGCCAAAACAGGGGTAAAGCTGCTCCTTGTTAAAATTCATCCACCAAAACCACGGTTTAATGAGGTTTTGATTGTACTTCAGGAAAGCTGCAAAAGCTTCTCTGGAAGGCAAAGGAAGGAACAGCCCTTAATTTTGGTCTTTTTTCCCCTTCTGTCTAGACATGAACAGAACGTTTCCAGATAATGTAAAATTCCGCAAAACAGCTGATCCCTGCTTGCAGCATACACTCTACAATGTGTTGGTGGCATATGGACATCATAATAAAGCAGTGGGATATTGTCAGGTATGTGATCACTCTTCCTTTTGGTGCCTCCTCCTAGTATAGGTGGCAAGTGGGAAGAAAGTTTGTTTGAAGTTCATTTATTACGTCTTCTGCTCTGTTCCCCTTCTGCACTGAAGGCACAAAAGTGAACCTAAACCTCATGTGCATGCTAACCAGCTGTACACGGAGATGGTTTGAAACATGGGGATAAGGGATGCATGATTTATCAATTTTATTGCTCTCAGGATTGTATATTTATTAAAATGTTTAATGTTATGAGAACAACAGAAGGCATAGAACTGTGAGGGGTCTGCTTTGCAAACAGAACCTAAACCAAATGCCAGCAACTGCTTTCTGAGGCATGTCATAAATAAGCAGCATTTTGCAGAGTTTTTGCCCTCTGAAGGCTCTTTGGGGGGGGGGGGGGGGGGGGGCTATTTTTGTAGTGCTACTGCATTTCTGGGATTTGCTGGGACAGGGGCATGGCACTGCCTGCCCTGGTACAACCAGTGAAGTTCAGAGCCCTATGGATTTATGCTTAAGAGAAGCTTTCTGTGTGTGAGCAGCGTTAAAGGCCAAGCAGTCTGTTGTCACCATAGATGGATGTAATTACTAAGCTATCAGCCTAGAAACAAATAGTTGATGTCTTGGTTAGGAGGCCAAGCACCGTGTAAGGCCATGCAAGGCCTGTCTGAGTTGTAGTGACTCAAAGCTTGAAAATGAGCCATTTGGTAAGGTGCAGTGTCCTCATATTTCCATGTTCTGGGAGTGCTACAAGGCCTTCTGTAGTGGGACAGGTGAATTGAAGAAATGAGATCTTAGTTTCCATACAAGCTTCTGGCTTCTTGGTGGCTGTCATCCTCCTCAGAGCCATGACAGCGCTGCTGCCTGTGGCCACTGGCAATGCTGCAGAACTTGAGCTTAGGGGGGGGAGAGAGCAGGGAGAAAGCTGAATAAAGGGGTGAAACTGAAGAAAGCAATGTAACCAGCACTGGCTTTCATAGCCTGTAAATATTTAAAGATAATGTGATTTTCTGCTAGCTTAGGGAAACTTCCAGGGGAGCTTTCACTTCAGGGGCATGTTTTGTAAATTGTCATGCTAGTTTGCTTTCTGGATTGTTATAAGTATTGTCTTGTTTGCAGTAGAACAGACATACTTGAGACAACTTAGAGCTGAGGAATAGAAAGAAACTAAACTACTGTTCATGTAAATTAGTAACATTGCCATAACAGTGTTACAGTGGATATGAACAACAGCTCATTAAAGCTACTGAAGTTGCAACTTCTTACTCAGGAGTCTTTGGCTCAAACGTTCTACTGCAGATTTGTGGTCCACCTGCAGGTGTGTTATGGTTGTGTTGCACATCCACTTCAGCCATGTTTTGGTTCTAGCCAGAACACTCATCGACTACACTGGGACAGGGCTTCAAGATTTATATACTACTAAGTTTTTTCTTTCAGTTTTCTCTCTCTGAGCTTTTTAAAATAATTCTTGGTAGCCACCACCACGCAGATTTAACAGCTTATTCAACCAGTGCCCTTTATTACTAGACTTCACCAACTGTGTAGAATGGAAGTAAGTTAGCCCTTAATCAAAAGAAATGACCTAGAAACTCTTAAGGTAAATGCCTGCATCTTAAAATTCTTCTCTTTCTTTCAGGGCATGAATTTCATAGCTGGATACCTGATTCTTATTACAAAGAATGAAGAGGAGTCCTTTTGGTTGCTAGATGCCCTTATTGGAAGAATATTGCCTGGTATGCTAAGAGCTTACACAGTTATCTTTGTATACCAAAGCCTGGCTTTTGTTTGATATTTGCATTTTAGTCCATTTTTCAATATTCTAGATGTTAAATTGGCTTATGTGGACTGAAGACATTTTAGGGACCTAGAAACAAGGCAAAGACAGCACACAGGCCAAACTTGACTGCAGAGCAGACAGATTTTAGCCTTGGTTTTGTTATTTCTCACTCCCTGCTTATACCTGTTTGGTAGGTGTCTTCCTATTCCAGTGTGATGCTGGGGAACAGGACTTGGGTGGTGTCTGGGATTTGGCACTTCTGGTTGCAGGAATATGAGATGAGGCACAGATGAAACAGTGATTGCAGAGCACGAAGATGGGTGATGCACACAGCTTGAGTGCTAAGCCTGCAGCAGTGATTCCCAGTGACTTGGCAGGAGACAGCGTGACCTTTCTTCAGAAGTAACTGCAAGGTGATGAGGGTTTCTGCTAGGTAGGGGACTGCTGAGCAGGCGTGCCTTGGGCGCTGTCCATGCAGTAGTATTGCGCAGCAAGGCAAATAAATGTCACCCTGTCTGCGTGTCTATGTGACTTTCTTATCACAGCTCTTATAAACAATTACAAGATCTAGCCAGGCTGGTCAGTACAGCCTTGAGGGCAGTGCAGAAGACTATAAGGTACAGATGGCATTTACATCTGGTCAACTCAGCAGCTCCCTATGTTCTCTTGCCTGGATGCCTTGCTTTGCAGCAGGAACTTACTTGCTGAATTTTGCCTTGTATATAAGCTGAATCTCACCATGTGCGTGGACTCACTTAAAACCATAAGCAGACATCAGGCACAGCTATGTGTTATACTCTTATAAAGTATGTTTGGGAACGTACTTTCTAGGAATTTAGTTCTAGAGGAAGAACGGCTTTGTCAGGAATTCCCATGAGCATTGCATGGGAATGACTGCAGCTACACCCTCAATGTAAAGCCATGTTGAGAAACTTGTTTTTCTATGAGGAAGCTTTGAAATTCGCTGCTGGCCCAGTTTTGCTTTTGAACAGATGTTTTTCCCAGGTGGTTGAAGGCAGAGTGCAATATGACAGTGTCAGCTAAATGCTGGTCAGAGGCATCAAGACTGATACCATATTTGTCTGGTTTGCTTTAAGACTTTTTCCATTTTTTCATTTTTGCTCCTTTCTGAACAGAAGAGAAAAACTCTGGGAAAGAAAACTGTGAGAGTTTTAAAAATCTTTTGACCAACTTTTACGCTGAAAACACCATATACAAGCTGAGCTTTTCTTTAAACGTAGGCAGAACGGTTGGACTTTGTTTGCAAATTGCTGGATTAGAGACAGGCGAGGAGCACTTTGACTTGTGAATCAGTTTGCAAATGTTTGAGATTTTACAGCCCCGAAGTTTACTTTCAAGCTAAAAAAATAGCCTAAAGAAATCAACTGTCTTGTTTTGGTTCAGCCTTGAGAACTGTAGGCTGTGCAAACAGGTAGGAGACTGAACGCTGCCCTCTGCCATGTGACCTGTCACTAGGTGGGATAAGGCCCTCCCCTGGCACAACTTGAGGCCATTCCCTTTAGTCCTATGGCTGGTTGCATGGGAGAAGAGGGTGATTCCAACCTCACCGCAACCTCCCTTCAGGTAGTTGTAGAGAGTGATAAGGTCACCCCTGAGCCTCCTCTTCTCCAGACATCCAGTGCAGAGGCTCTCAACTGTAAGTGGGGAAAGGGATATGTGCTCACAATGGCTATGCTGGGCGAGCCCTCTCTCCTCCACAGCCAGCTTTGAGAGAGCTTGAGGTGTTTCTTCCAGCTTGGCTGACTCAACAAGAGCACAAGTTAGCAGGGTGAAGCTTTTGTATCATAAAAATATCTGAAAATTCATAGCATGATGGGTAAGACAACTGTATAATTTCAATGAAATATTATGTATGTGTGTGAGAGAGAGAGATGGACTGTGTCCATGAAGAAACTTTCTCAGGTGAGTACCTCCCTTGTGTTAGTAGTGCTGGGTACAGTGCATTTCAGTTTAAAGCCATATAATTACTTGTTGGGGAAGAAGAGAAATACAGTACGTTCTCCAGATTTTCAGAGGGAAGAGTCAGTTTTGTTGGATGCCAACAGGTTAATGAGCCAATCTTTTCCTTTCGTTTCATTGCTCTTCTCTTGGTTTGCGTTACAGTCTATGCTTTCCCCTTTCACTGCAGCGCATATACCTCCAGGTCATGTCCTCGTTTCTGATTATGTCCTATCACTGCTGATTAAATCGGTGGATATTTAGGACAATTTGGAAATCCCTTCTCTGCCCTCTGCAGTGTTACAATGAGTGCTTCCTTGCCCCTGCCCACACGCATTTAATTGCACTCAACATCCACACAGGTGCCTGGTTACTGGCAGGGTTTTTGGCCAGCAGGTGAAGCCAACAAACCACAGATCGTGTTCCTGAAACCGGGGCTCACCTCCCTGCTTGTTACTGCTCTTTAGGATGAGGGAGGCATGTGCCATAGAGTGTGATAGAAGTGCAGCTCCTCTGCCCTGGCAGAACGGGACAGCTTGGCAATGGGGCTACTTAAGTAGAGGTTTTCTGGCTGAATTGCCCTATTACACCCCTCAAGAACCTTCTGACCCAGCAGAAGTTGAGCAGGAGTGGAGCTGGGTGTGTGCCACATGTTGACTGGATGCGGCGCTGCTCAGTACAGCTGAGTGAAGCCAGAGAGATTCATTCTTCTTGCTGAAGGCAGTCCCACAGCCTGTTGTGTCTGCCAGCTGCTCAGTGAGGGCTTTGGAGGGATTAGGAATTTATCTCCACCCCATAGCATGGGAGAATTGAATTGTTTAACTGAGGTTTTAGGTGCTTCCAAGATCTCTTTATTCCCAGGTTCAGTCAGAAGATGCTGGAGCAGACAGTGTGGCCCAGAGGAACCAGTAAGGATTCAATTCAAATCGAGAGTGCATGTGTCTGCACTTCTGTTCAGTATAGCTCTGCTTGCTGACACACTTTTTTTGTCCTGTTGGGGAAATACAGGGGAGGCTGGATTACTTTAGAGAGCAGCAGGTGGGAAGTAACTTTCGAATGTGGTACCTTGGTATGTAATTTAAGGAGCATAGTAGTCATGTTCTACATATTTGTGAATAAATTGGGAATTTAACAGGGGAAAAATGTGGCAGTTATACACTCTGCTATACATATATCGTATGCAGATATCAGAACTTAATATATGTAGAACGCATTTCTTTTTGTGCTCTGACATGAGACATCCCTCAGATTAGTAGCATTAACAAACACTACTTCTTTCTTTTTCCCCAGCACTGTTAATAAAGTTCTTCATTTAGGTTTAGCCTACGAGTGCTTCTCAAGGGTCAGTCTAGCAACCTTCCTTCAGCCTGGTGCTTTTTAAAGTGGTTGGTTTGTTTGTTAAACTGGTGTGCTGCCTGGTTGTTTATAACTAACTTCAAGTAAGAACGAAGTTTTGAAAGATGACATGGTCACCAGACTGGCAGACTGCACTAACGGGCATTATCTGCAAGGACAAAAGGTGCAATGCAAGATACTGCTCTGGTGTGCAGCTTAGCCACTGCTGGTTAAGGCAAATGTCTGTGTGTTTGGATAAGTGGTATCTGACACATTTCTGGTTCGCAAGCGTATCAGCCATAGGCTTGCAGGTATTGTTGCATAATGCAGGAGATGAGAATATTTCAACTGAGTAACAGAACGTAATTGCTCATCCAGCTTTTGCATATCCTCATCTTTCTTCTGATCAATGTTATGACGTTCTTTGAAGTCCTGTCTGACAGGACTTCAGGTTTTAAGGAAGGAGCCGCTTGAGGAATACAGAATGCTCTACTACCTATAAAGTATTTCTATGTAGACTGCTTGTTTTTCTTTTAGTTGCAAGTAAGCGTGCATTTATTTCCCTCTGGTGACTGAATGAATGCCCAGAGGGATTGCTGTGGAACTTCAGAACGCAGAGCTGGCAAGACAGCCATGTCTTTGAAGACCTGCTTCTCCAAGGGGAAGTGGAACTTGGTTCCACATGGAGAATTTTAGCCAGCTGTGCAGGTAAAAGGCACTGTGGGACCTGAGTGTAGTAACGCTGAGCTGAATTTGCAGCCTAGCAGGAAACTGTCACTTAATGAAAAATATGTCCTTTCACAGAGAGTGCTTGAGCACTGTAAGCATGTGCCTTTGATGCGGAGAGCTTGCAAGGCTGTGCATAATGTGCATGACATCGTGTTTGCAAAGTTGTTTTTGATAACTAATCCTTCTTACAGCATTGCTTCTGGGCTGTTTCCTCATCGTGCTCTACTGGTAGCACCCAGCTGCAGGGCTGCGTGCTGGCAAAGTCCTCACACACCCACACGGCATTCCTCTGATCATACATGAAGCGATACTCGTGTGCAGCTCTGAAGTACATCATATCTGCCCCAAGGAGAGAGGCTGAGTAGTCAGGAGTTTGAAAATATGAAACTTGGACATACTCTGCTGCTAGTCAGCTGCACAATGAAAGGATTCATCTCTGAACGTTAGAGGTCAGTTGTATTTATCTAGAAGCTAAGCATGTCGTGTCCTGATAAGCCGAAAGTGGAATGTTGGGGTCATCGTGTGCATATATTTAGAAACCTCGATAAGCCTGAAATGCTTATTACTTACAAATATGAACTGCTAGGCAACTTGGGAGATTGGAGACAGCAGGAAACGAGGAACTGGGGCTATTTTTCATTCAAATGATAAGTATATTTATACTTTGGAATAACAATATTTCCTAGAAACATCCCTTGCAAATTGCAAGACTCGTCAGTAAAAGAGCAAGCTCATTGTTCAGTATGTGTGCTTTAGGTAGCTGGGTAGGAGTACTGCAGTTTTGCCTAAGCCACAGGTTTCTTGTGTGTGACAAAGCATTCATGTTCTCAGTCTTGCTTTTGTTTGGGAATATGCTAAGCTTTGGCTGCACACAACAGAAGAACCCAACGTATTTAAAAATGCTGAAGAACATTGTATTCCTCAGCATGGCTGTATTTACACTGTGGGAGCAGGGCTTAAATCATAGAATCACATATAATTTTTCAGGCTGGAAAAGACCTTAGAAATCACTGAGTCCAACCACAACCTAACCATACTACCCTAACTCTAACAACCCTCTGCTAAATCACGTCCCTGAGCAGCACAGCCAAATGGTTGTAGCTAATGCTTCTTTTAAGACTTCACTTTACTATGTTGAAAAGCCCATAGATATGGGGTGTTTTCTCTGTGAAGTAGTCAAGGTTGCTTTTTATTCTTTGGATAAAAACTACAAACAGAAGTTCCTTACGGAGCTTCATTTCTGTAAGTAGAGCTGATAACCCTTTCTTTCATGTGCCTTCAAGTCAACTTTCTGCATTAAATGTGAATATTGAACCTAGATGCAGGTTTCTAATGTTGGTTGGGTTAATGTCATATACAGAGTGAAGTGACATACTCTCTCCTCCAGTAGTGAATATATCCAAGGATTACTTGGGCTTTTCCTGAGCTAAAACCTGCTTACTGTGGATTTATTTGTAACTTAAGATATTGGAATGCTTTTGTTGTTTTTGTTTTTAAATTGGTCGGCTACAGCAAGCTTTGAAATTATTTCATAACATAGTATGATATATCTACTGTGTAGGTAATGACATAAAGAATGTGTTTATGGAGGGATATGTGCTTTGGAAGTAAAGGAATGATATGAAGGAAATCGTGAGCAATGCCCAGTAGCTTTTGTTCACCTGAATGTATAGAGGTGACATCTGTTTTGCTTCAGAGATGCTGTGGTTATTTTTTATGTTTAGAACATTTGAATGCTTTACCTACTTCTCAGTTTATGGTTAGTGGAGGGATGTGCTTCTTCTTTCACTTGTGCCTTTTACAGTTTGCTTCAAGACTGATGGAGTGATGGCATTGGTGAACACAGGGAAGGTGACCGATGTCATTTACCTGGACTTGAGCAAGGCCTTTGACATGGTCCCCCACCACATCCTTATCTCAAAACTGGAGGGATGTGGATTTGATGGGTGGACCTCCCAACGGATAAGGAATTGGTTGAAAGGCCGCAGACAGAGGGTGGTGATCAGTGGTTCTATGTCCAGGTGGAGGCTAGTAACGAGCGGCGTCCCGCAGGGGTCTGCCCTGGGATCGGTGCTATTTAACATCTTTATCAATGACATTGACAGTGGATTGACAATGGAATCAAGTGCACCCTCAGCAAGTTTGCTGATGACACCAAGCTGAGTGGTGCGGTTGACACAGTGGAAGGAAGGGATGCCATTCACAGGGATCTCAGTGGACTTGAATGGTGGGCCCAGGTGAATCTAATGAGGTTCAACACAGCAAAGTGCAGGGTTTTGCACTTGGGCTGGAGGAACCCCAGGCATTTATACAGACTGGGAGGAGCAGTCCCTGGAGGTGTTCAAGGCCAGGTTGGATGGGGCCCTGGGCAGCCTGCTCTAGTATTAAATGGGGAGGTTGCTGGCCCTGCCTGTGGTGGGGGGGGGTGGGGGGGGGCTGGAGATTCCTGATCCTTGAGGTCCTTTCCAACCTGGGCCATTCTGTGATTCTGTGAAGATTAGCATTAATTCTTGTTAGCTTCTTCAGGCTTGAAGTAAGAGGACTGTGGATTTTGTTCCCTTTCTTTTCAAGCTGGAGGGTTGGATGTGCTTTCCTCTTCAAATATCAGGCCAGAGCTATGTGTGTCTCCTCAGCTTTCTAGTTAAGCCTCCTGCATCTGCCCAAATCTTTTAAGTGATTTACTAAGGAGCTCCTACTGTGACTCTTAGCATTGTTGTAAGGAGCTGAAGAAAATGTAACTCTGTGAGGTTATTTTTAAGTGCGAGATAATACAAGTGTGTGTTTTATGCTGAGAGGTTAAGAATAATCTTGTCAGTGCAGTGAACTGATTAAGTAGTTCCTCTTCCTAATCCCATATAGGAATTAGCCAGAAATCCAGAATCCTTGTTCAGCAGCGCTTGCCAGTCCTGTAAGACTCACAATACAGCTGTAAGTGTTTGCTTCCTCCACAGGCACAGCAAGCACTCGTGGAAATCTGTTGTGTTTGGTCACGAGTTCCTCTCCAATGGAGGAAATTTCATAGAATCATAATTACAGAACATCCCAAGTTGGAAGGGACCCACAGGGATCATCGAGTCCAGCTCCTGGCTCCATGCAGGACCACCCAAAATCCAAACCCTGTGTCAAAGAGGAAAACTGACCAACAGCATTTTGTTCTGTTATGTGCAGTCTGTGTGTGAGTGCTTTGGTAGCTATGGCTTTAATCTAGATTGGTTTCTAATGATGCACAGCTGCATCATGCATATAACAGTGAGTTACTATTAAGACTAAAGCCAGCCTGTTTCATTCCTCATAACTGGAATGACTGAATTGCGTTTGTGCTTTCTAACATGCTGCCAACTTTGCTTTGTTTCTCCGTATCCAAGAGATTGCATACAGAGTCTTTGCTCCTTCGTTTTTCATCTTTGTCCACTGTAAAGTCAGGAACAATATCATCTTTGCTTTTCTTTCTACGGTCTTTATTTTTAAGAGCATCCTTCTTCTATTTCCAAACGGTAGCTGTCACATCCCGTTGTGTTGCCTGAAAAGCAAATAGGAAACCAGAAGGCTCTTTCTGTCCCTCAGCATCCACTTCCCAAATCTGGGATCAGAGGCAAGAGAAGAGTATGGACAAATGGGATTATGCAGGAAAAATGAAACACTGCCTGTTTGTGCTTGCTGAAAAGGTGTTAAATAATATCTCAAAGTAGCATAATCTAAAGTTGTTGCATAATTTCAGTATCACAGCCAGTAAACATCTATACAGTGCCTGTATTCTCCCTATTTTAAGGTAGCAGCCATCCAGGATGAATTGGGCTTGCTTATATTTGTGTTTGTTTTGGAGCTGCTGTTCAGTGGTGAGTGGGATGGCTGCTGCTGGTGCTTTCAGAACTCCAGAACAGAAGTTCTTGTTCACTTTGACCCAATGAATTAAAAATGATGGCTCGAACCTGTTTGGGGATTTTTCTCATCTTCCCTTGGAGGATGGGGATCTTGTTTTTAAAACGACACAAGTGTAAGAGTTCAGCTCGTCTCTAAAGCACGTATCTGCAGGATATCGCTGTGGCCGGGACATCTGCAGGGGGTCACTTCGACCTGATAGTGCAAAGAGTTGGCAGTACTCATGGTTTTCCTCCTTTTCCTGTTGTGATTTTCTGATTTCCTCCCAAACATGTGTTGTTCAGCTTTTTTTTACTCAAAGACTCGCAAAGCAGATTCCTACAAGACCTGTCTCACCTTTTTGAAGTATCCCATGGTGGTAACAGAAGAGCAGAGCACTGCCCTGCCTTTCTGGCCAAAGCAGGCCGAGAGTTGCCAATGGGGAGCAAACAGTGAAAGAATGCTGGAAAGGTTTTGGTTTTTCTTTTTCCACAGAAGCATGCAGTAGAGTTTGTTTCTGTTGTGACTGGAAGTGTAGAGGTGAATGCTCTTTGTGAAGCCAGCCGGTTGCAGTTGGCAGCCTGCTCTTGCCCAAAGCCTGCTCTGCTTTTCTGCTCGGGCCTTGAGGGAAGTCCGGCTACAAACCCACCGCTCTTGCAGCAAGGAGCCACGTTGGAGTGCTGCACAATGGTGTAAAAATGAACCAGTTTTGGTTTTGGGTGGAGGGAGATAACTTTACAAAGGAGGGAGTGCAGCTTTAGATGGGTAGGTGTGGTGGCTGCACAGCACACTGCAGTTCTTCAGCTCCTCTACCTTCTGGTGGGATCAGCGAGCAGACTGAGGAGCTGCAGATTATTGTACTGCAGAAGACACTTTGCAAAGAACTTCATCTTCTAAAATGGTAGGGGTCGATCTTTTTCCTCTTCGTCTCCCATGGACGTTACAAATACACTTATAAATACAAATCACTCTGTTTGTCCCAGGCTGGGTTATGTAGGCACTCGAAATAATAGTTAGAAATGCTGGAAGACGTGCAGCAGGGCTCAGGTCGTGCCTCGGGTATTTCTGCAATACTAAGAATAATTCCTAGGCTGCTTCTTGCAGAAGGAGTGTTTATATTTAACCTGACATATGCACGACAGACTCGAAGGATTCTTTTATAACTTCTGCAGCTCTGACTCGGGGAGGTAATTCAAGGCTAGAAGAGCACTGCTTCTTAAACTTTTATTTTTGGAACCGCTTAATCTAGCTGTAACACCTCACAAGGACGTGCAGTCCTCACAAATCCTTATTTCCTGCAAATCTCATTACTGCTGGGGGACGCTGGTAGGCAGCCGTATCTGGAGCGGGATGCGGAGAGGGGTCACTCACTGTGGGCTGCCCCAGGAATGCAGAGCGGGTGAAGAAGGCGTGGAGAAAGCAAGGGAAGACTGTGGGTAGCTTGCCCAAGAGCTTGGAAATGGGGAGCCCGAACTAGATGGTCTTTGAGGTCCCTTCCAGCCTTAAGCCATTCTATGACTTGATGATCCTTAAGGATCCCTTCCAACTCAGGATATTCTGTGATTCATGTTGGGAAAGCTGGCTTTCATCCAGATGAATTTCTGGAATTTAGTAATGAATAATGAATTAGAAGAATAATTTCTAGTACAGTATTTCATTTGTTGCCTTCTGGAACGTGAAAGGTAACATAGCGCGATTGCCTAAATCACTTCCATTTTTCAATGCAGAAATAAAAGGAAGTGATCTGATACTGTTTTCTCAGGAGACAGATAACCTCTCGTCTGAGGACGCTCCTGCAAAGCAGCCCAGATCAATAGGTACACTACTGACCTACGCTTGCTGGTTCCTTATTTATTTTTCATTAGTGAGTGGCAGATTGGGAGCCGATGCTGGCTTAGGTCAGTTCCAGGTCATAAACTGCGCAGTGTTTGCCAGAGAGGGGATGCTAATGAATATGCTAATTGTGTCTGGGTAACGCAGCCTGAGAAGTTTCAAATGGTCTGTGGCACAATGCAGAAGGATATCAAGCTGGGGTATCTGGATGGCAGGTGAGTGGAAATCACTTGCTGCACAGCATCCTTGTGCAGAAGGGCTCTGTGTAGGGGTCAGCTTGTGTTGGCTTGTTTATAAACAAGGCCATCTCTACCTAGGAGAGACTCTGGGCAGAACAGCCAGTTCCAGAAGGTCAGGACAAGGAGGCACACAGAGCGGTGTTAGCAATGGGGGGCTGGAGAACCAGAACTGCAGAGCTTTGTTGAGGGGCCATTTTGGAGGCACATGATATAGAGAGTGATATATATTATAATTAATATCCCCGGTAGCTTTAATTAATATACAGTAAGCACATACGTATAAAGCCATCTTGGATGCTGCCCCTTGCATGTGACTTCTCCCTGCTGTGATCTGGCAGCAGTACCCCAGTTGGAGCATTGCACGCAGCCCAGCTGCCTGGCCTCCATCTAACAAACCTGAAAGCAGCTTGAGTTTATGCTGAGGCTTCTCAGCTGCTCGTAGCTCTGCTCATTGAAGGAGCAATGGGTGCACAGTCTGGCAGTGAGCTATTTGCTGGGCAGCTCCTGGAGCGCAGCGCGGTGTCCGGTTGCGTTCTCACTGAGATCCTGGCACTTGCTCTGCTGCACTAATTAAAAATAGCAGCTGCTGTTGATTTGAGGGTATCAGGTGGTGGCACGCGGTCTTGGTTCCTCCCAAGGACACTCACTGGTGGCAGTGTGAAGAAGTTTGTGCTCCTGTGTCTCAGGAACACCAAAATAAATGGTTTGCGGGTGTATGAGAGGAGCAAGGAGGGGAGCAAAGAGCAGGCTTGTTCTTCTGCCTCGAGTTGGATTCCTTGCTTTTTTTTCTTGCATTAAAGCAGCGTTTTAAGCCAAGTTTGCCTCACGAGTTAACATTACTCTTTCTGTGCTCCTTTTCACAAATACACACAGCACTAATGTGTGTGCGGAGAGTTTTGGTGTTGGCTTTGAGCTCAGGGTGTAGCTCTGTGTTTGTTTTCAGTGTACTTCCTCGTTGCTTTGGCTGTGGAGCATGTGAGAGACAGGCTGGTAAAGCAAAGTATCCCGTGGCAGTGGCTCCTGTTTGTGGAGGGATTTTGCTCATCATTCCTCAGTGGGAACAAAGAAAGTAAGGGCCACAAACAGACAGTGGAGTTCCAGTTCCTGAGGGTTGAGTGTGACACTGCTTAGTGCCGTGAGAACCGCAGTGGATGTTCTACAGTTGGGATAGCACAGTACCACGTAGTTCTCCCAACTCATACTGAGGCAGTCAGCACAGCACGAGGGCACCTTCCAGGTTTGCTTTGTGTGGTAGAAGCCACCTGTTCAAGCTTCAGTGTGTTGGTGGGCACCTCAGCATGTGGGTTCCTTTGGCATCCGTGTGCCTCTTGTCCTCTGCTGGGCCACCTCAGCTCGGATAAATTGGAGACGATTTGGTAGGCACAAATGTTGTTTCATGTAGAGAGATCATCCTTGGCTAAGAGAAGGGCTGTATGACCACAATGCAGGCATCTTTGCTGTGTGGTTTAATTTACTGGAATTTGGGACACATGGGCTCAACGTGCCTTTGTATGTTCAGCTGTATGTGGGCATTCTCCTTAGTTCTGTGGAAAATAATTTCTACTGCATACTGAACAATGGCTTCTTCTCTCCAAGATTATTACAGTCCTGCAATGCTGGGCCTGAAAACCGACCAGGAAGTCCTGGGAGAGCTGGTGAAGATGAAAGTTCCAGCTGTGGCCGAACTGATGGAAAGACATGGAGTCATGTGGACCCTTGTGGTGTCACGCTGGTTCATCTGCTTGTTCATTGACATCCTTCCAGTAGAGGTGATCACTGACATTCCATTCTTTTCAATGTACATTCATGCTTATGGTTTCCTTTGTAGCACGTTAGCAGCAATTTCCTATGAGCTGTAATCTGAATTCTCTCCTTTCCTGCAGACTGTGCTCCGGATATGGGATTGCTTGTTCTACGAAGGGTCAAAGATCATCTTCCGCGTGGCCTTAACATTAATTAAGCAACATCAAGCTTTTATTTTGGAAGCCACCAATTTCCCTGACATTTGTGACAAATTTAAGCAGATCACCAAAGGAACGTTTGTAACAGAGTGTCACACGTTCATGCAGGTAAGTTCTCCACAACCTTTAGTTGGGAATGAACAGGACTGACTTAGAAATGTTTTCTGCATTCAAAAAGGTACATATCCTCCCATTCTTCTTAGCAGGTGAGGTAAGAAGGAATCTTGACAAGAGCGTGATTTTGGTCAACTGTGGATTGTCCATTCCTGTGGTTTTCCTCAGGTGAATTGCAGGAGGCTGGTGTAGGATAGACACCAATAAATGTGCACGGATAAATCTTCGTAGTAGAAGGATCTAAAGCACTGTCAGAACAAAAAGGCAGCACCCAGCTCTTAACCTCCAGTCTGAAAGTCTTAAGTACCAGAGCCTCATGGCAACCTGCAGACTAAGAACTGTTCTTTTAAGTTATGAGTAAGAGTGAATGCCAGGTGTGTGTAGAACAAAAGATTCAGTGCTTAACTCAGAAGACTGAAATGTAAGGACAACGGGAGCAGGTCTGTCACCACCCACTCAGCGAGCTCTGCCATTGCTGTTACTGCAGTGCATAGAGCGTAAACCAGGAGATGGCTTTTTGCACCCAGAAGTCTGGTGCCCCTCTCAAAGCTCCATGCACAGCTTTGGCACGTCTATGGTAGGTTTCATTTTTGCTTATAGACAAGGAAGCTAAATTTAACTATGAGCGCTTATGAGTCTTTTAATTAGAGAACTGAGGGGAAAGGTAAATCATAGGTGTAGCTTAATTTTAAAGGAAGATGGTTGAAGGGCTTTCCCTTCCATAAAGAGTCTAGAATAAGAGGTTTGTTAAATGTTAACCAGCATGAGAATAGCAGCTCAGGCCAATGCAAACACCCGTCCCTGAAGGACTTCTTTTTTTTCTTTTCCTGCTTCTCCCTTTATTGCCATTGCATTTTACAGTGGCTGCCTTTAGAAAAGCCACCACCCTGTTCTTGCAGTTTCACTGATTGAAACTATCTGGGTTACTTACTTTCCAGCAGCGTTTAGTTGGAGTGGTGACCATCAGGAGTGGGCTTTCATGGCAGGCAGATAACCAGCATAGCTTAGGTTCCTGTGTGCCACTGAACCACGTGCTTTTGTTTCGTTCTTTGCAGAAGCACTGAGAGTAGTACAGGAGGTGGTGATGACAGTGGGTATTTTACGTCTCCCTCTTGAACAAGCTCTTCATTTTAAAGCTACGCAGACTTTGTTATCAGATGCTGTTCAGAACTGGCACGTTTATAACCTCATCTTCAGAGCTGCCAGTATAAGTACAGAGAAGTGAGAGCCCACACATCTCAGCTGTAGACTTAAGCCTATAAACTTGTAGCTTGCTTCATGTTCTGTTCAGTCAGAGGTTTTAAATCAAGTAGTGAGAAACGTATTGTTCTCAAGATCTCAAAAGCCATAAGCAAGAGCAAGAGAAAATATACAAGTTTTTGATAGCATTTAAATTGTCTCACATTCTTACATCCACGTACACTGCTACTCCCAAAAGCCTACTAGAACAGGACAAAGGTAACACGGTATGGGATTAACACTGAGTTTTTCTGTTGGCAACAGACTGTTGTATGTGAAAAATGAATTACTCAGTATGGGTTCACATGTTCTGAGTCCAGAGATGTGTTTTAATGTTTTAATTTTTCTTTGTGGAGCCAGGAGTTGGACTGGACCATCTGTGTGGATCCTTTCCAACTCAGGACACCATGTCTCTGACTGTGCATAGCATCCAATGCCACAAACACCTTCTAAAAGAAGTTTAGCTGGAGACTTAGATTCAAACTAGCTTTTGTACCATTGCTTTTGCATAACTTGTAAAGCAGCAGCTCAGAGCAAGTGCTCCAGCATGTCTTTACAAAGGAGGAGGTAAAGATTCTTTCCTGTTCGGAGAAGGCCAAACAGCAGTAAGCAATTTCACATTATGGCTACCACCAAAGGAGAGTTTTGTGAGAATTCCTGCCTGTTGGCTGAATACTCCATTTTAACAGGATTTTCTCATTTTTATCCTCAGAAAATATTCACAGAACCTGGCAGTCTGTCCATGGCAACAATCGACAAACTCCGAGAGACGTGCAGAGAGAAGGTGCTTTCTCAGGGATAGCTCAGCAGCAGGAACCAGAAATGGACACATTCCTCTTTTTGCACTGACTAAAGCACACTTCAAGCTTTCCATGAGTTAACTGACACTTGACCAATTTTTTCCTGCCTTCCAAGTAAGTGTTTTTAACGCTTTGTACTGTATGTCAGACTTGATAACTGGAACTACTGCAACTGGTGGATTTGTCATTATTATTTTTTAAGAATTAAAGTGTTTTCAGAGTAGAATATGATCAACGTAAGGACACTCCTCTTGAAGTCACTGTCCTTGTCTTTTCAGGGTGTTTTGTAATGTTGAAACAGGTGTATAGAATTACATATCCTTCGTATTGTATTAACTCTGGCACCTCTTACCATTTGTACAAAATAAATCTAATTTAATTTGTCAGAGCCTTTTTTTTTCTGGTGTTTTGTATATTCATTTAAAGTTTCCTGGCTCAAAAGCTGCAAGAGTGCAGCACATAACAAGAGATCTGAATCAAGTGTGGAAGAAGTAACATTTCTCACTCTGTGTAGGGGAGGCTGGAAGTAGACACTGTACTTCTTTGTTCCATGCTGCTACTTTATTCTAAGGTTACACTGCAGATGCTATATCCTCACATACCTGTGCTCTTGGGAAGGATGCACTTGCCCAGCCAGCTGCAAACAGACTTCCTCCTTAACAGGCCAAAGCACCAGCCCAGCTCCAAAGCTATACTTGAATGCAAGTCCAAGCATCCTTCCACCTCCTGGCAGGAAGAAGCAAAGCAGCAGCCCTGCCGCTGTTGAATGGCTCTGTCCCCACAGAGCCCTCTCGTGGCCACATCCCTTCCCTCACCTTCCTGCTTTAAAAAGAAAGGCGTCATTCTGAATACAGTTCAACACACCTAAACCTGAGCAAGGCACGCATCCCAACGGATGGTGAAAAGCTGATTGCAAAGGGAGCGCTCATTCTGAGTATCTGAGCACCATTTTTGGAAAGCAGTGCTGAGCAGGACAGGCCTTTGTGCTTATGCAAGCTGCAATTTCATGTAAGCATCATCCTCCCCAGCCTCCAGCTTACTGACATGCAGCAACTTTCCCTGTCTCCAAAGACAACCTCCACAAGAGCAGGAAGTGCCATTTCAAACCTCTGTATACAGGTAAACCCCACCTTTGTGGTGGGGAAGAAGGAACAAAGCTCAAGTTTAACAATCCCCCACCAAGGATGACTCAAAGCTCCAGCAGTAGAGCCAAACCAAGACCATGCACGCATCAAGTGGCCAACTGTCTCTTCAAAACTGCTGAGCAACGCAAGGGTATACAGAAAAAAAGTGTCTTTATTAGCATTGTTACAGGCAATGCATACATAAGAACTGATCCTTAAAGTGTACAACCCCCCAGCCAAGTTTAAAGCAAGAGAATCAGCAGATTGAGACCTATATTGTACACATGTGCAGTAACAGGATCTCTCTGGACCTTCCAACAGAAGAGACTGAAATCACTTTACAAAAAAATGTAAATAAAAATAACACCCATTTTAAAAAAGTACCAGCTCCTAACGAGCTGCCAGAGCATCAAAAATATCAAACAGGGGAGCTGTCCAATCGTAGAGTTCCTGTAGGGTTTGAGTATTGCGTTGTTCACACCCTGCATATGCCAGGCATCGTGTTTAAAGCTTAGTAATACAAAATACACACCCTAGAGACGAGGTGGGGGTTAGATCAACTTCAATCTTGTCAGTTGTTACTGAATTCCTGTCAATGCACCATCAGTATTGTTATCATCTCTGGATGGCAGCAGTGCCAATCGTGAACGTTTTCCCTTTGTTAAGAGCTCTGAAATTGAGTCACTGTAAATTAGCATCTTTATGCTGACTTTACCATATGCCAATTCAAAAAAGAAAAATCATCCTTAAAAAAAAAAAAAACCAAACACTTTTAGCTTGTTTCTAAGTGGGTAAATATTTCAACTAGTTAGCAAAATTAAACACCAGAATTTTCAGAAGTTATTTTTGTGCATAGTTAAATGCTGCAAGATGATTTCACATTTAATAAAGCAGACCTTTAGAAGCAATTTGCAAGAAAAGGTGTTCCCTTACGATATCAATCTTAGCTCGGGGAGAGATAGGGGTGGTTTGTTTGTTTGTTTTTCCAGCTTCTTGCAATTGCTTTTCATCTACACTGGAATTTAGTGCAAGTCATTAAATGGTTTGGTACCCAGCGTGGCTCCTCTTTCTGCCAATCAAGTAAGCGATCAGGACAATCAGAACCAGACCGGCAAGGGCTGCACCAACTATTATAGGGATCAGCATGTTGTTTTCATCCAGCTGACATTCTTCCACTGAAGAGAGAGAGAAAGAGTTATGTTAGGCACCAGTCCAGGTATCTAACCAGGCAGACACCTCCCTCGAGCTGTTTTGCTTTAACCACAGTCACAAAGAACAGCACTAACCTGAGCACCAAGGAACTTCCCAGACCTTTTCCCCCCCCTCTCACACAACTGTCTGAACACTGTTAAGAAGGAAAGTTAATGCTCCTCCTTAACTCATTCTAACGAGTCCCAGTTACAAGTCCCAGCCACTTTTTACATACTTGTCACACTAGCCTCAATTCAATCACCTTATCAACCCCCACAACACCTGCAATACAGCACACTAAGTACAGCACTTCCTTCCTTGACTACAGCCTTAGGTTTCTATTAGACTGCAGTTCCCTCCACCCCCGTATCAAAACGTAAACCTCTTACCTGCCCCAAACTTGTCTCCATCAACCTTGAAAGCCTGGACCTGGACATTAAATACATTGACAAGGGCTTTGTCTGTGACCTGGAAATTCTCCTCTGCGCTGCACTTGTAGGAGTTCCCCACCGTAGCTCTCAGTTCACTCATGCTGTCATTCGATGCTTCAAACGTTGGAGCTGTGTGAGAGAAAGTCTTATTAAAGATTTCTGAAAAGCAGAAGCTGGGAGCTCACTGAGCTTTGAATTCAAAAGACATTCCTCCCCAACATTTCTAACGTACTTAACACAGGCAACCCTTAATATTTAAGGAAGTGGTCACGAAAGTACACTTAAAGAGTCCCTACCTTTTGCTTCAGAAGGCAGAGTTGTGCTGACATTCACACCTTGCAGGAAGAATTTCTCACTGCTTGCATTCTTTTAAACAAAGAAAAAGACACCAGTAGTTTTCATTGAAAATAACGCTGTTCAACACAACCTTTGTCACAGGCTATTCCTCTGCTACACCACAATTGTTCCCAGCTTGGGTAAAAAACTTTACAGGTTCAGCAATCCAAAGGAAAGAAATTCCTGTTCCAAGCAGAATGTGTATATATGCCTTCCTTATAAGAGTTACTAAAAATTAAATCCTCTGTATCGTAGTATTAAAACCAAAGTCATTACTCATCCCCCTTCCCATAGTTGGCTCTTTTTTGCTATAGTAATTGTCCAGATTAATAAACCCACATCAAAAATACTGCAGAGACCTGGCACGCTTTGCCTAGAGATCCTTACCAATACAAAGTGGAAGGTGATCTTTGTTTTCTCAAAAGCCAGATTCAAGAAGGCAGATGTACTCTCACACATTCCAGAAGCACTTGTATTATGTGGTATGAAATTCAGCAGATCTAACCCCATCTATGAGAAAAGAGGACCAATTATTATATCTATTCTTTAAGAAGCTAATATACTACTACACCATTGGAAAACTTCTAGTTTGCTTGCACTCACATGTATACAACGCTGTATTGACCTACATATTTTAAGGGCAAAAGGGCAGATATGCATGCAAGTTACACCTGGGATAATTTGTGCTAGAGCTGCTGGGCTGGCACAGAGAAAGAACAACAGGCATCTCTGCATTCCTGCTGAAGCTCCCCACAGCCCCAGCTGCTGCTTTCTCCATGCTAAACTTCTTTGCTCCCAGCAACACGGAAAACATCAGTTACCACCACTACAGAGGGAGCAACAAGCTACAGAATGCTGCCTTTAAGGTTGGTCACCTCGCAAGTCACTTCCACACAAAATGCTTTAGCTTTGCTCACAGTAAATGATTTTATATTGTCCTGCAGATTAAATGCACTTGCTAAACATCCAAACAAATCACCAGTAGCTCTTAAGACATTAGCTAAACCTCTTGTGACTTTGGAAAATTAATTTTACCACCTCCTCTTTGGTTGATAGATCAGCTATCAGCCAGTCCAGCTGTGTGGGAATGCCATGCAACAGGAAGCAGCTCAGGGAACATGGCACCACATGGCTTAAACACAGTTGCCAACATAGCTATCTACTGTACGGCCACACATCAGCTGGGATCCAACTTAAATTCACAGCCTTCATTTGTTTGCCCACAGTCACCCAACATCAACTCAGATTAAGCCACAGGATAGGGAAAAAGCTCACAACAGAAGCTCTATACAGTAAACACATAGGTTCACTGAGCCTTGGTTGTTGTTTCCTATCCCTGGGATTATGGCTCATAACTTTCCCTTACCTGCTAATGGGAAACAGGTTTGTACACAAGGCTGGCAAGCCAGGCTTTGTAGCATCAGTGGAAACAAAGAGCCTACACCAAGGCTGCAATTTACACAATCCATACAGCACTTTTACATTGAAATTAAATTAGTTCTTGAAATTAAGTAACTCTGAATCACAGAACAGCTTGGGCTGGAAGGGACCCTAAAGCCCATTCAGTTCTAACACTCCGCTGTGGGCAGGGCTGCAATCCAGTACACGACATCATTACAGTTGAGTCAAATATTCTTTGGTATCAGCTGGAAGTTAAAGTAGTAATTTTCAGGCAGTTCTGGGTCCCCTAAAATTTTGTCAAGTCTGTCCAGTTTTACAATGGCAATTATCTTTCCTTCCAACATTGCTTTGCTGTTTTAATTTCAGCACCTCAGGCTGAATTCCTCTATTTAACAGTTCAGATACCTTGTTTAGATGGAATCTTTGATGTAGGATCCACCTGGTCATATTTTTTTTTGTAATATGCTCCTGTGGAATGGCCACGCACACTAACTGGGTTTGACAGACAAGTTTAGTATTCTTACTGAAGAAAAAAAAGTCCTTAATGACCTCTTTCAGCACTACTGAGTTTAACTAGACCCCAGTGTAAGCTAAGCTAAGCAATTTAAATAGAGAACAATCATGGATGAACCCTATGAAGAAACACAAACAAAAAATGTTTAATAGAAAAGAAACACCCTGTAATGATTTGGCAAGTCTTCTTTAAAGAATCTGAAGGTTTTGAAGAAAAATGTACCTTTTCATCTTTTTTTACATAGGTGATGTTAAGCTGTAACCCCATGGAGGCAAGGACACAGGTTCCATTTGCACCAGTCACGTTGTATTTACCAACTGCGGGGCTTGAGGGTGCTGCAGTTGGTGCTGGGCTAGTTGTTGGAACCTGGCTAGTAGCGTGTTTTGGAGTTGTTGGTGCTACAGTGGTAGTAGAGACCATATCTTCCCTACATTCTGTCTCTGGAAAGAAAGGAAAACATACAGCCATCACCAAACAGTTACAGAATTATCTGCCTTTCTTATCCTTGAGGGAGAGGAGGACAATTTCAAGTAGCTTTTCCTAAGAGAAGTTAATAAAAGATGACAATAACAAAAACATTACTTGAACTCTCGTTTCTAAGTTTAATAGTCTCTTAAAACTTGGAATATGAAAATAATACCTCTGCTGTTATTTACAGAAGTTCATGGTGCCTGCATCTGCTTTTGATAGATATCTATCATTTTACTTCACAATCAAATCAGTACAAACAAGAGACTCCATGTTGACAGAGCCAGAGCCATTCCTGCTGTCTGCTCACTGCAAGGCTTCAAGGACTCCCCCTGTTGGACATCCTAGGCAGCTGTGTGCCAGAAGCAGAGGAGTAATTCTCATGCTCAGTATTAAAAGCAGTCTCCCAGGGGTGTGTTGCTCTCATTCCCCTCTGTACACTACCAAGAACCCTACTTCTTCATTGTGTCAATACTCACAGTAACATAAGAATATTATACCGGACCTGTCGAGTTCTCACAGCAATGTTGTGATACTTTCACCTCCAATGAGATTGCAAGACACTGTTTCTGATGGCAAGGGTTCTCCTGTACCCTCCCCATTTGGGTTTCATGTCCATCCTCTCTGCACTCCTGTATTTACAGCCACCTACCACCTGAGGTGCAGGGCTGAGCTGACTGCCTGACTTCTCACTCAGTTTCAGCACCAGCTTCCACAGTAAAAGGAGAGAGGTAGAACAGTGGCTTCATTTGCCAGAGTATTCACAAATACCTGGCAGCAAGAGCTGAGCTTTTTGTGGATAGCCAAGAAGCTTCCTGCATTGAGCATTTAAGCCAAAACCAAAGGTCATAGAAAAGACATTACGGTAGCACAGGCTTCCCTGTTCCAAGCCAAAGTTATCTCCCTGTTTTAGGGATAACAACTTGCAACTCTGTAAGGATGACAGTAACTGCAGCAGCCTCACAGTCCATACCTATCTTGCAGATAATGGGTAAGTAATGAATAGCCTCTGTACTTCAAAAGCAACCTAGCTTTTGATTATGACTCAGAAAGAACTCTAAATACAACTTAACCACATCTTGTGAACTCATACAAACTCCATCACCGCACAACTCTCCTACTCCATTTTCTACTCTATTTGTGGAAGGGGGAAGAGCACAGAGAAGGTGGATGAATGAAGGAGCAACCCTACCTCCTTTCAGTACATCAGATACTGTTCAGGTCCCAGAATGTGGTGATGTCCTAATAAATAAACCAGGCAGCCAGTTTAAATGCTACTTCAATGGACAATTTCCCACTGTCTGCAAAGCCTCAACATATACAGCCTCTTACTGAAGTTGGCAGAGATGGGCTTCAAGTGGTAGTTTGTTCTAGGTGGAATTTTGATCTAGTGTTTTTACTGAACTAACTTACAGCATAGCTCCTACTAGCTCTGCAAAACAGATGTGGAGGCAAGATGCTCTTGTTTTCTTCCAACAGTTACAGGAAAGCAGCTGACAATTCTACCAACAGATAAAATTGAAGCCCTCTTTCTTCAGAACTCAGAATCACTGCAGCAACCTCAGTCATTAACTTGTAGATACACTGCCAGAAGTAACTACTACTATTACAGATGCACTGACTACTGACTCTACTTCCTTTCAGTGATCACTGCTCAGATCACCAGCAGAAATACCCTCTAATGAAAGAACTGCAGGTAAACAAAAAAAGTTAAAGGAGAACTCCAGATTGCAAGTTGATCAATAACGAGCTGCCAAAAGGCATGGGGAAGTCTCAAGCCTGAGAGCGGAAAGAAGGAACTGATCTGGAAAGAACAAGTTGTTTTCAGGATCAATATAATTAAAAATGATAAAGTAAGAACTCTATCTGAATTAAAAATAAGCAATGGAGATAGCTCATTATGCAGTAAGAATGGAAAACCTACAAAAATTCTGTGTGCAGTCTCAAGAAATTAACAGAAAATAAGGAAAGATGTTAATTAAAAGAAAAAACTGAGCACAGTAGTGTGGATAACAGCAATGTGGAAGTGAAAAAAAACCACCACAAAGCCAGAAGCATGAACAAAAAGCAAACAGTATCACCAGATCATGAAGTCATGAATATTTCCCAACATCGATAGTTTCATCAGGGCAGCGATACCACCAGACAGAAAAAAGCTAAAAAAAAAAAAGGAAGTAACCATGGACAGAAAGTAAAGCGAATGTTGATGACCTTGTGTTCCATAAGGAACACCCACCCAAAATCATGCAATACTGCCTTACAGTTTAACTGAAGGACTGTAAGAATAGATGATAAATAGGTGGTGCTGAATAGGCAGATTTTATTGAAGTTCTGTAGAAGTAGCTTTGCCCAACATCAAGGCTTGCGTTAAAGCCTACACAACTGCTCGCATGCTTACCCAGTATGCCTGCATAACTGCACCAACACACTTCAAATTGTACTGTTCTGAAGACTGGAGTAATAGGAACTATATTTAAATTACAAACATGTCCACAGTTGTGCAGCAAACTAGCTCACTGAAGGGAAAAATCTGATTGAGAGAACGATACATCTTGAAAACTGAGTCAGTAATGTGAGGCAGCTATAAAAAACAGTCAACTCCAGTATTACTGTGCATCAGGCAAAGTATTTTGCAGAGAGACAGGACAAAGTACAAATACTCCTGGAGAAGGCATTTGTGCAATGCATCACTGTATGTCAGCACCGACTACTCTGGTTTTAAGATTCCTTTCAACTTCACAAGTGCACAAACGGGATTAGCAGCATAAGAAAGAAGAGTTCCAAGTCACCCTGAGAAGATGAAGACATCTTACTTGCCCTAACAGAAGACAAAGACTTCACATTCCCTAAAATGCCACGGGCAAACAAGAGCCATGTAAACTGAAGAACACTGCCACAAAAACAGAGCATGAATACACTGTGAAGTAGTCTATTTTCTACTCATTACTGAAGTGAAATTCTAAAACGCCTTTTAATATAAGCAAATCAGGACAGAAAGTCTCTGGGGACAGTTGAGATAATGTTTTCACAGCTTGTATAAATCTATCCACAGGAAGTTTTAGGTATCTGTTCCCTACAGACCAATTCACAGCTGTCCTCTACCACCTACATTCCCCAAAGCACACGGTAACCAGTTCACATTACTTGGGTAGAGAGTAATACTTCAAAGGGATGAGGTACTCCCCAAACCAGGATCTGGGCCACGTGCCCAGCTGACCTACAGCAGCAGGTGTTTACAGCCAGAAGGGATCACAAGCAGGAGAAACATTCCCTGATGCCTGCACAGAACTCCTGGGAACACAGTGCTTGGATCTCTCAGCCACGAACACTGACATACCCAGAGGAAACCTGAAGCAAGTTTATTCATTTCAGAAGATTCTGCTATCAACTTCATGTCAACAAATGCCTAAATAACTAGAATCAAGACTTAGAAGTAACACCTATTATTGGAAATATTAGCCCACCGAGTACATTTTCTGTTACGAGATACCTACTGTTTGCACTGAAAGTGCCATTTGTGGGATAGGCTTCCAAAGTCACGTTGCTGAAAGTAATGTTTACATGCTTCATACGGATGTACTTGGAGTTGATGCATCTGTACTCTGTGCCAATACGTGCCTGAATAACAGATTTTTGTGTCGCTACCATCACTTTTCCTGTGAAAAGATCACACGGCATTAGTATGTAACTGTTTTATGGAACCAAATCAGTATTACATCTGCAAGGGTGACATAATGACAAGAGGAAGTTTTCATTTTACCTTCGGTTGCATTAGGGAATAAAGTTTCATCAGACAGATTGTAGTGGAAAGTTAGCTCTTCAACTTGGTACTTATCCAGAGTTTTTGAGAAATTCAGACTTATCAAGTGTCCTGCTCCAAAACTCAATGCTAGAATTGGATGAGATGTGTTACCTTCACCACACGAGCTGTGTGACTGTGATGTGGCATTTTGGGGAAGAAAGAAGTGTGCAAACTGTGGGGTAAGAAAACAGAACACACAAAAGGGACAACATTACAGCTTTTCCTTACTGATTCACAAATAACCTATGAACCTGCTACAAAACATACATGTGACATTCATATATATTATAAGGTGTCTACTTACTTACCAGTATATACCGAGTAGCGTGTTACTGGCACTCAGATTTCTAAGAATAATGCTCTCTGAAAGTTGAGGACAAAACCATACATCCTCACAGCACCTCTTAGACTCAGACTATGAATTTGCAGGTGCACCCACACCAGCTAAATCAAATCTGGCAAATTCTGGACATGTGAAAGATGGGAGAGTTTTAAGTTTTGCTTCCTGCAGTGCAACTGAGAAAGAACAAAAGCAAATGGCAGTCTGTGCAGTTTGGATATAACTCTTTGAGTTTAATGCATATTGGCCAAGTAACTTGACACCTGAAGACAACCAGCATTCACTAGAAAGTTTGACTTTACGGCTTAACAAGAAACAGCCAAAGCGTGTTATGAAAGCAGTTACATCTGAATGCAAACCTGTATAGCACCATCGGTGCTGGAAAATGGACTACACAGCTCAATCACACACAGAAAGTATAAGCACTGGCAAAGCAGGTGGATGTTTTAATTTCAGATTATCCTGATGACTAGAAAAAAGCTTCAACAGGAGTGCCTTAAAACACACAACCTCAATAAGATTATAAATAATCAGTGATTCCTGCCTAGTAGTAAAGATGCCAAAGTGAGATAATTGAAAAGCTGAGTATTTGCAAATAAAGATTCTCAGCTTTCCTGTTAAACTTTGTTAACAGACTGCAAGCCTGCAGACATAGTGGAATCTACAGAGATCAGCTATGGGAGCAGATCACAGGGTATCAGAGAAGTTTGACAGCTACATGCCAGTGGCCATTTCACTTCAGATTTAGTCAATCTAAGTAACTCTCAATGATCACATTCACTACTAAAAAGACTGGTAGCACTTGCTTTCATTTGCAGTCACAATGAAAGTTGTTTCAGCTACCAATAGGACTTGTGTGGAATTTCAGTCCAAGTTCTACACCTCTGTTATTGTGGTAACTTCAGGCAGCCTGTTCTTTAATTACAGGAAACATCAGTAATAAAGGAGAAGTTGATGCAACATGACTGGCAGAGGGGAATGTTCGCAGAAGCAGTCTTTCAAGCTTAAATATTTGTTCAGAGTTTCAGTAATGCACAATTACAAAAAGACCCCACACATGGTACAAAATACACAAGACAAGAAGGGAGTGCCTCCCATTACCTGCTTTTGCCCACTGCTTTTGTATTCCACTGAGAAGGCTACTGTCAGGTTAGCAATTATGCAGACTTTGCCTGTCGAATCTCTCACGTCAAATGAAGAGGAAGCCTGTAAAAAGCCTGCAAGAGTGACAAGTAGTTAAATGGGGGTCACATAAGCTTTAATTTTTCAATCCAAGCAAAACACATCCTGAACAGCAGTTGTGTTTAGAGACTGTAACGACCAAGTTTCCATAGTAGCCCCAACATCAATAACCAACAGAATATATTTAACACCCCATTTATAAAAGACAAAGCTTCCCAGAGCAAAGCTGTTGACATGCTGAGTCCTCGGAGCATAAGAAAAGCTTGTAACATGCCCATCAGTCACACTGTTCAAGGCAGCAACTCCATGTTCACCCTGCACAGCAATCATTTTGCAAGCTTCAGCCAGAACCAACTTAACACGTGAGGTCCTGCAGCCCTATACTGCTCAGCAACCCCTCAAAAAGCCTCTGTTCCAGCTGTACCGAGACACCCAGCTGAACGCAGCAGTTAGTGGGCTTGGACTCACTGCAGATGTTTGGGAGGCACTGCCAAAGGCAGCGTGATGGAGAGTGCCCCACTTGCCAGGAAAGCCTCTCCTGCCCGCCATCACAGTCCCTGCACTTGAGAGGAAGATGGGGGCCAAGACCTTGACACAGAGGTCACGGCTTCCTGCCTGCTCTAAGCTAATCTCAGACGGAGCTGCTGACTAAAGCAGGGCTTCTCCTCTGCTCAGAGCACCAGCACAGCTCACATGCTATTACTGACTGTACAGGGTAGGACTGTGTGGTTGGAGGAGCACAAGATTGCCCTCTGACAGCAGGATGGACTTGCACGGGCTGCCACTGACTACCTTCACCTGAGGCACGTGTACTGGCAGAGTGCTGGTTATCCCTAACTTCATTTGCACTAAGAGCCCTATGGACAGTGCTCCTGCATCTGTGTTCAATAGCATCTGCTCAGAGCTCTTCGTTGCGGAACCTCTTCTTCATCTTCCTGATTGTCTTTGTCCCCACACACCCAAAACAAACCTCACCACAAAAAGCCTGCTCTGTTTTCTGCCAGTGCTTTGTCACCTCACAGAAAACCTGAAAAAAGCAGCTGCAAGACAAACCACTCCATTTGTCACAAGCAAATAAGCTTTAAAGAGTCAAACATGCTAATCCATTCAACTGCTGATATAGCGAAAAGATCCAGCAGAGGGATTATCCATTAGCTGGCTTTCCCACTCTCAAGAGGTTTTTAAAAAGCAAATCACAACTTGAAAACTTTTTGCTACAGGACCACAATAGCATTATGGCAATCAGGACAAACTGGGCTTTTATCAGCTGGACTGGGTAGAATCACAGAATGCTGTGAATTGGAAGGGACACTTAAGATCACCTATAATTCCACCCCCTGCTATAGGCAGGGACACCTCCCACTAGACCAGGTTGCTCAAAGCCCCATCCAGCCTGGCCTTGAATGCTTCCAGGCAGGGTGCATCCACAACCTCACCAGGCAACCTGTTCCAGTGTGACACCATCCTCACTGTAAAGAACTCCCTCCTAATATCTGGTCTAAATCTACCCTCTTCCATTTTAAAGCCATTTTCCCTCATCCTGTCCCTACATGCCCTTATAAAAAGTCCCTCCCCAGCTTTCTCCCTTTGGGTACTGGAAGGCTGCTATGGGGTCCCCCCAGAGCCTTCTCTTCTCCAGGCTGAAGAGCCCCAGCTCTCTCAGCCTGTCCTCATAGGGGAGGTGCTCCACCTCTCTGATCATCTTCACAGCACTCCTCTGGACCCGCTCCAGGAGCTCCACATCCTTCTTATGTAGGAGGCTCCAGAACTGGACGCAGTACTCCAGGTGGGGCCTCACAAGAGCAGAGCAGAGGGGCAGAATCACCTCCCTTAACCTGCTGGTCACACTTCTCTTGATGAAGCCTAGGATACAGTTGGCCTTCTGGGCTGCAAGCTGCATTGCTGGCTCATGTTGAACCTTTCATCAACTGACAACCCTAAATCCTTCTCATCATGGCTGCTCTCAAGCCATTCTCCACCCAGCCTGTATCTGTGCTTGGGATTGCCCCAACCCACGTGCAGGACCTTACACTTAGCCTTGCTGAGCTTCGTAAGGTTGGCATGGGCCCACTTCTCAAGTCTGCCCACATCCCTCTGGATAGCATCCCTTCCTTCTAGCACGTCAACTGCATCACCCAGAGCTTGGTGCCAGCTGCAAACCTGCTGAGGGTGCACTCAATTTCACTGCCAAGTCACCTACAAAGACATTAAATAACAGCAGTCCCAGCACCAATCCCTGAGGAACACCACTCATTACCGGTCTCCACGGGGACAATGAGCCACTGATGGCAACTCTGAGTACAACCATTCAGCCAAGTCCTTATCCAGCCAGTGGTCCATCTATGACATCCCTTTTTCTCCAGTTTGGCAACCAGGATGTCATGCAGGACAGTGTCAACGCTTTGCACAAGTGCAGGTAGATGACATCCCTTGCTCTTCCTTTATCCACTGACACTGTAACTCTATCATAAAAGGTCACTAAGGCCATCAGCACGCACAGAAGGCACTTCAGTCGTAGGAACACACTGGAAACAATTTCTCTGGCACTCAGTAAGCATTTTCCCTTGTTGTTCTTCCTCAGCAACAGTTTCCTTCATCTCCAAGGACAAGAATGCATCTCCCCCCAGAAAGGTGACCAAAGCAATTCAGTACAGTACCAGAAATAATTGATGCTCCTCCACGCAGCAGTTTCAATTTGCAAAGTTTCCTTCAAGTTGAATTTACATTTGGAACTGCTTACATGGTACCCAAGCACTTGTCTTCTCAAGAACAGAGCTGCTCACACTTTCTTGAAGTTTTCTAGCACTGCATAGAAAGCAGCATAGAGGCAGAAAACAGTCTGTGACTGCTTTGAACTAACGCTACCAATGGAAAATGTGACAGAATGAACATCTCCTGTATGCACACTGACTGCCTGTTTGATAGCTACTAAAAGACTTTGGTGATTGTAGAGCTAAAAATAAGTAATGGGCAGCAGAAGAACAAAAAGAAACAAGAAGAAAAAAAAACAAGTTCCAAAGAGAAATGCAGGGAAAAGAAAGGACTGAAACAGCATTAAGGAAATGCTGCTGACCAAAAGGAAAATATGAGTCCTGCCCAATCCAGATGATTCAGAGAACAAAAGACAATGCAAAGGTACCAAAGAAAGCACTGAGTGGAACACGAATTCTGGGAGTGAACAGCTGACAAATCATTCTCATTCTCAAACAAGTTTAGGTAATAGACAATAAGTGGTCTGAGCAAACATTAAAACATTCCACCTGCACAGCCAGTAGATTTTTGCAAGGTTAAGTTCACACTGTGATACGAAACCCAGTCTGGTTAGAGTGGAACAAAAGCCATAAAACACCATTCCCTCCTTAGCACCGCTCAACAGCTGCTGCATTTGCAGTGTCAGAGCAACAAGAGACACACATCGGGCACGAGACAGCAAGCTGACCTCGATGAAGCAGTGAATCGAGCTGTTTCCCTGCAAGCACATGGGCATTCATGAGGACGGTGACCAGAGCAAGCACCGTGCTGGCAGCACAACGCACAGCCATGATCTCAGGGCAGGAGCGGAGAGAAACACAGAACAGATTGAGGGAATATGGGAAGCACAGAGGAGCAGATGAAGGCACTAAAGGAAAGAAGCTCCTGCCTACTCTCTGCTCCAGCCAGCCAGCTCAGAGCAGCTCGCAGGGTTTGGAAGGAAAGCAGCTGTTGAGTTTGAGAAGGCTGCTTCAGCTCCGACCAGTGATTAAGGCATGAATCATTGCCAGCCCACAAATAGTAAGAGCCTACAGTCAAAATGTCAAGAATACAAAAAAGCAAACTGATGCTGAATCAATCTGTCTTGGGATTACTTCTAATTCAGTTGCATAAAGTAACATACAATTTTATTACAACACATCTACAGGTTGGGAATACTGCTCGTACTTCTCACGACAACACTGTCATTTGATATGTAATGCAGAACCTGGTACAACCTCCAGCTTCTTCTCTTTGGACTCTGAACGTTCTTCTTAATTGACCACAGCACCCTACTTGACCACTACCTCTGTCAGAGCAGCAGCAGCACTTCAGATTCCCACAGCTCAACAGCTCAAAAGAATCTCAACGGAAGAAAAGCAATGTTTGTGAAGTTCATTATTCGTTCAGCTGGAAATGGTATGAGTATCTGGCAGAAGAACCACCAGAAATGCACTCGCATCAAAGAAACCTCGTGTAGTCCAGGTGCTTCCTTTGTGTTCCAGTAGGTTCCTATAAAAGGGCTGCTCACATTTATTCCAGCGGCGTACTTTCAGTTGAAACATTGTTAGATATTATCTCCTTTTAGAGCTCATTTCTGAGGTTATCCTGTCATGCAAGAAAGATCGAAGCTAGAAATGTTTATGAAACAGCCTGATCTATTGCTTTAAATCCAACATCCGTCCTTACCTAACACTCCTGCATGAGAAAAAAAAACAAGTGGTGCGTATTAACACTCCAAGATGGAATAAAGTCGAAGAAAATCAAAACCTCCTTTCTTATGTAACAGTCTGTCTCAGTGATCGACCACGGTTTGCTTTAAACAGAGAACTACAATGGTTGCAAAACAATCTGGCACGGCTGAACAATCTGAATCTGAGCCTTCTGAACACAGTTCAGAGCAAGCCGGGATTCTTGACCCATTCCTGCCCACACCACGATGAATTCAGGTCTCAACCTTTTCATGATTCAAATCCTGCTGGTCAAGCACAGCAACCCTTCGGCTACTCTCCCGTATAATGGAAACCTATTAAAGGAGAAAGATGAATACCTGTTGTGCTCTAGAAAAAAGCAAGCACCTATTATTAATGGCAATTGTTTACACTGGCTGCCTGCAAAGAGGACTTCGGTTACAATAGTTAATGATTCACTGTCTCCAAGTTGCATTAGAAACAACCACCACTGATAAGGACAGCAAACCAAAGCTACTTGTATACAATTTGGGGTTTGCTACTACGTTCTCCTGCATAAATAAAACCTTCTGCAGTATTTCTGTGCTACCTGGTGCGAGGAAAGGGCAGCAAACCATCCCAGTTCAGTCAGATACACTGGCAGCACTAAGTGACACCAGTGCCTGATGGAGAGCACAGGAAACACTGCTATCCATGGGGCACCAACACAAGGAGCTAAGAAATGCTGCTTCTTATCCAGAGAAGGCTTATTTCTCATTGGAGAATTGAACAGAAGTACCCAGTAATTCACTCCCTCTGCTGGTCTGGAAGGATCCTGTCAACCCGATGCCATTCTGGGAGCAGAACAGTGACCTTTGTGCTTTAGACTCGTAATGTCTTTGCCAGAAATGAGAATGGAAAAATTCCTGGAGTTAATCCTCTCCACTAATCACACCTTCTAATGGAACCACCACTCTCAAGTGGATACCTTGAACAATTGGAAGAGCAAGCAGTACCACTTGCTTTGAACCTGAACCTACACAACCTCAGGAGAGCACAGAAGAAAACCAAGAACTTTAAAAATACATTTATCTTTAAAGATCATACTATTTACCCACTCTCCTGCTTCCAGGGAGCGAATGAAAACAAAGCAGATTCGATGCATGAATTGCTTCTCCCAGGACAAGCTAGTCTTCAAAAAACCCTCTGACTTAGCATTTACCTGCCACCAACGGACTCAGACTGGGTGCAGGGTTTCAACAGCAGGAAGAGATAAGGCTGGGCACACTTCAGCTGCTGTTTTGACATGCTTCACTGTAAACCGTGGAGAAAAAAAGAGGAGACCAGAGTTCAACTCCAGGATGTGGGTGAGTACTATAGGAGAGGATGGGATGAACTGCACTTGTGCAGTGCAGCACATGCTGAATTCCAGAGCCAAGCCCAGAAGACACATCCCTGCCAACTTGCAGGGATGAATTCATACAGTCAATCTCAGACTACCTTTTCAGCACTGCTGATTTACATTAAGATAGTTGACATCTTGTTTCTCAATTCAAACACGCAGGTGGATGAATGACCTCTGCCTTCATAAACACAACAGCATAGGAGCATTATAATAGTAAGGATCCTTTGCAGCTGTACGCTTGCCATTTGGCCAGATAGTTGCATTCAGCTTAGTCACATGAAGCTTCTTATGGTTTACAGTCTAGAGGAAGGAAGTCGCGAGAGCTCTACAGTGGCTGATGCCACAAGTCCTGCAGGAGGGCTGACCCACCATGGCGAGGCATCCCAGCACTTGTGTGAGTTCCTTTAGCACTTGCACTGCCTAGCACTGCCGTGGCATGCTACACAGCTAACATGTCTCTCAACAAAGCTGACAGCCCCAATAATTAAATAAGGACCGTATCCCCAAGCCCACACTGGAGAAGCAGCAGCTAAGCCACATACCCCTGTGCAATGCTGAGCCACGTCTGAAACTCCATCCACTGCTGGCAGAGGCACTGCCCCTGCTCTCACCCTTGGAGAGCAGCACTGGCGCCAGGTGACAGAGAGGGCAAAGACGCTGCTGCTCTCAGATTCAGCAGGACGTCAGTGCACCTTGAAGTCAGACGCATAGCAAACATGATTAGAAGCCATCCTACTCACTGCAGAACAATCTGGAAGTAGGTACCACAAAAAGTGAAACCTTTAAGCCGGGCTAAGCAGAAAGCTAAGGAGCATGCCTCGGACAAACAGTGTGACAGAAGCTGGCAGAGCCGTGGCCTTGTGAGCCAGAAGAGCTGCACGAGTCAGGACTGAGCAAACCATCACGTGGTGACAGACCTGGCACCCACATTCACATTCAGGTCACTTAACACTGTGCCAATACACTCAAAGAAGCCATCAAGCAAGCACAATAGTTAAGGGCAGCGTTTGATAAAGCCACATTTCAGAAGTTGCACAATATATAAGCAGTTGCATGTCATGAAAATCATTCAGTACACAGTCACATATAACTAGCAATCCCAAGACTCAGGAAAATAGTATAACAGCAGATTATTTAGCAGCTATAATTTGTTAGCTAAGCTTCTCTCCCTGTAAGCTGCCATTCCCAAGGAGCGTTTTGGCCTGTTACCGAAGCTCTTGTAATCAGTACATTCAATGCAAGTACAAACAGCAAAATACACTGGTAGCAAAGTTTGAAATTCCCCTTCAGACGAGGGTTGTGCAATTAGAGCACGAGGACTGTGCATCAATAATCCTGAGCCAGCATCATGGCACCTTTATCTCATTATTTCCCCCTGGATCTCAGACATTATTTACTCACTGACACTGAATCAATCAATGTCTGACTAAACTTAGATTCTTTTGGAAACGTTTTCCCTGCCATGCCCGTGTTTTGGCACAGAGAACTACTGGTGCTCTGGCACGGCAGAAGCAGAGGCAGCTCTGCTGGGCCTGACACACAGCACAGCTGACATGTGCTCAGCAGCACACAGATCTCTCCATATCACCATCTCACTATCAGTCAGGAAAATCATCAGGAAACGCTTAACGCTGACATGTGAAATATTCAGCTTAGTGCTTGCTGCTCAATGTGAAAGGAAACTGAAAGAGTAACCAATGTGCAGGGAGGAAAGAAAAAAAAAAAAAGCAGATATCAATCTCTTATCCCCTAGTCAAAGGCCCTGCCGAATGTTTTCCCACTGGACCCACCCATACTAATCCCTCAGCCGCCTGTGATCTTGCCTTAACCTGATCAGCGTTCCCTCTGATGACTAAGGGGCTGCAAACACCTGACGAGCTCCTCTAAGGCTGCGCTGCTCCTCACTGCTGCCCCTGCCTCTGTCCTGCACAGGAAAATGGATGTTATCTGCGCTGTTTGCACCACAAAGCTCTCCCTCAGGATCCTGCCCACAGTAGGGGGGTTGGAACTGGATCATCTTTAAGGCCCCATCCAACTGAAGACATTCTGTGCTTCTAAGATCCTAGGGAGAAGTGATGGCGGTGTATCCATGAGTATAAAGCCACAGCTGTTAGTAAATTGTTAGTAGTAAAGTAAACTTGTCTGTTGCTTCAACAGCAGAAGCAGCCCACAGATTACACGCTAAGCAGTTAAATGGACTGAGCTATGTTTACAGTTGCTATTTGATCAGAGGAGGGTTATCACAACCCCAGAACACAGCAGCAGCGGTGGTATCGCTTTAGAACTGCGGTCTGACTGGAATGCAAACAACTGCGAGCCTCTAATGGAGCCGTACATATGCCATCCACAATGAACCCCCATCGAAGCAGCAGCTCGGTGCCTCTTAGGCTGCAGGCAGCAACCCCAAAAGCAGGTCTGGCAGCTGGGCCCCTCAGCGACACCCAGCCTACCCGACGCGGCCAACAGTCACACAGCTGCCCGCCACCGGAGCGACCTCAGAGGCCGCCCAGGCTGTCGCAATCCCCAACCCGCGGCAGAGCGCTATTCGGGAAGCGCCCTGCTGCTGCTGCTGCTGCTGCTGCTGCTGCGGGCCCCCCAAGCTGCCCTCACGGTTTCAGCTCCCCTCGCTCCGCGCGCCTCAACGCCGCTGGAAGGAGGGCAGCCATAAGGGGAGCAGCCGTACGGAGGAGCGAGCGGCCTCCGAGCGCCGTGCCCGCCTATCGGCCTACCGGGCCCGGGGTTATCGCTGACGGCCGCCCGCCCGCCCGCCCATCCCCCTTACCGAGCAGGACGGCCGCGAGCAGCGCCCGCGCCATGGCGGGGCAGGAGGTGCGAGGCGGCGGCAGAAGGGCAGCAAGAAGCGGGGGGCGGTGGCGCAGCACCGCGTTAGGGAGACAGGCGACAGCCCCGGCCGGTCATATGTCCTCTGACGTCACTCGCCCCGCCCGCGCGTCCTCACGTGATGTGTGAGACCCAGAAGGGGAGGGGGAGGTCTCGCGAGAGCAGGGGGAGTTTTCTTGTGGCTCTGTGGGGGTTCTTTCGGTCGGGGGGAGTTGTGTGTGTTGTGTTCTGCGTGTGCGCTGACACGGGTGGGAGTGGGGTGAGCCCACAGGAGGCGGTTGCTCTGCTGGCAAGGAGTGTACTGGGGCTGCCCGGTTGGAATGCAGCTCTGCAGGAAAGGACCTGGGGAGATCAAGCTGAACATGAGTCAGCAGCGTGTGTTTCCACTATGAACACCAACAGCGTTCTTGGCTGTGCTAGGCAAAGTGTCCCCCAGCATGTCGGGAGAGTTGTCTTCCTCCTGTAGTTAGCATTGGTCAGACCTCACCTGAGTCCAGTGCTGGGCTCCTCGGTACGAGCAGGGCATGGATGTATTGGAGACAGTCCATCATAGGGCCACTGAGATGGTCTGGAGCACCTCTGCTGTGAGGAGCAGCTGGGGGTGCTGGGCCTGGGGAAGGCTCAGGGGGATCTCAGCAATATCGATAAATACCTGAGGGAAGAGTGCACAGAAGACACAGCCAGGCTCCTGTCAGAGGATCCTAGTGACAGGACAAGGGGCTATGGGCACAAACTGGCACACAGGGCTCTCTCTAGTTAGGTATCTAACTATGGCTCTCAGTGGGGGATGAAACTCTGGCATATTGGGAAGGTGGTAGAGATGAGTGAGAGCAATTAAACCCATCTAAGCTCCATACTGCCTTCAAAATGTGTTCATTGCCACTGATTTTAAAGGCAATCTGACATGGGTAGAATACATCTAGGCCCAGCCGTATAAAATCACTGGAAGTTAATGGTCTGTTATCTCTTCAAGTGATGTATCTGTGTTTATATGTATCTCATCCAATCCTGAACAGTGACCACTGAGTTGTCATTTTACAGGTAAAATTGACTGCACTGTCACATAGTTTCTGATGTTGCCTGGTATTTTTGTAGACAACATGCATGTAGTCATCAGATGTTAGTGTAGTAATGGAGATACAGAGCCCAGACATACGATCACTTTGTAATTCAATGTAATTCAATTCTCTTTCTTATCTGAGCTGTTGAGGATATAGTTTCATCATCTGAAACCTTACAAAGACTTCTTTTACTGTTTCTGGAGTTAGAAAGTATGCCAACAGCAGCGTGCTTGTTTTCTCAAAATGACTGCCATGTCATCCTTCAGTGTACTCCAGATTCAACAGAATCCCTTCTGCTCCTGCCTTTGCACATTTTCACTTAGAACTACTTGGAAATGCAGTTTAGTTATCAATAGCTGCTGAATCAAGGCCAGTTCTTCAAGACTGAGTGACCTCCTTTCCCTGCCGGTCGTCTCAGTTCACTTACACTTCCTATTTTCATTAAAATTCCTAAAGATTAAGTGTGGCTTGGGGGTCTGCCTTTCTATTTTGATGATATGGCTATAAACAGGCCTTCTGTTATATTGCATTTGTATCTGTGCTTTTTAGAGACAGAAATATTTTGGTTTTCATTTATTTATTGTTTCTTCCAGGACTTGTAGCAGTCTTTATTCTCACTGTGTAATACCAAAAGCAGAAGTAAGTTAGTCAGCTTTAAAAAAGACGTAAGTAGCAGCAATGGTCAAGTGTTCAAATGAGTCATCTGCAGAGGAGTGGACGTTAATGGAAGTGGGACTTTGGTTGTTCCCATTTCTTTTAATCACTGCTTTTGAAACCTGCACTGGGAGTGAAATAAGGTCTGTCAGAATACAGTATGAAGAGAGAGGCCCCATGGCATGTTTAAGTGTTCTACATGATAATCTTCCTTTCTACTGAAAAAAGAAAAAGTAGGCATTTATAAATTGAAAAATGAGAGATTGTTGGATTACTACCAACTAATGTCAATAGATATGTTGCATCAAGGAATAATATTATGGCAAGAAGTTGGTAATTAAAGAACATAAGGCTACCAGCAGTAAGCAACGTTGATCTTATATGCTGTGGATCATTAGCTCTTATTAGCAGTGTAGAGACTGCGCTATATCCAAGCTCCACATTATTGCCAGCAGTGCTGACTTGGTGTTTGTTACTCTGTTTTCCTAATGAAACATGTCTCATGCAAACATATCGTCCATCAGCCTCGCTGCTCTATTATTTGTTGGCCAACACCAGGCAAACTTGATAGCAGCGTAAGATATAAGCAAATGTAAAATACTGCTTCTGTGAAGGCTGGTATGCAGATGGAGCCCAGAGACCCAAGTGAGTGCTGTCACCAAGGGAAAAGCAGTCCTTAGTCAGCCCTCATGCATTTTATTTGAGCTGCTGAGCAGTGCATGCAGTTCCAGATACACCACAGTATGTCTCTGGCGCCAGACGGATGCAGAATAGCTCTTTAAGGGGAAGAACAGAGGAAATGCCCACACGACCTGAGAGACACAGTACAAACTGGCATGCAAAGTTCAGGCAGAGTGCTAGAATGGAAGACAGAATACAGACTGAGAATTTTTTTCTTGGAAAGAATTCCCATGATACATGACTCCATTTTTTGCTGTAGCCTTTTGCTGAACATTATCTCACTTCACAGGGTTATTTTCTTTCCAAAGAGATTTGTCCAGAAATAGATAATTGAATCCATAGTACAGAGTCCGCTCTCCATAGTACACCTGTCAAAGACCATAGCCTCTAAGTAGGTCTCTTTGTGTAACAAATTGACACACTAAACTCCACCAAAAGGTGTATAATTTTCTTTTCAAAGAGACACAGCACTAAGAGAGGCAGAAAGAAGGAAGCTGGAGCAGACCAAAGGAGTTAGGTTATAAACATGGGTTTAGACAAGGTAATATAAGGTGAGATAAAAGACAGAATGAAGGCAACATGGCGCAAGGAGCGGGCAGGAAGAAAGCTGTTAGTGGCTGATAGCAAAACTGTAATTGCCAGACTCAGGAAGAACCTACAACCGTCAGCCATGGACTTGTGTTCGCACACATGCTTTCCGTCAGAAAACACTGAGATGAAAAACTGGCTTTTTAAAGAACATGTAATATATGCCTGGTTGAATTAAACTGAAGGTTTAAGATAAACTGAATTAAACTGGAAGATCTGGGGAAGATTCGTGGATTCCTCCTTGTATCCTGGGCTGCTACTTTTATTATTCCATAGAAGAGAGCTGCTACACAATTTGCTCCAAGGCTGCTGAACTGCCGCGATTCAGACTTTCAAGACATTTTCTACTGAATGTAGATGTACTGCAGATGAAATCTGTTACTTTGCTGCAGCCTGATGTCTTCATCACTAAGCAATTTTCCAGGAAGAAATTTTTAGCAATGTCATCCATGCGGTCACAGATACACCCATGGGGCATTTGAGGAGAAATTTGAGGAAGCCAAATTGAAAATGAAGGCCACAGAAGAAGAGCTGTGACCACAGCTGTCCATCCCCCAAAGTTTTTGAACCTCTGAATCCACTTTCAGACCACTTTGGAAGAGTTAAAATCTTAAGAGTTACATCTTTGTAGGTTGCACTGAGTAGGGAGAGTAGAACCAATTCTGTTGGTTTTCTGTTAACTCCTATCAAGAGAAAGGCAGAACTATGCAGAAAACTCCACGGCACTGCTCCTTGAGATTATTTATGGGGAAGGTGAAGGAGAATACAGTTAGGGACAAAGGGCATACATCACAGAACGACAGCCTTCAATACTGTTGCTGCTCATGGAACAACTCATTTTTAATTGCTACAGCAAAGTCATTTGGCCAAGGAGTCCTAGGCTACAGCAATTAAGAAAAATTGCACGTCAGCACTTTTTATCAGTTAATTAACATCTCTCTGTAAGGCGGAATCGTTTTAATCTTCAGGATAGCACCACTGCTCTTAATATATGGTGTAAGCCTATTGAACCAGGAAGATGGCTTCAGAAAGGGAAGGCAATACACGTTCATTGCTTCGTATCATTTACTGTCTAAAACTGCCAACTTTTTATGTGGATAAAGCCTCTGTCCATTACATTTCTGAGGTGCACATTCCTGCTTGTTTTAGGAATCTAGAAAGATGGAGCTGACTGGTTTTTGCATGTATGGAAAGTCAGTTACAAGGCAAGTCTTTTAATGAACACTAAAGAACAAACTGCATAAATAAACTCAAGTGCCACATTCTAACAAAGGCTAAGAAATCTAATATGCATCAAAGATTTTATTTGAATTAACTGGATTCAAATATTAAAATAAGTCTACATTAAATTACAATATTAAATATGTTTTAAATACAAGAAACTGAATGTTTTTAGTTCCTAAACACAAAGGGAACAAAAATAATTCAGAAGAATGCGATACAATTAATGACACCAGATGACAGAATGAGGACTCCACTATGTAAGTCTGTGAGACGTCAAATCTCAGCAATGTTTAATTTGAGATGGTGGCCTTCCAACTGATACACAAAAATCCACGTTGTATAAGCTTAGTAAAGTATCTCTCAGAAAATATTGCCCTTATAATTCTCATTTATGCCACAATCAAAACTCCTTTGGTAGTTCTTTTTCAGAATGAAACACACCAGTATGCAAATCTGGGAAATAAACAGTATCTTGTAAGCAGTACCACAAAAGGTATCTTCTTTATAGTTACAATTATCTAACAGATCTACAACGTCTTTCATTCTTTAATTCAAATCCACTTACATATATACAATACGTAACAAAATACTCACAAAATCCTCAGTCTTTCAAGACAAAAAACTATGCTTTCACAACATCAAGACCATAAAAGTCTTTTTTTTTAAAAAAAGGTTTGTTTCTTAAAGTGGATCACGCTGTACAGTAGTTTCCCTGTATGTGATTTTAAAGGCAAAACTAAATGCTGTGGCAAGTACATAAACAGTGATAAAAACCAGCTGCCCTAAAATGAGGTAGGGCATCTGATTCAATCTAGTCCTTGCCACTCAACCCAGCAGAAATAGTAATAAAATAATAATAATATATCTTATCTAAATAATCCAACAACTCACTACACACACAGTTGTCCTCTTGGCACATAAAGGATCTCACTTCAAAACCTGATTTATCAAACCAGACTGAAGTTCATAATCATTTGAAAGGAAATTAAACGAACACAAGATCGAGAGTTTTCATGATGCATAATTGCAAAAACTCAGTGTATTTCAACAACACTGTTTGTACATAAATGTTCATCAATTAGGGGTTTTTAAAAAGTTACCCAAGTTTGTCTCTGTAGCTAAAGAATGCAGCATATAGGGTCCTTATGGATGCAGCTAGAACAGAGAAATGAAAAAAAAACAGACTTGCATCCTTCAGAAACGTATGTCTTGCACAGGTAATTTTACCTTTCCATCCGACTTCAATGACATTGTTAAGCAAAACAGTAAAAATAAATTTTCAAGAACCAAAAAGAACCAACAAATATCTAAAAGAAACAAAAATGTGACATTTAAAACTAGTAAGGAGTCTTGATAAGGATGATCAATTAACATCATTTTGCTTCTTGTCCACAGCAGTGCATGCAGCTGGTTGAATAATACACTTCAACCTGAAATCTGCTAAAAAGAAAGTCTTGAACAGCATAGGTATTCGGTGTCCTGAAGATATATTTGGATGATTTTTTTTGTGGGTTTTTTTTTTTTTTTAATATGTATTTCCTCTTCGTTATGCAACGTAGTGGTACTGATTGGGGTTGTCTTTGTCTCTCTCCATATAGTCTCTGTCAATGAGAGATTCAATCCTCTTTTTCAAGTCTCCAGGCTTCAAGAAAAGATGAGATTAGTAAAACAGTTAGTAATATGAATGCCAATATATTTTATTTAAAAAAGAAAGAAAGAAACAGAGAAAAAAACCTCCATGAAAACAAACAAAAAAATCCACAACTGAAAACAAAACAACAGGACAGCTAAAAACTACATAAGAAAGTGAACCATACTAAATAGGTAAACTGTTTCCTTCTGATACATGGGCTCATTCTGTTCACAGGCTCATTTTAATACTTGAATCTTTGGACTTGAGTCAGGCATACTTCACATTTCTTACTCTTACAGACAAGCTGAATGGGAAAATACATTAAAGGCTTTTTGATAATCCTAGGATGGTTTGAAAAATAAAATCAGTTACCTTTACCGGAAATTTCAGTTGGTTATACAATTCAGAAACAAGGAGATTGTGACCAAGAGTCTTTCTCATCTTCATTATTCGTACAATGGCAGCATCAATCTGATATTGTCTGTCTTGAAATACTCTTTCAGTTGTGCTAACCTGTTCCTCGACCTAAAGAACAATACAAAACCACAAATACCACCTTTTATTGCTATTATTTTATACGTTATATTTCTGTAGTTTTATTGTCTGACTTTGGGACAGATGCATACATTACTGCTTGCTAAGAACTAAGTGATTCTCAAGTGTGCTGCTGAAGCAAGCCATGTATAAAATTAAAGATAATCTAAATAAAGATCACGCCATATTTTAAATCTGATAAACCAAACTACCTTATAAGAACTCCCTTCATATTTTCAGAAGAAAACACAAGAATTTGACAGTCTCAATACTGCCTTCTGCACAAAACTGTTCAACTCTAATTTGCTTTTAATTTTCATGTTCAAAGGCTGAAAGGAAACAACTCAATACTAATTAAAACATATCAGCTTGTGTCCAGAACTGGGAATCAAGTAAAACAAGGACATCCACTACAAACCAGGGGACAACTCTCACCTTTTAATAACCCTCTTAACTGCCTAATGAAGAAAAGCGACACAGTGACATTTGAGTCATGAGTTCAATGTAGTACCAGCTTTTCAGCTGTACCATGAAAACTTGTAAGACACACTGAAACATCTGCAAGTCCGTACCATCAGTTCAATATAATAGTATTTAATTTTGCAGGCAAAGGAAGGAATCTGAATTGTTTCGATTTCAGTGAGATTTAGGATCTTTATTGCCTCAGTGAGTCATCCTCACTACCAAAAAATTAAAGTATCTTTCCTTTCTATTAATATAAAAGCTATGAGAGGAAACGCAGAGATTCTGTCTCTCCACGTGGGATATGGATAAACAGTTAACCAGAACGAATGCAAAAATAAATACATACTGTTTCTTTCATCTGGATTTGATTGATCTTTATTCTAAACAATTTATGCTTGAAATCACCATTAAAGATGAATTTGTCTCCATCTTCTACATCCTTGCCCTTTGGATTTTTAATCAATACTCGTGCTTTCCCACAGGCTAAGGACTGCAAGGTTCTTCTTAATTCACTGTCCTCTGTGAAGAAATTCAAAGTATAGGAGAAAAGAGAACAGAACATTAATGTGAAAAGTTTTATGCAATTAAACTAGGCACGCAAAGAAAAAAATTACTGGTTTTTATAATAATGTATTCTTCCAAGCTGAGTTATGATTACTCAAGAGCTTACAGTCTTCAAGCTTAGCCTCACACATCTCATAGGTAAGTGCTGAGAGTATGCACTGCGAGTGTGCACAGAACTGCCCAAATCAAGAATACAGACCTGACAAGAACATAGGGATCATCACAGCAAAGCTTCTATCTAGCAGTAGTATCAGAAAAAAATCTCAGCAACACAAGCCTAGTTTTATTGCTATAGCTTTGTTTGGCAGTCAGTAACAGGACATCAAAAGAAAAATCAGATGATGACAAAATCAAACCACCCATTTTATGTGATTTCATCACTACTTCTAAACACTCGGATGCAAATATAAACACGAAGAGAAATGAAGAAGAAAATAGGAGAGAAGTCTCATCAAACATCTTCCTATCAGCTTAGAAAGTGCCGCTGACAGTTATTATATTCATAAAACTTCTCCACAATGGGAAAGGAGTGGAAACAAGTGGGTGAAGGAAATTTTCTCTATTAAGACTTACAGCTAAAAGCACTTGGACAAGTAGATAAATGAAGCCTAAAATATTTGAGTAATTGTCTTGCAAAGACATCTCAGGATTTTGCATTAAAACAGCCTCTGGAATACTTTTATTCATAACACAAAATTATCACCAAATGTGTCAGATCTGAAAAGTCTACAAATTAAAACAAATGTTTTGCAATGTAGTGCTGAAATGCATGGAATGGCTAAGTTAAAGTATGATGCTTATTATTTGTAAAATACTTTAGCTTACACATTCACACAGAACGACTTTCAACAACTCAATAGAACAACTTCTTTCTTTATTAAAATACCCCGTTTCACACTTTTTAGGTTTTTCACTTTCAGTAAATACACATTGCTGGTGTGTTTTTGTCCAAACGCAGCCAATGCTGCTGTGCAAGGATGCCATTACAAACCCCCAGTACCCTTCAGAGCCTTGCTTCTGCTGTGCATGTGAAACTGCAGGGCACAGAATGCCGAAGGGCGAGGAACTCACAATTGCCTTTCAATCATGCAAGAAAAAGCAGGAAATACATTTATCTCAGAGAGGCTTTCTCAATAATGAGAAAGGCAGGAAAAGTGGGAATATATTTGGACAATATGTCTCAAAGAAGCACAACAACCAAAGAGGAGGTAACCACTCTTTCTCAGGGTGACAGTTGATATACTTTATAACTGTATCAGCAGCAATCTCATATCTTCTAAAGAATAAATTATGCGCAGTCTCTAGCAGTGACTGCAAAACACAAGTCCCAGCTCTGCCTAATGAATTCTTCATAGGTAGCATACTGTTGAGGTTCCTAATCTTTTATTTTTAAATTACTTTTATATGGCACATTTCAATCATTTATATTTTCAGTATGGTGCCGCATGCTGTTGTTATTCCCTGGTTCTTAATGTACAGATGTGTTGAGGGGTTGGGGAGCAGCCCCACACAAAAGCATCTGAGGGTTCAGGCTGACAGCAAGTTGAATGTGAGCCAGCAGTGTGCCCTGGTAGCCCAAAAGGCCTACCGTGCCCTGTGGTGCACCAGGCCCAGCACTGCCACCGGTCAAGGGGAGCAGCTGTCCTGCTCTGTGCTGTGAGGCCTCACCTCCAGCACTGCGTGTGGGTGCCACAACATAAGGACATAACGCTGTTAGAGGGTGTCCAAAGGAGGGCTGCAAAGGTGGGGAAGGGTCTGTAGGGCAAGGTGTGTGAGGAGAGGCTGAGGTCCTTTGGTGCGTGGGCATGGAACAGGCTGCCCAGGGCAGTGGGCACAACCCCGTGCTGCAGGTGTTCAAGGAAACACCCTCAGGCTCAGGGTTTGTTTTTTGAGTGCTCCTGTGTGGGAAAGGAGCTGAATCCTTGTGGGTCCCTTCCAACTTGGAACGTTCTATGATTCTATGTTCTATGTGGATGAAGACAAAGGGATATGAAGACAAACGGGATATCTTTGGTTGGGTGGGGTTGTGTGTAAATGTGGTGACGGCCCATGTTTTGGCCCAGAACAGTGTAGGTATTTTGTGTTAGATGGGACTTAAAGATGCAATAGATGAAGTTCAAAACACAGGTGGACACCAGTTTTCTGGTTATTTCAATACCCGGGAGTTTTGAAACCCAGACACTCACCTACTTAATGTTCACAAAACAAACATGTAAAACTGTAAATCCAGCAGTGTAGCTAATACAGAAACTGCATAAACGACTGAGAGTCTGAATAGTAGAATCACAGAAGATATCATTTTCACCTCTCTATAGTGCACATAGTAGGTCACAATTGTTTAACTGATATGAATTAACTGATGCTCTGTCCTGCAGCTGTACTCTCCTGCCAAGTGCAGACAGGAACACAGATTGCTCAGTTTTACTCTGTGGGGTGCTTCCTCAAACAATTGAAAGTTTTGAGTCATACCTGCTTACTGGTTTCTGCCACACAAACCTACAGTCTCTTTATATTAAATTCAGTATGACTCTGAAGTAAACCACAAAAAATACTGATCTGAGTGGCTCCATCTCCTGCTGCAGTCAGCAAAGGAGCTGGGAATACATGACTCAGAGGCCCGAGGAACCACTGTGGAAGTTCCAACAGGAGAAGGGAGACTACCAGAGTTGTCAAACAGTAACACTGGAAAATCCCAAATGCTTTATACCTCGCTCCTGTACGTTACTCGTGATGCCTCTAAGAGGCCCACAGGAACATATTAAACAAGCAGAATTTATGATCACCCTTATGGTACTCTCAATTAAACATCAATGCATGTGTAAGAAACTGGGGGCTGACTTGATGTGAAGTTGAGAATTACAGCTTTCAGACCTGCCATTAATCTTAGACAGCTAACTGTTTCAGTTGAGAACAGCTGCATTATGTTATATGAACTGGATCAAAATACATGGCGGTCGCACATAACAAAGCCAGTCTCTGCACATGTGGTTAAAGTTATTTCTCTCCCTCCGCAGATGCGTTTGTATTCAGCAACACTGGATACTATTTGATCTCCTAATTATTTGAGTGGGAGATCCCTTTGCAACTTTTAGAAGTTTCAGATTTGACCTTCCTAAGGAAGGAGCATCAAATTCTGTCAGATCAATATTCTTTTTCAGATCATTAGCGACTAAGTTGAATAATAACATGGGAATCCCTACTAGGAGCTTCCTTTCACCATGAAAGTAGCCTTTTAATTTCTAGCTATTTTCTGTCTTCTAATCAATTATTCACCTGTAAGAATTCACCTCACAAGCCATGAAAACTTACTTAAGAGCTTGTTATGAGCTCTAACCAACAACTTTAAAAAAAATCAAGTGTACAGTTATGACTACGCATATGCTTGCTCACTCAATTCACATCAGAAACTGTGCTGGCTCTTCCTTGATACAGACTTAGCCACGAGCCCATCTGCATGCCTAATACCCTGCAGAATTACTTCATGAACTTAAGAACCAAAAACAAATACCAAAACAAAACTCCCAAACCAAACCACTGGTTTTATCACCTACCATTCTTCCCAGACCAAGGCTCACTTAAGTTGTGAGAGACTAATTCAGTATTTACACTGGAAAGTTTCTGTAAAGCTTCCAGGTGAATGTCATCAGATGCTGGTGTCTGACTTACTGATCTTTCTATGCCCTTTACTGACACTTCAATTTGCAATATTTATTTTGTCTTATGGCACTGGTACAGCTCTGATCTCATCTGCAGAAACTACCGGTGTACAAAGACTGGTTAACACTGTGTAATAGAACACCAAATAAGAATTGCACAAAGCTTCCAGCACCCCCAAAGAAGGGCGAGCACACGTAAACACCAAAGTAAAGGAAGTAGCTAAACACAATACTTCAGAGTTGGGAGATTCAGCATCCATCTGCGTTTGCTTTAGAACAGAAGAACAGGCATCTGGGTCAGAAGGTCCATCCAGACCAGCATCCTGTCTTTGACAGGCCATAAGCTGGCATGCATAGGACAGCATGCAGGAGGGAAACTAATGCAGGAATGTTCCATGCTTCACTGCTCTTCTCCCTCTCCTACCCTACTGCTGAGTCACCAAGGGACTTCCTAAGGCAGAGGTGGCTTTCATGCATTGAGAAACCTCTCAGTGCATTGCTCTTCACTGAACCTTGCCCCTTGAACGCTGTAAGCTTCCTGTTTTTATAACATGTGGTGGCCAACAGTTTCACAGCTTATCACTGCTGGGCAAAATCCAGAGTACTGCTCAGCAAAAGGATCAGCCAAGTAGCAGGAGGCAGGAAGGGGGCAGTGTGAGACTGACTCTAGAGAGCACTTTTGGATGTAGGACTTTCATTTACAAGGAGGGAGATTGCTAAATGGGAATGGCAGAAGCTCTGAATGCCATGTGTGGAAGAGAGATTTTACTTTAGCCACCCTGGACTCATGGGCAGTCTGTGGGCCATGAACTGTCCTCATTACATGGATTTCTACACTACTTCCTCTTAAGAGAAATACATATGCATAGCACTCAGTGCAATTACATGACATAAAATAGGCAGTTCCCAACAATCCATCAGTCCTAGCTGGTTGCTTTAATAACAGTTCATTGAAATCCTTTCTATTGTACTATAACGTAACGGGGGTTTTCATGCAGCAGATCTTAATATGTTGCTGTAAGGCAGCTAGAATATAAGCTCAAAGGTAAAGTAATACAAAGTGAGAATGCAGAATCTGGATCAGGCTTGTGTGAGCTTATGTTTGTTCTGTAAGCACTGTACTCTGATCTAATGAGTCTCTGGACTCAATGCTTATCATTCATGCTGGCACAAGTTTTCTTCAGCTCCCTTAGCATTTATGGAATGAGTGACTAAGCAACCTGAAGCTTCATCAAGTCTGAGAAACTGGAGTACTTAGGCTGTGCCGCCTTCTGAAATGCATCCTTCTGAACCACAGGGATTATTCTTTACAATCCCTTTTTCCAATGTTTTATTAAATACATTTACAGTATTTTAGTGTTTGTGTGTATTCAGATACCTCTTCAGCAGTTGTTTTATTGGGTTGATCTTAACGTTTGACAAGCAAAGGCTACTGGATACAACCTATTGGTTGATGCAGAGAGTAAAGCCATGGAAGAGTTCATAGAATCATAGAATCGCTAAGGTTGGAAAAGACCCACAGGATCATCCAGTCCAACCATTCACCCATCACCAATGGTTCTCGCTAAACCATGTCCCTCAACACAACATCCAAACGCTCTTTGAACACCACCAGGCTTGGTGACTCCACCACCTCTCTGGGCAGCCCATTCCAGTGCCTGACCACCCTTTCAGAGAAGTAGTATTTCCTAATGTCCAGCCTGAACCTTCCTTGGCACAGCTTGAGCCATAAAGTTATCCTTTTTAATGCCAATGGTAGTAACTGTTTTAAGAAAGCATAAAGATTAGAGAAACAAATAAACGAAAACCTCTAAGAATACTCTACTGCAATAGATACTACATCTGGTTAAAAAGAAAACTACGTTTTTCTTCAGTTTTCTATGTTTCATCCATCTTCAGATTCAAAGTGTAAGAGGAACAGCTACCATATATATTCACTACTGGACACTGCTCTTTTTAAACAAATCAACCTATTGTAAACAGGGCACTCCAGCAACACTGGTGGAAAAGAGATAGTCATGATCTCAGAACAGGTCAATGGAAATCATCTCTTGAAGTGCCCCAAAATGGCAGAATTCCGTAACAGATCATTTTCACATTTTAATATTTGAAAGTGTGCTAGAACAGAAATAATCTGTACATACACCAAGCCTTTATCACCACCCGCATTTTAAGAATTGCAATCATGTATTTTGTAAAACTGACCGATGGATAGTAGCATTCTTAACGCAAGGTCTTTACCTACAGATTCATAATCGTCAGTCACTCAGTGAATACATTTAAGAACCACAAAGTATTTTTCCTACCTATACCGGTGGCCATTTTAATTTCTTCAAAACTGAATTCATCTCCTTCATTAAACATAAGCAGCACTAATGTCTGAAAGAGCGACACTTGAAATTCTTTCTTTCCCTAGAAAAAGAAATGTCAAACACATAGAAGTAATTTTCAGGCTATCTTCTCTTGTATCTCCCAAATCTGATAAGTTAGAGAAGCTGTACATTCTTTATTTATAGATGTGCATTTTTGAATGCCTGTCGCACAGAAGAATCTGCTTGAACGTAGTAGCAAGGAAACCGGATATTATTAAAACCTCTTCTGTTTATCTAACAGTACCATACAGTACAAACCAGAACCTCGTTAGAACAGCCTAGCATTTACTCCACACCACTGCATTTTAATTACAATATATGGAATTCTGGCTTTGCTACAACCAGTTGCACATTTCTTTATACTTCAACCCCGTATCATCAGTAGTAAAACGTTTGTTCCAGCTGGCAATGAGAAGGAAATATCTGAAACTCTTCAGACAGATGTACACATTTTTGTCAATTAACAACAAATCTATCTATCTCAGTGATACGTAGTGCCAAAATCCTAAGTTCCCTATTCAGAATGAGTTTATAAAATAACATTATTGTTGTTTACTCTATTTCAACTAAGTTGCATTCATTAGCAAGGCAAGACATTCCAAGAGAAGAAACAAAACCACATTAAGAAACAATGTGGTTATTTAAGACTTAAATAATTTAACAAGCGTTTAAATTTTAACCAGTTATTACATCACTAATGCCCTTCAGTCTCCTTTTGCAACAGTTCAGCATTCTAAAAATGTCACCAGTATTTCTACGATCAAAACAATCCTCTATTAAAAATAAGATGCTGATTTTTTTTCTTTAATTTCCTTCTTCATTACAACCCTCCTTACTGAAATAGTTTTTTTGAATGAATACAAATGGAAGGTTTCACTCGTGTCTCCTAGCTAGGCAGTATTTCAGTTTCCATTAGAAAAAGCCCACTTTCTGCTCAAAATAAAACTACCGAACAGCGATTGTTCCTCCACTAAACATGTTACTACCTTTATTACAAAAGAAAGAAATACTAAACACGACTAGATTCGGAATAACTAACTTTAGTTTTATCCCAACAGGCTACGCATTAAATAAGCAAACTTCTATGAACAAACTCACTTCTTTAAATTCCGCCTTCAGGACAGCATGCCCTAACGTGGTCTGCCACTGAAGCTTTCGACCACTGTGTTTTCCTAGGTAAAAGGTTTTAAATACCTCTTGAAGCTTAATCATCTGCAAAACAAAGACACAAAGTTTATTAGTGTTTTACCGGTACAGTGATGCTGGATGTTTTCATATGTAATTTCTTTGGTTCTCCTCAACAATATTTCATACTAAGTGTTTTTGTGCAAAAAAGCTAAATTCAAAAGAGCTAAACTTCGCTCTCAAACACATTGGTGCTACTCTGCAAAAAGTAAATTCTCTATTCAAGCATAGCTTTTAACTTTTTTTTTTTCCTTAAATAAAAGTGAAATAGAAGAACCATAAAGGCTTTTAAACTTCCAAAATATTGTTCTTGTCCTGGACTTTGTTTCTGACCAAGCAGTCACCCTACAAAAAGCATGCATCTCACACACCTGTATGCTGACTACTAACTTTCTCCCCTCAGTTTGTCCTACAGAGACTCAACTCCAATCCCAGTGTTTGAATTCCAAGTAATAGGTTTTTATTCCTCCATTTTCATGATGTGTTGTTCAGGCTGGACCCTTCCAAAGTAGTATGCTACTGAGGAATCACACAATGGCTTTTGTTGGAAGGGACCTCACAGCCAACCGAGTCCCAATCCCTGCCATGGGCAGGGCTGCCCCCCACCAGCTCAGGCCACCCGAGGCCCCATCCAACCTGGCCTTGAGCGCCTCCAGGGATGGGGCACCACAGCTTCTCTGGGCAGCTGTGCCAGTGCCTCACCGCCCTGTGAGTGAGGAATTTCCTTCTAACATCTAACTTAAAACTCCTCTCTTTTAGTTTAAAGTCATTCCCCCTTGTCCTATCACTATCAGACCATGTAAAATGTTGTTCCTCCCTCATGCTTATAAGCTCCCTTTAAGTACTGGAAGGCAACAATGAGGTCTCCTCAGAGTCTTCTCTACTCCAAGCTAAACAAGCCCAGCTCCTTCAACCTGTCTTCACAAGAGAAGTGTTCCAGCCCTCTGATCATCTTCATGGCCTTTCATTCCAGGAAAACATGGCACAGAAGCAAACGCACAGAAGATTCCATTGTTCTGAACTGAACAGTAGCACTGTCACCACCCTGTGATCTCCTAGGTTCTTACTGCACTTCAGATCAAGCAAGGTACTGCAGGAAGCAGTACTCCAAATATATATATAGCCACAGATATGAGCACTGCAAAATCTGTAAACTTGAAGCCATCTTTTTTTTCAGACACACCATTTAAATGCTGGGGCTAGTTTTATGAGACACATTACAGAGAGGAAGGATCTTATGGGGAAAAAAAAAAAGATCATGCAGTAGTGGAACTATTGGCTGGATCAGCATGCATAACCATTGTAGCTAGACTGGCTAATTACTGCAAACTGTTTTAAACTAGTGCTCAAATGCAATGTTAATTAGGACACTGATTTTCCCCTGATACTAATTTGAGACTAGTATTATTAGGAAGTTAGAAAAAAATATTAAGTGAAGCAATCACCTGAAAAAAAAAACCCAGAGCAGATTTTACCCACTATGTTTTAACTTTTGTACTTTTTAATCTTTGAAAAGAGAAAAAGAAAATGTTAAAGTCTTGCAGAAATACATTAACCTAAGGGCATTAATTCGTCCTATGATACTGATTATGATACTACTACATGAACTGCATTTAGAAGGAAAGTTCAAAAACTAACCTCTGAATTCAAGTGAACTTCCATAGGCGTATAAGTTGGCCAATAGCCCATTGTTAATATATTTACTGTCAGGTCTATGTTTCCTGGGTCACTTTGGTTCTGCATATACTAAAATACAAGAGACAAAAATCATTCAGGTATACTGTTTGCGTGATAAAATAGAAACATTATATACTTGACTTAAATTAGAAATCTAAACTTCGGAGAATAATGAAGAATTCCTACAGGTCACATCCTTCATTAGACATGATACAAGGTATCACACACACACACAGAAAAAGAAAGCAAAACAAAAGCTTTCAATCAGAAGCCAGGAGAAAAAATTTAAGGTTCCCTGGGACTTCCAGATCTCTGTGAGACAACACATTTTCTTATCATTTGAGTATAAGACCACTCCTCAACAGGCCATAGAGTCTGGGACAGAAAAATCACTACAGTATTTTAGTAGTGGAGCAGCTGCTCCAAGTCAGACCTCTATCCCAGTACTTGGTCTCCAGTAAGGCCCCAGAAAGGTGCCCGAGAGAAGCACAACAGGGCAAACATTCACGACGTTTTCTTGCAGCATATGTCCTCAGTCACCAACTGTTTTGAAGTGCAGAGCCTGAGATACATATGGTTTCTATCATTTTAGCAGCCTTTAGGGAGTTTCTCTGGCATAAGTCATTCACAAAGAGAAGCAGTAGTTTACAGAATTAAGAAATATGGACTTTAAAGGATGTCAAACTAAATTACTACGTAGCATTTAGACTTCAATTTTCTTAAAAAGAAATCACATAAATCTGTAAAAACAGATTATCTCTGAATAGATGAAGAATAAATAAATTCTGCTCTATAAATAGATTCATAAGGACTCTCTGTGACTATGATCAGGGCTCTGCACAAAAGCTGTTTAATTTCATTTTAGCTTAATCCAAGGTTTAACACTATGAAGTGCTTCCCCATTGCTGTTGAAAATTTAGCACATAAACACAATCTGAAGGTACCTGCTTAAACTGAACCATGACATCTTTTGACAGTTCCATGTCCTTGAACATGCCCTCCAGTTTGCTGGTAAAAGCAGCCCCACATTCTGTCACACAAATTAAAGCAAAGATCCCACAATTACAAACAAGCACAGAACAATTTATGAAGGTCTAACCAGAGACAGTTGCGCCAGATTTGCCAGGGTTTGGAGCACTCACAACTAAGTATGTATTCTGCTCCTATGTCGGCAGATTAAATGAACCAGTCACGTCTCTGAGAGGTCAACCCCATAGTTCTCACTGAGCACAGTGCTCAGTTATTACTTAAGATCTGGCTTGTCACTGTTTAAAGCATGAGATAATGAGGATTCTAAATTACATTCCAAAAAGTAGTGAACAGTTAGCACAGCTGAAGATGCCTACCATGTTTAAGCTTTGACAACATGGACTTCTCAGCATCTACAGATGCACTTTTTCCAACCAGCAGTCTTTTGGCCAGGTCTTTCTTATAGAATGCCTCAAACACATCTTTACCTGCATGGAAATTGAAACAAAAATAAAGTCACACATTCTATTTGTACCATCACACTTCAGGTTTGTGACACAAGCCTTAATTCATAACACACTGATCAGAAGATCAACATACACTACCCAACAACAAAGAAAACTACATAGAAAATTGTTTCTTTTTATGTTTGAATTATTCTATTACCATACTTCACTAAGTCTTACTCTCACTCTTCGGTCTCCACCACAGACTGTAACTTCACCTCCAAAGAAGCTTGTCCTCCCTGTTGTATTTATTGTGCTCCTTCAACTGTAAGGCAACTCAGATATAAGACTAATTCTAGAGGAAACTCACGCTAAAAATGATCTCTTACCCTCCTCAGAGGACTGAGGTTCAGCTAGTAACAAAGAAAATATTTTTAATTGTATTAACTGAGAACAGATATTTCTTACCATGAATGAATCTAAATATGATCATGATTTTGTCGAGGATTCTTTCCAGCTCTTCATCTGTTGCTTCTTTATTACCAGCTCTTAGCTTGGAATCCACATACTTTGCTACAAATTAAGAAAAAATTAACACCTTAATAAAAAAAGAGAATCTAAAATCACCAACTTAAGCATTTTCCACTTGAAATAGTACTGTGTATTAAAAATATAGGCTAAGTGCTAAGCTTTCTATTTTCTATTCTCCCACCCCTTTATTCAGTGGAATGATAGAGCGCTTATTGTAACTACTGCCATAATGGGGGAAAAAAAAATATCACAAAAAGGAACCATCCAAGAAAAGAACACAGTAAAATCATTAAAATGAACACAGTAGAAGTTCCCACATTTTGTGTTATATTCATTGCAAGCACGTTACTCATTGAAAGACAACATTTTGGAAGTGTACAATGCATATGAATGTATTTTATGAGAAACAGAAACAAACAACACAAAGAGGACTATAGTTCTTCTAGACCTTTAGTTAAAACCCCTCTTGCTCCTTGCTACGAGCATATAAAAATTACAACAGAAGCGATGCTTTCAAGTTAGTAGCTTCAGAATGCTAGAAATACTGTTAAGCAATGAATTTAGCTAAATGTTGATTAAGCCACGTTAGTATCCCTACACAACCTACTGGGGTAAGAAGGAAACCACTGCAATAGCTGAAACATCACAATCTGCAGATGACAGCAGGCTGTATCATGCCTTCAACCTGTATTCACTATGTTGCACAATTTGACCCGCCAAGTTTATTTTAGGATGAAGCCACAAATTACGTTGAATAGAGGCAAGAGAGAAAAAAATCAAGGAGCAGGATCCTCTACTGGTGGGAAATGTCATAGCTATGCTGGCCACAGGTAAAACAGATTGCCAGATTTTGCCAAATCAGGGATAATCCCAGTAAAAATATTTTTCCCCTTAATGAGCATTAGTTCTCCCTTCAAGATACTCAATTTTTTCTTCCTCCTTCTATCTGAAGGCTTTAAAATTGTTCCAACGTCAGCCTTCAAGTCAGATGGGCTGTACTTACTCCTTTCTGAGAGATCTTTAACACCCAGAGAACTCATCTGCCACCGCAGTTAAGAATTCTGCTCTGGCTATACTTCCCCTAGCCCTTCACACCACTGGCAGCACTCGCGTTGTGCTCTAGGAGCACAAGTTAGCCCAGTTGCAGTGCAGGAAGCATGGTGCAGGACAGCAAAGTGATGTACTCCTTAGGGACACCGCACACGCCTAAACAACACCCCGCGCTGCTCGGTCCCGCAGTGCTCCCAAAGCAAATCTCCTAAAGCAACTGCATAATGCACCACTATTGCGCTAGCACACTCAGCAGCATCATCTTATCATGCTTTCTACAGATTTTGGAAATATTTTACAGAAAAATATTTGTGTACCTATCAATTCTGCAGGCTTATTTGGTCTCTTGTTGATAAATGTTTCAAAGGACTCCTTCATCAAGTTTATAAATTTTTCATTTTTCTGAAAGCACACTTCTATGATATGGTCCACTTTATCCTTAAAATCTAGTAGCTCTTGCACCATATCCTTGTCCTTTTCAGGATTAACCACTATTGTTGTCCCAAAGTTCTGTAAAACAAACACTTTTGATAATAAAATACTTTAGAGCACTACCTGTCTCCCCCAACAGACACATTCACCCTTATAAAATTAATCGTTAGAGAGAATAATAATTTTACAGAGCTACTTATGTGACTTCACAGTTTCAGAAAATGAGATGCATTAAAATTTAAAATAAAAGCCCAGACACACATTAATGGATTTCAAACATTAGCGTTTGATTTAAAGATTATACACATTTAAGACGGGAGCTAAACAAAAATACACAGTAGACATGACTGTACGATGTACAAGTTTACAGTTAAATACAGAACTACATGATTCATGTAAAAGAAATTATATGGAAACTGCCTCAGAAAGTGCAATGGCAAACTTTGTACTACTCTTCTGGAGCCCACCAGTGAGCTCCACTGACAGGAACAGAGGGCTGAAATCCAACTGCTGCTCATCCCTCCAAGACTTCTCACTCTGTGAGGGCTCCAGATCAGCTGACCTCCAACAAACAGGATTTTCCCATTGGCAAGAAAAAGCCACAGACCCGACTTTCTTTTCTTGTTCATTTACTATCCAAGAACTAGAGCTATGGTATCCCCTGCCCACTGAACCAAACCATCCTGTGAGGTAAACCTATCAGACAATTTACAGCTGCTTTGTAACACCAATCATTGCCCTACACAGAATAAGTAGTTTTCTGCCATGAGAAAGAGGAACACCTGCATAGTAACAGCTGAATAGCATTTAATTAGTGTATTTACATCAATATGGTGGTATGTTTTCCACCACAGTTATGCAAGGATGGGAAAATTCCTCACAAGCCTCAAAATTTCCACCTTAATACCTCATTATCCCTGCAATCTTTCACTAAGATCCTTCTCAAGAACCATCTCCAAGTGAATCAAGTCAAACACAAGGGTGCCAAGTGTCCTTGGACTCATTACATATATATATCTTGCACTAAGTCCATTTTCCCCTTCATTAACAGCCCCTGGATCTCTCTCAGCCTCCATCATCTATGTTCCAAAGTTGCAAAGCATCTTTCCAGTCTGCAAATGAGGAGCTGAGATATATAGAGCTAAGTGGCATGCCTAAAATCATAAAAAGGTGACTACAGCAGAGCACTTATCTTCCCTCCAGGACTTTGTCTCTATGTATTTTTTCTTATGCTGCTTCACAGGATAAAATTTAAGTTCCCAAAGCCTCACTTTAATGCACTCTAACATACAGAATGTCGGAATGGAGAAGATTTATTGACTCTACAGATCTAGGTTTCTAGATTTCTGAGCACATGGAAAAGTTTCTTTAAAATGAGGCCATTGAAGGTCTGATTCTGAGACACATGGCATGGTAAGCCAACTCGCTGCTGCTGAAAGGCAAGGTCCTGGTCATCCTTCCCATAGTTTTCTACATGTTGGCCCAGCTGATCACATATCCATGGGCTGCAGGTGGTGGAGACACTGCTCAACAATCTGCTGAGCAAACTGCATCTCAGCTTTGGGGGTGGATGGGGACATGGCCTCTCTCCCACGTGCTGCACATAACTCCAGGTATGGATGAGCCAGAAAGTCACCTCCACAACAAACTCATGTTGTGCACTTTGCCTCTAAGGTGGAGATAACCACGGATGATTCAGGAGAGAACTACACGAGCAATTATTAACTCCAGAGAGAAATATCTTCTGTGAAGCTTTGCTGCCTTCATCTGCTCAGAGGCAGCATGTTACCTTACTAAGCTAAACAAATCAGAATTATCTAAATACCACTTTGATCATGGATGATTTTCAAAGGGAGTGTTCCTTTCGAAACAGCTTAAGCGTTCATCTAACTGACTGCATTGCTCTGCGTTGGTTACATGACGCACTGCCAATCTGCAGCAGAACAGCTGCATTCTGCTGTTCTCCTGCATTTCCAAGCATGTAAAACAGGTGAGTATATTTGTACCAAAACTCAACACGTTCTACAATCTGAAATACTCTAAACAAGTGTGCATATGGCACTATTTAAAAGTAAACCAGAATAGCTTCTTGTGCATTGTTCAAACGTACGATGAAAGCAATTTCCAAGTAGTTAGGAATTTAAAATCAAAATTAAAGTGTTGCTGTTTCTCACCACGTGATTATTATTGGGGGGGGAAAAAATGCATTAACATATTGGTTTAAAACAGCTTTGATGCATATACCTAATGATATACTATTCTTCTTTTTGATAGAATAAACCTATGATAACAGCATACATTTTGAGAGTATTAAGGGATCTCTGAAATACCTTAATGTATTCACTCCAATGTTGCAGAAGGATCTGCTGCCCCCCTTTTACCCTGCTGAACAGCTGGTACGTCTGGGTCAAATCTGATATTCTATTTTCATCAAGCAGGTTATCAAGTCCTTAAAAAGAAAAGAAAAGAAAATTAGAGGTACAAGCAAATTTGAATAGCACTGCATAAGCACAAGTGGAAATACAAGAGAAAGCCAAAAAATCTCTATGAAATACACCAACAGACTCTCCAGCGTGTTTAAAAGTATAAACTTTTAAAGACAACATATCTAAAAGTGAGCGTTATGCTCAGGGTTAACATGTTCCCTGGTATAAATCAGCTGAAATGACTTATGTTACAATATTTTAAGTCAGCTGAAGTACTTTCCCAATAAAGTGCTGACTCGAAGCCTTTTGCAGAATGTTTATGAACAGTACTTGACTTTAAGTGCAGAGTTTTATCAAAAGAACTCACAGAATCTCTAAGGAATGTCACAAACTACGCTAAGTGTCCTACATTTAAAACACAGATATATAGTTGGCAAGATTTTTTTTTCCTCTGGAATGTGCTGAGTCATGTTTTTAGATTAAGAACACGTCATAAATGCTCTACATCCATACTGATGTAATAACACACAATTACAAATTGTTTCCAAGCAACTTTTGCCTTTGTCAGTTCATCCTACATGAGACTAGGCCTTGGACTAATGAGTGGAGAAGCAAAGCTCAAGGCTAAATGGAAAGCTTTTTACAACTGCATGCACCATATTCTCAAACTTTACACTGTGTATTTAGTCCCAGTGCAATCACAGATCCATTGTCTGGTGTTAGTGATAGAGGATTCAGTAAAATGGGAAGGTAGCATTTATGCCATTGCTTAAATCCAGAAAGCTTGATTCTACACAAGTTGACAACGCACATCATCAGTGTAGCTGACGCTGTATGACTGTTCTACTTCATGCACAACATACATGTGATTACTTTAAAATTTTAAATGGTAGTAGATTACAAAGCATTTTCAAGCCTTACTTATATGATCCCTTTTTTACTCTCTCCTTCATCTTAGAATACTGCAATTTTAACTTATTGACATGTTCAGAAAGGCAAAGTGTTCAAGAATGATGTCAACTTTTGCCCACACCGAGATATCAGAAGAATTAAAATACTTTAAAAGTATATAAAATGATAAATTACACAAACTTTAATACAAGTGACTGATGTTCTTTTGGTGCTGAAATTTGGAAATGTCAATTCCATCACATCCAAGCACTGCTCCCTCCTCATTTAGGGAGACCAATGCACTATTTGCTTTGTTGCAATCTAAATGATAAATGTCAACCTTCCTTCTTCCTCTGGCATACAAACAGCGGTGGAAAAAATACTTTGTCACATCCATGACCAATGAAAAAAGATATTGAGGGAACTCCTCTGACACAACACTTCCCACAACTTCCAGAAAGCACCGTCACAGCCTTACAAATTTCTATTATACTCATAATGAAAAGAAAAAAACACAGTAACTATTAAATGGCAGTCAGAATAATACAAGAAATAAAGTATCTCATACATACCCTGCATTTGTTAGCTTTTTTTTTCCTGTATCAAACTGACTACATCATATGCCTTCTCTCCTAAGGAACAAAACCTACAAAAGGCAGTATCTTCTTCTACTTGCACTGAATACTAGGATGTTATAAGTGGATTACAATGTGCCCTGGATCAAATGAATGCAGAAAGTGAAGTAAGCCAAGTGATGTTAGACTTGCTTCTTTTTTTTTAAAATAAATAAAATGTATAGACATAGAATGCAAAAGAATGCAACAGTCTTACAACCCCAAATTATAGTGACTTCAAAAATGTGCATGGACAGCGAATGTACATTGTTAACCAAGAGAGAGTGAAGGCTAAAACAAGAACATTTTTTGACCACGCCAACTAATGAACACATTTATCATTGGAGAAATGACTTTAAAATAATGCTAAAAAGCAAGCAAGATCAACACGGATCAACAAAAATACTAGTTATTCTTACCATATACAATAAACTCAAAAATAATTAAGATGGAATAAACAAGCTGACTTTTGTAACCGTACTGAAAATAGTGAAATAACCTATTCCCAGAGTAGTTCAGAGAAAACTGAGAGCATATGTCTATCTTTAAAAAGGGGACAAAGAAATAAGTGAAAGGAGTACATCTATCAACCCAAAAGTATTAAATATTGATGTGATGGAGCCTGAAGATAACAGAGTACTAGAGGCATCAGTACTGCAGCAGTAAAAGAACAAAGATATAAGCATAACTTGCTAGAAGATCTAAAGCCTGAAAGGTGGCTAGTGCAAGAAAAGGAAAGGATCATTTAAAATACTGAAAGGTCAGACCAAACCCAGGAATTTAGTGAAAAAGACAAAAAGTTAAGAGGAAAAGAGAAATGCTGATTTCAAGACACTAGTAAGGAATAAGGAATTCCTAAGAAGACTGCAGTTCAAATCTGGAATTGCCAGCCAGAAGGTACAATACAAACAAAAGCACAAAAAGGGCATTGCCTCTGACTGCTGTCAGTTCCAATAACTCCCAATTCTTTAACCATCCAGTCACAAGGATATGTGACACTATTGCACTCACGCTTTGTAACCGTCACATAAAAGAAACTACAACAATTATTGCAGCTTTCACTTGGAAGTTTGCAGGTTCGAGGAAATGAATAGTTCCAAAGCAATCCCTAAGCCCATTGCTCTGAATCAGAGAGAACTTATGGGGTTTTACAAACGTATACAAATACGGAATTACATTTTAGATATTTGTTTCCACATACAAGATCTGATGGCACAATGGCTGTAACAGTCTTACTGAACTAGCTATCTGTGTCTACAGAAGTTTTTTTTCCACAGCTAATACATCTCATTAAATAAAAGCTATAGATCCTATAGTTATCACAGACTATGAGAATCTATTGATCATCAAAGAACGCATTAATTAAAAAAAAAAAATACCTTTTTGCAAAATAGCTGTTAAGTGTTCTCCTAGTAGCTGTTTCTCCACACAAGCAATCAGTGGTTTCCTAAATAAGGCAAGAAAAGTATATTAGAACTACTATGGTATAAGGGAGTTACCTCCTGTCTCAGTTTATTTGTGAGCAATTCACATTAACATATTAAAAATATAATTAATTTTCTACTTAAAACAGAGCCTACATGTTAAGAAAAGAAAAGTCATATGGGTTATAAGAAAGAAAACAATGAACCATGGCTTAAAAGAGAAATTCAGTTTTGAACACTAAACAGCAAGCTAGAACAAGCAGAAACTTAAATACCAAAAACCCTTTTTAAGTCTCTACCCTCACCAAAATACCACCTACGAATGCCAGGCAAATAATTGAATACAATACACAGTTTTGGTCCCTTCACGTCAAAAAAAGGGATTCATATTTGCAATGGTCCAAAAAAGAGAATAGGGATTGATCAAATTATGTAACAGCAGCTGCAAGAGAAACTGTACACATTTGGGTTTGGACTCTCTGACGTGGGAAAGAGATGACCTGGCAGTAATACATACAGAAGTACACTGATGGGCAGGAAAAAAGGTGAAAAGGAACAGGCTGATCACTTCCCCTTCCAACATAAGAGCTGGGGACATCAGTGATGGCACTGGGAACCGGACTTGAAATAAACAAAAGGAAGTGATCTATTATGTGGTGGCTGGTCTGCTGCTGGGGGGGAATCTCCTTGCCAAAAGATGCCATAGATGGAAAAGCTTACATGAATCCAAGTGAGACAGCACAAGTATTTCAAAGAGATTCACTAGATAATACAAAACAGGCAAACAGCATCAGGTTCAGAAAATATGCTGAGCCGAAAACAGGCAGGTGCTAGGACAGTGTCAGGGCACCACATGTACTTGTGAACGTGAAAGACTAGTTAGGCAAGCCCTTGGTCTTCATACACAAAGCCATTTTTACGGCTACTTTTGTTTTCCCTGAAACATCCAACTATTGCCATCTACAATTGCTGATTGTCCTCAAGAACAGGATTCAAGGTCATATAAAATACCATCCTTTACCCCAGAAGACCTTCTTACTACAGAAAAAGTAGGGATAACTGGTCTGCCTGAAGCAGAACAGTATTTACTAAGCAGCAGACAGACAGACATATTTCTGTAATTACATACAGAAATAATTCCATGTTTTCACATGACTGATTTTGCATGAAGAAGCTAGGCACCCTGCAAGAAAACTCAAGCTCAAGCTCAAATGGGTACCATGATATGTAAGGCATGCGCTTAACCTATTGTTTTCTTCATATATATATAAAGACAAAAAGAGATGAATTATTCAATTATCCCTTTAACACCCAATGAAATGCCAACACATCACGTAGGGGAAATAAAAAGGTGCGAGGGCAAAGAACTCTAAGCTAATTCTATCTAGTTATGTTCTTTTTTTAAAAGCAGCCACTGCATTATTTATAAATTATATGTACATTTATAGTGCATCAGTGACTGTGCATTCTTACCCCAGTAAAATGCATGCTCTTACTCAATACCTCAGTGAGGAAAAGAATAAGCTACCTCGCACAATCCATTGGCAGCAGCTGTACCAAAGCCGATCCACTGTAAACTAACACGGAATGTTTGTATCCATGTTCTCTACTCTATGTCATAATTTAACATTTCTTCCCCCTAGTGAACGTTTCCTTACGGACGTTTAAAATCAGCTACTAATCTCATGACACAGATTTGAGTTATGTTTTATTAACTTCAACTTATACTGGAAGTTTTCTAGATAAACTTCTCCCCTTTTACTCAAGGAATACTTGGATTTTAAATAAATCAGTTCTGATAAAAATAAAATCTTTAAAAAAAACAATAAAACCACCAAATAGTATCTACAGAGATGATCTGTGTCTCTACAGCCAAGGATAGTCACACTGTTTTATAAAGGAAGCTTGACTTATGCTAAGAACGACAAAATTTGCACTCACTGTGTGCTGTGGTCTAAGTACGTTATCACTCTGTCTCCTTCTTCTTCCAAACGTTTACTAACGTGGTGAAGATATTCTGGGACCTTGCAAGACAAGAGAATGACAAATTCAACAGTTAAGTACAATGATCATCTTGTTCATCACAAGTATTTTAAAAACTACAAATTTAAGGAGAGCATGAGTTGGAAATAACTATTCCAGGTATGTAATACGCACACAATCTACGTTTTTACTGATCAATATTACCTCAAAATAAAAGTATTGTAATTGCACCTACCTATTCTCTACTGGTAGAGAGTCTGCGTTAAAATTGAATTAATAAAGGTAGCATGCTCTACTTTAGACAACCAGGAAATATTGTTGATGTACATTTTCAGGAAGAAACACATTTTCAGGCTGCTCACCACAGAGCATAATTTCATCTCAAAAGCACACAAAACAAAGATGTCTCAAAGTCTACTTAACTAATAAGTAACTGGAACAAAACAGCAAAATAAATGCAACTATGTATATATACATATATATATATATACACACACACACACACATATATATATTAAACTGAACAGTTAATTTAGCTATTAAGTACAGAGTAGAATGGTGGATATTTCACAGCTTTTGAGCAAAAATACTATTCATGGCACACTTTTAAGCTTTACATGGAGATGAACTTTCTGGCAGCATGACTTTAGCAACAGAAAACGTCACTTGACTTCTCCACCCTTAGTTTATGTTTCTATATGCAACATACAAATACTAGATATATATACATATACCCAACATTATGGCAAACTGATATCGGTTCTTCTCTTTGATACAATACTGCAGTCCACAAAGCATAAACATCATCTGCCCCTGGAAATTTACTTCAGTATTCACTCTGTGGTGCTACCAGAAGTTCCCACATAATCCCATAGCAGATGGAACTAAAATAAAAACAGTTAACTACAGCATGCACCTACCTCTCTTTCTTGCATTAATCTTTGGCCCTCTGCAGCATATAAGCAATTTGTCTCTTCCAGAAACCTCTGTTCAAATGATTCTTTGTAAACCTGTTCAAGAAATCGATTTAATTACTTACGTTATACTGCCAATAAAGGTAGCCTGCCCTGGTTGTCAGGCACAGGGGGCAAGTAAAATCTCAGGAAGGCAAAATAAATGTTTACAATTAGAAGTTTGCTTTTTTCCCCACTGGTTTTAGAAAGACTACAATCAGAGCTGACTTCACAGTGTAGCAAGAGTTGGTGTTTCAGTCACCAATACTAAAACTGTCTAAACTGACAGGTTTCTGTTTAATTCACACAGACACCAGCACTCAACACAACAGCACAGCAATGACATCTAATCCACGTGAGCTCAAAACCCAGCGATATTTCTGCGCCAGTTCCAACTGGTAAAACAAAACAGGTAATTCCCAACAGTAAAATGATTATACTCTCAGTAATGACTCTCAGGAACAAAGCTGGTAAGTACTTTCAAATATTTGACTTTTCCCTCAGTGCATCAAACACAAAATCTCTGGCTTGACTGGTATTCAGAGTGTAACGGTATTCCATGTTGTAAGCAGACACTGACTGATTGCTTTATCCATCTCTTTAAACAGAACTGAACGTAAGATTTTATTTCTTACCTTCCTTTCCTTCACCAACTTTCTGACCTATGCTAACAGTACATGGAATTATTTCTACATAAACCAGGTAATAAAGCTTTCCAACAGGGAACTGCAATAGAACAAGACTTATGCAAGCAGGAATCAGCTTTCGGCAGTTGTTCTTCAATTTTGTAATTGTCTAAAAATCAGGAATGAGTAAGAGCTTAATTGCTTTTTAATGAAATATAAGATCTGCGTTATTAATTCATCTTTCAGCACACGCTAACCTCCAGTGAAAGAAGAGAGAAGCAGAGATCCTGGAGGCAGGATCATAAGCACGTCTGTGCCTGATAATGCAGAAAAATACATTTTGTTAGGTTCTCTAGTGAAGAAAGACAACAACACTTCTGAGAGAGTGAAGAGGACTGCAGGCTGCAATCCAGTTCTGTAAGAAGGATCTAATAAAGGAGACATCTTTAGTTAGCAGTGTATGTTGCTAAAAAACAGTAATCACTGGTAATACCTATAAAAAACTGATGCAGTTAAGAGAAGACTGGTAAGTAACAGGAAAAAAAAAGTAGGAAAGAGCACACAAATCAGATCCATGTCTTCAGAACTGTTAATGATTTTTCATATCATAAGAAGTTTCTCTTCTCTCTTGAACAGAATTATCAGTTCTAAATCTTTTGGGTACACTAAAAGTTATGGATGAAAGTCAGGAAAGTTAACATGAAAAGCAGAAAAGCTATGTAAGCTACCTGACCAAAAGGCACTTTTTAATAGCCTTTTATCATAGAATCATAGAGGTTGGAAAAGACCGCTATGATCACCTATTTCAACCATCAACCCATCCCCACTATGCCCACTAACCATGTCCCTCAGTGTCACATATCTACATTATTTGAAGACCTCCAGGGACGGTGACTCCACCACCTCCCTGGGCAGCCTGTGCCACTGCCTCAACACTCCTTGTGAGAAAAATTTTTCCTAACATCCGATCTGAACTTCCTCTGGCACAACTGTAGCCATTAACTCTTGTTCCACCGTTGTCAACTGAGAGAAGAGGCTGACTCCCACCTTGCCACAACCTCCTTTGAGGAAGCTGTAGAAAAAAATAAAGTCAGCCCTGAGCCTCCTCTTCTCCAGACTAAAAATTCCCAGAGTTTTATGAACCCTTCGCCCTGTTTTTTAAACCTTTACCAAGTCATGTAATAATGTACATCAGTTGGGAACAGAGCAGCAAAACAGGTTCTAAGAATGAAAGACTGCTCCTAAATTTTATTGCGCATCATAGGAGAAGGCTGTGCTGTTGAACAGAGGACGACATACGTACAAGTCAAAATCACATTTTTTTTTCCTATTGGTTGATTGCCAAACATTTATTCTAATGGAAAATTTCATTCATCTACAGACTGACCATATTCATTTGAAAATGTCTGCCTTAATTTTGCATCTCATTCCATCTTTGATGTCTCTGCTAAGAAGTTGCTGAATTGGTGGTTTTTTTTTTTTTTTTTTTAAATAAGAACCAGAATCTGGACTCGAAAAAAATTCTTTTTACAGTAACAGAGAAAGCCTTTTTTTGCTTACTATGTTTAACCTTCATTAGGATTAGAAAACATGCAATTAACACAGACACGCCCCAACTAAGAAAAAACAAGCACAGAAATCTCACGTAAAAACAGAGAATGAAAGACTGTGGATTGGGCAAAGAAAAGGGAACCACTTTCTCAATCTGTTAGCCAGATTTTGAAGCACACATTTACTAGAATAAAATTATTTCTGTACAACACACACATCAGAAAAGTCCAAAGTCAGTTTCTAAAACTAGTGGTAATGAATGAGGTTTGCTGTACCCACCTGTAGATCAGACAGCATACTCAACAAACTACGCAGCAAACTTCTGTCCACTGCTTCACCACTTCGTTCTCGTTCAATGAGCAGAAGGATCCCATCAATAGTCTTGTTTTGAACTTGCTTATCACTAATGACATGATTTCTAAATAATTCCAGCCCCATGTCCCTGTGTGAATAATGAAAATTAATATATCACTTTGTTGATTCTTTTCCAAAATTTGCATGTTTGAGAAAATGTATGCATATGTATTATATATGTATATATTACACAGAGAGAATTTATTAATCATGTTTTCTATATTCATATTCTATAAGAAGAACTATCACAAAAATATCAACAAAGGTTCTGGCAGATGCATAAACTTCAGGTCAGAACTGTGACTGGCCTGCACCTATTTCACATAAAAGACTATAACATTATCTGTTTATTGAAAAAGAATTACTATTGTAATTTTGAATCTGAATATACATGTGAATTAAATATAAATGGGTAAATGGGTCTTTCTCAGTACAAGGAAAAAAAAGACCAAGTATAAGCAGACCTCTGATGGTTTCCGGTAAAATACAGCCTAACACAAAAAGCTGAAGGAAGACCAATGCAGAGTGCAGACAGGAAGACTTCACGTGGGACCTAACCAGTGAGAGGAGGGAGAAGGCTGCCAGCTTTCTCCCCAGCCTGAGGGGAGAGCGCAGAGGTAATACACGCAGGGAAGAGGCACACTGCTTCAGTATTTTATCTGCATCTTTTCTTGCTCTAGTCAGAATACTGACACCAGAAAATTTTGGCAAAGCATGGGTTTGTTTGTCTTGGTGATGATACAAAATGTCTCTCAGGAAGGATGCTGAGAAACAGGCATGGCCATGGGGTGCTCAAACCACAGCAGCAAGCAGGGGTTAACCTCAGAGCTATGAGCCACGGGTCTCAACTCACAAAAGGTCAGAGCGGGAAACATGATCTGCACCTTTTGAGTGCACCTAATGTTTAAAAAAACAACAGAGCCAATAGCCAAGCTCTGAACTTTGCCAAGCCAGGAGCACCTGAAGAACCACTAGACTGAAAGCGAAGGCCCGGAGGCAGCAGCCTCACCCAAACTTGGCAGCTGATCCACACTGACCTTCCTCTTTTATCCTCAAATTACCTCCTGGGGAAGGTGGATATGACAGAGACTTAAGTTTCCACAAATTAACACAAAAATTTAATCAACCTACTACACAGCTCGAATATAATGTGAAGAAAAAGAAAATATTTTCAACCTTTACAAATACAGTACAAATTGTACAGATTAAAGGAGCACTTATGTAGATACATACCATATAGAAGGAAGCATTGAATTCTGAAGTACGTACGTACGATCCAAAAATAAGAAAATGCTTCTGATCATGATCTGAAAATATATCAAGAAAACATTTTTCTCTCTGCCAACATGTAGCACTTCAAATTATAAGGCACATTCTGAAAAATTACATCGCAGACACATGGTACTTTCATTGCTGGTACACCTATTTTCAACTCTTGTGCTGACCTGCATCTCTACTGGTATGTAATTTGTTAATATTAATGCTATGACTAATCACTATAACCAAATACGTTAGAGACAATTTTCAAATTCATAAGCAATTAACAGAATAGTTTTATTAGCCTCAGTGCTGTTTAAGTTTTAGTGCTACTGAGATGCACGTTTACTCAAGCATAGCCATCAACTTTCAGTAAACTGCTGTCACAGACTTCACTTAAAAATGTTTAGGCAGGCAGTAATAAACTCGGCAATGATGTCTTCACAGTGAAAGACAGTTGTCAAAATTTATGAGAAAAATAGAGATATGTTAATTATAACAAGAGGAAGAATGCATAAATGATTTTTTTTTTTAATTAAGAGAGAAAAGGAGTGAGATTTTGTAACTCACTTACAAACACCCATTTTTACTTTCGTTCATTCAAAAGGCTGCCCAGCTTTTAATATAGCATTACAATACCTCAGGATGTCCATACATAACTCACTGCCAGGCCAGCTACCGAATTTTCTATCCTCAGATGCCTACTCAATCCTCCTCTGAAGGATTTCATTGCTTCTGAAGCAGTTCTCAAGCTGACAGTTTCTAGCCAACCACGTTAAAGTAAAACAGCAACAAGATTGGTTTTGTTTTGTTTTCTTGAACACCACAGGTGCTATCTCAACACCTGGGCAAGAAAGCCACTTCCTACAGGTTGCTGTTCCTTGGAGTAAACATAAATAAAACCAATAAAAGGAACACTCAAAAGTAATTAAAGAGCACAGAGTTCACAGAAAAGAACCCACTATATTTTTTATAAATCCACGGGTCCAGTTCAATTAAACTTTCAAGGCAAGAACCTTCAACCTTAATTTCATCAGACTGTGGAATTTGTTCAGAATATTTTCCACAACACACTCCGTTTTCATTTCAGATAAAACACACGTACACATCCCTACCCAGCCCTCACAGGGGAGGGAAAAGGAGGTAATTTGGGTGCCTCACTATTTCGGGCACCTGTACCCAGAGTTTGGTGACAATGCAATGAAAACTTAGAATTATAATGAAGTGGTCTTAAAAGGCCAATTCCTATGAATTGTTTTTGAGTGGGCACTTTTTCCTGGTAACAGTTTATCATACAGGTACATGACAAAAAGGGGAGAAATAAAGAGGTTCAGTTACTTAATCTTCCTGTTTCTCAGCCCAGTAAGTCAGGGTACTCAGCTCTGTCTTGCAAAAAATACAAAATAAAAGTCACAGATTAACCTAGCGGTTGGTGCTGTCTATAAGCAAAGACTGAAGAAACTGGTGAACAATTTCACTGGTGTCAATATGTTTCTGAGTGATATTGCAGCTGGTTACCATTATGAAATCAATGAAGAACAAACCAATAACACAGCAGAACGTAACTTTTGACAACAGAACCGCTCCCAGCCAGCAAAGGGGAAAGTGAAAAGTCCTAGTGAAGCTTGGAGGAAGTGCAACACAGACCCAGGTTAAAACCATGACAAATTCCCTTTTGCCAGACTGTACATCTCAAGGATACATATTCTGAACAAACATTCAACTTACCATTTGCCTGCAATGATCTTGCCAGCATTTATTTATCTTCTTTAAAAATAAAAGACTATCCAGAGAATCTGTACAGCACCTATTAAGGAAAACTAGCTTGCCAGTAACTTTTGAGGTCAGATTCCAGAGATGATCTTTGCCAGCCATTAAGCAAATCTCCTTCGTGGATATTCCAATGTGACTGGGACTGCCTAGGGATGAACAGTTAATGGCAAAGCTTCTGCCCGGCACAGGAGCTGGCAGCTCTCCAAAAAACCTCCCTATGTTTTCAAGGAACAACACTCACAGCCCTTCACGAATACCATCTAGCGACAGCACTGTATAGCTCTGACACAGATTTAAGTAAGAAATCCCATCAGTGTCAAAACCAACCTTATCGCCCACAGACGTGAGCTGGATAGAAAGGTTTACTTTGTTTAATGAGTTCACACTGCGCACCACTGGAGTGACCCTAATCTCTTGAAAGCAGTTACAGTTTCAAATAATCCTCGATAAATCCAAATAGTGCTCTTTCCATATACATCTCTAGGTCTCCTTAATTAAACCACAAAGTTTTACTCGCTGTACAATGGATCCAATTGTTACTTGTGCTGTTAGAATTCTAGTGTATCATGAGTAAACCCAAAGGTGGCTTTGCCTTCCTTTCTTACACAGTGCCATCTCCAACTCCCTCTGGTCAAATCTGATTAACCTAATCTCATGTCCTTGGGATATAAAGCAGTATACCTGTAGAACACAGAGTTCTCAACTCTCCAAACACTGGTTCTATTGGGTACGTGAAGAGAAAGCAAAGTTTTACAGCTTAACTTGTATGGTTTTCTCAGCCTGAAAAGTCAGGGATGCAAAACTGGCCAACTGTATACTGCTTTAAAGCAGACCAAAAGATTTAGTTCTCAGTTACATTTAAGAGGCTACTGTATTGACTAATGGACCTTTTAGTTGGATGTGATTTAAAAATGCACCAAACCAAATCTAATTAAAAAAAATATGCCACATAATTAAGAGGTGAATTCACAGTGCCAATTCAATATCACTGTTTCATGCATGACAGATAGAAGCAAGGCTCTTTTACTGGGACTCAGAAAAACTTAAACAAAAAACACCATACTGGAGCTAGATCATATAAAAGGAAGAAAAAAAAAGGGAATAGCGAAAGCAATTTATCTTCTTTGTAAGTGTAGGCACCTACCTGGGGAATGTGGTGAAGTGAGAAACTGAGAGTCACAATCCTAAGCACATTAAAGGCATTCACTCAGAAAGAGGGCTCTTTCTGGGCCCCATTCCCTTGTTTTTTCCTATTTCAACCAATCATTTTCTGTAACAGAATATCCACCAGAGACCTGGGAAGCAGGGCAAGCACTCAAATCGCTACAGCATCTGTTCACCCCAGCACTCTCCAGCATCTGTTTGCCAAGACACTCTCTGGGAACGACCTGCTGGGCATAGGCTCTACTTACCCTACTTCCCCAGCAAGTGCAAACCAGTAGGCTATTATGCACAAGACACATAAAGCATGCTCTCAGCATGCAAAGCACAACAGGCTTCAGAAAACAGTGCTGGCTGCACTCAAGCTTCCAGAGGAGATCTGCAGGCACTTCTGTCATCAGTTCAGAGGGAAAAAGAGAAGCCAAGTAATAGAACTTGAGAAAACACAACGGGGAAATTTGCTGTAAAAATGCAAGTGTTCTGAAGGTCGTAAGACAGCCAAGTGATCTTCTGAACTTTGATCTGTCTCCCAAGGTACAAGCGAGGTATCTGAAGGGCTCAGTGAATGCCTCCATTACATATCACTGCAGACCAGTGCTTACAACTGGCCATACAGATAGGCTTAAGTACTATCTTACAGAAGACTCCCAGCACTGTTGTTAAAAATTAGTTTTTCTTCAGCTATTGCTACTGTAAGCATCTCCACCACACACTTGCCACAAAAATCCAGACCCGCTGTTAGATCTGTGAGGATTTTAGACTCATAGTGCTACTGAAGTTTTCTAGATTAGGTGTAGCATTTGCACTCGTGACAAAACAAGTACTTGTTTTAATGGTTCATTACTACCACGCCTCTAAATACTAAAATTACTCCTTTGGATGACTCAAGTTGCTCATGGTCCATCTGAAAATACGTCAGTGGTAAACAAAGAACCTCTCTGCACATTTGCAAACACCACTATTATTTATTTAAAACAAAACAAAAAAAAGAACCCTTACTTAAAAATAATGATTTAAGCCCAAATCTAACAATTCCTTTGCACTGGAAAAGGATATTCCCTGAATTGAAGGATTTGTGCTTTCACGTGATCTTCACAGACTTGTCGCAGCTGTTTGTACAGTGTAGCAGAGACTTTGTAGGAACAGAGGTTTTCAACGGCCTAAAACCAAAAAAGTTAACAGATGAGATTAAAAAAGAACGAAATGAACTCTCATTTTTGTCCCTGTGTCATCAGCATTTTTTTCCTCACAAGAAACTCAGTGGGAATGCCAAAGAGAAAACGTAGCCTCATTCGATACCACTGCCTATATTTAGATTTTGTTCCAGGCGCGCTTTATTTTAACTTGTGTCCCCTATTTCAATAAACTATTTTATTAATAGACCGCAGCACCCAAAATGAATCACAATGAAGGCAGCCAAACGTTCTGTGAGGACTGTGAAGTTTACAGCAGTACTTTTGGCCATTCAGTGCTTCACAGAAGATTATCCAAAGCAGTTAGAGGTGATGAGAAAGTCAGCTCATCTCTTCCTTTAACCTCGCCTCAGTTTCCTTTCTCTCGTGAGATGATCCTGCACCGTACCCAGAGCACTGTTTCATTCAACTACTACACAAGAATGTTCCCCTTTGCTCCAAAGGACTGACAGCGACATATTTTGCTGACGAATTTGCTGACAGCATCGGTGAACTTGGGCAAAGTCTTGGTGCTTTCTCAGTGCTTGGTCTCTACTTGTTTTTCCTCAAAGCTTAGCTTTATAGGTGCACTTTGTTTGAGATGTGACAAGTTATGTTGCCTAACGCCAGCACGTAACTCTTTGCCTTGGTACCAGCACATGTTCTCCGCTCTGTTTTACTTTAAGATAACAAAGAGAACTGTGATAGCACGTGAGCAGATCAAGAGAAAGGTGAAGGGGAAAGTGGCTCTTTGGGCAGCGGCACTGGCTTGAAGCGTGCTTCAAACCACAGCCTTATCACCGCAGCACTGCCTTCAGCAAGCTCTGTCTGCTTTCCTTTTTTGACTAAGGCAGAGGGGAAAACCAGTAATTTCCTTCTTCTGCGTGTTTCGCTTTGTTCAGATTTTTTGCTGCCTCTGAAAAAATCTGATTTGCTCTTTATTTATCTTGCACACAATGAGACCGGGGAAAAAGCTGTAAAAATAATAATCACATCTATCATGACATGAGAAAGACAGCACGGTAGGCTCTTCACCTACACAAGCCACGTACAAGTTCCAAATAACCATTTTAATGGCTTGTTTTAAGCAGAGCCCTCTGTTTTAGTAAGCTAGGTATTGCTGCTTGTACTACTTCCTCTATCAGCTCTAATATCCTGAAGAGCTTATCTTCCAAAACATACAAGATGGAAACAAATAGGCATTACGTGATTACTTTTTTGTTTATGCTGTTCTTTAATTCCAGCCTTAGAACAGGTTATGTGAGGTGACCTCTGCAACAAACAGTAATCACACAACTGTTTGTCAGGTTATGCTTTCTAAGATACAGCCTTTCCTATCCACCCACACAAAAGTCTGGTCAAGACTTAAACCATTTATTTTTTTTTTCCTTTACTGCAACGGTGTTCTATTCCGTGCCCTCAAGAAGGGCAGCTGCTGCCCCATTTCAGGTTATTTAGGATCTCATTGCAATGGGAATTCTCTTTTTCCTTTATTTTTATCACTCGCTCCCCACTCGGCAGTTCTTCACACTGCCCCGCTTTCTGTATCCCATCAAATACCAGCCACTTCCACCCAGATCCAGGCAATCTACCACCAATCCCAGACATCACTTCTATTTTAGTAGCAAAAATTGGCTGCCGCCCTCCCGTTGCTCACTGCCTCTGCCAAGCACCTTTGTGCTTTAACCCATGCCACCACTGCTGCTTGGGAAAGACCATGCTTCGGGCTTCCCACCAGGCCTTGCAATCGTTCCTTGTTTTTAACTCTGCCACCATGCCAAATTAAATAAATCAATCAAGAAGTTCAAAGGCGGGCTGGGGTACCGCTGCCTGCCGCACTGAGCCCCAGCAGGCTCTCTCCTCCTCTCACGGTGCCAGATAGAGATGCACAAAAAGGAGAGCTGCCAGCGAGAAGCGGTACACGTGCAGACATTTTCCCCACGGATGGCTCCGTGCTCACCAACCGAGAGTTACAGCAACCTGTACGTACAGGTCAGCTTTCCATGAGATGCTGAACTGCCTCTCATTCCTTTGGCAGAAAGAATAAGTTTGTATGCACGGGCATGCTCACAGCCACCACCCACCGTACAGGAATCTTGCCGATTTGCACCAGTGACTTCCAGAGTACTGAGCTGTCCTTATAACATGCGCATTTTTACAAGCAGGCAAACAGAACAAGCAAAAAGCACAGTTCTCTCTTCACAGCTTATCCGAGATCTCCCTCCTCATCTACTGCCAAAGCTCAAGTCCGTGCCCTGGCAATTTCATACCCATATTACTATAATCTCATTTCCGAGCCTCTGAAAACAAGTTAGGTAACATTCAAAGCATCTGTGCTTTTCTAGCTGGGCATGAAAATGCAGGATTTCTCAAATGCTTGATTTAAAACCATCAAACGTATTATGTAATTCAGATTCTGCAAACCTGTCAGTATTAACAGATGTATATATCAGTCCAGCTTGAAGGCAGTAAGTTATATTAGGGCAATACGCCTTCACACAATGAGCCATTTTGGTGCCACACATTACATTCCAACTAATGACACAGAGAAGTCGGGTCAGCTCTCAGACTCACCCTGATCGCTCCCTGCACAGACTCAGTACGGACTGCTGCCTTTCTCCTCCCTCACAGTCTCTATTTTACAGATGTCATCACAACTACCGCTGTTGAATGTTTAGAAAATTTGGGGGTGAGAACATTAACATCTTCAGTGCTGAAGTGGCAATGAGATCCACATGTGCAGAGAAGCACCCACGCCCACAGAACGCCCACAGTTAACTTCAGCTGTGCGGCCCAACTTACTGCATCAGCACCGTTTTATAACAACACGAGCACTGTGATTCTTTCCTTCACTCTCCAAAGAGTACTGCCACTGAGGTCTGAGTATGATAACAAATACCTTTAACGCTGGCTACTCGCAAACGCCAAAGCACATACCAAAGAAGCCATTGTGAGACACAGATGTGCAAAGCCCAGAAGAGAGAGCAAGACCCCATTTCCAGGATCTGAAGCGGGCAGAGCGTTGGGGTGGCTGACCGCCCAGGTGCAGCTCTCAGTACCTCCCAACACAAACTGCTTTTTCACGGGCCCAAACCTCAGGAGCTCTCCAAGGAGCTGAGAGAGGCTGAGGCACAGCACTGCGAACTGCCTGAAAACAGAGCACTGACAGAGCATTTCGGAGGTGTAACTGACCTTTAGCAGATCAAAATACATCCTGCTCGATCCGAAGCCCTGCGAGTCTCAAAGCACTCCCTTTTCCTCCTTACACCATGAAAAAAAACAACCCACCACCCTGTGGGTCTTACCTGGTAGAGCTCCTCGAGGTTGTATTTAATAGAAGTGCTGCTCTGAATGGCTGCCACCGCCTCGTGAAGTTTGTGCCAGGTGTCCTGCGTGTAGTTATCGGGCAGCTTGGGCCTTTCTGCGGGGGAACACGGAGGCGGCTGAGGGCGGCCCGAGGGGCACGGCTCCCCGCAGCCATCTTCCTCCGCTCCGCCCAGGGGCGCTCGCCGGCACAGCCGCGGGGCAGGTCGCGACCCCACGCGAGACGGCAGAGCCCGAGAGCGGCCAGGCCCGGGGCCTCCTCCTTCCTGCGGCGGGGCCACCCCGACCCCGCGGCCCCACGCGCGACCCCGGCAAGCGGTCGCGGGCGCGGCGGCAGGCTCCCCGCGTCGCGGTAAGGCGGAGCGGCCCTCGCGGTAAACAAAGGTGCGGAGAGGCCGGGCCCGGCACCTGCCGCCGCTCTGCCCCGCACCCACCTCTGAAGTTCTTGATGACGAGTTTCTTGGAGGCGGCGGCCGCGCCGCCCCCGCCGCCCCCCCCGCGCGTGGCGGCGGCCAGCGAGGCGGACTTGGTGAGCCCGTTGGTGTGCCCCACCAGGGCCGACAAGTGCGGCTTCTTCTGGGCTTCGTCCGCCATCTCCGCCCCGGGCGCCGTGTCCGGCCGGGGCAAGGCGCTGCGCTGGGCTGGGCCGCCCGGTCCCCGCCTCCCCTCTCCTCCTCCTCCTTCTCCACCGCCCGCCCTCCTACCCTCCCTCCCCCCCGCTCCGGCCCTGCCTGCGGGCGGCCGCCCAGCCCTCCCCGAGAGCTTCCCACCGGCTCCCGGGCGGCCCCGCTCACAAGATGGCTCCCGGGGCTGAGGGCTGCGGAGCGGAGCAGCTCCGGCAGACCCTCGGTGCGAGCCTCTTACAAACAACGCGTGGAGAACTTATTTATTCAGCTTTTTGGACAACAGATTGCCAAGGAGTGCGGCTGTCACCTCCTCACAACGCGGGCACTGCGGCCCCGGGAACACAACAGTCAGCTCCGAGGTACACAGGTGACACCGAGCCCCGCTACGACCGGCGCGGAACTCCCCCTGTTCCCGCCGCCCCTCCCACTGACGTGCCACACGCCCCGACGCACGTGGTTTGTGCCTGACGCGCGGCCTGGCCCCGCCCACCGCTCTTTACCATTGGCTACAGCGAAAGACCACGCCCCCCAAGCGGCACTGGGGGCGGGGGAGATGAGAGGTGGTGTCGTCACTGCTGTGTCACGTGGGATGCTCTGGCCTGTGCTAGCGCCGGAAGTACCTCGGAAGCTGCCGGAAGTAGCTCGGGGGCTGCCGGAAGTAGCTCGGCGACTGCCGGAAGTGCCGCTCTGCGCCGCGCCATGGCGAGAAGGTTGGTCTGCGTCGGGGCTGGGGGTTGTGGGAGAGGTTCGAGTAGAAGCGTGGCGAGAACGGGGACATCCCTATCCCGTACTTCCTGAGCTCGAGGAGGAGGAGGAGGTGTGTCTGGGGCGCCACCACCTTCCCTTCTCTAAGATTCCGGTTCTCTTGCAGAACGTGATTTATTTAGGACACTTGCCTCTTCTATTCCAATGGCACACATCACCATAAATCAGTATTTGCAACAAGTAAGTAAGATTTTATTTATCTATCTATGAGCCGTTCGAATGTGTGGATTTATTTTTCATTGCTGGAGATAAAAAAAGCAATCAATTTTGAACATGAAACGTGGCAAGTAAAGCCTATAGGAAGTATGCCTGATGTTTGAAAGGGTGTGTTCAGGGAATTTCTGTGAAGTGTGGTGCTTGCTGGTAGGATATTTAGTAAACTGTAAGTAGGATTCTGGCAGCAGTGCTGGCCCAACGAGTGGCCTGGCCCCGTGTGCTATTAACTCCACTCCATCTGGTCTCAACCAGAGCAAAGAGAGGCACATGCAATGCTGTCTCACGTTCTGGCAAATAAGCTTCTGGATTTTGAGATGCTGGCTAAACACAGTCCTGTGTACAGCAAAGAACATACAGCTGTGCTTTTCTCGAGAACAGGTTTCAAGATTGCAAAAAATATATATATTAATATTTTGGTATGTTTGTGACTCTGTTTTCAGTCAACATAAATGCTTTATCTGTGGGTTTTCAAGTGGAATGTATAGAGGTACAGTCGTACATTCAACTCAGAAATCTGATCGTGTCTCTCTACTGAACTTTTATAAGCCCTCTTTTAGCAGAGGGAGATTTCTCTCACTTCACAGTCACACCTTATTCATGTTGTTGCTCTTTGGCAGTACATATGTTTGTGAACAGATGTTTTCAAGGATGAAGCTGAGGAAAAATAAAATTTCATCAGCTGTCTCTCACAAACACCTTGGGAACTTGTTGAGAATGCTAGCCACATCAAACTTTACTGATGCTTCACAAAAGCAGGGTCACATGTCTGACTAGTTTTACAGTTTTGTTGCTCTCCTTTTATGTGTTTGAATAAAAAACATTAAAAATTAAAATGTTACTTTATATGCATTAACTATGGTATATATTTAATGAGGCTCCAAAAGTAATGCCTCCTATGTCGTGATGTTGGCCCACGATGTCAGAGGCAGATGTTGGTGGTATGGCAGTAAACGCTGAACCTTCCCACCAGTATCCTGTTACATGTTGTTGCTGTGTGATGGATGGCAGCAGAGGGGCACTCTGACAGAATGGTGACTGATATGGAAGTGCATATGAAGCAAAAATGTGTCATTGAACTCCTCTGTGTGGAAAAAAATGGCACCCATTGGGATTCGTCGACACTTACTGAATGTTTATGGAGACCAAACAGCGGATGTGAGCACAGTGAGGCAGTGGGTGGTGCATTTCAGCAATGGCAACAGCAACAGTGGGTCGCTTCCACTGGTGCAGACTTTTACAAGAGCAGCACGAGGGGGTCTTGTTCATCACTGGCAAAAATGCATGGCTAATTGTGGTGACTGTGTTGAAAAATAGTGTTTTGTAGCTGAGAATTTGCTCTATCAAACACTGCTATTTGATCTCAGTGTATCTGTTGCCATTTCCATGGAAATAATTAGGAGGCATTACTTTTGCAACCTATATATGTGTGGCCAAAGACAATTCCTTTTCACTCAGTTTGGCCCAGGCAAGCCAAAAGATTGGGCGCCCATAGTTTATGGCTGACAGGATGGAGAGACAGGAGCAGGGTCACAAGGATGTCAGCTATGCTCAACTCTCAGTACTGAGCTTTTGGTGTGATGTTCTTGCTGCTTCTTTATGAACCATCCCATTTCCATCATTGTTATCATCCTGCTCACTTCAGTGATCAGTGAAGTCAATTAAAACAGGAAAAACTAGACCAAAACCCAACACCTGCTTAAGCACATACAGGGATTTATTTTTTTTTCAAGCAAAGTGAAGTTAACTTTGTGTTTTGCAATTAGTTTTTCATGTTAAACATTAAGTTCAAATGAAATACATTTTACTTTCTAATTTCTTACTTTACTTTCTAATTACTTACTTTCTAATTCCACCTGCAGCATCACGAGCAGTAGTACTCAGAGACTGCTTATACTTTCATGTGTATCTTTGCTGCTCATTATGTCCAATTGGGATTTGCTTCCAGGAATCTGATTCACAACTACTTTTTTATGACAGTAAATTCATATAAGTTATTTTGAGGTTTTCTGGTTTGCTTGTATCCTACAAACAAGGAAAAATCACAATAGCATTCTTCTCATCCTCTCCATTTTTGAAAAACAGATGTATTGAAAATACAATGCTGATTCATTTAGCTTTAAACCTTTCAAACTCGTGTTTGAAAAGATACTGACACGGATGAACACTATAAATATGTTGTATGACTGTACCTGGATTTAATTGTATAATGTGCCTGTTTTGTGGGGTAGGTGCAAGAAGCTATTGACAGCAGAGATGGACAGTTTTGTGCAGAATTGGTATCATTTAAACATCCACATGTTGCAAACCCAAGGCTTCAGGTAAGAACTTTTTACACTGGAAGAATTTGGTTTTGTTCAGTTGTCCTTCTTCCTTGCTCTACGTGTGCATTCCTGGGGATAAGTCTTCTGGGGATAAGCCTCAAAGTCTGCAGGATCCTCTTCTGGGTTTGATTCCCCTGTCTTTTTATAAGAATATTATGTATTTGCAGTTTTTTCTTGAGTGTCTTTATGGGTTCCATGTCTTCTGGACAGAGTCCTGAAGGTCCTCAGTGGCCAGGTTTATATTAGTAATGTGGCACAGTCAGAGCAAATATGGAGAGCAAACCTGTGGCTAGTAGTGGTCCGGTGCTTGTGCTGTATGCACTGCAGCTGCTTTTATGTAAGGCTAGCTCTGATCTGATTGTGTACACAGAACGCATGCTAACATTTTCTTACAGTAGGTTTGATTATTAATATAATTAAGATTCTGACAGATACCAAAGGCATGTATGCATAAGACTGCCATAATAAAATAGCTGTCTGATGTTTCTGGTGTAGTGGATGTTTCTTTAATTGATTTATTCTATCCTTAGCTTCCATCTCCGGAGGAAAAGTGTCAACAAGTTTTGGAACCACCATACGATGAAATGTTTGCAGCCCACTTAAGGTAAAGATGGACTTAGGAATAGGCAAGTCGGTTAGAAGACATCCAGTAGGAGGAGGGAAGCATATCCCTAAGTTCACTTAGTTACTTTAAAGTGATTATATCTGAAAAATTGCTTAGTTACTCTTATAAACAGCACTAGGACTATAGGAAATAAAGGCCTTCTCCTTTTTTCCCACATAAAGTTTTTTTTGTGTACCTGTAAGACATCTGTATGTGGCAATGGACAAAGCTTTGGTTTCAGTGCTTCCTGTTTTCTATTTACTGCATCTCCTTTAACTATAAAGTCTGTACCTGTTAAAAGGCAAAAGAAGAAGTATTCGTCTGACATGATATTTTTGGCTGCACTAATGTACCTTTTCTTGGACAGATGTACTTACGCCGTTGGAAACCATGACTTTATAGAAGCGTACAAATGCCAAACAGTTATCGTTCAATATCCTTTTCCATGTATGTTGTATATTGCTTTCAGATTGACTAGGTTTTCTTGTTGTCCTCATCCCTTTTCAAATCTAATGTGCTGTGGTCTAGTTCCAATTACACTTCAGCTGTTTAAATTCTTAAGGAAGTCCAGGTATGCTCTTTTCAGCTTTCTGTAGGACTAAGAAGGAACCTGTCTCTTGCCTCAAAAACAAAGGCAATAACTTCTCACAGAGAGCAGGAGAACCTGAATTGTTAACATACATCCCAGTTTGTACTTGGATGAAGGGAAAGATACCTCTAAAGAAAGCTGAAGGTTTATCTCCAAGTAAACAGTGTTTCTCATTGCTGCCACAGTACCAAAAGTGTGTGACTGTGCTTATGTTCTTCCTTACTGGGTCTTTGTATCCTCTCTCCTTGCTTACTTGCTGCTTGTTGGTTTCTGCCCTTTCACGTAGCATGTAATGTATAGTACCACACCTCTGTTTTTTAAAGTCTGTGCTACATTTCATAGCATTTTAAATTCTCCTAAACGCAGTACATCTTTCCTGCGAGCATTTCAGGCCCATAAAGAAGAAAATTGGTGAGTATATCGTAATCTAGCTTAAAAACTAGACTCCCATCTTTCATTAGTGTAATATCATAGCCCTAACTTCAGTTTGTCTGCTATAAATTTTTATCTCTAGCAATACTTAAATGCCACCTAATAGTTTTTGCTGCCCGTTCGAGTTTTTAGATCCAAAGCTGTGAAAACTATACATACATATAAGTTTAATTACATAGAATGTCTGTAAACAAATATATGAAGGATTTGGTGAAGGTGAGATAGCTTTTCTGTTTTATTTTTTTAAAGCCTCTAAAGCCACAGTAAAAAAAGTTGTCTGGATAATTCCTTTGGTGTAGGACTTCCAAGATGCTGAGTTCTTGAAGACTTCTCCTTTTAAAAAGATTCATCTTTTAAATAAAAGTTCCTATATATTTTTACAGTTTTATGACCAGCTGGGTAGAAAAAAGTGTTGTATTGCATGATTTGCACATAGCATTTACACTGTGTCTAACTTTTCCAGGGCTTTACCTATTATGTATGCTGTGGCCCTTGATCTTCGAATTTTTGCTAATAACGTAAGTAAAACTACCTTAGTACTTTATCTGTTGGGAGTTTCTGTGTTGGAAACGTTTGAGACTCGATTACAAAGCCGAATTTTGCTCATTAGTGTTCAATCTGTTGTTTAAGATTTTGTTAAGGCGCTAAATTTGCCCTGTCCTGTTGAAGGATTAGGTTGCTTAGTCTGCCACTTGAATGGCAGAGTTTCTGGGCACCTGTGTACAACTCGCAGTTTAGAGCATATGTAAGTACTGTCACAGAACAGTGTGATGGCACAACTCATGATTTCCATGTGTTATTCTTGCAAGACTTCTTCAAAGACTCAGGGTCTTTGAAGGGGTAGGGATACACAAGACAACTAAGCTTATCTAACTACACACCACATCTTAACGAGTGAAGTTTCTGCCTTGTTTCCCTCTTCCATCTGTGTATGTTGCTTTTGATGCTCATTGGAGCCCTTGCTGAGTCTACAGCTCCTGACAAGCAAAAGAAAAACAACCCCAAAGCCAAAAAAACCAGCAGACTTAAATTACTTTTCCTCAGGCTAGTGAATTGGAGTAGCTTGCATCTACGGAGAAATTCTTGACCCAAGATGAGCAGCAGGTCATGACTTTGCTCCTGGTCACTTGGCCTGAAGCAGTGAAATTAGGAGTTCAAGCTACAGAAGAGTTTGTCAATATGCAGTATTTCCAGTGGTTGTCCACGTGACACTTCTCGTGCCTAGGAACCCACGAAACAGCTTAATTTTCATGCTTGCACAGAGAAGGCTTTGTGTGTGTTTGTGTGTCTGGTCTATAGCAAGTCTCAATTCTCAATCTGAACAAGGCAAGTTTGTGGGTTTGAGATGCACGAGAAAGGGAAAAGAGGGGTTCAGTTATACTGGAAGTGTTAGAATGCTGTCTTCTAATGTCCATGTGTTCAAAAGATGTGGGTACAGAGAAGACTTTTACAGCAACAGTTGCGTTTCTATTTCTTGTCCTTACATTTCAGGTAATGAGGAGGCACACATTGGAGTAAAACTTTCTAGGAAGAACATAGCAAATACCTACTCACTGGGCTTTTTTCCCCCCCTCTTCTTTGTCGTTTTATTTCTGCATTAACTAGTGCGTGCTTCTTTCCCACTTTATATAAGCACTATTGCCAAGTAATTTTCACTTGTTTTGTAGTGTACGTGTTTCTTTTGAAAATCTTGGGTTATAGCAGTGTGTGCTTCTACCAGAAAATGTTGGGTATGTTTTAGAACGAGAATCTATTCCTTGGAGCTGCAGACAGAAGCTTAATTATGAATTCTAAAACTCAGTTTGTGTAACTGAGGGCTTAACTTTTGTTCGTTCATGTTTAAAAGCCATTATTTTAGCTCAGTTCTTTGGAAACTTGACTGGGACTGTTAATCCTCTAACTTGGCTATAAGGTGATCCTGAATTTAGGCATCTGAGAGCTGCATTAAGCTTAGTGTTGCTGAAGCCAGTGCTATTTTCAATGTTCTGACCGGCCCTGCTGTGCACTGAGTTTGGTACAGGGTGTCCAGGAACTTCTCCAAGTGTTTTGTTCTGTTTTGTTTTCGGTCCTTCTGTCAGTGTGACTGCCCTCATGGTTTAGGCAATAGTAGGCATGTCAAAGGCATTGTTAAAATGCGGCATTAAGGAACTAAATTGTTTACAGCCCAGTGAATTAGAGCACAGAATTTTGTGCTGTTTCTTGCTATGTAATGATAGGCGGATCAACAGCTGGTGAAGAAGGGGAAGAGCAAAGTTGGCGACATGTTAGAAAAAGCAGCAGAACTGCTGATGAGCTGTTTTCGAGTCTGTGCCAGTGACACGTAAGTGAAAGATGCTCTGTAAAACTTGCATGATTATATTCCTAAGAGCTTATATAAAAGTTTTCTCTATTTACTAAGACGGTATCTGGATAAGAACAAACACTTCTGAGGGTTATTTCCTCTCATGTATAGTCTGTCTTGACTATCAACTGCAGCTGGAGAGGCCACCTTTCAGGTTTAACCTTCCTAAGAGGTGATGTTGGGAGGGACTGACCCTGTCAAGGAATATTATTAACCCTTTTGTACACTCTTCAGTTATGAAGTTTACTTCAGTGTGGTTAGACTGGGAATGGGTGACTCTTTGGTTTACAGTCTTAGCAATTTTAAGGCTTCCCAGCTGGATAAAATGCTTTTATTCCCCCCCAGTCTTTCTTTCACCTTGAAAGAAACTGCTATGCTGGTGTATGCAGACTGGAGGGAGGATCCTGCTGCAGGTGAATAGTATTCAGCACGATCTCTCTCACTGTGATGGGAAGAAATGCAGCAGAGCTGTTGAAAATTGAAGATTTGAGACGTTCCATTTAGACAGTACTGGCATGGTTTAAGGCAAGGAGTTGGCTTTTATTTTCAGACGCATATTTCTATCCTAAAAAACATCCGTGAAATATTTATTTAGGGATGGAATTTACTACATGAAAAAAGGAAGTAATTATTTTTCTGCAGTATTCAGTACTAGCAGCTTGTTTTGTTTTTTTCTACTCTTATGACAGTCGAGCAGGCATTGAAGATTCCAAAAAGTGGGGCATGTTGTTTCTCGTGAATCAGCTGTTCAAAATTTATTTTAAGGTAGGGCTTAAGTCTGGTAAGCTGCTTTGTATTTCATACTCTAAGTCAAACTCACCCTTTTTAACATGATGTTGCATGTCTGCACTCTTATGAATAAAATGTGGTTAATTTTATTTGACAGATCAATAAACTCCATCTGTGTAAACCCTTAATTAGAGCAATTGACAGTTCAAACCTGAAGGATGAATATAGTATGGCCCAGCGAGTTACATACAGATACTACGTTGGACGCAAAGCCATGTTTGACAGTGACTTTAAGCAAGGTACTGTGTGCCAGTAGGACACATTTAAACTCTTGCTGCTTGGTGTGAACTCTGGCTTTTGTGTGTGTGGCTCCAAACGTGTGCAGAAGATTCAGTTGTATTTGTGCTGATCAGAGGATAGTCATGCTGAAAGATCCACAGGCTAAGTCAGATTGGAGATGAGGTTACGTGACACTTCTGTTTCTAGTATATGCCAGCTTTAAAATACTTGTTTTAACTGTAAAGTTCCCTCTACTCTTAATGCATTGTGTGCATGCGTATTAGAGCAGTTATTCCCTGCACTAGCATCCAACAGAATAGGTTTGTAGAAGGTTTCACTAGGGCGGCTCTGCAGCTGTCTTGTCCTCTTGAAGTTACTCCATGCTGTGTAGGATATCTTCAGCAAACTCTGCTGTGGAATTAGGTTCTCAGTGCATTGATTGCAGAAACAAGACCGTGTTTCTGAGATTCATCATTCACAAATGCTTTTAGAGCTGAGACATAAACCTTTCATTACAAATGTAAGCCTCTGTCCAAATAGCCCATTACTTCAAAGGGAAAAAATGTTATTAGAGAGCCAGCTGTGTGGCTCCTAAGAAGCATCTTCTGACTGTCAGGCCTGTCATTTTTTTTTCCTAAGAGAAGAGCGACGGAAAAGGTTTTGTACTGTAATGCTGTGTAGTATCACTGACATATTTCTGCAGCTCAGCAGATGTGTGCGCCACGTGCAGCTTACATCCCCAGAAGAACCTAATTTGTGCATTTAGAAAATACTTGTTCTGTTTCATCAGTGCTTCGTGAAATTTTACTCTCCTGTAGTAAATAAAGAAAAGAAGAAAAAAGAAAACTCTGAGCTGAGCATTCCAGTATTGTTTGTAACTGTAACCTCTGACATGTAGATACTGTCAGCTTTTCTTTTCTGAAGAACTTATTTTCCTTGTGATACTTCTGTGTGATTCACCAATAATTCTTACGTGTTTCTTAATGTATTTTGATTGGTGTGGTTCTTTTTGATATCGTTTCAAATATCATAGGTTCAAGCTAGAAGTGGGCATTGAGCACAGACTTGGGTTATGGTTTTAATCAGTCTTAGTTTCTTGACTATTTACTATCACTGCTGTTATTTGTGTCTGCAGCTGAAGAGTATCTGTCATTTGCTTTTGAGCACTGTCACCGGTCAAGCCAGAAAAACAAAAGAATGATTTTGATCTACCTGCTGCCAGTAAAAATGTTGTTGGTGAGTAAATGTTATTCTTGCAAGTGGTTTTTCAGGAGGCAAATAAGCAAACTGAAACTCAGCACGGTTCTTAATTTTCTTTCTTTTCCCTTGTTGGTATGCAGAGGTTATTTGCGCCTGACCTCCATAAGTGCCAGCACATGCAGATGTTGTACAAATAAGGACAGAAAATGTTGAATTGTAATTTACAGCAAAGTAGGAAAGGAGGAAGTAAAGCTGCTTTTTTTCCCCCCCTGCCTTATTCTGCCCCTCTGAAAGGTGGAACTTGAGGCTACTGCTATAAGAAAAATAAGTGCTTCTCTGGAGAGCTCGAAGTTAACTTGTCATGTACCAGAGTGCCTTCGTGGTGACAGCTGTGCACTGGCATCCAGGGAATGTCTGGATTCACTGCTACAAATCTGTGTTTCTTTCACCTGACAAAGGAAAGGAGCATGTGCAAATAAATGATTGGAGACTGTTGTGGTGGGTTTACCACGGGAAAGAAAGGACTGCTCTCTTTGTGTTTATAATTGCACCTTGTGCATTATTTATCACTTTAAGGCATGTCAGCTGGTCACCATTTGTTCTCTTCATCTTTTTGCTGAAAGAATTGTCTCTGCTTCTTGTTCCTGTCCTTCCTGTGTTCTGTGCTGGCATTTGTCTGTTCCTTGAGTTAGTGGGGTTGTTCAAACAATTAATTCAGTGTAACTGAGGGACCAAGGACTAGATTTTAGAGTGTTTCCCACTCCCTTTTACCAAATTTCTCACAGAGAATGTTTTTATCATCCAGTTCTGAGAGTTCCCATCTTCCACATTTACCCCAGCAAAATGAACCATGACCATTCTCACTTACCCCTTGTGCTCCCTTTTCAGTCCCTTGCAGTATCAAAAAGCAAACAAGACAGAAATCACATGTAAGGGGGAAGCGTGGTGGGTTTGATAATTGGCTTCTGCTCTTCATTTTTGTTCAGTGTCTTTTGTAGTGGGTATTTTCAGATCAGACTGTGGTAGAGTTGATTAAAGGAAACTAACAAACCTTAAGCCTTCCTTAAACTGGTGGACCCTTTAGTGCCTAAGATTATGGTAGCTTTTCTGAACAGTTCGAGGCCCTAAAGAATCTATATAAAGGTCATTGTTTTTACAGTTGCTTTTTAAAATCACAGTCCAAACGTTACCACTAACCTTTAGAACTACAAAAATAGCTTGGGTATTTGTTTTTTGGGGTTTTGGTGGGTTTTTTTTCTTTTCATTCCTAGCGGCTCTCAGTAAACACGCAGCTGAGTTCTGCTCTTGACTAATCCTCCAGCTAGGAAAGGAATTAGCAACAGCACCGTGTAATGGTAACTAAATTTAAGTTCTGACCAAGTTGGTATGCAATCCGATCTCTGCTCTGCAAAGGGAAAAAAACAAAACAAAGTTTCTGTTGGATAGTGTGCCTGATTCAGTCTTACCTGATCTAACAGTGAGAATTAAATTTGCTTCTTTAAACTTTCTTCTCTTTCTCTTGACATTTTAATGGCCATACGGAGGCACGGTGAAGAAATAATCTGGTAGACTGAGCTAACACATGACAGTGCTGAAGCACTGCTTGTGTTGTTAGTAAAGCTTGGGATTCCCACAGTTCTTTTGCTCGCAAATAGGTCATAAAACTGCAGCCCAAAATTTGGACTTGCCTAAGCCTCATGTCACACGATCTTCATGTTTCCTAACGCTCAGAAATATCAAGAGACTGCCTAAACCGTGATGAATAGTTATTGTGAATTGAGTTGTAGGAAGTTTGACAGGGCAAGGGGATGTCTTAGAAATACTTTGACTTTTGTTCTGTAGCAAAACGAAAAAGGAGGTAGTCAAACATTGGTCTGTTTCTCTGAAAAAATGCTTTTATGGTGTCCATTTTAAATGAGCTTGACTTTATCCTGGAAAACTTGGAAATCTTTTATTTTTCAGGGCCATATGCCAACTGTTCAGCTCTTAAAGAAGTACGACCTTATGCAGTTTGCTGAAGTAACAAAGGCTGTCAGGTATGCAATTATTTCATTACATGGTGTAATAGTTCAAAAAGCTTTAACTAAAATGTATTTATTTGGGATGATTGAGGAAGGCAGGGGGAGGATATTCCTACCAAGTCATACACTTCCTTTTCTTGATAGGATAAGACCTTCTCATGTGTTCATTTCTTCCATCCTTCTAGTGAAGGCAATCTTCTCCTACTGAATGAAGCTCTGACCAAGCATGAGACCTTCTTCATTAGATGTGGAATCTTTCTTATCCTCGAGAAGCTGAAAATCATCACATACAGAAATCTCTTTAAGAAAGTGTAAGCATAACAAAAGTTACATTTTTCTAAAAGCAGACTTAATGTGGTTTCACCTAGGGCTGAGATAGAGAGGTGTAGGCTCTTCAACTCTCTCAAGGAATGCAGAATTCCTGTTAAAGTGAATCTGTAGTAGAATGTCTGTTTTATTGTGAGCCAGAGTTCTAAGTGATTGTTTCTCAATAACAGATTTTCTGTTGTTCCTTGCAGATATTTACTACTCAAAACACACCAGCTATCCCTGGATGCCTTTCTTTTTGCTCTGAAATTCATGCAAGTAGATGATGTTGACATTGATGAAGTCCAGTGCATTTTAGCTAACCTTATATACATGGTATGTGCTTCCCACTTGTTTCTGAGTCCTTCCAGACTCCAGACAGTAAAAAGCATTAGGCAGAGATTATAAGTTTGTTACAGAAATATATCAGTAATCCCATCTTTTCTTGTGTGTAAAAGTTGATTTGTCTGTGCTTGAAGTGCAAATGTTTTCATTTGCCCTGGGAAATTTCTCAGGTTCCTACTTTGGCAGGAATCAGTTAAAATAGCAGTTGAGTATGCATTACAAATTCAGTACTGACTTTTCTAAATAATGCATAAATATTTGTTTCAAAATGCAAAAGTTATATCTAGTACCAGGAAGGGATTTGTTTTTCTGCGTTTGAAGTAGGAGACTGTTGACATTCCAACATCAGAAGAACTACATTTCCTTGTTTCTTCTTGTTTTGTCTTTTACTCTAAATGGGTCTTCACTACTGATGAACAGGTACAAGCTTGAAGTCAGTAGTTTCCTAATAAATCAGAAGTTTTGGAGCAGAATTGCAGCGTCAGCAAGAAAATGAACTACTTCTCCTGGAGAAGAAAAGGCTTAGGAGAGATCTGATAGCAGCTTTCCAGTACTTAAAGGGAGCGAATAAGTGGAGAGAAAACTCTGTGCACAGTCTGATAGTGATAGAACAAGGGAGAATGGTTTTAAACTAGAAGAGGACAGATTTAGATTATGTCATAGGGAAATTTTTCACTGAGAGGGTGGTGGAGTGGTGGAGCAGGCTGCCCAGAGAAGCTGTTGCAGCCCCATCCCTAGAGGTGATCAAGGCCGGGTTGGATGGGATCCTGGGCAGCCTGATCTAGTGCCTGCTTTAGTGGTTGGAAACCCTGCCCACAGCAGGGGGCTGGTACTAGGTGATCTTTGAGGCCTTTTTCAACCAAAGCCATTCTATGATTCTTTGTTTCTGAAACAGATTATTTGGTACCTGCTTAGAGTAGCAGAGGGTGGGGTAAAGTGACTGGAAGACTTCTGTTAGTGCTACAACCCTACGTGTCTGAAAAGGAAGAATATATATTTTTAGGTTGAAATAATGATCAAGATTAAAATGATCAAGAGTAAATTCAGAAACTTCTCCGGACCTCTGTCTCTTCAAGGAAATGTAAGCAAACCAGTAGGGGTCCAGGCAATCCAGGAGCAGCATTAGTACACAAGCATGGATATGGTACCAACTTCCTGCTTGCTGTTTGATATGACCCACTTACATAAATTGGGTCCTTACAAATACTTAGTGCAGTGGTGATTGAGAATGTACACGTAGGTTTGATTTAGTCTACTGACAGCTGAGGTATAACCAGCTTCCAGTGCTAACGCTGTATTTTCTTCTCCTGACAGGGTCATATTAAAGGCTATATATCTCATCAGCATCAAAAACTTGTGGTCAGTAAGCAGAACCCATTTCCTCCTCTGTCAACGGTGTGTTGAGTATTGTGTCTTACCCATGCAAGAACAAATACACAGCCTGCCCAGTGGAGCTGCTTCTCATCAGCCAGAGAACGTTATAAATACCTGGTTCATATCCAGGGCTGGAATACCAGGAACTGTTTGTGGCTCCTTTCCCAGAATGACTCAGGCTGCCAGTGTAACAGAGTGCATGAACTACTTTTCAGTAGTGGTTTCTGAAGGTTTTCTAGATCATTAAAAGTATCTCCTGAGGAAATGAAAGCAAAGCATTCCAAAGATCTTCCAAAGTACTTAAAAGCTGTTACAAAGTACTTTGTGTTACTATTTCTACATTTATCCTTTGGAAAATAAATGGATTACGTGCGGTAATCCATTATTCAGAGTTGAAGTAATATTTTCTTTTACGATACCCATTTTCTAAAGCTCTCTGATGATCTTGCTGGCCTCAAGTACGCTCTTCAAGCCTTCTCTAAGAATGAGAGAAGTTGCTCTTGACACCAAAAGCTTTTCTGTATCATTGATACATAGAAGTTCAAGTACATGTGGGATGTTTGCCTGTAGGTACTCAGGGATAGGTTTGTTGAGTTTTTTACTTCCCTTAATGTTTTGTTTAAAATGTGTTGTGATGAACAAAAGAGTGCATCTAAGTAACTTACCCATATTCTGTTTTATTCTGCTTCCGGGGAAGAGACTGCCACTGGGTCCAATATTTTAAGCGTTCCTTCTGTTGTGTGTTTGTTCTGTTTTTGTTTTTTTTTTTTCTTTTTTGGAAGTAGGAAAGGGGAGGGGTACAGTGTACCTGTTGGCTTTGAGGGGATAGTTCTGGGGTTTTGTTTTGTTTGTTTTTAAAAAGAAAATAAAACATTTTCCCCCCTCTTTGACAGTCTGATTTTATTTGACTCGCTAACTGAAGTAGACATGAAGTAGACATAATTCCTATGGCAAAACACAGCTACCAAGAAAAATTTTCAGTGTGATGAGAGAATCAGATCCTTTATCAACATACACATTGAAACGCTTGGAGTGTCCCTTGTCTTTAAAAGTTGTACTTATAGAAACGCTGAAATAAGACTATGGGTTTCTTGAATCTGACTTGAGGATAACAAGTATTGAAAAGACTTATTCTAGCAACGTTTAAAAGACTAGAAAAGCATCAATACTTTTTGAATTTTAGAGCAAACAGTTTAGTAAACTTAAAGTTCAGTCTGTTTATTAGTAAAGCAGCTTGGTTTTCTGCATCATGGCTTTTACAGTACTGTGTGGCAACAGAGGAAGGAAGGACAAATGGGCTTTTCTGTATGAATCGGAGTTAAAAAGGTATCACCATTGCAACTTCCACTGCTGCAAATGGTGATAGTCAGGTGGCTCTACTGGCTGCTTCTGTCTGTTTCCTTGCAGTGATTGGTAGGGGTTTTGTGCTGGAGGATTGGTTGTGTTTGCATCTTACCTCATTTTTTGTTTAAACCATATCATGTACCTAGCAGTGTTGGTAAATAAAAATGTTTTCCTGTCAGCATCTTCTAGTGGCCAAGGTCCCAGGATACCAGTCAGGAACCACGTGCCCTTATACACAGTGGCCATAAAGCTCCCTCCAGCCAGCTGTTTGTCTATGGCCTCCTGGCTGTGTCCGCAAAACTGCCTGTTGGTGAGGCTCGCGTTGAGCATTTGTTCACAGTCCTCAGTGGGAAGATACGAAACCTGCAACTCGTCGCCTTGAAATTCACCACCTTCCATATTCCAACCAATGACTGTACCAGCCAATTTTGGAATCAAAATGTGTTCTGCAAAGTCTCTTTCAGGGATGCATACAGGAAGCTGGTGGTTACTGCACTCAATGTGCTCTTGGAGTTGTAGCAGTGCAATGTCGTTCTCACCAGTGTCTTCGTCATACCGGATGTGTATGTGTTTCTCATGAACTTCCATGATCTTCTCGGCTCCACTTGTTCTGTTATGCCCTGGGAAGCAATGACATGTTCACTGCTCTTAGGAATAATTTACCAGAGACTTGATAACTGCATGCACATTGGTAACAACTGCCTAGTTGTGCTGAGGAGTATGTATGCTAGAGAAAGATGCTCTTTCTTGAAACAGATGTGTTAAAGGTGAATTAAGAATGACAGTTTGGCAGCCTTTCAGTCTTGTGCAGATGCATGCATAATTCAGAGGGGAAGGACAAATACCCAACAACAGAACTGAATTTGGGCATGAATGGTTTCTTTCCTTGGGGGTGCAGAGCAAGTGAACTCTAAATGAACCTGGTTTAGCTTATCCTAGGTGCTGAGCCAGCCCCTCTGAGTTGCCTTTGAGAGGTACTTCTCTCTCACCTTGGCTTGTAGAGAGGCGTATCTCAGCTGTAGTTCTACCTTGATGCTTAACTGAGGTGCTTAAATGAGATGGCAGCACATTTACGTCCCAAAACAATGGTTTGGGGAAATTTCAGTAAGCAGCAGAAACTTTAGTAAGCTGTTTTGAAAAGAAGCTTATCCATGCTGAAAAGCGCTACGACAAAAGAAGACGTCTGATCACCTACCAGCACCAACCCTGATTTTGAAATGGTTATGCAGAAGGGCGCACTCTGCGGTGGTCAGTACAAAATTACTTTTTAGCAGCACTCCTCCACAGAAACCTTTCCCTTCTGAGTTTAGCAACAGGACCTGAGAAAAAAAACAAAAAGAAGATAGTTAGATAGCGCCATCCACAGGAAGTTGAGTAACAGACTTCATGAACCTGTGGAAATACCTGCCAAGGAAATTGCTTGCCATGTTCCTCTGGGGTTTCGCTTATCAGACTATTGTTGTCTTTAAGTCTGCCACATGCACATTGATCTAGCAAACAAAAAAAGAAAAAAACAACCAAAAACCTCATGCTGTAACATTTCAAGACAAAAACTACCAGCAAGTATGTTATTCATTCCTCCTATGCTGTAGGGTTTGGGAAAAGGACAATTTCTCAGCTGGTGAAAATGAGAATAATTAATTTAACTTCTGTTTGATAGCTTAGCAATGACACTGAACATTTTGGTCATTGTTAGGTGACCAGATTTCACTGCCTGTTACTTAGGAACAGAGCTTCCTCTCCAGCCAACTGTCATCACAGGTTGCTTCCTCATCTTCCTCACAGCTATGGCCTAATCTGGGTGGGGTAATTCTGGCCCTTCCTTTCTGAAGTTAAGACTATAAGGGCGATGTGATGCCTTTGTGTTCTGGTTCAGAGGGAGAGCCTGCATGTCAAGTCGGCCTCTCAGTTAATTTGCATTAGCCACACTTTCTGCCACCCTGCGTCCTGGTCTTGGATCACATACACTGGATTCTGTTCCAGTGAAACTGAATCAGAAGTAAGCCCCTGTAACCACGTGCTCTCACAGCTAATGGTGTTTAGCCCTCATTACCAAACTATAGCTAGCCTGAAGTAAAACCCATCTGAGTTGAGCACTTGGTGTGAACGTTAAATCTTCATCAAAGGCCACAACTACAGATCATATTTGGCTGTCCTACTTGCTAATATAGACAGGGACTAAGCATACTACTTTGTTTTTAGTGGAGTTTGCATATAAGGGGATGAGGTTGAATGAGGTACTTAGATTGAATGAAACAATGAAGAGAGTTACCACTTCAAACTAACATGGCAGAAAGTTCTGCCCTTCATTTATCATACCACCACGTGCCTGATCCGAATCAACTGAACCTCGTTCTCAAATAGGTAGGACATCAGTTACTTGTTACCAAGGTTAGAAAAGTGTGAGAAAGAGTGGAAAACTTGTAACACTGGGTCATGTGTAGAGTGATGCAACTGCTCTCTGCACACTCACATTTGAATGTTCAGATCAAATATTGCTTCTTTTACTGCTGCTCATGCATCTTTGGTGGTGGTCCTTAGATTCCTCCTTTTTCTCTCCCTGGTTTGAGAGGTCAGTAATGTTTCTGCCCACCCAGGCACCAAGCATGGGTTCTCTCTAACTTCCATGCTCACACCTACCTAATGGGATGCATTGTTTTTTGTCCTTCCCGAGCTCATAGCCGTCAGCGCAGGAGCAATGGTAAGAATTACTTCCTGGGTAGCAGAAGTGCTGGCATCCTTCTTTTCCTTGGTGCCGGCATTCATTTTTAGCTGAATGGAGCAGACAGAGAAAAAGCATTAGTAACCACGAGTTAGGCTTTGCACATGGACCTGTGAACAGATGCTATAGTTTCCTCTGCTCATTTAAAGAAAACACTAAGCAGCTGCACCAGGGCAGCTTTCTGCACTTTTTCAAAAGGCAGGTGTTCAAAAGGCTACAGCTTGCTGCTTTCCAACTTAAGTAAATTTAGAGTTCTTATTTCTCATGTTTGCACTAAGAAAGCTAAAACTAATTAATTGAAGTTAAAACTAGCAGGAAAAAAAAAAAAAGGAAAGGAGAATTAATCATCCTTGAAACATGGGCAGCCAGCTTTTCACGGATGAGCAAGCACTTAACCTTCAGTGCAAAGCAACAGGCAGAGGATTTGGTGATGGATCTAGCTCACAGGCAGAGAAGCAGCAAGGAAAACTGTACTCAGCGTGGTTCTTGGTGGCTCCTGTGGAGCAGGTGCTGCTCCCCAGGGGGCTGCAGGGAAGGGCCCTGCTGTGCAGAAATACTGACCTCAGGGTTGGGAACCAAAACCTGGTGGAGGTGAACATGAAGATCTGGTCTGATGTAGTAGTATCTGATAACCATTAGGCATGCAGTGGGGTAGCATTGTAAACTGTGGCTTAGCATAGGTAAGGATACTTAGGTTGAACATCTCAGCTGGAGGAGCATCAGGAAATAGTGCGTGTTAACCCCACGCTGCGGTGGGTCCAAGCCTGTGTCCTGGCAGCGGTGCCTCACCAAAGGCGCAGTCCTTCCCCTCGAAGCCCGCGGTGCAGGTGCAGGTGTAGTCACGGATGCTGTCCTCACACAGGCCACCGTGCTGGCATGGGCTGGAAGAGCACCTCCAGCCATCTGGGGAAGGACGGCCAGATGTAGAGGGAGGTGGTGAAACACTCCCACCCCTGAGAGCTCGGCTGTAGGCAGACAGGGCCGCTGCTTCCTGTATGGACAGTCCTGAGCATCACCTAGCTGGAGCCAAGGAAAAGCAGTCCCACCCTCACAGGAAATTAATACCACAGCTGTTTTTACCACCTCCCTATCCACTATCTAAACCTCAGACTACAAAAGAATAAAAACTAATTAAAAAGAAATAAGCAAGAGAACTTTCTGGACGTGCAGTGGTGAGGGAGGGGTGAGGCCTAGTTGCCACATCCCTCTGCTCCAGGCCCTGTACCCAGGGAGTGCCTGGCTGCATTGCCCTATGTCAGATCTGCAGGCTCATTTCTTGCCAGTCATCTCTTAAACACTCTTAACACTCAGCATACAGTGGAAAATACACCCCTTTTCCCTTCCATATCCTGGTTGCTCTCTGCTAACACCACCCTGGGCCACAGCTGCCACCCCAGCCCATGCTGGCCCCACAAGGCCACGCTGTGGAAATGGCAACCACAGATAGATGAAGCCACAAGCAGCAAAATGTCCTGCTCCCAGGTGACAGTCAGGGAGAGAAACAGCTTGCTTCCTACGATAGCATCTGCTCCCGTTCAGCTTACATGCGCTCTGCAGTCTTAGCTATTTCTTCCTATGTGTGACTTCTTAAATCCTTTCACATCAGCACTTTTTCTCTTGCTTTACTAGACATGTGACAAATAGCAACTGGGTGTTTCTTGTTGAATAAAGTGCTGAAAACTCAAAAACAGCATAAGACTGAAGCATAATGTTCAGAGCACTACACCACTGTGAAGAGAGAAATCAAGAGACTAGCTTACCGTAGTAGTTATCCCAAAACATTTTCTGAAAAAAAGGGAAAAAAAAGGGGACAGTTGGACTTCAGTTCTCAAATAACATCATTTTCCATGGGTACTTTGTAAAACAGAATCACTACATGAGAGATTATACTGTCTCCTCCTTCCCAGACGGAGCAGCCAATGCCCCTCTATCAGCCTGCTGCCCCTGAGCTTGTCCTGAGGCACTTGGACCACCAGTCCTGTGGTTACTTATTCTTCTTCCCTGCAAATACCATCTCTGCCCAGACTCCTGTGTTAGAGAGCAGAGCATCCAGATGTACATTGCAGGGAACATCTTGTACAGTGGCACTTGTGGCCATTGACCCAAAGATCCTCTTTCGATAGGTCTTACTACTGCTGTGGTTCTTCCCTCCATCCCAGAACCCCATTGCCCCTCCCAGTCCCCAGGGGCTGCTGAGGCTGTATTTGTGTGTGGCCAGGATGGGATAACACCTGTGTGCTTTCCCAACACAAGTTGCAGGACACATCAATTTCAGGAGGGGATTTTAAAAGTGTACAAGATGGTTTTAGACAGATAGAAATCCAAACAGTGAAGCAAGCTGCTGAAACTTGTAGTAAAATAACACAACAATAACAAATCAAAACAAAACAAACCAAAGCCACCAAGAAAATAGTTCTCCACATGCACAAAGGAAAACAAAATACTTACGAGCATTTCATCATTTTCAAATACTTCTCTTGCTTCCTCATGCGTGCATCTCTCTTCAAGGCATTCCCTTTCCAAGCTGCCTTGCAAGACCTCCTCGAAATGCAGGGAGTTGGCACGTCGGTGTCTCTTGATAACTTTGTTTGCATCATCAGTTGATATAAACACTGAAACGTTGTGTGAGAAGATATTAGTACTTAGGCTATCCTTCATGATTTCATTTTTATTTTAAGATCTTATTAAGCTGCCCATTTTTACTGTGAAGAGAAATCCTTTGGATGATTAAGAGTTTCAGCCACAGTCAACTCCCAAAAAGGTCTACTTCCTCAGCCCCAACCAGGCTGAGGAGTCACAGGGATGTAGCACTTCTTTCTTCTGGGGGTGCCTTGCTTATTCCCAGGCAGGGGGCATTTGGTACAACTCCAAGCCCTGGATCTTAAAGGCCCATGGTTGGGTGATGTGTTTTGTGGCTAGGCTTTGCTCTGCCATGGGTTTCATGGCTCTTTGGTCTCAGTAAAAATTGGAAAAAGAATCTCTGAAAGGCAGACACTATTTTGTTAGAGTCCATGGGGCTTTCAGCAGAAGTGAAAATTATTTGCATGCATTTGCAAGGATGAGGGATCCAAACTGATGCCTTCAGCCTGACCGTGTGGGGATTTTTTGCTGCCAAGCATGACCTCACATCTCTCAAAGAGAACAAATAAAAGCTATCCCCAGCAATGCCATCCTTTACACTGAAGGTCTCTTAATATTTTTTGAGCCAAGAGAAGGAGAATCTGAAGACATGAGAGAGATTAAACCTTGAAACTCCTGTTTGCCATGATGTCCACAACAGAACTTGCCTAGCAGGGGGAGGGCTGGGGCGGCGCTGTCACCTTTGTTGTTAACTGGAACATGGTCACGTGTGTCAGCGCGCGTTTGTCAGTTCTCCTGTACTCAGAAGGTAAATCCAATGGGGTAGGGACTGGCTTTGTTTGTTTGCTGGGTTGTTCTGCATTTTATACTTTTTGGGGGGGCCCAAAAGTTGAGATTATCAATAATACTAGAATTGAAGAATATTAATAGCAATACAAAAAATATTCTAGAGTTCTTTAAGTTACACTTGTGAAGGCTTGCAGGTATGCAGTAGGCTGGCATGTGATATTAAATAAGACAAAGCTTCACGTTCATGCTTTGAATTTCTGAAAGTTCTCTAGACCCCCACTGCACGTTTGGACAAACCATGGAGGATGAACACAAAAAACATATATTTCTGGCTTTTATTTTTATTACAGCAGCAACTAGGAATACAAAACAAAATTCTCCTTACCATGTCAGTGATGGTAGTACCAGATTACAATGCCTCAGTAACCTACTGTCATTTTTACTTAGGTATATGAAAAAAGAATCAACCCAGCAAAAATGTACTGAAACACGAATAGCTGTTAGTGATGTCAGCCTGTGCTACACGGCAAACTTGACAGGAGGTACATAAACACCGGTGTGTTTACAAGAACAGGAGCATGAAGGAGAATGAAAGCCACAACAAAACAAAGGCCATACCTGTCTGCTCTGTCTGAAGGAAAAGGGCAGAGAGAAGAAACAACACTGTCCAAAAGCATCTTGCCATTGCTACTCTCTGCAATCAATGGTGGCTTGCCTGCATTCCTGCAGCTCTTTGGGGAAATGGCTCAACGAGAGATGTTGAAGTTTAAAGTCCAGCTGCTCAAGAGAAAACAAAACCTCGGAGGGCAAAGCCCGACCTCAAAGTCAACATGTGGAAACCCTGAAAAAACCTGTTTGGTGGTTGAATAATGCCCCTTCTCTCAGTACAAGGGCTGAAGGCGAAGCGTGCTTGGAAACCTCCAACTTTTGGATATTCCTCCCCTAGCCTTCACTTACGTAACACAAAATGGGGAGAGGTGGACAGCATGAGCATTTCTTTGTGCCATAGCAAAGCACCAGCACAAGCTTGGTGATGACTCCAGGATCAGTAGTGCAGCATGGCTGCTCTGCTCACCGACCCCACATAACCTTTATTGTGGCAGGGAATGGAATGAGAGGATGGATGTGCTTCGCTCTGCAGGTTTGGGGCAGCCTGGAGGGGAAAGTGCTCTTTAATCTCAGTTAGAAACATAAAGAAAACACCAATCTGAGTGCATGTGAGTAATGCAAACAAAACTTCACATCAACAAACATGATTTTCAAAATCAGGTTTGCTGCAGAGCCGGGCTGTCTCCTCTCAGCACGCTTACATGTCACCACTTGATGTCAGTACAGGGCTTTGCAGCACATATATGTACATCTGCAAGCATTCATCTATTTTTTACACAAGCTGCTCACACTTTGCGAGCCTATGCCAATTAAAGGACTCCTATTGGTATTAGGTATTTATTCAAATTAGGTTAGTAATAGCAACACACAGCTTCAGAAGCTGTATTCTCCGTAGAGCTTAGTTCACAAGTTCATGTTTTCTTTTTAACCAAAACATGCCTTGAACATCTGTATGGGCCACAGTGTACTCAATCCATGTACAGCACCCACTTTTTTCTTTTTCTGTATTGACATTATTGCAACAGTTCTTACCAAATACTTAGGAACATAGCACAAAGAGAGGGGCTTAGAAAGGCAGTCCTTTGCTTGCACGGCCCTTTAGGAAGAGCAAATGGAATTTCTTTTTCCATTCCCTTAAGCATCATGGTGAGCAGACGGACACATAGTTTATCAGCATGTCCAGCACCCCTGTTTGCTGCAGGCCTGGCTGGCTGCCAGCTGAGAACTCTGTCACTGTCACACACTTTCGGGAAATGCACACTCAGCTATGGAAAGGGGACAGCAATGATATTCCAGAAAACATTACCTTTGCACTAAGCAAATAGAGAAAGCTGATGGCTGGGCTCACAGCCACATTTGCACCTGGGTAGCCCTGCTGCTGAGCAGCGCAAGGGCACTGCAGTTGGTTTGTGGACACTGGAGGTGGTTCAAGGCTAAGGGGTGATGTGTGCTGCACAAGGCAGGAGCTGCTCCAGCCTCCACCTCCCTGGGGAGCTGGGGGATGGGGAATGAGGAAGAACTGACCAACAGGGGAAGCACATACTCTGCAAAGGGTTAATACTTAGTGCAGTTAAAATGAGTTATAATTCAGTTAAATGTCTGGACAGCAGCCAACCAGTGCTGTTCACCATCCGCAGGAAAAGAAAAAGCTTTTCTTGCTGTATCTGAAGGGCATCACCATCCCTAAAAGCTGGAGGGACTTGCACTTTTATTGGCGGAACATCAGCACCGCCCTTCTGTTTGGCTGCAGATTGCAGGACATCCTGAGGGAGGAATGAAACCACAGGAGATTTGAATATCTCCAGGGGGTTCTGCACCCACAGGGGCTTTCCTTGAGGTTGTGCAAGCCTCCTGACAGTTTGGCTGTGAAAACAGAAAACATCCTGAAGCTACTCTGACATCTCTGCAGACAAGTGCTGACATTTTCTATTCCTGTTTCTAAAGATATCACAGGGCTCTTCAGAGCCCCTTACAGGCTCAGTGTTCTTGCTTAGAACTCAGCTCCTGAAGTCTCCCTGTACCATTTCTGCTCTTCTTTTTCGACCTGGTTCTCTTCCTTTAGGTGGCAGATGAACAGCCCTGCAACTGAGTCCAGACGCTGTGATTTATGGAGTCCCCGTGGCCATCCAGTCGCTTCCTCTGCCACAGACTCAGCAGAAGGGCAGCCCTGCCCTGAACTCAGTGCAAAGCCACCACCTGAGAGCCTTCAGCTACATCCTAGCCAGATGGGACCAGGAGTTGGAAGTGGTTCCTGCTGTACGCCTGACTCCCAAGCCACAGGAGACACAGGCTCTGTGGGTTTGTGCAACTGCCACACTGCTGGATTACATTTAGAAGTTGACTTCAGCATTCATGACAGGAAAAGAAAATATACATCTGCAACAAATGTGGCATTTGTAGGTGCTTACAGAAGAATCAAAGTAAATCTTCTAGAACAGCCTAAGTTACAACTCTATCCTCTTTCTGTAGGCTTAGAAGGTTGACAGAGGCAGAGCATCAGTAACGTGATGCGTGTCTTTGGTTAGTCTCTTGAGAACTGCAATTTTCTGTGCAATTAAGCAGGCGGGTGAAACGCCTCTGCAGAAAGCATTTGTTCTCATGAACTGACATGCTTTTTAAAGGACATCACAGAGCACTTTATTTTTCTGTAGGGACCCAAGTATCTTACAATCCAGTTTATCATTTTTATGTACCACCGAACTGAATAGCAGGTCTTTTTCTTCTCCCTGCATTAAAGTAAAGCAGACAGAGTATGTGAGGCTCAGCTGGTTTTGGAGTCAGACTTTTCCTATTCTTGGAAGAAAATTTACCCTCACAGATTTAACATCTCTTTGGTTGTTATGAATTTAAATAACACCGTATATAAATGATGACTTACAACAATATTGTAATTTGTGGATTATGTAATACATTCACTTTATTATAGCCAAAATCATGACATGAGTGACAATGGTGAAAGAAGTATCTCAGAAGGACAGCAGGAGATTATCAGAACACCAGTGATGTTGGTAATTATAAGCAAGCTTTGCCAAATCAGTTAACTTAATGTAACAAAGCATTGGTGTCAGGGACATGCCCAGTTCCTTAGACTCAAGTGTGGATAGACAGTCGGTTTCCCCATTTTTCCAGATTATAAGCAGTTTTTCCAGAGTCTTTAGAAATACTGTCCTACTTAGATATTATTCTGGTCTACGTTTATTTCTATAAAGCAAGTACTGCCACAGGAAAGTTAAGTTAGTTGTAGCCTTTGAATGGGAGGTCTACCAGGCTGGGCAAATAGGCTTACTTGTACAGCCAAAGCCTCCTAGACAGGTTCAGTCAACCACAGCACAAGCAAAAAGAACTCCTAAATCATTGTAATTGAAGATGTTCCATTATTGTCCCAAACCAGCAAGCTCTGTTGAAAGTTCACATACACCTTCTGAAAAACAGGCATGAGCTCATGAAGGAACAACTTGCATCTTAACAGAAGTGTTATTAGAATCACAGCAAGCATTTTACAAAGAGGAAAATATTATTTGGGGATCAGATCCGTTGGCTAAGACAGTTGGGTTGATTAAACAACAAGCCATTAAGAGTTTTGTGTCAAAACACTTCTTACCCATGGCAGGAAATTTGATAATTTAGTGTATATTCCATACTTTCCTTGCTTCCCACACCCTTCTCCCCAGCTGATGATACCAGTAACAAAATAAGTGCCATTATATTCGGTTACATGGGGGCCTCCTCCATCTCCTTGGCAGACATCTTGCCCATCCTTATTATAACCTGCACAGAACATGTTTCTTGTGACTAAATAACGAATAGCTTGCTTGCAAGTTTTCTTGTCCACATAAGGGACCTGAAGCACTTTCATTCTTCTGACTGGCTGCGTGTGTTCATAGGAGTTCCCAAAGCCACTGACGATTCCAAATGTTTGGTTCATCAGAACATCATTAGCAAAGTCTTCTTCTGGAAGGCATGCTGGGACAACATCCTCAGAAAATGTGATAGGTTCCCTTAATTTGATGAGGGCTATGTCACTATCATAGGTTTTAAAATTAAACTTGGGATTTGAAATTATTTTTTCCACTGTGTGCAATGCAGTACTTGGTTCTTCCTTTTCTCTGTCCACCATCCCTGTGTCAGATTATTAAAACAGCTGTTAACAAGATTATATCAGCAAGCCCAAACAACACCTCAGTAAAAGATGGGACTAAAGTATCTTGTATTTGGAATAGACATTTGTACTGTACAAAAAAAATAGAGCTGGTCTGTATCTTGATGCTGTAGCATTGTATATCAGTTTTGGGGAGGTTTTTAGATGATTGCCAAAATGCCAAGCACATTTAAAATCAAAACTTTGCTATTGGAATGACAGTCTCAATGACAACGTTCATGTAAATTCTGGCTACAACACACCCGCTGCTACTCCTCATATGCAAACAAAACCCCAGCACTGAAGAGTAGGACCTTGCCCCTGTTCTTTGTAGAGCAACGTAGTCAAACAGACTTAAACTGGAAACATTCATTGTCTTTAACATTCTGCACATAAAAATAAAAGAACTTGTTTATATTTAATCTTCTCAACTTGTATGAAGACTCTTTTGGAATTAAATTGACAGGCATTAATGTCTAGACAGTTTTTTTTATTTACTATTGCAGAACAAGTGCAAATTTTGTGACTCAGAATACCGTTTTCAGTGCCTGGAACTTGTGACAAACTACCTTTTTTTTTTTTTTCCCCTTCATAAATTACCATAATAAATAATGAAGGTAGGGTTTCAAGCACCCAACAGTCTCAGACTAGTTCCTACATGCTGTCAAAACATTTGTTGTTAGCATCTGAACATGGCATCTGGAAGACTTCAAGGTTTGGCCAGCACAGGGATTTGCATGAAGGTATAACATTAGACCAATTGACTAAATCTAAAACTAAATGTGGAAGAACTTCTTTAGAGCGAGAGTGACAGAACACTGGAACAAGGTGCCCAGAGAGGTTGTGGAGTCTCCTCTGGAGATATTCAAGATTCTGGATGCCTACCTGTGTGGCCTACAGTAGGGAAGCTGCTTTAGTAGGGGGTTTGGGCTCAATGGTCTCTAGATGTCCCTTCTGACTCCTGCAGCTCTGTGATTCTGTGAAATCAGCTCAGCATCACTTGCCCAGGTTTTCCTAGTTCCTATCACAGACAAGCTATGCTGGGCCAAGCAAGGCTTAAATAAACTGTCCATTCAACCAGGATGAACATGGATTTCATTGCTAGCCAATAGGCAAGATAAGGCAGTGAGATATATCTGTGGTTCAGTGTCTTGCACACAGACACTAAAAGAGTTTCTTGGTAGCACTTACTTTTATAGTAAAGGTCAAAATGACAACAACTCACCAACAAGAACCTGTAAATCTGTGGAACTGTTAACGCAGTGAGCTGCAGTAAGTATAAAATACTCATTCAGAATCGTTCCCCCACAAATCCATCCACCATGCTCGTGTACTAGAACAGCCTGCCAAGAGAGGAAAAAACGTAAGTGCAAAAATGTATGTGCAGGGAAATCCTCAACAGCTAGTTGAGATTCAAATACTTTTCTTAAAGAAGAAATTTTCATATGTATTTTCTGTCAGCAGCATCCTCAATTTGAATGTAGTGAGAGTTACACTCAAGAAGTGTAGCCACCACAGTGGGAAACTTGACAAGACGAACATTCTTCCTGGCTCAAAGTTGAGTTTGCATACTCAGTTATTATCATTTTCTAATCAAATTTGGTTAATATTCTAACAGCATTATTCCTCTATGTATTTTGTTTGACTTCAGTAGTAGTCAAAACAAGAACACCAGCCATTCTTTTGACACTGCCATGTTGCAATCTGAGTAGCTGTATGGCTGGCAAGTCCAGCTCTATGCTCAATGTCTGCCACTCTCCTTCTCTCCTGACCTCCTCCTCTCAGCATGTTCTTGATTTTGAAAACAGTCATATCTTCATTCATGGTAGTAGACATATGCAGAAATGTGTTGTTCAAGAGGGAGAAACAACCAAATGTTGACAACAGCTTGTTTCAGAGCACAGACTTCTGTTCCCACTGTCATCCAGTTCTGCACCTTCACTCTCCTTCCCTGCTGCCACTGCTCTCAGCATGATTGCGAGCACAGCCATGAGCCCATAACTTCACTGTTTCCAAATGTCCTGTCAGTTAATTGCCACGGTGAGACCTATTTATCCTACCAGTCACCATGCTATGTGTGAGCAGCATGGCAGGTTGAACCTGTTGCTTTAGTAAAGAGGTGAGCTATGCAGTGTTGCCCCTGTTTGTCTTCTATGCAACTAATAGACAGGGTCTATTCTGACCTATTAAATCTGCCCTGCTTGGAGGAGCTGCAAGTCCTGCCTCAAGCTGAGTTACATCCCCCATAGCAAGAAGGGAGGAGGAGTGTGGTGAAGTGTAAATGATTTCCAGACCTGGTGAGTACCTGAGGTGTTAAACCTCTTGGCAGTAAGGCACCTTACCTGCCATGGACAGATGCTGGGTATACTGCCAGCCTCTTCTACTACCTCAGAGTGGTTACTTGGAGCCTCAGTGGTTTCCTCATTTTTAAGATGATCTTCTGGACTTGTAACATTTTCTTGATCCACTTCATGATTTCTCTTAAATTTACCACACGGGAACTTAACTGCAAAGGCAAAACTGAGACACCATTACTTGATGTCTGAATCCGACTGAGAATTGGGTGCACCTGACCCTTATTGACAGCAAGGCTGTCCCACCTGTAACCCAATGCAAACCAGGTGTGAAGGCCCAGCTGCTGTTACCAGCCTTCACTTTAGCTCAGAACTGCCTTTCTTGCTGGCCTGACAGAGCCCTCAGTGTAACAAGCAGCTTCGTGGCCAGCAAAGTACTTTCAGTGCACCTCTTACTGTTCTTCACCACAAGAAGTGTCTCAAACTTGCTGGAACATGGGTTTTGCAGTCAAAAGCAATCTTTGGATTTGTAGATAAATATATACTGTGGAGGAAAATGGTTTGAAAGGAAACAGGTTGCTTTCAGGGTATCACATCTTTGTGAAAATGAATGAAAATTAACTTAAGAGTTCAAGAAAAACTCTCTGACAACAGCCGATACGATTGCTTTGACTGCAGTTGGATACTCAGGTATCCTTATCAGGGTTGGCTCTGCAAGAACTTTCATGATATTGACAAAAACTTCACAAATGCAAAAGGGAAACAGACCAGGCTGGTTGAAAAATGAAATAAAAATTCCAATTCTAAAACTTGCTCATGGGTTCAGCAGCTCCAAGGTATTTAGAAGTTAGACATCTTCCGTTATTGGTACTGCTATTTTCATGTACCTGTTGGAAGACGAGTTTTGCAGTCAGGTCTGAGAACATACCCATTTGCACTATTTTGGCCACTGCACATCACTCACAGTTGTACGATTTGATATTGGTTAGATTATCACCTTTTGCTAAAGGACTTCTCATTGGTAACAATTCAAGCAAGCCAGATGCCAACAGTGAACATTATTCCTCATACTGCAACAGCACTGCAATACATCAGCCCTTCCTAAATGCAGTAAGGATGTGATGTGTGTCCAACAGAATGAACTTTAAGTGTGGCTTCGTACCTACAGGAACGCAGGTTTTGTTGTCATTGTCCAGAGCATAGCCAGAAACACAGGAACATACCACTCCTTCATCTTCCTCTTTGCAGAACTGTGCACAGTTCCCGTTGTTGACCTTGCATGTACTTGGTATGACTGCAAAGGAGGCAAGCTTAGAGACAGGTTCCACATTCATGCTGATTTCATAAAAGCACAAGCAGCTATAAAATCTTGCTTGCAAGCATTATTCAAAACCCTCACCACTTTGTATTTCTGTGCAGTTCCTGCCAAAGGTCTCCAGTAATCACAAGTATAAAAATGAGCATTTTTAAGAAAGCCATAAGCTGTTAACGAGACCACTATCATTTCACATCTTATGTTGGAATAGTTCCCCAACTATAACTTGCAGCTCTTTGAGAGCACAAGCTGAGATAATCTACAATCAGAGGAACAGAGGGAGAATAAGAGATTAGCAACAACTTGACTATCAGACTCCAGCACTACGAGCTCATAATGGGAAAAATCTTCCCTGCAGTAACAGTGTGAGAGCAAGGAGAGGTAAACCAGTTCTAAGAGAGGTGGTCTAACCCTTCCTACGGGTTTGTAGGATTCCACAGCACACCCGTGCAGCTAACCCACTCTTAGCTAGCCTTATTACAACTAAATGTGTAACAACAATATCCATACAGAGCTTCACACAGTGTGGCATGATCCCATTGCCTCTTGTCTTCACTTTTTGTCTAGTGGAAACGGAGACCACTTCAGTTCCTTCCTTGTTTTGTTACATACTTCAGAGACTCCCTTGATTATGCATTGTGGGGCTAAGGGAGAAATTTTGTTTTGCTCTTCCTGAATTGCCTCCTATTTATGTTGGACTACTGCACTGTTTTTTTTACAAGATGGTCTTGAACTCTCATATTGATTTATGGTAGTCTTTCATTCTGGAACTAGCTATAAATATCAGGAGTAAACACTCTCTCCCACCCTTCATGTCACTGGAGAAGACGATGAACAGCAGAGGTCCTAAGACTCACCTGTGTGGAGCCCTGCACTCCCTATCAGCTTTCCTTCAACACTGAAACACTGGCTAGTACAGCCTCGTAGCCTGATGTGCAACAACCTCTCTGTAGTTTCACCCAGATCACGCTTCCCTACCTGCTACAGTGAGAGTATTATATAAAATGATGTGGATGTATGGCATCTTTTGCAGCCTGTTATCCTGTCCTTGGGGGAAATGAGATTGGTGTGATGTGATTTGTTTCTGACAGCTGCAACTCAGCAGTTTCTTTTCTCCTTGCTGAACACAAATAATCTGATACCTTAAGGAAGAAAGATTATCTTCACCAATGGGGAAACATTCTCCTTGTTCTCTCTTTCTATACCTATATTCTTAGATCAGCGCTTGATTTTCATGTTTATCTTATTTTATTTAGGCCTTAGCCGTTCTGTTTTTATGCCAGGATGTTTGCAATTATTTTATGCTGATCCTCTGTGATTTGAACTAATTCTTTCTTTTCTATGTTTTGGAGGTCAAGTCTTGGAGCAGCTCCTTATTTTAATTAATCCTCCTTTCCTTTTTTTGACCTTGGGATAGTGTGACATGTAAGTAAGTTTTTATTTTTATAGACATATCCATATATTTTTGCTCTTTTAAAGATACATTAATTTTATTCCTTGTTCCTTTTCTTCCTTCATAATAAGCTCTGTCATTTTACAACATGGAGTCCTAGCTCTTCTCTGCACTATTAAACACCATGGGTTCAGTTTGTCAGTAGCTTACAAATCAACACTGATAATAAGGATCATTGAATTCTCACATCCCTTGAGTGAGGATGTAAGAACAGCACATCCTTAGTGCTGTCAGTTTGAAAGCACTGCATATTGACATATTAACCCTGTCCTTAACACTGACACAACCACTTCACACCAAAATGGTATTCCCCCCAGTGACTCAGCCAAGAATATACTGTAATATACTGTATAACTGTAGCAGGCAAATGGGATCAACGTGGGTAAGAAAGCAAAGCTAACAGGTTTCCCTGCTGGCACTCTGCTCCACAGAGTGCAAATGATGGCAAATAGTTACCTGTGCGGCTGAGGCAAAGCAGCACAAAGCCAAGTTAAAGTGAAGACTGCACCTGTTTGCAGAGTCTGAAGGAAAAGGAAGACAACGGGAAGAAGCCACGCTGCCCAACGGTGACCCATCACTGCCATCCTGTGAGCTCACTTGGCGTCTCTCTCTGGTTTTCCTGCAGGGCTCTGGGGCAGCTGCTAAATAAGAAGTACTGCAGAGCAAAGGTCGTTAACTCAGTAGAAAACAAAACTGCTAAGGGCAAAGCGTGGGCTCAGAGTCACCAAAGGACAACGTTAAAGCAGCAAAAGCCACTGTGTCACGGCAATGCCACCCCGGCAGCTTGTAGGTGCCTCATGACAGCAAAGTTCCACAAAGGCATCAGGCTGGACAGTACTTTCACAAATGCATCAATTTCCACCTCATTTTGGACATGTATGTATATTTATTGGCTAATGCCACTCCATTGGGATAGCTGATGACAGAGCCTTGTGGTCTGAGGCTCTGACTATTCTGGATAATTCTTCAGCTGAAAATGAGTTCCATCTGGATACAGCCCCTGCAGCAGTGTGTTTCCCTGCCATGCTGGAGGATATCACAAAGAGGGCCTTCTTGCCCACCTTCATTCCTTACAGCAGCCCCATTGTGCTACATTCTTTCTCATTTCTTAAGGAGCTCCAACATTTGAGACTTCACACAGATAAAACGTATTGGAGGCTTTTCCAGCCTCAGAGGTAGAAGGATTTCCATGAGACCTCTTTGAACCTTCCTCACTGCAAATGAGCTGGACTCTTTTTATCTTCACCACAGACATGAATATCTGATTAGTTTCTGCTTTTCTACCACAGGTTTGTTTTTCTTTTCTTTTTGTTGTTGTTGTTGCTTTTTTTCCACACATGAACGCTGTTGCTGTGTTCTGCTCAGGCCTTCTCTATCTTATCCTAAAGAGGCCTCATTTTTCTCATGAGATCCAGTGTCTCCTGTTCAAGAGGCTTTTGTCCAGCTACTTTATCTTGGACTAGGCCTGACAAATGCCCTAGCTTCTTATTCATAGAATAGACTCACTGAATCACTGAGGTTGGAAAAGACCCTTAAGACCAAGCCCAACCATTGACCTGACACTATTAAGCCCCACCACTAAACCACGTGGTGATGTGTGAATGGTTGGACTGGATGATCCTGTAGGTCCTTTCCAACATTAGTGATTCTATGATTCTGATAGCCCTAAGGTCTATGTCTACATATCTCTTAAATACCTCCAGGGATGGGAACTACACTGCCTCCCTGGGCAGCACATTCCAATGCCTGACCACCATTTCTGTGAAGAAATTCTTCCTGACATCAAATCCAAATCTCTTCTTGGGCAATTTCAGGCCATTTCCCCACATCCTGTCGCCTGAGAAAAAGAGACTGACACCCTCTTTACTGCAACCTCTATTCAGGTTGTTGTAGAGAGCAAGGAAGTCTCCCCTCAGCCTCTTCTCCAGACTAGGCAACTCCAGTTCCAAAAGACCTCCGTTCCATATTCATCATATTGTTCCTCTCTAAAGCTTCAGCGTAATTGCACTCTGCTTGCCATCCTTCCTTTCTACCCTTTCTACTCAGCACTGCCTTTTCCTTGCAGGCTGAGAAAGCCTGAGCACCTGAGGGTAGCTTTGAGCTTCCACTTCCACCATTTACTATTGGTAAATGGCAGCTCTTGTCTAAATCAGCAGTGATTGTTTGCCACGAGGAGTTCTGGCCTTTTAAAGTCCTCCCTTCCCAGCAACAGCCACCCTTACCAGAGGGAGGTCCTCTCCTCAGCCATCCCAACACTTTACATACATAGTCCAGTCCAAGTGTCACTTCAGGCTTCACTGACGCAGAACGATGCCCTTAGCACAAGTTCTTGAATGGGGTTTGGGTAGCACCTGTGCCTGAGCACTTGCCTCTGAAAAGGGATGTTTCACCCTGATGGTGTATGGGGTGAATGTGGGACAAAGGGTTAGAAGGTACAGTGGACAGAAAAATTCGTGGAACTAACATTGCTGAACAAACATTTAAATAACCCTGCTGTGATTTTATACAGGTGGAGATCATCAGTCAGGGGTAAATGACCTGCAGTTCTTCATGTCTGCATTTTCTGCTGACTGCAGCAATACTTTGGTGCAGAACAGAGCTGTCTTTCTAGTTTTTCAACCTGTCTTGCTCACAGCACCTGCTATACAAAACTAGCCAGTACCCACTCAAACCCTAAGAGATAAGTGGCAGGTGTCTGGCAAAGTTTAGCGTACCTCAGACAGCATAGGAGCATCATAGATCAGAGGAGCCTTGGAAAATCCATCAGAATAGGTAGGGAACTAGACATGATAGTACATAATAAAAAGCTTGAGTAAATTGGGTTTGTTAAGCCAGGGAGAGTTGCGTATAGATCTTTCCACAAGGAAAATTCCAAGGGGATATGACAAATTTTTAGCTGTGAGCATGCTAAAACACAGCCACATGTTGCCCAGAGGGGTAGCAACTTTGCCTTAAAAGTTTTCCAAACTTGACCAGACCCTGCACTGATTTCTGCACTGATGACAACCTGATTTCTCTTTGATGTTAGACTTGCTTTAAGCATGGGGTTGGACCAGACAGCTTTCACTTATCCTGTCTACGGCAAATTATTTCATGATTTCTGTAACTAGAACTGTAGCTGTGAAGGTCTGAAGAAGAATGTATGCAGGAACAGCGCTCCACGTACAAAAAACTGTGTGTTGAGCCACTGCTAATCATAAGGCAAGGGAAATGTGTCACATGTTTGTTTGGAGACATGCACCCTTTCTTCACTTCCATATGAGACTCTGTCTTCATATATGTATAAGCTGACCAGAGGGAATAAAAAAAGAACAAAAAAGAAATAATGTTTTATTTCAAATGCTGATGTACACTGATAATGCATCTTACGGTACCACCTGGAACAACTACACACAGAAGGACCGATTCTCAGCCATGCACAATCCAGAATATAATACAGGAAACAGTGAACATACATGTTATTTTTTTCTGAAGGAGCAGAAAATAAGTGTTCAAATTAAACTAGAGTGAAGTACAACCATATAAACCAACACAACACTTTATTTAGCTGCTGTGACTTAAGTGGGAAGTTTTGTGGAACGTGGTTGTTTAGCAACACACTGAATACTTACTTGTGTCTCAGCTTTGGCCGAGGAAGCTTCCCTTCTCCCTTCATCTTCTAAGGACAGCCACAGGTAGAAGCTAAAAAGCTCCAGTGGGAACAAACTCCCTACTGAGTGAGTGGGCTGCAGTAGGAGGACTGGCTGAAGTCCTGGCCTTCCCACTTTCATCATGTTATGTCCAGGAGCCTCTGGTGGAATCACTTGGGCACAGACAGGAACCAGAATGACACTATGCAAATAACCAGTCAAGGAATCAGAAGACACCAATGAGCAGGCACTTTGTTTGGCGAAAGCCCCTTACTGTACAAACTCAAAACACCACCAGCAGACCACATATACATGCTTAAAGTCAAGAAAATAAAAGAAAGAAAACAGAAGCAGCACCATAACTTCAAGAAACCAGCTTTCAAAACAAGTTTAGCAGATGTGGCTAAAAAATACAAATAAAAAACATTTCCATTAGAGAAACTGCACCTTGTTTCCTAATGGGAGGTTTGAGAGCCACGCCACTACTACTTTTGCCTCATGACTGTCCTTACCCAACGTAAGAATCTGGACAGCTTGGTATATACACCATATTTGCCCTTCCTTGCACATCCTTCTCCCCAGCTAACAATTCCAGTAACAAAGTAAGTATCCTTATATCTGGTTACATGGGGGCCTCCACTGTCTCCTTGACAAGCATCCTTTTGCTCTGTTTCATAACCAGCACAGAACATGTTTTCTGTTATTGCAAAGTTAGTGGACTGCTTGCAAGTGCTCCTATCAACATAGGGGACTTCAAGCACTTTCAGTCTTTTGGAAAGCCGTCCAGCTTCAAATTCACGCCCAAAGCCACTAACCATCCCAGACTTTTGGTTCATCAGCACTTCATTAGCAAAGTCTGCTTGTGGGAGGCATGCTGGGACAACATACTCCGAAAACTGTATGGGTTCCTTCAGCTTTATGAGGGCTATGTCATTATCATAAGTCTCGGCGATGTACTTAGAGTGAACAAATATTTTTTCTGCAGTATGTGTCGTTTCAGAATGTTCTTCCTTTTCTCTATCCACTTCACCTGTACAAGATAATTAAAAGGATCATTTATAGGATAAGATAACAGAAAATAAGAACAGTGTTGATAAAGGAGGACGCCAGTATTCCCATTGCTACCGCTCTGACTAAATCTCCATACTGTACAAGTAAATTGCAAGAATGGACTGCAATATTTATTAGCCCCACTTGGATGCAGTTTCAGCTCCAAGGTTTTATGTATGAAGATTTCCATACCAGTTTATGTAAATCAGCATAAATTTATTCAGCTAAACTAATGCAAGTTTGGTGGATGTTTTACAGCAGCTTGAGCCTGGTCTATACTGGGGAAGAGCATCTGCTCTGGATCAAAACTAAAAGAGTGCAGATACAAAGTTGTGTTGATCTAGTATCATTTCTCAAAAGTAGAGCAGTGAGCTAATGTGAGATAAGAGTTTCTTCTTCCACTAGTCTGTGTGTCACAGCTTTCCTCAGTGTTCCTGTAGAAAAAAGTTGGCGTGTTTCAGATCTGCAGGAAAAAAATTATGAGCTTTCTGGAGAAGCATTACTCTGACAAGCAAAGTGCTCACCAACACTTCTAGAACATTTGTTCTTAAACCCTTCCAGCTACCTGGCAAAGAAGAAATTATCACCATTATCACCTTCTATTTCAGTTGCCCCACTGATTACAAAGCAGGATTAGTAATCAAAATAGGAAACAGTAGAGAGCATAACACCACCAAAACACCAAACCAATAACAAACCAGTTGATATGATTACATCTAACATGGGTATTAGAGCATAGAGAATCAGTCTGCAACTCATCCTCACACATCACAAGAAAAGAAATACACAGCGCCTTACCAACAACAACTTTGATCTCTTTGGATTGGTTTATGCAATGAGCAGCAGTAAGGATGAAATCTTCATTCAGTATAGTTCCGCCACAAAACTCTTCCCCCTTCTCATTTATCAGCACGGCCTATGAGAGAAAAGAAATGGTAAGTGCAAAATTTAAAAGAGCAGCTTAATGTCAATGAGCTATAAACAGGTGGTGGTTTTCTCTGCACACTGCATACGTGCACATTACAGTAACACGTATGCGGCACTCCACAGATTGTCCCTAGTGCTGCATACACATGTGTGTATGCTACAGATCAGCAGGTACTGTTACAGAGTCTCCGCTGTCTTCCTGTGATACAGAGGTTCAGCTTTCTGACTTCATAGTTCTTCCTTTTAGTGACACCTGCTAGGAACAAGATGCTGGCTGACTAAGCAAGGAGCAATGGCCTTGACTTACTATCCCATAGAATTTCTGCCCAAGTTCTACTCCTGTTCGACCCTCCTAGTGTCCTGGAGACAGGGACAGATTTTGGCTGTTATGAAAGCAAATGCATGCTTCCTCTGATATGCTGTCAAGTACACTACCTAAAGGGACTGCTGTCTTGGCGAACAGGGATGGAAAGCTGCAAGAAAAAGGCACTGAGAATGTGGTTATACACTTAGAGTACTCAAGCCACACTAAGAAGAAGCAAGCATAATTCCCTGATAAGCAGTGGCTCTGCCTCTGCAAAACAGCCTATACAACACATGCACAAATTTACTGTACAATATTGACTTTTGCAACTAAAGGTTGATTCAGTTAAACTTAGGTAGTGCTGGCCAAGCCGTTAGATCAGCAACCTGCTAAAAGTGTTTAAGCTCAGTGCTCACATTACCGTGGGCACCTCCTCTTACCAGCTCTACACAACACTATTGGACTATTAAGCTAATGGTCCCACTAGTGAGAAGAGCAATACGGAAAAGCACTCCATGATACATCTCACTCAGAGAAACAGAGAAGGTAAGTCATCATTCCTTAGAAAGGTTGAGCAAAGAAAGGCAAAGAAGGAAGACAAAGAAAGGCAGAAGCTGGTCAGCTCTGCCAGAACAGCACAGCTTATGCACAGAACTGGAACGCAACCTGTAAAGACAACACTGTTGAACCAGCATGTCTCAAAAGCCCTTTCTGGTAACAGGTTAAAAGCAGCACTTCCTAAAATGTCACAAAACCTTTCATTTTGACATTCTAAGGCTGCAGTTTGCAGAAGAGCACACACAAGTGCCTGAGTTCATGTAACTCAGCCAGTTCCAACTACAAACAGCACACGGCAGAACACAGAACACAAACTGACTCAATGAACGATCGTGCAGTTTCCCTCAAAAACACGTGCATCAGATTTACCTGCCATGGGCATTCACCAGGACGACACTCATCCCCACCTACTATCCTGGTATCGACATTTGGATCTGTGATACTCGATCCGTTGCGAGGAGGGGGAGTTGGGCTTTCTGTGGTAGTAGTAAAGACCTCCTCCAGAATTGATCCATTCGTGGAGGGGACATCTTGATCACTAGTTGCATTGGTATTACTATTAGTGGGTAAGATGACAGACCTTTTAATTCTTTTCATGAGAACTTTTCCACATGGGTACTTTACTGTAAAGACAAGAATGCTACAATTAGAGAAGAAGGACTGAAACACCCATGCAAGAGGAGACTCTTTGACAACGCCATCTCAGTAGTAAATCAGATAATGCAGCTGTTTTCAAGACTAACAAAACTCTGGCAGATGCAACAAAGGAGGAAGAGCAGACGTTTTGGCAGATGAGAGGCATTTGTTTGTCCTAAAATTTGTCCATAAGTTCAGTCTCTGCACCGTGTTTTCAAAGTATTTAAAGTTATCTTCAATTGTTTACATTGCCATATGCTTGTCCTAGCTCTTACTACAATCATCTTAATTAGAAAACTCAGAGCACTGTGTAAGAGAGATGGCCCAGGTTGTAAAGGATGTAAAAACCAATGTCAGGATCATACAGTTGACTCACATTCCCCTCCCTCCCGATTTGTTGGAATACGGTGAAAATGTACTTAAAATAGCATCAATCTTCATTATTTAATGTCAGCTGTTACTATTTCATTTCACTAACTGAAATCAAAAGAAGATTTTGCAAGTGACTCTTTTATACAGAATGTAAGATACAACTACAATTTTCTCTACAACTACAACAAGATACAACTATGATTTCCTCCTGTCAACAGCACTTTACTTCCTCAGGTAGTTCTGTGAGAGGTACTCTGCAAAGGGTGCCTTAGCTTTATTCTGTGAAGCTCATCACATCACCTCACACGTGGAAGGCTTTGAAAATACAAACCAGTTGGCCTCAGTCTTAAACCTATGCCATGTAGAATGTGGCTCAAAAGATATTCTTTAGCTGGGAAACAAGCCCCACCACCATTGCTATGAGTTTACCATATGGCTTCGTACCTTTTGAAACACACTGTTTGCCATCTTCTGCCAGCTCATACCCACTTGTACAGGAACACACGACATCCTTCTGCACGCTTTTTTTGATGCTGCAGAACTGCTCACAGTCACCATTGTTTATTTTGCAGTACTTCGGTATGACTATAAAGAGATAAGTTTGGAGAATAAACACTGACTTCACAGAAGATCTTGAAGTTCATCAAATTAAATGGCATTCTTTAAACAGGACAAGTAAATCCCCCTGTAAAAGACCTGAAGCTCATTTTAGTAACAGCATGAGTGGCTAACATTAGCTTATACCTTACAAAGGAAACGCATCCACCACACGAAGCATACTTGGAAACCCAAGTGCAAGCAGTGGCTGTGTCAGAGTGAGCTTCAAAAGCAGAGATAGTGGAGGAATTAATAAAATGCTAACACAGAAGTGCAGTTATTGGTAAACCCTCACCTGATTACTACCTCCTACCTTAAAAATCGCAACTCCTCACCACTCCCCTCAGATCTGTTTCTGAACTTCAGTTCCACACCCTCCACTCTTACTTCTGGACAATCACACCCCAGCAACATCACTAGAACTAGCTACATGCCACAGATGTGAGACTCAGTAAAGACTTATAAGAAAAAAAAGGTGATTCCTTGCAAGGCTTAAAAGTCTCTGCACTGTCTTCTGCAATTTGCCTTCTTTGGTTCTTCATGCTGTGAGCTGAGCAGGACTGTACTTCTGATCTTGGAGTCCAGGCTCTTTGATATCAGCAATACCAACCTTGTGGTTCTTAGATTTATTGTCATGCTTTGGGGATTTAAGCTCATGGAAAGAGGCACTGTGATAATTAAAAGTGCTTTCTTTAGGGCAAGTGTAACGTTGGAGTACTCGCTATCACTATTCAGACACTGAACCAGAGCATTTTTTGTTTCTGACGTGCTTCCATCTCATTGTTGACAGCCACCTATTCTACGCATTTTTCCAGGTGAAAAACAATGCTTGCTAAGGGATTGTTAAGTCTCTATGCTTCAGCAACCTGGCATATTCACTGCCACAATTCTCTGAAGGAGAAACCTACCAAATTCACAGTTCTTGCCTTGATAACCATCCAAACAGGAGCAAGTGTAGGAACCAAGTCCATCTTTACATTGTCCACCATAGTGACATGGATTTGAGCTGCACTGGTCGCCATCTACAAAAACAAACCAAAAACCAAATTGTTGTTAGAGAAAATACATTTTCAATGAACTCTGAAGGGGGGTTAGTTTTGACAAGCAATCATTCTTTTCAAGACATATGTCTTGTGAGTGGCCACATTCCAGGCAGAGCAAGAGCAACTGCAATCATTCCAAATAAGTGTGATTCATATATATATCCTCAGTTGTGCAATCTGTTTTTGGTGGCTACTGTTTGACAGTGTGTAGTTACAGCTTTTTTTCTAAGAAGACAAATTAATACTTGCTTGTCAAAGTGTACATTATTTACGGTGAAGACTGTAAAAGCAGACTGGATGTTTCCATGTTGCAACTACTGTCTAAAGCATTTCCCTGCCATTTCCATATAATAATAACTCAACTATTAGTTATTTAAAGGTCATCTCATCCCATGTGCGTGTGTTTTGCACACAGCGTTGCTCTTTTAAAGCAACCAGCGTATGAATCAGAAGATAAACAAAATAAAGCACTTTAAAAGCTCTTCTAAATCCGTGTTTGTGGGCCAAATTCCTGTTTTGTGCTGCTTGTGGTACCAAAAACGTCCCATTGTATCCACTGAGGTAAGAGTGGTGGCGTCAAAGAATTAGCTCTTACCTCACTCTCCCTGTACTTAACCTGGGATCTCCGTATTTGACAGTACAGTTCTACAGACTCTCTTCCTTTCCATGACACGAGAACAACTGCCTGACTTGACCCCAGCCACAGGGGGTCACTTGCACTGATGCTTGCTACCATGGTCTCTCCCACACAGCAACCAGCAGTAACAAATGCATTCCTGCATCACATGAACCTGCCAGGCCCTTCTGAATTGCATAAGAAAAGGAGGATATCTGGAGAACTGATGCTTGCTAATTCATTGCCTTAGAAGCACACGTATTTCTGAATGTTACCACCTATTCTGCTCCATTTGGAGCAGCTGAAAGAATAGCAGTGCCCACAGAAGAGAGAAGATGCAGGATACTGCTCATCCTAAGGATCCAGTGTGCCATCTGCATGATGCCCCCGGCTGTGAACTCCTCTGCTGAAGCTGCATCTGACACAGAGAATGCTTGTGGGGCTTTGTGTACTGCCCCACAACTCTCCGCTCCTTCTGTACCTGAACATGGCTGCAAACACCAGCATTCCGAACGCTGCGTACATGTGATCCACCACAGAGGTGCTGAAGACTGATCCTCCATGGTGGAAAGGCAAGATCACCATTTATTAAAACAAAGGCACACTGGTGGCCTGCAGCACAGCTCCCGGTTTCTGCCTCCTCTGTTGTCCTGGAGGGCTCCATTCTGTATTGGACTCATCTAAGCAGCATCCTACTAATAGAAACCACAGTTTCTTAATTTTCCCTGTACTGCAGTTGCTGCTGGGGGACTGAGTTTTATATCAGTGTTGCACAAAAACATTGCAGAATCCCCTACTAAAAAAAGAAATGAGAATGAATTGTTCTAACTTGGCTGAGGGCAGCTGTGGCTTTCAGAACTTCTAAACACCAAATAATGCATGCGTAGACTGTGGTTTAGGATGTATGAAATTGGCATTTCCGCAGCGAGCACTGGCACTGATGTTCCACCGCCTGTATTCTCATGAGAAAATGGTTTGAAAATTTCCACTTCTGTTCACTACAGCACTGACGCAGGCTTTGTTGGCAATTTTACCCTGTAGGGTGCAGAATTCTTCCCCCCCTTAGCGGATTGTGAAAGGCTGCATCTTCTTTGTGGCAACTGTCCTCAGTTTTCTTCAGACTCAGAAGACAAAGCTGAGCAATCTCTGGTCAACATTTTTGAGGTACTCTTCCTAACACGAAGGCTAGATGCATACTTCAGGAGAACATGTTACCAAACAATAATACATTAAAAATACGCCCCTGTTGGCTTATTACGAACAGAACCCTAATAAGTACAAGTCAAACCTTCAGAAAAACAAAAACAGAGAAGACTGGCAGGCAGTATTCGCTAACCCGCTGGTATGTCATTCTTGAATGCCAAACGGCTCTGTAGAAAACGATTCCCACCAAGTCTCTGTCTTACAGGAATCAGCAACACCGTGGCATGGATGATAGCATGCAAGTGGAAAGTGACTGTGCAGCACAGACTGATACGTTGCGTTGCCTGACGCAATGAAGTGCCACGCCCGTCTATGACTCTTTGCAACTCGGGCTCCTCCATCTCGGGCTGACCCTCTGCAGGATGATGAATGGGCAGATCCGGGTGCCGAGCTTCTGCTTCTCACTGCCCTTGGCATGCAAAGGGCCAGTATTCTTTTTTTGAGAGAATCATAGAATCATAGAATGGCCTGGGTTGAAAAGGGCCATAATGAACATTTAGTTTCAACCCCCCTGCTATGTGCAGGGTCGCCAACCACCAGACCAGGCTGCCCAGAGCCATATCCAGCCAGGCCTTGAATGCCTTCAGGGATGGGGCATCCACAACCTCCTTGGGCAACCTGTTCCAATGCGTCACCACTCACTGTGTGAAAAACTTCCTCCTAATATCTAACCTAAATCTCCCCTGTCTTAGTTTAAAACCATTCCCCCTTGTCCTATCACTGTCCACCCTCATAAACAGTCGTATCCCCTCCTGTTTATAAGCTCCCTTCAAGTACTGGAAGGCCGCAATGAGGTCTCCCAGGTGCCTTCTCTTCTCCACGCTAAACAAGCCCAGTTCCCTCAACCTTTCTTCACAGGACAAAGATGACCCCAGGAACTGGATGCTGCTGAATCTTGTCGTCAAATGAAGTGATGGGCTTCGAGAAACAGCAAGGCTGTAAATCAATCAGATTCCTCTTTCAGGGGAAACAGTGAAAAGAATAAACAAAGCAGCAGGAAGTGGTTATGTAAGAGGTGCATCCTTTTTAACCTTGCAAAAAGGAAGCTTAATTTTCTAAACAAATGCAGGCTCCTTCTTACCTACGTAGATATTCCAGAATTCCTCCTACGGGTTGGTGTGGCACAAGGGAAAACAAAAGAAAACAAAGAGTTAGATGAGAATTACTGTATTCAGTTCTTCAGGAAAATATCAGAGCTTTCATACAGAGGATACAAAAATTTAATTTACAGACAAACAGTGTCTTGCAGTCTGACATTGTCATTTAATTAATTAAAACCATCTGGTTTAAACCATCTATAGTGCTCAGCTCAAGAGAAACAGGTCTCACACACTTTTCAAAAATATCTAAACCTCCACTGAGATTTCTTAATGTCACTCACTCAGCATAAGGCTCTTCATTTCTTGCATAATTGTATCTTGCCCATGGTTTTGACTGAACTTCCTTACCTTCCCGCAATGTCAAATTTTCAGTTTCCTTCCCCTGCACCCCCATGGAGCAGGACCTCACAAATCCTGAGGTTTAAAAATATTTTGCCTGACTTCTGTTCTTCTGTCCCTCTCACTGAGGACTCAGGGTATGCTGCCTGCCCAAGATGGTCCCTTCCAGCTAGGTCTGGTCACCAGGTAGAACAGGCTGTGCTGGTTCTGCTATGGTTCAACCCTTACGCTTTGAAGTGCCCTGGCGATGCACCCATGACTCCCCACCCAGTTCACCTCAGGGCCACTCTAAAAACATTCTGGCCAGCAAGTAACACTACAGTTAAATGAATCTGGCCTTGACTCCAGTTTCAGGGCTGTTCCACATACAGCCAATGTTCCCAGTTTCCCTCCACCACCAAGTCATTTCAGTTTTCATGTATTACTTCTTCTGCTGACCCTCGTTCCCATACTTTCCCCATCTCTGCAGGCCTCCCTTCAGCTTGGGCACTGACTGCACTTCTAGCTAAAGTTAAGCACCCTCCAGGGTAGGGAAGGTGACACAAAAGTCACACACAAAAACCTCATTCCATGTGGGCAGCTTAACATAAAGAACTGTCCTCAGTACATGTTCTGTCAATTCAAACGCGGGAAAGACAGCCACAAAATGATATAAGCCCTGTAAAACTTCTTGGGATAAATATGGAAAAATATTCACACAAAGTTCCACGTCAGTATTTGCCACCTCAACCTTCCATGGGGTCTCCAACTAAGAACTCTTGAACATAAGTCATGCTGCTCAGCTATGCCACAATAGAAAATAGTTCTACTATAGAGAGTACCAAATTACTTAAAGGTCAAATACCTCATGATGGCAATTAAGCAGATCAGAACAGGTAAAAGAACAGTCTTTAACGTGGGGTGACCTTGCAAGAGATAAAAGATGTCTGTTTTTGTATGTGTATGCGTATGCCTTAGCATTTCCAACCACAATCAAAATCACCATCTATTCTTTGTGGAAAGTGATTGACAATAACACTTGTAAGTTTTGGCTCATAATACATCAATACTATTTTGTAAACATGAAATATGTAGGCCTGTGTTTCATATTAGCTCATCCTTACAGTTTTCTCATTGTCTTCAAAGGCTTCTCTTGCCTCTTCTTTTGAGCAGCGCTCCTCATTGCATTCTCTTTCAATATTGCCTTGCTTCATTTCTTCTAAAAAAGAGTTGGCACGTTTTGTTCTTTCCAAGAACTTGTCGGCACTTTCTTTCTTGATGAACACTAGACAATAGAGAGAATGGTACAATTACTGGGTAACATCTGGTGGTGGTAACAAGTCATCAGAAATAAGTGAAGAAAGAAAAACAAATCAGACCTTCTCACCACACTACCCGTAGGCAACATCACTGGTCATGTCAGCCCTCACGCAGATGGGATCTCAGGATCTCTGTGAGATCAGTAACTCCAAGACAAGCCAGAGGCCTGCAAAATTCTGTCCTTCCGCTGTTAGTCTTGAGAATAAAATGTGCAGGTTGCCGCCGCGGGTTTACAATTCTGTTGCTCCTGCTCTAGACTCCAGCCTTGAACAGAATCACTTGCACTGCCACGGTGAAGGTGAGGGAGGCTGCAGTCCCTGATTTGGTTTTAAAGCTGGCAACCAGGCAACACCACTGGCTGCTCTGGAGACACGTGGTCCAGAAAACAAACACCACACAAACAGAAGATGCAGCAATTTGCCAGCATGGGGATCTATTGGCAGATGGGAACAGCTGTTTCGCAGTCCCGCTTCCAGAAAAGAAACAGCCCACGTGTGAGATCTACTGCCCTGCACCACCACCACAAACCCCAGTGTGATGCCCTTGGCTCTTTCTTCCCACTTAACAACCGTCTTTCACAGTGTTATTGCCTTACTTCTAAGTCTGCAAGTACAGCCAAGGCAGCTGTATTCAAAGATTTAAAAATAGCATTCATCAAAATGAATGTCAGCTTCAGCATCTGACGAAAGTACAGCTTGAGTTCAGGCTGCTGGGTCGTTTTACTTTTTGAAAGCTTGATGTCACAGAGCACAAAACCTGCTGCCTCAAAGTTCAAGATGCAGGTCACCGATGATTTCATGGAAGGTTCAGAAGCGGTTAAACTCAGCTCAGCCATTTGGCTGCATGAGCCACCGTGATACCCTGCAGTAACTTGTGCACATACTACCTGCCAGGAACAACAGAAGCAACACTGTAGTAACTAGATTACCGATTACCTTGTAAAAAGCATATATTTTAGGAAAGCTTGAGGATTCTGAAAGCTAGCATTCTAAAAACCTGAAACCTACAGAGGAAAAAGTACTTTCCAGTCACAGGGTGGAGTGTGGAAGGCAGCGCTGCAGATGGGACTTGAAAGCCTATGGGCTCAGTGGGCAGCTTGCATTGACCTCATGCAGCTCGATGCAGCAAAATGTGAATTAGCTGATCAGTAATCATACTTTTTGATAGCAGAGCCAAAATCTGCTAGTGCTGTTCGTACTGAGCAGCAGCACAGAGCCTATGTGTACTGTGGTGTTCCACTCGCTCCGAGGAGGCTCTGCGCCAGAGGGCTACAGCAATGCTTGTGACTTTTAGCTCAGTAACAGTCAGCTCATTCACCCACTGCCTCACTTGTCCTTAAGTCCCTCTCTGCAGCGCAGGACACTGACAGGATGCAGCCGGTAGGGTCAGTGCCACTGTACTCCTTTGCCTCCACATCACTGCTGCATGAGGATGTTTTGGTAAACTTGAACTAGCCGATAAACGTTGTCAGAGCCGAGCTTCCTGCCATCCTGCCTTCTTCGAAAACACAGAGGAGCTCCGGCTGTTGGTCAGCTCAAGTAGGACACTCCAGCAGCTGGCTGAGGTTTTACCTTACTGTAAAACCCAAGCAGGCTGACTCACTGAAGGAAGAGTCAAAGCCCTCGGAGAAGCCGCCCGGTGTGGCTTTCTGCTCTCAACTTTGATGTTGACCCTCGCAGCACAAACAGAGGCAGGACGCGCTCGCTCCTAAGCCCCAGCCCGCGGCCAGGGGCAGCCGGCAGAGCCCGAGAACGGGAGCTCGCCGCGCTCGGAAGGCAGCCGTGCTCCCAGCGACGGCAGCCCCGTTCAACAGGGGGGGACCCCCGTGGTTAAATCCCAGCGGCCATCTTGCGGCACCCCAGGTGCCCCCCGGCCGCTCCCCGCCCCGAGGCTGCTCTGCCCCCCGGCAGGACTCGGGTTGCCCCCTCTTGGGGGTGACAGCCCGGTCTGCCCGCTCCTGGGGGCCGCGGCCCCCGCTCCCCTCACGCACCGCCCGCGTGCGGGAGGCACTTTCCAATGCGGGCGCTTCCGCGGCAGCTCCCTAAAAACTGTGAGGAGGGTACCCCCTCCTCGGCCCGGACGCCCCCCAGAGCCGCCCCTTACCGCCTCCTTCAGCCCGGAGCTCGTCCGGCAACGCCGCGCAGAGCAGCAGGAGCAGCAGGCGGCCGGCCATGGTGGCTCGGGATGGGCACCGCGACGGGACGGGACGGGACGGGACGGGAAGGGACGGAGCCTTCACCCCCGGGCAGGCAGAGACTGCGGCGGCGTTGCTTCACCCTGCCCAGAAATAGCGGAAGCGCCCTGGAGGGGGGAAAGCCGCTGTGGGATTTCTCAGCCGGGGGGTGGCCCGATTATGAGTCTTTCTCTTTCTTTCTTTTTTTTTTTTTTCCTAATTTATTTATTTTAGGAAGCCAGCTTTTTTAATCACTTTTTTCTTCTTTTTTCTTTTTCTTTTTTTCTTTTTTTTTAAAGGAAGAGGTTGGGAACAAATCATCAGCTTATTGAGCAAGGCTGGCCTTACCCAGCCTTGTGCCGGCCAGGTGTGGGGCTTGGTGTGATGCTGAGGGGTGGCCCGTGGCAGCCCCACTCCCTGTTGCTGCCACCCAGCACCTCCATGCTTCACACAATACTGCTCAATGCTGGCTATGTTGGCTTTGCCACCCTGTGGCCCCATGTGGTGTGGCACAGAGATCCCTCACCCATGGAGATGGCTCCCAAAACTGGCCTCTGTCTCCCTGTTTTGGGGGGTTTCCCAGTGCTGTGCCCAGTGAGGTCTCCTTGCTGCCACAGCGTGCCTTCCATCAGTTGTATGAGCTTTAACAAGACCCAGTGCTGCACTTGGGTCACAACAACCTCAGGCATTGCTACGGGCTTGGGACAGAGTGGCTGGAAAGCTGTGTGAAGGAAAAGGACCTGGGGGCGTTGGTTGACAGCTGGATGAACATGAACCAGCAGTGTGCCTAGGTGGCCAAGACATCATGGCTTGTAGCAGAGATACTGTTGCCAGCAGGAGCAGGGTGATAATCATCCCCCTGTACTCTGCACTGGTAAGGCCGCACCTGAAGTTCTGTGTTCAATTCTGGGCCCCTTGCTACAGGAAAGACGCCGAGGCTCTGGGGCATATCCAGAGAAGGTCAACAAATCTGTGAAGGGCCTGGAGCACAAGTCTTGTGGGGAGCATCTGAGGGAACTGGGATTGTTCAGTCTGGAGAAGAGGAGGCGCAGGGAAGACCTTATGGCTCTCTGCAACCCCCTGAAAGGAGGTTGCAGTGAGGTAGGGGTTGGCCTCTTCTCCCAGGTAACAGTGATAGGACAAGAGGGATTTGCACGAGGAGAGGTTCAGGTTGGATGTTAGGAAAAACAGCTTCTCAGAAGGAGTGGTGAGGCGCTGGCACAGGCTGCCCAGGGAGGGGTGGAAGTTGCCATTGAAGAACTGTGTGCATGTGGCACTGAGGGACATGGTTAGCAGACATGGTGGAGATGGGTTGGGGTTGCACTAGATGATCTTAGAGGTCTTTCCAACCTTAACGATTCTATGATTCCATGATTGTTTACACAGGCTGTTATGTTACAAATATGCATAACTCTTGGCTTTGTTGTGCAAAAGCCATGCCACACAGCCATTTATACTGGATGGATGGTTTGTCTGCATTTTGCCCTTTTTCTGCAGGATGACTCGTTCATAAATATCAATATTTAGAGTAGAGAAGTCCCCCAGTGGAGCCTGTAAAATCAACAGCTATTTCAGCTTGAGGGGCCTAGAGGGATGATTTTGCAATGCCAGGTCCCTTGTCTTGGTGAAAATGAGACTTGATTTGCTGGCTGCTGCCCCCAGTCACCTTTCTCCTGGGAATTTTCCTGATTATTATTGTTTTTTTTTTTATATTATTTGTTTTGCATGCTGCTTCTGCTGGCATAAATGCTTTCCTTTTCTTATTTTATTTTATTTTATTTTATTTTATTTTATTTTATTTTATTTTATTTTATTTTATTTTATTTTCTCTCACTCACAAGGGGTCTTGTTATGTCTTCTTATTTCTTTAGGTATAACCAGAACCTCTGCGGTGTGCTTTCATACTGTAAGACCTCATTTCCCAGGTCTCTGGAATTTGCAGCTTTTCCCATCTCAGTTCTTAAAAGAGTAACCCCCCCCATTCCTCTATGTCAGTAACACAGATTATGGGATGTTTGGTATCACATGTACCATAGAATGCCAGCATTCTCCCCCAGTACTAGACCAAAGTCAATATTAAGTGTCCTACATGCTGATGAGCCTTTGTGATTAATCTGATATTCGGCATGATTTGAAAGAATCCAAATTTTATGGAAAGGCAGATTTAAGATTAGCTCTGTGGTATTCTTCATCACTCATAAATGTATTGTTAATAGCCTTACTGCAATAATATTTAGTGCAAGAAGACTAAAATCAAGTTTTCATAACAGACCCATAAATGTGGAATTAATCTTTTCCCAGCTTTCTTGTCCTGAGGATGCTCTACAATTCCTCCTTCTCAAATCCACCTGTTGGGACTGCAAGAGAGAGTTTCTTCACCATAAGCTAAAAGAAACACTATTTCTCTTCTGCTGTTGCTTCATCATATTGCAGGACCTATCAGCACAGGAAGTTGTGAAAGCCCAAAGTGTAAACGTGTTTAAAGGAGATTGCACACATGTATGGCAAATGGGTTCATTCATGACCATTCAGACTCATGCAACTTCTTGCTCAGGAAGTCTGTACATCATTGATTACCAGCAGCCACGATGGCAGCACAAGGAGGGATCGTGGTGTACTCAACATGTTACTGACAGTGTTTCTCAGCACCAAGCTTTTCTGTTACCAGAAAATGGGTGAAGAATGAAAGGGACTCTGAGTCTGGTTTGATAGGGCCTTTCTGTGGCCTCTTGACATGACATTCAAGTTTACAATATCAAAGTTATTTTATGTATTCAGGCAGGCGTTAGGCTCATTTAAAATGGTGAACAATATCACATTTACCACGTGTCTAAGTTAATGGAGGAACGCTTCAGTACAAAAATGCCACAGAGGGATGGAAGGAAAGGAAACGCTCTGGTTCACTGCTGTCATTCCATGTGCCTCTTCAACCAGTTGATGTATCTGGATACCCTTGTGTACACCCCGTAGCTGCCTTCAACAGCACAACCCTTTCCCCAGCTGACAATCCCAGTCAGAAACCAGGTGTTCTTGTACTTTGTAGCGTGAGGTCCACCACTGTCTCCCTTGCAGGAGTCTTTTTTACCGCTCAGGTCTCCTGCACAGAACATATTCTCGGTGATGTTCAAATTAGCCTGCTTTTCACATTCTTGTGTCTTTACACGGGGCAAATGAACTCGCATCAGAAAAGTAGAAGTAGCCCCTCCATCTAGTAGCCGTCCCCATCCGCTCACCATTGAGAACTTAATGGAGGACAGCTCGTACACTGCAAACCGTTTTTCAGGCAAACATATTGGCACAACGAAATCGGTGAGATTCACGGGTGTTTCCAGCTTCAGGAGGGCAATGTCATGATTGACTTGTCCAATGGTGTATTCTTCGTGCCTGATGATCTTGCTAACTCCACTTTCTTGCTCAGTTTTCTCAGCAACTTTTACTGAGTATTCACCTGGAAAAGTTAATGATTGCAGGTCACGTTGGCCAGAAACTGGATTCCTTGGGAGTTCGTGGGTGGATGCAGAGATTTCTAGTCTGGCACTTTTTGTTTTTCGCTGTGGTTTCTCAGAAGGAGAAATTAAGACAACCACAGCTTGATAACATGGGGGAAGGGAGATACATACCCAGCCTCACCCGGAGCTGTTTGGAATGAGCGTAGTCCAGGCAATGAGCTGCAGTCACCACCCACTCTGGTGAGAGCAGACTACCCCCACATTTCCCTTTCTGATCCTGTATTATAAGGGCCTGCCAACAGAAAGCAAGTTTTTGACCTGAATCTCAGTAGAGTCCAGTTTTATATTGCTTCCTTCTGTCATCGTACGCAACTGTGTTTGAGAATACTATTCTGATTTTGCAGAGAATTTAAGAGGGAGGAGTTTTCCCATCAACATTTTCTCCATTTTTTTAGCATAGATCCTGTGTATTTTGGCCAAAGGTGTATCCTTAGGTAAAATTCTTAGCAGTGTGGTTAATGATGAAGGGATCAGGAGGCAGAGGAGTTTGTGTTACCACTCAACTCCTAGGAAAACAGGCATTCAGAACAAGGCTGAGATGTGCGATGGAAACAGGTAGAGCTGCTGGGTACGGATGATTTGCCCAAACCTCACACTTTCAATGCATTTCAACATAACGCATTTAAAATACTGAATATAAGATAACAGCTTCACAAGAAAAGCAGCAATGACAAAAATAAATATTTGTGGAAGACTCACTTGCCATGGACATTCACCCGGAGGACAGGTGACACCACCTACTATTCTCCCCTGAGCAGTTGTATTCTTTTTTGCCAGCACTGGTATCGTTCCACAAGGGTATTTCACTGGGAAAAAAAAAAAAAAGAGTAACAAGTGTGATTTCATTGCACTGAATTCACAGCAAACCATCTCAGACTGATTCTTATGAACATCTTCAGTGGAGTTTTCTTAGCTGAAAAACAGGTTCGTGGTGTGGGAGCATGGGCTCTCAGAAGTCACCCAAAGCAGCTCAGCAGGCGTGTAGTTTTTTTGTCTGCCAACAGCCAGATATGGTTTCATATTAACATATTCATATACCGCCACCATGTCTTCTGCTATGTCTCTAAGTTTGCTTCTGTTTGGGTCATCTTTAATTCTTCCAAACTTCACTTATCAGTCAGAAGTCCTTCTATAGCCTGAGCATGCATGTGAAGATTGGCAACAATTGAGTCTTGAGCAAACCTGCTTCTGAGCCACAGTGCAGAGGAAACCATGGTGTTTTGTATACAACCTTCACACAACAGACGCAAAGAGCCTGTTGCTGGAATTTTGGAGTGCCAGCTGTGCTGTAACTGAACACACCATCCCTCACGTCCAGCAATCATTCTGCAGTAACACTGTGATGAGAAGTGCTCTCACTCTGCCATTTTGGGAGCCATGGTTCTGAGTTGAATACATCCCCATGATTTTGTAGCAGCCTCCAGGGATGGGGCACCACAGCTTCTCTGGGCAGCTGTGCCAGCACCTCACCGCTCTCTGAGTGAAGAATTTCTTCCTATCATCTGATCTAAATTTCCCCTCTTTTTGTTTAAAACCACTCCCCCTTGTCCTATCACTGTCTGCCCATGTAAAAAGTTGGTCCCCCTCTGTTTATAATCTTCCATTAAGTACTGGAAGGCCTCCATAAGGTCTTCTCACAACTGAACAAGCCCAGATCACTCAGGCTTTCCCTATAGGAGAGGTGCTCCAGCACTCTGGCCATCCTCATTGCCTCCTCTGGACCTGCTCCAACATCTCCACATCCCTCCTGTGCTGGGGGCCCCGGACCTGGATGCAGTAATGCAGGTGAGGCCTCATGAGCTTTGCATTCTCGCAGCACGCAGTCGGCAATATTGGTATTTTGGCTCCAAGTAGGCATCAACAACAAGTGCATCTTCCTCTCTTTATGCAGGCAAAGATGCACTTTAAGGCCAATGGGGCATATCAAATTCTTTGCTCTCAGCTTTTCCAAAAAGCTGCTTCCCCATCACGTGGCATTGCAGAATCTGCTAATAAGGGATAAGCACATTACCAGTATTTCTTTTTTTCTTTTTTTAACAGAATTGCTGTTGTTGAGAGCTGGGCTGTCATTATCAGTTCTCCGCATGATTGCTCCATTGCTGCATGTGTGTGGGGGCTCTGCCCTCAGAACTGCTTCTTTAGCCCTGAGCACGTGCTCCCTGCAGCTCTGTCCATTATGTGTGCAGCCCCGGGGGCCTCCTTTTCCCCTCTAATAACGTAATTGAAGGAGGCACCTGCAACAGAGTTAGGTGCCAGCTTAGGTATTGGGAAAACAATGAACTTGTGCTAATGGAGTCCCAGTAAGCATTTACCTTGTTGGAAGAGTGAGAGAAATATCTATCGGTACTGCCTAGAGCAACACCAAGTGTGTTGGTCCTACTCAATAGGAGGAAAAACAGGAAAAAAGAATGGGTTTTCAGATTTTTCTTCGTTTTTAATAGGCTTCTTCCTCTCTTGGCTCCTGCGCTGAAATAAATATGGTCATAAAATTGATAGTCATGAATTCTCATGGATTGCAGATCAGTGCGAAATCAGCACTGCCCCCAAAATCATCACATGCACTCACAGCATGTGTGAGCTAGAACAGAAGAAAATGGACTTGTGAGCTGCAATGCCTCTCTGATCACCTGAGACCCCTCAGCCTGACCCCGATCCCTGGGCACTGCTGCTCTGCTCTCTTCATCCCACCCGGCCATGGGTTGTGCCTCCACTGCCCAGGTCTTGTCCATGGAATGAGTGGTGAGTGCTGCCCAGAGAACAAACAGGGCTTGGCCCCAGGAGTTCAGATGTTAGAAGTCAAATGCCCCATGTCTCACAGGAGGGGACTTTTGGGGGCAAGAAGCGGGGGGTCCAAAGGGGCCACCGGTTGTTGAGGGCCACGCTCAAGAAGATGTCCTGGAACGCAGTCTGCATGCATTGAACCCCTTCCAGTGGTGGCCACAGACCCAATTCAGCTGTCTCAGGTGGAGGCTCAGCAGATCCCACCAGTGCTTTGGTGGGTGGGCTCAGTGCACACGCTTTCCATACTGCTTCTTTGGGGTGCTTCAGCAGAAGCCCAAACTACCGCTCTATGCTCTGCCCTAGAAGAAGGAGTGGGGAGCTGGCACCTATACATGACACCTCTCACCTCCTAAGGTGTAGGGAGTTGAAAAGTTCTGTTGCAGGGGTGGCTCAGACTTAGTGTGGGGCGCGTGGCATCCTACCTTGGGGAATGCAGGACACTCCATCACTCGCTAAAGCGTAGCCCTCTGCACAGAAGCACACTCGTTTTTCAGACTGCTCGTCAGCACAGTACTGCTCACAGCCGCCGTTGTCGTAAATGCACTTCAGGTCCTCGGCCACAGCTAAAGGCAGATAAAGAGCATTAAGGTTTCTGAAGGTGGATTTTGGTGCTTCACACGGTCGAATTACAGCTTGAAACGTCGACAGGGAAGCAAGGCAGCCAGGCAGGTTTCATGTGCAGCAACTGCATCAAAAGCTGCTGCTGCTTGGCAAAGCCCTGTAGGAGGAGCTCCAGGGACAAGGGAGGAAGAGCCGCGCTCAGGATGCATCTGTAGCTCGGCTCTCATTTCACTCAGTGCATCATGCTTCTAAGCCAAAGCAACTTCAGCTCTTGGGTAGGAAAAAGCTATCCTTCTTTTCTCTCAGCTGGCTCAAAATAATTGCAGGATGAGAATTACATTGGTGCCGAGCAGTGCCCAGCTGGTTAAAGCCATCAGTACTGGTTACTCCTGCACATCTCAGGATGCGTTCGAGTTAGCAACGATGGTTTAAAGTGGTTAAGCCACACCAGTGCTGACCTGTTTCACAGCTTTTGCCCTCGTACTCCGGAGGACAGCGGCAGACGTAATCCTGAAACTGGTCATCGCAGCTCCCTCCGTTCTGACAGGGGCTGGAGTCACACTGGTTGGGGTCTGCAAAAACAGGCAGCGTCAGCCCGGGTCACGCGAGGAACGGAGGCAGTGGGAGCATCACTGCAGCTGCGAGGAAGCATGGGGTGCTCCTACCAGAATAGATGTGCCAGAACTCTTTCTGGAAGAAAAAGGTGAGAGATTGAATTAAAGAAGTCGCTCAGATGAAGCCCTACGGCCCCTGTAGCATAGGGTGTCTCGCAGACCGCCACAGTGGTGCCACTTTTGCTGTTATGATCAATGAAAAGGGACATCCGTAAAATACTGTACGTTATTTTCCACATTCTACATTACTTTCATGCCAGCAGACAAGGGCACAGTGTAATACACACTGATAAGTCATACATCAGTAACCTACGTTATATATAGGAGTGTGTGAATATAGGAGGTGGGAGGGACTGAAGCAAACACTGCGCAGTGCAGTGATTGAAGGGATTGTCAGACTTGGGATTACTGGGATTACTTGGGATTACATAGAATCCCAGAATCAGAAGGGTTGGGAGGGGCCTCTGGAGATGATCCAGTCCAATCCCACTGCTGAAGCATGTTCCCTGCAGTAGGTTGAGTGGGAAAATGTCCAGGTGGGTCTTGAATATCTTCATAGAAGGAGACTCTGCAACCTACCTCTCTGGGCAGTCTGAGATAGCTTAGAGAGAATCCACCTTCCCACTGCCCCCCAACATGGCTCTTTTTTTTCCCCTCATGATTTGAAGAGTCAAAGCACACCCTTGAACAGTGGAGAGCCCACCTGCCCAGCCCTGCGTTACTTACTGTCCTCTCATCATCACGGTAGATCTCTCTTGCTTCCTCAAATGAACACTTTTCTTCTATGCATTCTCGCTCTAGTGACCCCAGCTTTATCTCTTCAAAGAAGCTATTGGCTCTTCTGTGCCTTTGAAAAATGCTGTTTGCCTCTTCCTGCTTTAAAAAGACTGCAAAACATTGGCATGTTGAGTTGGTCGTATGTCTGTGCACTCCAGAAAGAAAGGGCGGGGAGGAGGATTTCCTCTGAAAGCTTTTCTGCTGTTTATGAGAAGCTGGGAAAATACACACAGCCCTTCCGAGCCTCCCTCCTTCCTCTGGTGTGCTTCCTGGCATGTCAGGTGACGGCACTTAGAACCCACAGAGCCCAGAGCTTATGAGAAAATGGCATAGTATCCCAGTGTTGTATGTCGGTGACTCCTAAAGCATCATCACACATGATAGAGTAGGTCTCTACATGTGCCATGAAGTTTCTTCAAATTCTGGCAGCTGAGAAGCATTTTTATCTAGGTTTATCTAGTACTGATGGATGTACGTGGCAACACTCAACTGTCCTGTACTCACTATGGCAAGCCACTTGGTGATGGGTCAGGCAGTCAGTCCCCAGTGCTCTGTTCCTCAATGGTTTTGTCTCAAAACCTTTCGCACTTCCACAAAACCACAGAATGGCTGAGGCTGCCAGAGCCCTCTGTGTCCCTGTGGTCCACCCCCTCTCCAGCAGAGCCACCCAGAGCAGGATGCCTGGGGCTGCTGGAGATCCCCAGGGAGGAGATCTCATAGCCTCTGAGCAGCCTGTGCCAGCGCTCTCTCTCTGCACAATGCAGAAGTGCTCCTGGTATTCAGAGGGATCCACTGCATTACAATTTGTGCTCATGGCCTCTTGTCCTGGCACTGGGCACCATTTAAAAGAGCCCAGCTGCATCCTCTGTGCACCTTCCCTTTGGCTATGTACAGATATTGATGAGATCCCCCATGCCACCTCTTCTCCAGGCTGAGCAGCCTGAGCTCATTCAGCCTCTCCTCGTGGGAGAGACGCTCCAGTCCCGAATCATTCTAATGGCTCTCTGTTGGACGCTCTCCAGTATATCCAGGTCTCTTGTACTGACGTGCCCAGAACTGAGCCCAGCACTCCAAATGTAGCCTCACCAATGCTGAGCAGGGCACACTGCTGACTCATGTTCAACATGGTGTCCACAAGGGCTCCTGGGTCCTTTGCTGCAGAGCTGACTTCCAGCTGGGTACCTGGGGCTGTTTCTCCTTCATGTGGTTCCTATCAGCCCACCTCTCCAACCTGTCGAGGTCCCTCTGAATGTCAGCATGACCCTGTGGTGAATCAGCAACTCCTCTCAGTTTTGTGCCACCTGCAAATTTACTGAGGGTGCACTCGACCCCATTGTCTGGTTGGTTAATGAAGATGTTAAACAGGACTGGAGCCAAAGATGACTCGTGGGGTACTCTGCTTGTACCCTTTCAACCTGCAGGTGGGATTTCCTTGCCACTGTTTGGCCACAATTACAGAACCAGTGCTTTAATATAACTTTCTCCATTTCCTTCTGTAAAACATCTACACTGAGGTACACGGGAAGGCAGGACAATGCCCTCTGCATTGCCTGCTGGAGCCTGTGCTTGGCTCCCTCCTGCTGCCAGTCCCACAGACTGCAGCCATGGGGCTCTCCTCCCTGTGTGGCACTGCTGTCCTTTGAGACAACACTGGGGACAAATGCTCAATAGAAAACGTCAGCAGAACTCACTTCCTAAAGCTGCATCTGCTCCCAGCTCATAGAAGCGTGCTGATGGCACATCACAGGACAGTGAGCAAGAACTCTGCAACGCACTTTTGCTCCATGTAATACACAGTGTACGTCCTGCAATAGAACTTACTTCACTTTGCATTGTGTTTTCCCTCCAGGTCAGCAGAGAATCCTGGAGCTTGGTGACAACAAGTTACAATTTCTGTGCTTGTCACTATTTCCCCTCCAGCTGTGGGTAGATTCAGGGATTCAGGACAATGTCTCTGTCCTGCCTAATCCCTGGGACATTGCCCACTGCAGGACCCCCAAGGAAGGGAGCTGCCTCCTGCCTGCCGGGGGGTGTTTGTTGGATGATGAGCAAAGTTGTGGTCATTTTCAACGTATTTCAAAGTTATCTGAAGGGTTAAACTACTGTGTGGCATCCACTTCATTTATCACAGGATGTTCATAAACATTTGTCCATCGTAGGAATGTCAGCTGGGTTGTTCTGCTGAGATCAAGCTGGGCTGTGTGCATTTAGTATGATTTTCTTTAAGGGCTTATATTTAACTTCACATTGCGGATACACTGCATACATATCAGCCTACATACAGACCCCAAGAGGGCAATGTGCAAGGTTCAGCGATAGTGGCACCCTCCCACTTCCATTTCTATGTCCTCCGCTTATTTACATTGGAACATTTTAGACTTCAGTGTATTTCTTCCAGCCCTGATCATCACAAGCTGAGAGACCTGGTCGGTGGACACCTGAGAACCACCAAGCACTGGTTCTGCTGCATTCATCTAGATGCTGTTTTTCAGACGCGCACCGAAGCTACCATAGAGCTGCTGCTTCACTTCCTTTTGCTGCTTCACAGCGCCCTTCCCCTCTCTCATTTCTTGCCAGCTGAGTGCCAGGCTATCGGTTCTCTGCTCTGCAAAGTCCCACAGCTCAGTAGAAATCACAGCAGCTCCAGGTGCTTCCCCTGTGGGCAGCTGACCTGGTTGCAAGAGACACGGAGGAGCGTGGAAGGAGTTTCCCTCAGCTGGCAGAACAAACACACGGCTGCCATCACTGAGAGCAAGCGAGAGCCTCAGGATAACTCACAGGACAAAGGTTTCTATGTGCAACAGTGGAGAGCTCTGCTGCCGGTGAGCTAACTGCAGCTATACCCTGTGACATACCTGCTTCCAGAGAAGGAGGAACCAGCAGCGGGAAGCAGAGCAGCAAAGCCACGCACTGCCTGGAAACCATGCTGACCCCACAAGCCGGTGTCCTGGTGGAGTATTGACACTTCAGAGCAGGCTGTTGGGCCAAAGGGCTCAGCCTCCAACGCTGGGGGCCAGAGGAGGAGCCGGAGAGTCATGGGAACCGCAACGATCAGGGCGAAACACGAGGCACAGCCCGCAGCCTGCCTGTATGGGGAACTGCTGTTGTGCAAAGGCTGTGCAATAGCCTTTGCACGGCCTTTAGAGAGGCCAGGCCCCACAGCCGCCTCGCAGAGAGCCAGGCACAACCTCTCAGTGCTCCTCAGGACCAGCAGTTGCTGACAGCCAGCTTTTCCAATTTCCCAGTCGCCATTGGAAACCCTGAACTTCTGACACTAATGAACCAGCAAAACAAACCCTACACCAGTTTGCTCTAACTGCGTTGCCTGGCAAAATGTACCAGCTCACAGCCGATCCACATCTCGTTTTGTGGGCAACGATAGGGCTTTGAAGGGATGATCTGCAAGTAACGTTCCACCTGGGAAACAAGCAACCCTCAGATTTAGTGGAAATCAATTAGTGGCATCAGAGCAGAGAGCTAACAACTAGCTTAGGTAAATGTTGACTCAAGATAGTGGCAAGGTAAAGAGCTTGTTTGCCAGGCTGCCCTCCCCTCAGTGCGTGCAGGGAAGGGACTGTTCTGCTGCTTCTCTGCCAGGCTCGGCTGGGTTCCTCACAGCTGGGAGCAGGCCCTCCAGCTGCTCTGCACACGTGTTCCCATTGTTTGGTGGTGGCGCACACAGTGGGCATCCCGCTCTGAAACCTGCTTTTCTGAGGAGCATCCCGGGGGAAGGCTGCATCCCTGTCTATGTGAACACCACAAGCCTCCGTGCCTGAGGCCCAGCCTGGTCCCTGCCACCACCTTGATGATGTCTGTGTGGCTGGGCCCTATCCCATGGCAGTGTCACCACACCTGGCTGGTCTGCTCCTCTGCTGCCCGACGGCTGAAGGAGTGCTCCTTTCTTCTTCTGTTGGCTACCCACAAGCATGGAAGATTTCAGTTTTATTGTTTGAATATAGCAAAAAGCCACTGTTATTGCAGAGCCAAAGGAGAAGGCCAAGTGCTGGGAACAGCAGTCAGTCCACATGGTGATAGCCCTTTTTCCAGGAGAATTCCTGCAGTGGGATGTCATAGGTGTGGTAAGGATGCCCATGCCTGTGACAAGCGTCACTGGGGAGTCGTCTGGACTTCAGGTCGTTGTTACAGCTTTCACTTGTTTCACACAGGCCTATTCCCAAAGCTCAGCATATCCCTCACACTCACTTCACAGCTGATCTTCATGTGTGGTTTTGCTGTAGGCCATGAGAATCACCCTGGTGTCCCACTCAATAAATCTCACCAGCAGAGGCTTCAGCTTTGGCTTGTAGTTTCTGGGCATTTCCAAGAAAAATAATCCTTCATCCAACTAAAAGTAAGCATGAATTAAAGCAAACAGTCTTGCTGCCTGTGAGTGCTACTAGAATCAGGCTGGGGACAGCTGTTCAGAAAATGTTATTTAAGGCATTTTGATGTGGATCTGGAAGACATGAAGAACGGGTGCCTCAGAACGTGCCATTCCTTCTCCTTGATTTGTCTCGTGTTGATATTTGCCCTGTCAGTACTCGGTGATAATCTAAATGAAAAAACCCAACTCAGTTCTATTTCAGAAATACTCTGAGATTGCGTGAGTGGGCGAGTTATTAATTCCTGTTCTGTTGCACTAACCTACAAACTTACGAATATTATGCCACTAAGCTTTAAAGTGAATCATTCCCTTATTAGAGTGCAAAGGAGAAATTTCTTTCCAGGAGAGGACCACATGCCCATCTGCCTGAGCTCTATGCCTGCGTGCAGTATTACGCTCACAGGGATGGCACAGAAGATGGGGAGATGATACACGTTTAGAGACTTTTTTTTTTTTTGTGACCAGCTCCGAATATGAGTGGCTATTTCAGCACCAAACTGGCTCACCTCCGTTAAAACCCTTCAGAACAGAAATGCAAACATCCATCCTTGATTTTCTACCACCATCTGCTGGTAAAGGCAGCAGTGACTGCAGCAATCCTCAGGATAGATACAAATACCAAGTCTGTTTTAGCACAGCATTTCTTATCTGTAGACCCCATCCTGCTGTAGGGTCTCAGACTTGTAGGCATTGGGCCTTGGCTTGCCCCCACGGGGCTCAGAATCATGGAGCCCTGAGAGAGCTCCCTGCAGATTTCCTTTGCCCATTGGGCAGCTCAGCCTCTTGGTTTGAAAAGCCAAGGGCACTCCTCTACACCAGAACAGTGCTGACCCAACACAGGCTGCCCAGCCCCAGGAACAAATGTGGTCATCACCATGCAGGAGGAGACAGGTTTGGTTCTGGGAGCTGATCCAGCCAAAAACTGCTAGAAAGGGTCACAGAAGAGGGAGAAATAACTCCCCCTCCACCCCAAGTGTGAGCCCAGGAAGAAAACAGGGAGAGCTCATAGAACTGTGGCTGGCAGCTGGCAAGGAAAGTCTGTGCTCCAACTTCAAGCTGGTGATCCAAGATATACGGAACCCAGGATGAGCCCACAGTGTTTGTGATAGAAAATATTTACCAACAGAATTGAGAAGAAACGTCTCTTCCTACAGAGGTGGCTGTTACATTAACAGAAGTAGACAAAGGCAACCAAATCCTAATGAGAACTTAGTAGGATGGTGTAATCCTCAGCCCAAATCACCTCCTACCATGGCATGATGATCCTTAAAGCTCATGAATGCTCATGAACATACAAGAACCTTTCTCATTGCGTGAGGCATGGATACATTCAGTTTCTCCCTTCTCACCTAGCTTCAGTGGTGGCCAGACACCAGCCTCCAACCTGTTCCACTGAGGCCACACGGTCAAGAGGATTGCATACAGCAGGGAAGGAGCCACAGGACGTGCAGTACTCTCTTAAAACCCAGCAAGGGGTGAGTGCCAGTCTATTTTTTTGTATGATGCCCATAAGCAACTGTTGGACCATGATACAAAAATAAAGCACAGAGCATGTCTATATAAAGGCATTCAGCAAGAAGTGCTGACATTTATTCAAATTTTCATAATTACAATAGAGAGCTCTGACTTTGAACCTCTAAGCCACAACAGCAGTTAAAAAAGAAAAAGGAAATGGGTTCTATTAAAGTGCCATGACGTGGAGAAAACCATTGAAATAACGCAAATGAGCTGCAGTGAGAAATGAAAGGACAGTCTTATCCAAGCAATGACAGCAATACACAGGTAAATTATGTTACAGAATTTACAAAATAACTTACAAAAATGAAGATAAGCTGAATTTCATGCTGCCATCTCACTGTTAAATATCAGCCTAAGTATTCCCTATCAGCACAGTATCATATGGGATAATTAAAAGATGACCAGAGGATGTCTGTGTTGGAAAAGATGTCTGAAGTAAAACCCTGATCTGCATTTATATTGCAGTATTGCAAGAAACCTATGTATGTATGAATTGTAAAGTGACACATTCAGCAGCATGAAGACTATAAATACATCCTTTACATTGATACAGCATATCTACACATTTACATATCTACACGCACATACATACACAGACACACAAATGCACATACACACGTGCATAGATGTGTGCGTATACATGTGTTTCAATTTGTACTGACCGCAGTCAGCTGCTTCTTGATTGCATTTGGGTAGGGTTGCTTCTATAGCTCAGGACCAAGACCATTATTTAGAATCTCTCCTTCAGTTTCCTAAGCTATAGGCTCTAACATCTGAATTTCCAGCACAAAGATAGACTTCTGGGCTCAGCCATCAGAGAGAGGGTCCGATAATTAATAGCAGTTCCGACTGACATTGAAAAATTCTGCTCATAAAGTCTGTGATACTTTTAAGTAATATGGTATACAAATCAGGTAAAAGCCTATTTTTATAAGAACATTTGAAAGGCATAGGGGATTGAATACATTTCAAACATGCACACAATTCTGTACTGTAAGGACAAAGTGCACAGAACAGAAACAAGGTGATAATTCCTAACATTGGCTTACATGACACCTTGAAAAATAGAAAGTTTAGCACTACCTTCCCTTTAAGAAATTTATATTTGACAAATCTGACACTAATAAAGATTATTTTTCACCCACGTTCCGCTTTATAAGAAATTATGTCATTTCTGTCTCTTTGAATAAGTCTGTAACAAATACCATTGACTAAAAGTGCCTGGTTTCTCACCATTTTAAGTATTCCTGAAGATATGCTCTTGGTCCATAGTGAACTCACCACAGTTTTCTTTGCCTATAACTGCATGTTAACTGTTAGAGCTGAAGGTAACCATGAAATTAGTTTACTAAGAAATCATCTAGTGAATAAGAATATTTGTGTTTCATTGTGCACCCGTGTAGGGAAGACGACACTACTAAATTGCTAAGGCTACGTAAACACAGATCTTGGTGAAGAGATTGGTTGTGAGGCAAAATACTAAAAAAAACCCCCCCAAAAACAGCTATTCCATTGCATGAATTGCCAAAAGGTTGGAAAGGATAAAATGATTTCCTCTTCTGATGCTGTTATGGTCAGTGGATTGGTAATTTCTGCATCCATTTCCGAGGTGCAGAAGAGTATCCCAAGGACCCAAGAGAAATGGCTCACCAAACTTACTTCCTGGTGGCTGTAGGAGTCCCATTGACTGCACTGACTGAGGTACATCTGGGGAGAATGGGTATTTCGAGGAGGAGAAACTGTAAACTCCGATTTATTCTCCTCATATCTATCCTGTACAGTGATTGCTACGTTATTAGCTTACAGCAAGGATTTAGCACTGAACACAGTTTGCTCACATTCAGATTCCGGATGTTATGAAATGATACAGTTCTGCAGAAACCTGATTGTATAAATGTGTTTTATGCCAACACCTCTGCAGCTTCAAACTTCAGAGGAGAAGCCTCTACGATACCCTATTTCAAATCATTTAGTTTTTATTTACAACAACTTCACATTCAATGCACTTTTCACTACGATCTTCTGTGAGAATCTCTGAAAATCAGAGAAAACACTGAAAACCAGCAATTCAGAACAGATAGTTCTCTGATGGCCATCTCGAGTTTTGGATGTTGGGCTCAAACTCCAGATTTACTTTCCGTGGAGGTGAGGTGAAAATATGACATTAGCCCTTAATGTCTGAGAAGCTGGTGCTGCTGGCATTGCAGCTATCACTGCAACTTGATGACGTGCTCAAAGTGCTGGAAGCAGTGCCTGATTCTGGGAAAAAAAGAGAAAAATCAAAAGAAATATGGTTGTTGTTTTTCCACAGCTTTCTCCCATAACAGAAATCTTCAGATAAACAACCATTTATAGTAAGTAGCCTACCAGAGCTGCTCAAAGATTGAGCTGATTTTGAATTGCCTATGAGCATCAGCAGATTGTTTGCTGGGATCCAACCTTCTCTACCAGTGGTCAGATTCTTCACATACCTATAAAAACAAAAACAGAAGTCAAACTGCTCCATTCTCTGCCTTTAAAAGTTTTGCCCACAAAGCATCTGCCTTCCACACACAGTTCCGTGGATGAAGGTTCCAAAGAGATGTGCATACCAAAGTCCATCCTCCCCTTCACGAATCAGTTGAACTAGATCTCCACCTTTCACTGCAAATTCTTCAGAAACTCCTTTCTCGTAGTCAGACACAACTGTATATTTACCAGGAGTCTAAATGCACAAAAGGAGAAAACAAGTTATTTCTATTGAGTACTTTCAAAGTATGTTGCAGCTTTTGTTACAAAAATCAGAGCACTTTTCCCTGCTTCCTCCTCCTTGTGCACATACAGGCTGAAGACAGCACACATATGCGTTCTGAGGGGCAGCAAGACTTTGCTGTTCAATTATGTGCAAATTCAGCATATGAATTCTCACACCCGGAAAAACATCCCGTTACAATAATTAAGTAAAATCTCTACCAAGTAAAAGAAAAAAAAATCCCAAGGGGTATAAAATAAACCGGAGGATTAGTGACATGATGTAAGTGATGTAGTAGCTGGGTTTGTCATTGCTTGACTACGGCATAAGCAGCCCCGCTGGTCTACAGGCACACAAAGGCACCTTACTAAAATACAGGGCTGATTTAAGTAGTGGGATATTTCCCATTGCCCCAGGAGTTTTGCTCAGCTGACAGTTTCAAAGCAGGCACTTTTCTTCCTACAAGTATCAGAAACATTCCTACGTACTGTCACACTTCACAGTCATGTTTGCTTAGCTCAATAGGAAAGCATTTCTGGTTACCAGCTTCATCTCATTTCTCTCTCCTCCTCCTCCTCCTTCTTCTTCTGCATCCGATGAATTCAGCGGCTCCTCAGCACTGGACCAGCCGTCATTTTCTTCAGATGCATCAAGAGAATGAGACGTTTTAGCCCAACCTTGGGGAACGAACAGCCGACAGTTAATGTTTCAGCAGCATAACACTGAGTGGGAGAAGTGTTCTTCCCCCTGACAATCATCAAGTGATCAACATAACAGGAGGAAATCTTGACAGAGGGAAGTTGTTAGAGCCACTAGGTGAAATTCACAGCTGGCAAAAGGTTTTCATGAGACTAAGCAGATCTCTGGTGATGCACAGCAGTGAATTTGGCCCTTTGGATTTATGGAGATGGAAACAATGCAAATTCCCAACCAAAATAGTAGCTTTTTCTGCCTTACACAAACTTGAATGATAGAATGCCCCATCCCTGGAGGCATTCAAGGCCAGGCTGGATGTGGCTCTGGGCAGCCTGGTCTGGTGGTTGGCGACCCTGCACATAGCAGGGGGGTTGGAACTCTATGATCATTGTGGTTCTTTTCAACCCAGGCTATTCCGTGATTCTATAAAGATGCTCTTCCTCTTGGGAGGGCATAAAGGATGGGAGCATGTGTTTTGTGGGAAAAGGATGAGCACACATGGCTGTCACCCAAAACACCCTAACCAGGTTGGAACAAGGGATGGATGGGCATTCTGATGGGCGCTTGCAGCTGTCAAAGAACTCAACAGGAGTTGCAGGCACTCTGTACTTCACGTTATGAGCTGCATTGTCAGGTAAGGGCGTTCAGACTGACACAAGGATACTTTACTACGCTGAATCATCTCAGTGTTAAGTTATTGCAGCAAGAAACACAAGAACAATCTGCTGCCTGTCACTTATGGCCAAGTGTTCCTTTTTCTCTCTAAGGGTGAAGCATTTTGTGTATTTATGAGGCTGGATCATGTCCAAAGCTCACAATATCCTTTTCCAAATTAAGCTACAGTAAGTTTCACTAGCAGGGTGCTTTTCACTGAGGCCAACAGCTGCTAATACATGTGCTGAGCTTATAATGAAAAAGTCAGAATAAAAAGGACAAATAAACAGTTCCAAGTAATGGTTCAAGCCAGATAGTAACAAACAGAAAACTCAATGAAAAAGATCAAGAGGAAAAAGGAAAACCTCCCAGCCTTTAGTTAGCTACGAGTTAAGGTGGGAGAGCACCAGCATTTTTCCTTTTTCAGTGCACTTTACATTCGCCATCCAGCTGCTCATGCCAGGTGCATTAAGGCTAAAACAGTGCATCGTCAGAGTGAAGTCAAAGCAATCCAAGAAAGCACACTCAGAGCACACCAAACTGAGCAGGTCTTTTACCTCGCCTGCGCTGCTGGATGCCCTGTACAAGGCCAGAAGTACTGACCCACTTGGCCCTGTCCAGGGTCGAGAATGACATCTGTGAAGAAACTGAGTAATAAATTCCTGCTGTATTCCGTGCAAATTTCTTTGGAAACACACATCCTAGCAGAGCTCCCTATAAAGGCAGGAAACATAAGGAAATGGCAGTCCTAAGAAGAGCAAAGGCTATGGAGAAATGAGCAAGCTTAGGTTTCATGGTGCCAGTAAACCTGAGAAGTCATGAGCTGCTTCTCTCCAGAAACCAGCTCACTGGTTTCTTTACAAAGTAGGATCCATCCCCAGTGTATGATTTTGTCACTAATTCATTTTCCTTGAGCACACACAGATGTAAGCAGGTGCAATGCTGCCGTGAAAGGAAAGGAGTGAGAGGAACAATGTACTCCAACACTGAGAAGCTGAGAGCAGCATCTGGTACAGTCTCACCCTGAAATGGCCAAGACCACTGACTGCTCAACCCAGTTTGAATCATTGAGGAGGAAGCTAAGATGTCAGAAAAGAGATCAGAAGGTGCAAGACAGAAAGATGGAATTACTAAATACAGAGTTTTTGTGGGTGTCTGCCCTGGGATCACACTGCTTCCTGCTCAGACACTGAGTCGTGCTGCACAAAGTTTCTCCAGCACAGCAGCAGAAACAGCATCATCTCCACAGGTGAGAAAAAGATTAATGGCTGTGAAAATGCAGAGGAATGGAGGAGTGTAGGGCTCAAAACAGCTTAATCTTTAGAATAATATTCTCTAAGAGATGGCCATGGGAAAAGAGCCAGGAAGAGAGGGAATACTTGCAATGTACTCTTTAGTTACTTGATCTCAAGGATTTGTACTGAAGCCTTTGCCAATAGCCTTGCTAGTTAGGAATGGGTCATTTAAATGAAATGCTTTATATTCATTGCTTAGCTGTGGGTTGGGAGGACAGGAGGCAGAACGCTGCTACGGTTCAGCTACAGCATCTGGAGTTAACAGGGTGCTGAAAGCTGCTTTCTGTCACCCAAAAAAAGATGCAATGAGACTGACTTCAATAATACAGACCTAAAACGGAATACAGCAATGTATATTCCTTGGGGCAGTAATGATCCCCACTCTGACTAGAATAAATGACTTTCCTCCCCCCCACCCTCCTGTTTTTTTTTTTTTGTTTGTTTGTTTTGGTTTTTTTTTGAAGTTAAGCTCTCCCCACAAGGAGCAGAGCAAGGGGAGGATGCTAAGTGGAAAATCATGCATCTCATAGCCATTAGGTGCCATAGTTTTATTAACAACCAGCTTCTGGTTGTTTCTCCTGGTTGAGTAACAGATCTGGAGGTTGGTGACCCTACCTGTGGCAGGGAGGCTGGAACTTGATGATCCTTGGGATCCCTTCCAACCCAAGCTATTCTATGATTCAGGAAAACATCACTTTCCCACCACTCTTTCCTAAAAAGTGCAGTTAGCCACATGCTACTTCATTTGATGCCAAAGGTAAAACTTTGACAAGTTGTGCTATCAGAAACAACATGTACAGAAGTCAATGGATCCCTGTAGAAAAACCCAGCAGATATCAACACTGCTACACACATCATCATCACCTTACAAGCATCCCCAGCGTCAGGGGTATGTGGATATTTGCAGATTGTAAGATGTGGTAACACACTACCTCTTACACCAAAAGGAGTTGGATCACTCACTACTTCGTGCCGTTTAGCTTTTTTGTCAGGACTGGTAGGAGAAGCTGCAGGAGGATGAATAGGCAAAAAAACACAGAAGAGAGATATTGAAGAATCGGAAAAAAGAGACAAGGTGGACTGCATGCTAAATACCTTTGAGTTTACACTGGAAAACAAACAGATTTCTGAGATCACTCTAATTTGAGATGCCATTGCTCAATTACAGAAGAAGATAATTATTCACATAAATTTTTTTTGAAGATAAATTGACAAATTGCTTTATGGTAATAGATAATGCCTAATTCATTTTAAAAAGTTTACATATACTTTCAAGTGAATACGATTAATTTCAATTTTAGACAAACATTACCAATTTAAACAATCGCTTTTATACATATCTAGTGCTACAGCAATACCTGGTCCTGTAAGAAGGATCATTGGCAATGTCTGGCTTTTAGCAGTAGAAGATGGAGTTTCTGTCAAGGCAAGCGTGGGATATTAGTGCTCACCTCATTACTCTCAGATACACAACCCTAAAGAGTCAGTCTCTCCAGAAAGAACTCAAAGGTAATCAAGTTTTAAAAAGGCGTACTGATAAGATGCTTGGAGAAGAAATCATGCTCTTGAACAAGTGCGATCATCTTAGTGCCATTCAGACTGTTTGAAGATAGATATTCAAAGCAAGAAGTGAATGTACCCATGCAATTACTTGGCAGGAGGAAGCAAGAGAGATCTCAGACACCTATTGCCTGTTTTAGCAAAAAAGAAATAAGAATTTCCAGAAGCATAAAGAAGTTATTTACTTCTGTATCTAGCCAAACAACCTTGTCATAGATGTTTTGCTGAGGTCATGCTTTATAGATAGAAATACTCTAGCAAAACCTTGATTCATTCTTGCCAAGTATGGACACATTTGGGGCAGATCCACTGAAGCTAGAAGCAGGCCAGGCATTTCATGTGAAGGAAACTTCCTCAAGGTTCCTACAGGAATGGGGCCCTATGAACTCCTTCCTAGGCCTCAATATAGGGACTGGAAGCACTGGAAACTGCATTCCTTCCCTTGCATCTCCAACAGCTCTGCTTCTCTGGGCTCATCACCCTCTCCCTCACAATGGAGCCAATTTCTCTCAAAATCTCCCTGTCATGGTCTGTGATTGAGGAACCTAGCTCAAACATAGGAGAACAAGCTAATATACACATTGAAAAAGTATACATGAGCCTGTTACACCACACACACACACACAGTGACGCTTCAATTACAACCTTACATAGAGAACATCTAGCTATTTTTTTCCTCTTTAAAAATTACCTTTCTGACTTTTGAGGTTAGTAAAGCCCTGCAGCGTAAAGCGCTTTTTTGACAGTACAGAGCATTCTGAGGTAGAGTTAGTGTCATCTACAAAGGAAAAGAAAGAAACAGAGAAAAGGGAAAAGGCCATGAAAAGGTCGAGGCAAAAAAATGATTCACAGCCCTGCCAAGGAACCAGGGTGAAAAAGAACAACTGAAAGTCCAAGTCCAATAGAAGAACCCATGTGTCCAGTTGTTCTTATTTGTACAGGGGTTTGTATTTCTGCTAGTCCAGTAAATTATCTCAGGGACATAAACCAAAATTCATGGTGAAAAAGCACTCTTTAAAACGGGTAATGCTGGCAAATTTATCCATGAGAAGTAGAACCTGAGAGGCCAGGCAGCTCTAAGAGAAGACATACTGCAGTTTAAGACTGCATAACCCACAGTTCCCATCTCCCTGGTGCTATTCCTTCACTAGGGTGACTCTGGGCCTGTCCACACAGAGCGGTCACATAGCACAAACCTCTGAGGCAAGGGCAGGTTGGGCTGGCATGTTCACATGGCGCATGCAGCACATTGTGGGTGGGCTGTCTTGGGGATGCAAGCAGCAAAGTCCTGCTCCTTCAAGTGTAACGTTGCATTTGCCTGTACTACCATGGCTACCATGCTGGTGGATCTGCCTGTGCATCTGCAGTGCAAGCATGCTTTTCACATCTGAAGACAACAGTATATATGTCCAAACTCACCTTTGCCTTTCTCGGGGTACTTTGGTGCTACTGTGGTGACATAACCTTCTAGACTTGTGAGATCAGCTTTTCTCTCATCCATTTTTTTCACGTTTCTGATGTTGTTCCTTGAAGGACTGTTTATTGGAAGAAAATTAAGACAATCAATCCATCTCCAACAAATTTGGACCTGAACAAGGGCGATGACCTTGATTTACAGATTGCCTTTGACATACAGATCTTTTATGTACAGATACATAGGCTGAAAACCATTTCTTAGCTGCTTAGTTCATAGCTTCCAAGGTTGAAGCCATGCACATTAATGACAGTGCATAGAAATATCATGAGCACATATAAAGGAAGAAGGTTTCAATTTTGACTGCAAATGTAGTGTGGCAGTTGGGAACTACTAAAAAGTCAACTCAGGACAACTTCTTCTCAGTCTTAACTACAGACACATCCCAGAAAAAGCAAATAAAAGGGGAAGAAGAAAGAACAAAAGGAAAAAGAATAAACTCTGCTTCTCAGAAGCTCTTAGCATATAAAACAGATAAAGCGTGAACAGATATGATATGCTGAATATGCACTTGAATTCCCATTGCACCTCTAATGGCAAATGGAAATGAGAGACATCCTACAAATGCTACGTATCTGGGAAGTTCTCTGTAAATAAGTAGGTGCGTGGAACCTACTTATTTATATGCAGAACCAAAAGCTACTGATGCATACTTGAGCACATACAACTACACGGCAATTACTGAAGATAAGTGTGTATAGGCATATGGGTGAAACTCATACAATACAAGCAAAAAAAAAGTGAGTAGCAGAGGTCAGAGAAGCGCAGAACAGCAGGGGAGAGCAAAGGACTGCATTTATATAGGTTGGTAAGGTGAAGGATGAAGTACAGGACAATAAAGAAAAAGCTTGACTCCAAACTTGAACAGACACTGAAGGAATGAATACATCGCTCAGCAAGAAAGCTGGAGGAAAAAAAGAAATAAGAAAAGAACGCTCTGTAAAGGGCAAAGAGAAAAATGGAATGAATCTGGAAGAAAAATAATTTAAGTGATGGAAAAGAACAGAGAAAAAAGGAGAAGGCTGCTGTACATAATTCTCTTACCTGGGATGTAAAGTATATAACTGACTGTTCAACAAACAGAATTGTAATACCACCAGGATTATGGTTGACACAGAAGATTACTTATCTGCAAAGCTCATGCCACTGTCGCTCAGCTTAACAGTTCTGGAGATGTATGTGAACCCCAATCTTTACAGCTTTATACTAGAAAGAGACCTAAAAACCCCTAAAATGTATGTGTCAGTGCTGAGGAATAGGAGTAATAAAGATTGCAAAGTGAATGCATTAGCATACTGGGCTGATATGACAACTAACTTACTTACCTTGTACAGGATGATGCTGGTAGAGGTAAACTCTGAGTGTGTTCAAGAGTCCTATGTTGACTGGCTTCTGTAATGGAGAGAAAGAACTATTTAACTGATTTGTGCTTAATCTTTTCATTCTTACACTCGAACGCAGCAGTGAACAGATTTTGAAGTTGAAAGAGAAAAGAGAATAAAATATATGTATATATAAAAATATTTTACCTCTGCATGCCTGCAGTTGACTAGTCAGCACTTTTCTTATTTCATTTACCCAAGTGGCTTTAACTTCAGGAGTTGGTGCCTACCCAGAAAAACATTAAAAGACAATCAGGCATCAAGCAGACAAAAACCTGCAAGCTGAAGCACAACCTCAGAGGAATTTTTCAAGAGGAATAGCCAGATCCTCTCCCCAGCCCCTCAGTAAACAGAAACTGAAGGATAAAGCTGTACATGTGCCACAGTCTTACCCTGGCTCCCAAAAATCTGCTGTTCCAATGAAAACAATAGCAATGGTGCATGCAACATCTTGCACAGGTATTGTAAAATATGATTAAAAACAAAGGGAAGAAAATAACCAAAACAAAATAGATCTTGTTAGGTTTAGAATCCCCCCTCCCCTGCCCCCAGTTTTTAATTTGTTATTATTTTTTAATTATTATTTTAAAAGTATTTGCACATTGTTACCTGTATGATGTAAACTTCTTCCCTTGCATTATACCAGATTTCAAATTTTTTTGCATCACCTTTGACATTTTCTGTTATTCCAACTGCTGCCATCTGGAAGCAAAAAGGACAGCTGCTGACCTACCAAATTGCAATACAGATAACAACAGGAGCAGAAGGCTAACAGTATTCTTTGGTAACCTACTTATGAAAAACAAAACCACATTTGGTTTCACGCTCAAAGAAAAGAAAGCACGATCTGCATCTTGGACATAAGGCCTTCAATGCATTATGTCAGCATGACTACCTCAGAGGGAAGAAAGGTTTAGGTTCATTAAACTAAGACTGACTCACAAACTGTCTCTTAGAATTCAGAGTGACAAATCTTACATCTATTTTATCCTACCCACTGTTACATTTTCCAAGTGATTAATGCAAGTGCCATCCAGCTAGACTAGCACAGTTTAGACATTCGCAAAGGAGAATTTACCCCCCTGACACCATCACCCATCAGCACAAAGCGACATGGACTTGCAGTAACAGTTACACTTGCCTGAAAGAGCCACACTTACACCGAAAAACTGCAATGCGATAACAGTAAAGAAGAGTATTACCGCAACTAAGCCCTTAGCATCACTACGTTCCTGGACTGCTGAGTGCCTTACATTTAAGGAGTGTTTATAGCTATAAGAAGGTGCCTTCTCATATCCTTCTCCGTTTTCTTCTCGCTTTTTACAGAACAGCACTGCTTTCTCATGGAGGAACAGGTGTCGCTGCATTGGCTTGAAGCGTGCCAAATCTTTCACCTTTGAGTGACCCTTTTTATGATCAGTCCAGACATTGAAGGATCCCTGCATTAGGAGCTTGCCCAGCTCATTCAGGTTTCCCTAGAACAGAAAAAGTGGTATTTATAACTACAAAGACGTAATGTCTGACTGAAACACACACTCTGAACAGGTTGCTACAAGTTCTCTCATTCCAAGTAATCTCTCACATCAGTGTTTATGTTGAATTTGGAAAGATAATGAAAATACAGTCAGTGTTTAATATTCTCTCTCTTACACTGTTGAGGCATGATTTTACAGTCAAGAGTAGCAATGGCAAAACACAGAGATCCACACAGAAAAAAGGATGTACAATACATATCTGTTTTTTCAAATGCGTACTGCAAAGCTCCTTATATTTATCTGTTCACTTGTTTTCTTTTCTTGGAAGTTTTAGATGTAGTTTTACAGGGCGTAGTTTTACACCCTGTTTACGAGGGTGGATAGTGATAGGACAAGGGAGAATGGTTTTAAGCTGAGACAGGGGAGGTTTAGGTCAGATGTTAGGAGGAAGTTTTTCACACAGTGAGTGGTGATGCATTGGAACAGGTTGCCCAAGAAGGTTGTGGGTGCCCCATCTCTGGAGGCATTCAAGGCCAGGCTGGATGTGGCCCTGGGCAGCCTAGTCTAGTTGGTGGCAACCCTGCACATAGCAGGGGGGTTGAAACTGGATGATCATTGTGGTCCTTTTCAACCCAGGCCATTCTATGATTCTATGATTTTATGATTTACACAAAGAACCTGAAAGTGACTCCCATTTGGCATCAGCCTAAGCCAGATTGTTTAGGACAATTTTCTGTTTCTAACTTGGTGTCAAGTAGATCAAAGAAAGAAAACTTGAATAGACAGATGAAAATATTATTCATAGCAAGAAAACCTCAGAAAAGAGAGAGAATCTTTCCACTGTTTTCATTATATAATGCAGTTTAAAGGTGTATTTTGTAAGACGGTCTTCTCATCATTGCTACACAATAGGGAATACGCTCTATGTTGGTACCTAAAAAATAAGCATATTGTTACTCACATCATAGCCTGTGATGGCTATCTGGTGCATAGAATCATTGACTGCTTTGAGAATACCCAATATAGAATTTAATGCCTCCTGAAGATCTTCAGCACCTTCACAGTTCTTACTGTACTTCAGCATCTCCTGAGCAGGCAAGGAAAGACAACACACTTAGCTTTGCAAACAGCAGTAACTAGGATTATTTTAATTTTAACACCAAATTTGGCCTACATTTTTAAAGCTATCCAGCAAAGTTTACACTGTGTTATCTAGTGGGTTAAGTACTGGCTCTAACTGAAAAGACCAAGTTTTACCTCATCTGCTGCTAATCGGTCTCCTAATTCTCCTCAACTTTTTATAAGCACAACCTGAGAAATTTACAAGTCTGAGTTGCGAGCATTTTTCACCACAATTGCTTAAAACAAAAGCAAAACCTCAATGTCATCCTTTCTTTTCACTGCTTATTTTTACATTTTGTTGCTTTTAAAAAATAGTAAATGTAAAAACATAGGCAAATCACATTTATTATTTGAATTAGTGTAAGGTCTGGGATGCTAGTTGTGGACCTAAACATACTACGTAGAACACTGCTTACACATTTTAAAAAGTATTCCTTCTCCAAAAAGCTCACTGGGGAAGCTGTATCTTCTCACTTGAACCAGATATACAGAGCAGTATGAGAATAAGCATTTACTCATGGAGTTCAGAAAGAAAAGATTCTTTAAACAGCAAACTTTTCAGATACTTCTCTCTTCATAAAATCTCAGTGTAAATTAAGAGCTTTCAAAGAATTAGTTAACTCAGTTTTAACTCAAGAATAAACTACTGTTAAACAGAATTATTGAACCTTGTGTCTATGTAGTGACTATTTCCTAAAACAAATGGGTTTCAAGCATAGCCAAAAGTTAGACATTCATTTTACAATATATAATACTACATTCCTCTTTTTGTTCCCTCTGCCCATAGTATGTCTAAATGAATCAGAATGGCATCCTTCCTAAAAATTCCATACAATGACTACAGTTAAGTACGTTCCTTACAACACAAGTTGCTTTTGAAGACTGATTAACTGAATCTTTCTGGACAGCTTCTTAATTTTGATTTATACACTACTCTACTAATTTAGATTTCTCTCCAGCAGGATGAGAGAAGCATCATTTAGAAGAAAAATACAAAAAAAAAAAATACATTTAGCATTATAATTTCGTAACACATACCTTTAGCAATAATTGGTATTTGGTTATTCTTTGAACTGGCTTCAGCAGGTATGAGTCCAAACTGAGCTTGTGATCGAGTTTCCTTTGACATTCCTATAATCATTGTCAGATTTTGTCAGTACACAAATCAATATACTTTGTTATTCATACTTGAGATAAACTAGCAGTTTTAACAAAAGAATGAAAACAGAAATATTTCAGAGAATCAAGTAAGCATACCTGAAAGAATATGGAATCTGAAAATTGCCTCCACAAACTTTCAGATCGAGGTTTGTTTTGACAGTATTTCTCATAAATCTGGAAATCTTCCATCTGAAATGAGGGAGAAGAGTAAAGAGTAAATGACTGTTTTTTTTTAATAGACAAAGTTCTTCAGAATTTTTCAGTCAGCAAGTCTAAGGAAAAAAGACAGTTCCTTAAGGCATCCCTAACAGACAACAGTTTTGAAAAACCACTCATTTTTTAACAGCTACTCATTTTGTACGTGGAACATATGAATAAAATGTTCCTGTTAATTTTGACCTCAATTGAACATTAAGTGCCTTACAAAGAAGCATATATTATATTTACAAATGCCTTTATGCCACCACATGAAAAATACAGGGTCTTTTCATTTAATTCAATTAATGCCACAACATGATTCCCTCTGCATAACTTACTCAAAAACTTCTGCCCTTCTTTCTTTATGCATTTGCATTTTGTGAGTGTGTTTGTCACTGGAAGTGGACCAACTAGTTTGTTGCCCCATATCACTTCAACACTGTCAAGAATCTGATATTTTTCATTCGTGTTTGTTTACACAAGTCCCATAGTGCTCCTGCTGCTCCGAGAGACTTCACACAGACAAGATATTATTTTCATTTGGTTATTCATGAAATTTTCATATTCTGCTTTCTGTTTTCACAATAAAAAATATTTTCCAGTACAATTAAGTAAAATAATCAGTAGTAGTAATGTCAAGTGATCCAATGCATGATGCTTCTTCATGTTTCCCTAATTGCAACTTTAATAAAGCAATTTTCTTTCAAAACAGTAGTAGTTCTTTCTATCAAAATTAAGTACACCCTGCAGTGGAAAATGTCCCCAACTCTAATCTGTTCAAAACAAAGGGGACCTAGTGGCAATTATTACATAAAAATTACTCTCAGCTGTAACAGTCTTAGAAGAGCTTATGAATGAAACGTCAGCTAAAGATGATACATACCTGATCCAGAAAGCACCGTCCTACCAGTTCTGGGTATTCTACATAATTTTCTAGTTCTCTCAAGAATATCCTATAAGGAAGAAGATTTTCTTAGAGCACATGTCAAAGAAAGTTGTAAACACTCGCATTCTTGCAATTCATCATCTAAACGTAAAGAAACAGAGCTGTAATCGTGTATTATGAAATTAAACAAAACTGTCCTAGATGATGTATTTAAAAAGGGGTAGCAAAATAAACACGTTCTGATCAATTTCTTTTAGCTTACTGTTGCTACAACTGAAACTAAACATAAGATTTTGGTGGGGGCAAAATGGCTTTGTTTCCCTGCCTTATGTATTCACTAGTATGATTTGTAACATTTAGTGGGTTTTTTCTTCCAAAAGCTATCAAGCAACACAAGTCAAATAATATATAAAAAAAAAAAGAGACAAACATTAAAGTCTAGTTTTTCCTGAATAAGAAACAACTACTTAATATGTTTAACTTGTCTTGAAAATACTTATTTTCTAACTATTTAGATATTGCCATGTGAAGAAATACCTCCCCAGCAGCAATAAGATTGTTAAGTATAAAAATTAAATAGCCTCAACCAGATGCAAGAACATAGAAAATTTGTGGTTTAGGATAATAATTTACTTTCCATTGACAGTTTAAAAATAAAGAGAAACCAAAAAAGCAAACAGACTTTGCTTTAATAAGCTTGTAATCAGATCATAATACTTTCCTTCAAGAAGATGCAAAATTTTACCAGTGTTCTGAAAACGTTTGAATAAAGTTTCGTCTCCAATGCAATATCAGTTCTGACTCAATAGGTAGCTAGGTGAGGCTCAGTAAGGATCTTTTAGCAATATCCCATTCAAATGTTACTTTTACATCTGAATCCAAATTCTCACCTGTTGTGAAAGTGATAAATTTCTTCCATATTCCCAAACAAAATATCCTTCTTGTTTTGGAGTTCTGGTGAAATGAGGTGAGCCATTAAGGGGTTGTCCATTTCTGCAGCATACCCCTAGAACACAGAAGGGGGAACACTGATTATCTTCCTCCCTTTGATAGGGCAGTTTGCCTCAGCAGGCTGATAAACAAAGAAAGTTCGGTATTAATCATGAAATCTACAAAATCTGTTTTTCCATCAGTCCAGTCAGATGCATCTTAGGTTTTCAAAATACACATGGATAACTACTGCATTTTTTACTGAAGCAAAGACAAAACAGCTTGCAATCATTTCCACCAAAAACCACGTATTTCCATATTGCTCAGACATAATAGTTTGCACTTCGTATTACACTTTACATATCTGAGTTTAAAGCCACAATTCCAGCAAACCTTCATGCTGGTTTTAGCTATTATGAAGAGGGAGCAGGAGGACTACGGTTATTTCTAAAAGAAACAGAAACCATTAAGCTGCATATTATACTTTAAAGACATTTTCATTAGATTTGTCACCCAAAGTTATTACCTTTAGATTCTGACATCTTCCCTGTAAAATATAAGGCCATATTCCCTTATATACATATTTGGCACAAGTAAGGAAAAGGAGGCACACACAGCTTTAGCCCAGGTATGTTCTCCTCTCATACCCTGAGGTTACTAAGCTGTGATTAAGAGATCTCCCAGAAGAAAAAGGGAAAAAAAAAAAAGCATATGTATACACAGCGAGTATGAAAGAATGGCTTCATTTAATGCCAGCTAACGGTACCTGCATTTCTTAGACTTCCATGTGACTAAAAGGCATTCATCATCTCCAAGACAGAAGTAAGGCACCTCAGCTTAAATTACTTCCTTTGAATTTGTCAGTTTAGTAAGAGGAATTGAACAAAACCGTATATAGTGTGGAACAAATCATATGGACTGGACAACAAGTTGTAGGAATGATGCAAGATTTAGATATTACTGCATTACACAGTTGAAGGAAGATGATGTGACATAGTTTAGATTTGGATTAGATTTCTCTTTGTTGCTCTCAACACAGTTGTCATGGACAAGGTGGTCACAAAAAATAACTGCATTAGTGACAACAATTTATATTAAACTTCGCTGAACCATAACAAAGTGACAAGGTAAAAGGAAGGATAAGCAACAACAGGCCTGCAATCAAGACTTGAAAGCCCAAACTAGAAGTAGTAGGGAGAAGTAGCTGGTAAAGTCAGCTAGCCTAAAGAATTCAGGCATTTGATCAACTAGCAATTAGATTTTTATTTATATTTTAAAAAAACCCTTAAAAATTTGAGTGTTCTTTTTCCCCTCAATGTTTCCTCAAACATGGAGGAAAAAAACAACAGTGGTATAGGCAAAACTGCTGGAGCTCACTGACTGTTAACCATGGTCCCTCTCCCATCTCTCTTCCCCATGAGTACAAAAACAGAGTCTTAGTTAAAAGGAAAGAAAAAAGAAAACTAGTAGTTAGAGAAATCCAAAGGTATAGCCTTTAAAAAGATAAAAAACATTCATTGATTTGCATAAAATGGAGTACAAAAAAAATAAACAGGAAGAAAAACTGTGAACGCTAAGCAGTCCAGATTCAGAGAAGTGATGCAGGAATAGACTACTACATTTCCATTGAAGTGAAGATGATGTTGGACAGTGCAACAAAGAAAGGATTGGCCTCAGGAAGAGGCAACTAACCCAGATGAGATGAAAACAAAACTCATGGAGCTCAGTACTCTGGAATTCTAAAATAACAAAATCATGAAAACGCATACATTGACAAAAAGCTGTTAACAATATTTTCCCTTCAGACTGACATAGTGCTTATTCTTCAACTGCAAGATAAAAACCTTTATGTTTTACTACCTGAGTAGTATATATATCTTAAGGAAGGAGAAAGAAAGCTATCCTTGCACCAATGGGGATCAGTAATAATGCACATTATAATAATCATCTATTTGAAAACTGTTGTAAAAGCGTAGAAATAAATGGAAAAAGGAGTAGAATGCAATTTTCAGTAATAGACTAGACCAGTATTTTTTCCCAGTACAAATTTTTGGATTTCACAGACCAAAGTGGAATAGGTGTAATTTATTAATAAGTGAGCCTGGTAGTTTTTCTTTTAAAAGCAGCTACAGGAGTTTCCTAGTAATTGGTCTTGCAGATTGCCTTTAATTCTCCATTGGAATCCTTTGCTGAGAGAAAATGCACGACAAAAGAAATGCAACATAAAAGGAGACGCTGTCCATACAAAAAGAGTATCAAGTTATCTCACAAGAAAATTGAACAAATAGAACAAGATGAACAAAAGAATTGGGGAAATAGCCATAACTATGGATTATTAATAAGAGTTACTCAAAAGCTGGAAGGCTGCCACTGAAACATACATCAGCAGGGATCTGATCCATAATTACTGTTGGCAGTTCTCATCACCCAGATTCAGCAGCGATGAATCCCAAACTGCACAGAGGTAGAGAGAAGTCTGATTGGCATGCTCAGAGTGCTAGAGAGTCCAGAACCGGCAGAAAATGAAGAGATCTAGACTTTTCAAGACAAAAGTTTGCACTACACTCTATGTAAAACCAGAAAAATACCAGGGGAATAGAAAGATTCTGCAGTACCTCCAGTAGTAGCAGGAAGGATCAAAAGTCCTAAAGCCATTGGAACCCTGATTTTAACAAAATTATGCAGACAGCATTATACACAAAAGCAAAGAATAAAGCAATCCTTAAGGTCCACTTCAGATCTGCACTGCTTTATTACCATACATCAGTCACAGCTGCCCTATTGCTGGGGCTTCGCAGCACTTAGACGAAATCCAGGACAGGACACTATTGAAAACCGACCATAAACCAGACAAAAGAAAGACCAGAATTCATACGGTACTATTCTTTCTTAAAGATATGTACCCAGAAATTACCACTCCCAGTCCATAAAATAAGACAGCTCCTATTCAAGACCCTAAAATTGGGGTGGACTCCAGAAGTACCCCAATTGGCTCAGTTGCGATTCATCTTGATTAAAGTCACTGTCAAGTTATCTGCAAATAAATATCTGCAAATTAATATCTCCAAAACCAGGCTGGACTACATCAAAATGCTGCATCCATGATTGAATACTTAACAAACAAGAATACAGAACTCTGTACCACGTTCTAGAAGCAACTTGTAATTACGTCTCCATGAGTGTGAAGCAAAGGAAATATTCTTGCCTTCACAATTTTGAATCAAGATATTATTACTACAGGGTACTCTGTAGCCATAGCTGTACCTGAGATATTTGGAAAGTTACTTAAAGGCCTACAAAGAAAGATGTGATAAACAGATTTGCTCCTCTGATACAAGATTATCTCAAAGCAAATTCACATTCCAGTGTGACATACAAGCCTCCTGAAACTGACCCAAGACTCTGGAATGAAATCCTAAAAGAATTAATGATCATTACAAATCTCACTGTGTTCTACCTCAGTAGTTAGGCACATCTTACTTCTGCTATTTGCTAATATAAACTTCTAGATGTGTATTTTTAGAAAAATATGCATATTCTTGCCTCTGTGAAAACATGATGAAGACAGATGTGGCAATCGCACTAATCAAGAAAAAAAGGATAAGCATCATAGAGAGAAGGAAAGCATAAGAACACCTACGAAATGGAACAGAAATAGATTCAGATCAGAGTTAAATTTAATCTTTACCTCAAGAACACAGAGAAGTTCTTCCACATATGCTCGTTCCGTTTCAATAAGTTCATTCATTACATGCCTGAAAAACAAAGAATGGTAATTAAGGAAGGCCTATTCACTTATACTAAGTATTAAGCCAATATTAACTTTGTATGTTTCTACTTCAACTGGAAATCCTTCTCCAATTTTCTGAAGTAACATAAAATGTGATTTTCATAGATATTTCGGCCCACGGTTTATATATCCACACTGAGAAGCATTCATTTTTAAAACATTTTGAAGTTGAAAATGCATTTAAATAGGAGAAGGAAAGAAAAAAAAGCCAAAGCTGGAATTTCAAGCATCATAGGAGCTGAACAGAAGCAGTGAACAGTTTTTATTATTGTATACATAAAATCTGGTTACATTGCATTTGCAAGTATTACAGAAGCTGAAGTTAGAGGTGCAAAGGTTTCAAGTTACACTGGTCATTTTAAATTTGAGGCATTTGCTGTAACTTAAAAGTCACAGCACCTCCTTTTAAGGTTAGCTTTCCTTAGTAATTAGACAAGCATACTTGCTTCTCCCCCCAGCCTTTGTGATTTCAGATGGTTTAGCACACGTTATAACGGTGAAAAGACAGCAAGAATATCCAGGTTTCAGTTGGAAATGCACGTTCTGTACCACTTTCTGGTGGCATAAGGGATGCTATTTAGTTTTAATACAGGAAAGTTCTTAAGATTAATCAAAACAGGGTCTAAAGAGTGAAATAATAATAAAATTGTCCCCTGAAGCACAGAGACCAAAGTATATGACAGATTTACAGGAGGCTTATTCCTCAAAACTGTCTTCTCTGACATGAAAACATGTAATTATCCTCCCATAGTATTATCTTGCTGTAGCAAAGCTAGACTCTGATACTATATAAGCTTTAAATAATGCTGCAGACAGACTGAAGTATCTTTCTCCACGTAAAAGGATAGAAGCATACTTATCCTATCAAATCTTTAGCCAAACTCAGACTGTACTGGAACCAAATCAGAGAAAGAACGTTTGTTGTTTATCAAAATATACTTACTGCCGTAACACAGCTAGGTTTTCTTCATCATCCATTGTAGATCCTCCTCTGCTTTGATGGAGTTCACTCATTTCACTCTAAAGAAGGAAACAAACAAACAAAATTATCACAGCATAACAGACAGAGGAGGAAAAAGCACTTTAAAATATGGAGCTTTGCACTCAGGTCTATTTACATGAGTTTTCACAGGAAAGGCTGTACTCCATTAAAAATGAAATCATTTTGCAGAAACTCTGAAAAAAAAATCCAAGTCAACCTGAATATCTCAAAGCATGCATGAACATTTAGATACAGGGAGTTCACTGTCAAAGGTCAGATTAGAAAAGACGGTGGCTCAAGATCCCTCTGCAGTAAGATAACGTCACAGCATCAGCATAATCTTGGAAGCAATGCTGGCCTAAGTCTGCTTTCCAAGCTAAAAATCAGGTATCATGCTAACGTTCTGGTAAATTACTAACTTGGTAGAAGTTCACTTTCACAAATTTTATTGTAATGTCTGAGCTAATTCAAGATTTCCTAAAAAATATATATATATATATTCTCCTTTCAGTTCCCCCAGAAGCCAACCCTTTTCTCCAACTGCTGTCCCTACTGGTCATACAGTCTTGTCCGTCTCCTTGCATCATCACTTGACTCTTGCTGAACCTTTACTGAGTTAATTCATCTCTCTAACTCAGTGGAAAACTATTTGTTTCTGCTGCTGTCGTCAGGTTATTTTCCTTGCTGGAGGCGGAGCAGGAAGACCTTCCCCACTTGGGAATGGCAAACCATTAGGTCAGGTGAAGCTTTCTTTGAGCCAATGACAACTACCTTTTCACTTTCGCTAGTTTTAAGAGTAGCCAATTACTACTGGCAAATAATAAATGTTTCCTGTTCATGGATTTTACATTTTGCTGCCCCTAACATTTTTCCTAATATAGGCAAGTATTTACTTTACCTTCTCTCATACTCAGCTGTGTGACAAAGCAGTCTTTATTTAAACTAGAGTTACTTTGATAGGGGCAATATCAGCACATTTTCAGTGAAACAGCCTAATTCTTCTTGAAGTTGTTGAATATTCCATTGTGTTATGACCTTCTCAAGCAGTGCATACATGAAAAAAAAACACAGAAAAGAATGTTACCTTTCCTCTTCTGTAGTTTACTTTCCGAAGCACACCGCTTTCTGTGTTGGATACACAATCTCTTTGAAGACCTAAGCATATAAACCAGAACCAAACAGCAGTTAGAACTTGAGCGGATCTAACACAGATGTTTGTGCAACCACAAATTACAGCTGAAAGTTTCTTCTAGTTTCTTAACATAGTGTAAAAAAGTTACTTAAGTCTACTACATTTACTTACCTGGAGAGGTACAAGGAGATTTTACAAAGGCTTCGGGTCTAGGTGCAACTGGCTGAACAGGACGTGTTTGCTTAGCTGCCAGTTTCTTAAGACTTACTTGTCTCTTTTGAAACATTTCTTCCATGCTTTCTTGCTTCTGGAAAACCTTTTGTATATGCTCCTACCATTGCCACATGAAGAAAATTAAAAATCACCGTCAGACATCTATCAACCAACAAGCTATACTTATATATGTGGTGCATTGATTTGCAATGATCGCATTCATACCACATAAAAATATTACCCTACTCTTCACACCTAACAAGGCATAGTTTACAGTTATTTAATATGATTAAGGTTGGAATATACTGTCACAAAACATTTTTGTTATTTCTGTAGAGAAACCAATGGGGTTTAAGTTTTGATCTAAGAAAAAAGTAAAAACTGTGAAGTTTTCTTGAAAGTTTCTGATGGTTCTGTTACAAGATAACATCAGCAAGAAGGAAGGGGGATGTACTTTCAAGTTATATTTTTTAACTGCTTTTTTTCCTAGAAGTTGTTCAAATATCAAGGAAAGTTGTGTTTTCATTATAAAAAAGATATTTCAAGTATTCGAAAGATTGAAGATTTATTTATTAAAAACATCAATGCTACTATCTGAAGAATTTAAGTTGTTATTAATTGGTTCTGGATCCCTTGATGCCTATCCAAAGATATAACATGACTACCTCCTTGCATAAGTACCTGCTCTGACAAACGGCATGAAGTCACATAGAAGGACTAGCTTTATCGATGGCCATGCAAGATAGCAATTCTAAAATTAACAAATGGATGCATGCATACATGAATAAATTATAGTACCTTTAGGTCCTCATTGAGGATGTGTGCATACTCTCTGTAAACTTTATTCAACTCCTTAATTTTATTGCCTGCACCAGTGTCTAGGAATTTCTCAATCTCCTGTAATGCTGATTCTGCACCATCCTGAGACTGACACTTATCTACAGGTTGTGAAGCCAGAAGATAAATTCCTTCATCGCACCACTTCATAGACTAGAAACAAAGAGAAGAACAGGCTCAGAATGCATTGATGCCAACATCAAACACTAAGGTCTAACACATTTCATCCTTCTATTTGTGAAGGATTCAGCTATTCAAGGAGAAAACTTTCAGCACACCCAGGTATTTGTTTATTTTTTTTATCTGCTGTTACAACAGGTTGATGGAGGTTTTAGAACACAAGACAGGAAATAAAACTGCTCCACAGAAAATTTACCTTTTCCAGTAAGCCATGCAGTTCTAGAGATTTATTAAGAACATTCCTCCTCTGTTCCATCTCAGTAGTGAAGGCATCACATAGATGATGAAGCTCACTGCATTTTGGAATAATGGAGTCCACAGCATAATGATTGCTCTGAATAAAAGCGTCACCCTCTGAAGCTAGCATTCTGGCTTTTGCTACAGTTTCCTAAGGAAGCAAGCATTGATTGAGGTACATCTTTCCTTAAGTCAACATCAATTAAAAAAATTAGAACTATTTGTTTTTGCACAGAGGAAACACAATAGATTGATATAGAATACACATCAGTCTTAGCTAACAAATCAAAGTGATTTCCTATCTTTCCGGATGCCTAAAAACTTTTATGTCTCCTGCCTTATTGTATCAGATACTTCAGAAATATGAGTTTAACCACACGGCCCCTGCGAAGGAACCGCTTTTGGTCCTTCTATGCCTTAGTTATTCAGCAGTGTGTTTGTGTGTATACACATGCAACTTGGAATAGAGAAGTGATCTGAACTGAAATAAAAACGTTACTCCAGCACCCCAGCCTCAAGAGCGATGAAACATAGGTCTTAACATGTTAATTATGTTCCTCTTTTATATTTCAGAGTATATTTTTGTTGATCATGTTTTACTATATTGTACACTCAATATAGAGCCTTCTAATTTTTGGCTTTTAAAGCAGTAAGTGGTTTCAGAGGAATGGAATTATGCCCCTTGTTCATTAAGCAGAACTTGGCTATGTTGGCATTTTATCAAATTCTTCCACGAACCAATCACACTGGCTTTATAGCTAGTCACTCAGCTCTTTATCAAGGGTTGCCTGAGAAATGGGTGACTTCAGTGGTTAAAAACTTTAAAGAAATGTGCAGAACTAACTTGGAATAGACACTTAGTTTTGCCCTGCTGTTAACTTAAGCTCCGGTCATACAATATTTCAATAACTAAATATCATTTCTCTCTCTATAAACACAAGCTTACACAAGAAACACAGAAAACTGCAGAGTTCTTACACATGATTTTTCTTCAAAGTTGGCAAGATCTTTCAAAATGTGCTCCACATGTGAGCAGCTGTTTCCCACATCTGTGAAAGCAGACAGTCTCTCGGACACAATATCCAAAGCTGCTTTAACCTGAAATGAGATACATGTATGTGTCATTGAGGGTGACTGTGCCTCTGGAGGTGCAGTCAAATAGCTGACAGCCAGTATTCCCACTCTGGTGGCTCACATTATGATGTTCCTGAGGCAAAGACACAAATCTACCTTTCCCCCCAACTAAAACTAATATCAAACACAAAGAAATGGCAGTGAAGTAATCTTGTTTTCTGAGCTTTATGTTTCCTGGTACTAGAAAAGAAATGCTGGATGAATTTATCATCTTGCTTTTACCAGGTGGCAATAGTACAATCTGATACTAATGTAGAGAGCACAACATGAGGGTGAGGTCCTCACTGTACCTATTAGTTTAGAGAAAGACACATATACACATACATGTCATAGGGACCCTATTCTGAAATCAGCTACACCAGAGTAAAGCGTCTGTAGGTGCAATAAAGCACATGCATTAAACTAACATGAGATCAGAAACTGGCTGTAAAAATTTTAGTTCAGCCTCCACCCAGCTTCTAACATTGTGGTTGCAACTTCCCACCCACAGTGCTGGAGGCTGCTTTATAAAATCTCAGCCAGAAGGTTTAGGTAAGTCTTGGTTCCATAAAAGGGCCGATTGGCAAGATGAAAGCCTTGCAGCCAGCACATTATGCTTCTGTGGTAGAGAATAGATTTCAAAGCAGTTTTCAAATGCTTATGCACTGCTGGGCCCATGGAAAAAAATAACACTGCAGAAGAGAAGCTATTATGTCTGTGTATAGGCAAGTATTCAAGGTGGTAAAGATAGCAAGATGTCAAGTAAGGACACGTCAAAGAAAAAAATTGGAGAAAACTTTCAAGTACACACACGAGAGCTGTGAAAACAAGAGAGGAAGTATTTGCTTCTGAATCACTTCTACGTTACCAAATATTGACTGCCACCAAGAAGTTCTCACCTCTCTAAAATTCTGTTCAAAATTCCGAAGGTGCAGACACTGCTCAAGTTTTTGCTGGTGCTTAATCCAAAACTCATCAAAGGCGGACTCTGTTTCATGTAACTGAGCCAAAAGCCTTAAAAAAAAACAAACAAACAAACAACAACAAACCCAAACTGTAAGAACAGGGGTTGCAACCTTTGAGGACAGTACACCCTTCCATACTGAACAAAAAGTTTCCTCAAAGCATTATTTTCCAGAAAAAAAATATTAAACCGAATACAGGAAGCTTTGAGTATTGCATGGATTCTTTTTTCTAGAATAACACTGATGTAAAACTGGAATCCAACATAAACATTAAGTTCTGAGAAACTGTCAAGCACTGATTTGAAGGTTGCTGCAAATAATGCTTCTCAGCTCTGACCTGGGGACACGGGGCTTGCAAATAGAAACATACAAATACACGTGGGCTAAGACTCTGAAGAGCCCAAGCTTTGAGCTGTAAGGAAAAAAAAAATGAAGCAATAAATCTGTACTGCTGTGACCAGCCAACTGCCCTTATATTTCATTCCTTGGAGCAAGGTTCATAAAAAACTGAAGGTCATCGCTCCTCTTCGGAGCAGAGAGACTGCTTTAATATCATAAGCAAGTGCATAGCAGTACTGAAATGGAAAGAACCTTCAATTATAATTCTAGCACAATTCCTCAAGACTTAACTTTTCAACCTTTCTTCTAGTAGTGTATTTGACATTGTGGCATCCTATGGACTACACAACATGCTTTGTTATATTTAGGCTACATCCGGAAAAGGCAGTAGGATGGAATTTTAAATAACTTTTGTCTTTAATAGAACAGAAACGAACCCTGAATTTGCAAGTTAAATCTGATTAGAAAAAAAAGGCAGACAGTTTAATGCAACTTCTGTCAGATATATCAAGTGGAACATTTTGGGTAAATTAGCAACCCCCACCTCCACCCTGATTATCCTTCAGATAGCTGATAGCAATGACTCCAAAGAAGTGACTTCTGCCAAGATTTGTCCATTGGAAGTGACACTTGCTTGGAAAGAAAAGTCAGTCCAAGAGTAACAGAAACATGGAATGACAGACAAAAAAAGAATGCAGATTACTGCCCTGGGGAAATGAGCTATGCTTTTATAGCTTTGTTCAAGTTTACATCTGTGCTACGATGATATAATGTCTTCAAAATTGGCGAAAATTTAAGGGGTGGGTGGGAGAAGCAAAGAAAAATAAGATCGATTACTTGCCCAGAGGAAGCATACAGGAAGTATGTGCATAGATAATACTCCAAGAGCAGAGTAGTCCTTAATAGCCCTTTAAAGCGTCTAATTACATTGATAAGATATTAGCAGTGCTGGGAGTCTTTTCAGGCAGGTTTCCTTATATTCACGTGCTCCAGTAGTGGACATCAGAAGATTACTTTGCTTAAGGCAGATCTGATAACAGCAGAGTTGTTTCTGAAAGTACTTTTTATCTATTCACACACTATCATTTGCTTACTTTCTAACCATACACATAGAATTAAGTAATAGAGCCAGGCAAGGGTCAAAAACCACAGAGAAGCAGCGTGTTCGGTATTTCACTCCTCTCACCTTTCTACTGTAGTTTGATTGTCTAGTTGGTCTTGATTCAGCTTGTATTCAGGGTTCTCAGTAACTGGCTCTGTAATACTTCCAAGGATATCGTCTCCCTGTTCTACTGCTAACCTTATATCTTCCTATAAAAGGAAACAAGAACAAAAACAATAAACAAACAAACAAGAAAACAAACAGAAAAACCCCACATGGAAGAATTCTGTAGTTACTGGATTTCTGTTATTTTGTTTAAATAGACTCCTCTAGGCATCAAACTGGAAAAAATACTTTGTTTACAACAGTAATAACACAAGCATAGTTTGATTAAAAGCACTGTTGACAATAATGATGCTAGATGCTATATGTCTGTTTATGGGTCTTAAGTCCCTATTACATTGGGCTGAACTTTTGTGATAATCTTCTAGCATGTCTGTGTGCTACAGTTAGCTCACAAACTTAAAATGTGTAGTTTTGAAACCCCTAAACATTATTCATTTAAGCTGATTTGAAAGAACGTTTGTCCATTCTTGAAGAGGTCATACCTTTTTCAATGCATGCAAATACAATAAAATTTATTACTATAAACAAAACTAAAAATTAAACTCATAACTTCATAAGGGTATTTGTTTCCACACCAATAATGATGTATCTGCACATAAGTATACTTGGCTCTAAGAACTGTCCTTATTGAAAACAATAAGAGAATTCTTAACTTCAAACCAAGAAAAACAATTTCAGTGAAATTTCAGTGCAATAATTTCATTATCATCACCTATTAACCAAATACCCTCCAGGCTTGTTATTAGCAATGTTAGCTATAAATTACAAACACTCAAATTAGAAGACAGCTTATTTACAAAATGTACGTACCTTCATTTTGTCCTTCTTTTCCGTATGTATTGCAAGAAGGGAGCTGGTTGACTGCACATCATTTGGTAGTTCTGTTTCAGCCAGTTCAGTCCCAAAGGACTGAAGAATCTGAGCTGTTTGCTTAACCTTTTGGGCAAAACCTTCTATAGCCTTTTGGAATAAAAACCATTAAAGATGTTGCATGCTCATCATATGCATATGTACAAACAGACACATACACACAAAATATAAGTCACAAAACAAACTCGAGCAGATGAATTACATGATTAAAAAATGGTCAAAGCATAATTTTGTAAGCAACAGATACCATCACCATTAATTCCTTAATTGTATGTTTTTCCTAGGCTTGTATCAGGTATATCTTCCTCATATTTTTAAAATCTGGAGCTATTTTACAACTTGAGCTTTTTCTTTCTCGTAGCAAAAACAACATACCCCAACACAACAATACACTGTAGTTCCTTTGCTCCAAGCATTCAGAAAACCACTCCCAAGTTATTACTCATATTATTTCTCTGAGATGACTAAGTACCATTGGGAACATCTTCTCACTCAGAGCAAGTCAACTTGCATCACTTGGAATACGTTTTATAAATGACAGGGTATAAAACAGAAAAGCTCATGAAACTGAAAAGTTAAAACAACCACCAAGACTTACAGTGCGAAGGGATAGCCATCTGTTATGGCAGTAATCCAGGGTGCCACCAAGATCCTCTGTTAATTGTGTTTTATCAATGTAACCCTGCAGTTCTGATACTGAGCCCAGCATTATGATCTGCAGAAGTAAAGAAAAAGAGAACATGATCAGTGGTGAAAAGTCCCTTTTTAAGGATTCTAAGCTATATCTTTCAGCTTTTATTAGAGAAGCTCATTTTCATATAGAAGCAAGTGATAGAACTATTTCCAAAAAGAAATGAGAAAACAAACAAAAAAAGCTTAACACTTGATGATATAAACTTAAATAACTGCAAATGAGCATGAGCACTGGGCTCCAAAGCACACATTAGAAATAGCTTCTGAATCATACAACGTAAATAACTCCATCGGATTTTACTCATTTTTAAATCTTGATGAACTATACACGGGTATTTACTAAGAGCAACATCTCATTCATTTCTTTTGGTGCCCTGGGTCTGTGGGAGAGAACAGAAGTATCTTCATAGATTAGGGATGTATGGATCAGTTCTAAGAAATAATAAAGATTGCAGGGAATATATCTTAACTAGCTCCAACCCTGGCAATTTACATCTGACAGACATAAAATAACTCATACCACCATCTATTTGTATTTATTTGGATATCTTTAGCTTGCATAGTTTCAAAACTTATTTTAAAATATAAACATCATTGGCTAGACTAAGTACTTCAACAGATCCCTGATAACAAAGTAGAAACAGAAGATTACTTACAGGTACTTTCATTTTAAACTCATCTCTGTTGAACTTGAAAGCAATGTCTGAGAGAGCTCGATGAATAAGTCCTGTTGGGCGCAGAACGAGGACGAGTTGCAAGTTCCCTGGGAAAGATGCCTGCAAAACAAGTTTAATCTGTTATTTTCTGGTGCTTCGAAGGAGAAGCCTCTGTTAAACCACAAACCAACTCTATCAAAGTTCTCCACAATGGGGTGACCAATTATAAACCTAACAAGGCGTGCACAGAGAGCTCCATTCAAAGAGACCTTTATGCATCTTGGGAACAGGAATCTATTCTCCTGGAATCACATTTTTCAGGGCTGGCTCGTAGCGTTTGTATCTTCAGTTAAGATGACATCATAGCCAAGGAGGCTAATGAACAAAGATAGCTTAGTACTTTTTCAACAATACTTCCAATGGTTACCTTATCTTTTCTCTAATAGAAGGTGCCAAGAGAAACCTCTGCTATTATCTGACTATGTAACAACCAGTTTCTTGTTTATATGTACTACCTTGTTGGTTGCCTACACAAACTATCACCACCAAGACTGAATTTCTCAGGCGGTAGCTTAGAAGAGGTAAGCATGAATTTTGCAGACAAAAATAAAACAAAAATGATCCTCAGCTGTGCTTTTCCTCATTATCTTTCAACTTACAGTCTGATAGATTCTCCCCAGTTCTAAAAGCGGCATGGGGAAAACAGAAGACAAGAGAAGGAAAGCAGGCCTGTTGAACTAAATTACAAGACAAGCAAACAAACCCTCTGCTGTGCCAGAAGTTCACATACTTGCATTTAGCCATTCTTGAAATGACACAAATCTTCTTTCATATTCAGTATTTCCACTGCATGGAGGCACTAAAGCTCTCTGAAGAGAAGTTCATTACAGCGATTAAGTATGCAATATATTTTCTTTTATTATGTTGTTGGAAACTGTGGCACATCTCTAAGCTGAGGTTAAAAAAAAGACAAAATAGAAGAAAGCACTAACCAAATCCAAACGCTGACTGAACAAGCTGTTGTCCTATGTTCTCTTTCTATGCCTATGAAGCTCTCGGTATCTGGATGGCCGGAGATGGGTTCCATAGTCATTTTTAAGGTTCCAGGGTATTCCAAGCATTTAACAGCAGACATGACAAACTTTTAAACACAAAAGCACTTAAAAACTTTCACTGAAGATTTCATGGATGCATTGTGGCTCCCCATATACTCCAAGAACTCAAATTAACTGAGGAATCCGTAAAGATTTAAACTTTACAATCTGCCTCCACTCGGACAATGTCCAAATCTTCTAGGAAGCCCAGTGATTCAGCCCCAGTGGAGTCTCTTAGAGGGCTGCGAACAGAATCCCAGCGATTCTGATTGCCCACACAAGTTCTCCATCCCTGCACCATAAACAATCTTTCTGTGCATATTGAAAGTAGTACACCCTGTGGACTTACTAACCCACAGTTATCAAACAGAGGACAGACCTTAAACGCAAGATTCCTGCCTGTAATCAGACAAAGAATAAATAAATAAAAAAAGAGACCATTTTTCGAAGTTATAAGAAAGGCAACTTCAGATTTAAGAGAGTGATTTAACTCACGCTAAGAAACACTTGCATGAACGGACAAAGTATTTTTTTTTTTTTATTAAATGCCTGAATAATATTTGTACAACGATAATTACATAGTCTATTAATTTAAACTCGCATCAATTTATTTTGTGCCTGTAACAGCAGCGTGCAGACTCCTACTGACCTGTTAATTTTCACCTCCAACTACTCCCTCCCAGAAGAAATGTATTCACTGGCAATACCAACATCAGAATAAGTTCCAAGAAGAAATAACACATTTTTCAAAAATTCATGTGAGATATGCATCCCTATACGTGAAATCCAGATGCAATGTCTTTGGCATGCCTGTTGGCTACCCCATTTAGCCTTGCACAGAATATAGGGAAGCACTAGTTTGGTTTTCTTTGAGTTCAGTAGATACAATAGAAACATAAAGAGGGTGTGAAACGGTGAAACACTAAAGATCCTGAACAGCAAAAGTAAGCTTTTAGTTATATGGGTGAGTAACAGATTTCCTTATTCTATCTTTAAATTCTCAGTTTCACACTTTGTGACTGTAGTTCAGACTTTGATGTCATGATTTTAGGGAAAATACTTCAACTATCCCTGGAGAAAATGCTAGTTGACAGATTCAAAGCAAGAGTAAGTTTTTCTAAACTGTGCATTACCTTTTATGAGATAGGAGTTTAATCACACTGCTAAATCAAGCAGGTTCTCCTGCTCAGGCAAACAGATAAAGAATACACACTACAACTGCTCTCTACTTCATTGTGTCTACCCAGAAACAATGCTGCTCAAGTCACTACAGTTGTGCACCGTGGAGATAATTCCTGTTCAAAACTTGCAGAGAGTTTCCTCTATCTTTCATCTGAAATTCTTGGTTATTCTAACTTTGTCCACAATGCTGTTCTTACCTCCCCTAGTCTGTCTCCTGTGCTTCCAACTGGGTCACTTGTTCCCCCCCCCAAAACACAGAGCAGCCTTAAATGTTAACAACTTTGCTGATCATGGCCAGGGGTTAAATTCATAAACCATCTTATGTGAAACAAAAGAAAAAGAAAGAATTGAAACAATGCTGGGCCAGTAACATTTAACTGAGTTTATATCTTCACTGCCTAAATATTACTGTTTCTTAACTGTCTTTATTTTTCCCCCTAAAGCTCTGGTGACTTGCAGAGACAATGATATGATGTAAGAGGCATCCTCAGAGGCATCCTTCGAACTTCATTAACCAGTCAACTTCAGCCTGAACAGCAGAGAGCAAAAAACTCCATTCCAGTCCAGCAGTATGTTTGCTTGAAGCCTTGTATCCTATGCTAACATAGTGAACAATGACTTCTCAATAAGGCTGTGGCAAGTGTTATACACGGCAATAAATGTTCATGCGTGTTTAGTAGTGTCATAAAATAAAGTGCCTTCCAGGCTTGTTTTAATGAAGTAACTGAACATCACTGTGACACCAAAAAGAGTCTGTGCACTTGAAAATTATTCTTTTTTTTTTTAATCCAAAAGCATCCTTCTTTACTAAATTACTACTTAACTATTCCACCAGTATCTTGTCTCAACCACTGTACTTTTAATCTAATGCCCATGCAAAAAATAGCAGTGAAAGAAAAAAAACCAAAACGTTATACAACGCTCACGCATTTCTGATATCCTCTACTTAAGTCAGGGTAGTCCCTACTCTATTCTAGTTCATATGTTGCTTCATTTCACTTGCAGCACGGGCACTTGTTTGGTGCCTCACAACCCTCATAGGATTAGTTTTTCTGTCTGCTCACCTCTCTTCATGACTTCCACATCCAGTCAGGCAAGTGCTTTTTCCAAAGATTCAGATGAGCAGGAGTCATCAGCTTTGAAATAAAGCTAACCGAATCAGGAATTTATAAACAGAACATCATCCTTAAACAAAACCTTTCCAGTAGAGATGCTTGCTGCCCTATGACTACTCCAAATCTGGAACATGGAAAAAATATTCACTGGCTGAGCAAAACAGGAGCAGCTTCAACAGTGAAATTTAGTTGCATATAGTCTTAACCACCACCTTCCTTGACAGGATATTAAGGACACAGAGGCTGCCTGCAGCACCAATACTGAACCTGTGTTTAAGAAGCTGCTAATACAGGCACTCCCAACTGGGAGCTGCTGAAGTCATTCTGTCATCCTACTTGTGCCAGTCAGGTCAAGCAGCAATCCTGCCCACTCCTGTTTGACCACTGGATGGTCAGATGGCATTTTCAAAGGAAGAATAACATAATTGAATAGTCTATATTACAATAATCATCAAAACAGGGGCAGGCAGTCATTGGGACAGGATGCAGTGTTGCCAAACTCCTCCTTGGGGGAGGCAGGGCAGGAGCAGAGCAGTGGCCTGGGACTATCACCAGGTGTTGGTTGCTATGGCTTTCAGCAGCAAAGACCAGAAGGTGTGCTCTTGGAGAGAACAAACACCACCTTTGTGATTTCACATCTCAGGCCTCCAGCTGTGATGCCCTGGGCTTCTTTAATATACACAGGATTTACAGAGATAGGTACGTATACCTTTTAGACAGAGATGCTGTTCAATCCCACAGAGCAATTCACCCAGCTGCCTTGGTATCCACAAGTGTTTTATACTTTTACATAGCAATGGAAAGCAATGGAAAGGTGCTCTGATAAACAGGTAACCCAGGCCCCTTTCTCTTACCTTCCCCACATAATCAGCCAGATTTCAGAAATCATGTGAGCCGCCAAAGAGCTAATGCCAGACTCAGTTTCAGTCATTCTGTCTTAAGTAGCTGAAACAACACCATTTCTCATTTTATAAAGAGCCTCAGTATAGTCACATTACCAAATCTTGTGGTGGTGTTTTGTCTCCTTCACTTACTAGTACGGTGCGAGCCACAGGATGCTTATTTCCAAAATACCTCTGCATGTAAAGGAGCTAATAAGCAGAATTTGAGGCTGGCTCATAACACCTCTAAATAACCTTTTTTACTTTATTATTTACTAGAATCATTCAAAAACAACAGCTACAAAATTCACGCAAATACTGTTCTAGCTTAATCCTATCATCACATTTTTACTGTGGTTTTAAACCTAAGAAAAAATGCCTTTAATAAGAAAAATAACTGGGGGCTGAAAGGAGAACATTTTTTTCAAGCTTAACACACACAAACCATTAAGCATCGCTATCTTTTACAGCACAGAATGCAAAGAGCTAGCTATAAAACTGGGCTAGCAGGAGCTCCTGTCCATAGCACAAAATAGCATCTTTCATGACCGTAGAGCACTGGTTACAAAATCTATCTTTCTTCCACCATCTACTTGCTGGAAATTCAATCTCTCTCTACAAACAAGGCCAAAGAACTCAAGGTTGGATTACTGTGATTCACTGTTTCTCACCTTGGATGTCAAACCAACGATAAAACTCCAGATGGCAAAAAAATGGGACTGCCTGGCTCCTGCAAGGTTTAGGATGGTCTTAGCACTCCGGTCTCTCCTTTGGCTTCTGGTTTCCTCCTGCCAGCTTAAGGTCTTGGCCCTAACCTTCAAAGCAGTTAATGGACTAGGCCTCTTTTACAGCGAACACTATGCTTTGATTTATGAACAGCTAAGAAAAACACAGCACTCTGAACAATGCAGTCCGAAACAGAAGGCACAGGATGCATTGTTTGCAGGTTTTAAGTTGAAGATAGCAAATCATAATGCAAACTTCCACAGCAGGTTGAATAAAACCCAAGTCCTGTCCCATTTAGACAGGGCTGCAAGCTTTCAGAACTGAATAAAACTCTCTCACTACCTGAGTGACCTCCATACCAACTGCTTCCTCAAGCAGCTGCCCACAGATATGTTATTCCCTAAGGAATAAGAAAGTTTATTTCCTTTGGACTTTCAGTATGAGACTGATGGATGACTATGAGTGAAGCTTTTCATGATGCTGAGTGCAGATTTTGTTTGTCTAGAAGACTGAGCTCACACTTCAACCTTTCCCCTCAGGAAAGGTTGTAGGGCAACAAACAAAGATGCAAACAACGTAACGCCATGGGTTTCTGTTTTAAGAAAGCACATTAGAACTATGCACAGGGTACCATGAGCCAGTATACTTGCAGTGATAAAGGGCAACCTCTTGGGTCACCTGTCCATTGTAACCTTGTTAACTGGAGTACTACCAACAGCAAAACCTGCACGTCTATGCGCATCCTTGCTGTTCTCTCTGTTACATCCCAGGAAAGGAGGAGCCTTCTTTCAGCCCACTACCTTCTGTACGGTTTCAGTTCTGCTGTTGCTGCATGTGCTTTAGCAGCAGTAGTGCTGGGTAAATGCTACAGAAACTGCCATTCCTGTGTGTACAAAAACAGGTTTATCTCATCTTTTACCTCACCTTCATAGTTTCGGCTCTCTATAAAAACCGTAAAGTGTCAGCATGAAATATGGATTCAGCTCTTCATTGCTCACTTTCTGTCACAGGAAATCAATTGTTCTCTAAGAATGAAGTGGGAAAAATCAAGCCTAGAAATTTCTCTTAACAGAAAGATTTTTCACATAAATTCCAGCTTAAAATAAAGATTCTTTTTTCATTAGCTTTGTTTTAGAACATGCTTTCAGCACTTAGTATAAATCAGACATGCAAAGATCCTTGAAAATAGAACAAAACACATTACTGAGAATTTCTGTTTAGCAGCTGTTCACTGCTTACAAATGTATTTCCTACAGTTGTCAGAATATTAGCAATGGGCAGAGATGCTCCAGCCAAGATACTCCTGCTGGGCACTGCTTCAGCCACAACACCCTGTCTGTGCTGGCATCTGATTTCACCAATAAAAAGGTCAATCCCCAAAACATGATCAGAGAAAAAAAGATAGCAGGATAGATATTGCATGACCTAGGACAAATGAGCGAACAACCAAAACTCTCAAGCTCAAAGAAGAAGAAAAAACTAAAAATGAGCTGCTAACAGCAACACTACAACCTGCAGTGCACTTAAGACCTGTCTCCAAGCACTAGCACAGGCTACCCAGTGTAACTGTGGAATCACCATACCTGGAGGTGTTCACGAACCATGTAGATGTGGCACTGAGGGATGTGGTTACTGGGCATGCTGGTGATGGCTTGATGGTTGGACTAGATGATCTTAGAGGTCTTTTCCAATTGTAATAATTCTATGATTCTCCAGGCAAAGGAACCAACCCACACAATCACTGCACTTACACATCTGGTATCACAGGAAATAGATGCCCAAGTTCTGAAAATTGCATTTCTAGGTAAAACTATGCACGCTGGAGGAAAGTTACCATAATTGTTAATATTACGACTATAAGCGACGTCCACAGTTGCCTACTCCAACATGCCTTCATCACATAAATAAAAGAACTGTCATTCTTTAATCACCCACAAATTATGCCGTTCTTGGCTTTCCCTACTGGAATCTGTTCGGTACTGCATCTCAAAAATGCAGAGTGGCAAAAAATAATTTTCAATAGTTTACCATCCCTAAACACGTTTACTTTACAAAAAGTTGAGTTGTAGGCATATGTGGAATATGGCCTAAGCATAGACTGCTGAAGAAGGGGAGAGGTCGTGCAAGACTGGAGTACAGGATGAGAACTGCCCCTAGCTGTGCAGGTCAGATAAGGCTGTAGCTATGCCTCTATCACTCCACTCACCTCCAACTGCCTCCACTTGCCTTATCTATGCCTAACAATGTATGGCTTAGTGCTCATGTCAAGGGCCTGAGATATGACTGGAAGTTGTCGAAGAAGAGAAAGTGCTGCCTGTGGCAAAAATATAGAGACCAAAAAACCATGTGATAATTAACCCAGGAACAATCCCTCATATTTTTGGAAACTGAAATGAGATTGTAAGGGACAAACTGAAGTTTCTCTGCTTTTCTATATGTGTTTTTCATACCCCTGCTTATATTTTAGTTTGCATACTTTGTAACAGTTGACTTCCCCTTGCTTATCAAGGCAAACCACATGTAAAAAGTGTATAAAAATCAGGTTTCTGGAGGACAGCATTTGGAGGTCCCCTCAGCTGACCTGAGATCTCCCCAGCACATGTGCCCCCAACCCCACCTTCACTTCAGATCTTCAGTTTGTGATGGATGCACTGACAAGACAGGTTGTATAACCTTTCCTACCCTAATTTACCTTCCCTGAAAATTTGTATAACCTTACCCAATCTAATTTACTCTTACCTTACCCTAATTTACCTCTCCCCAGAGTACTTATTAGTCATAGGCTAATACATTGTTTGCTTAGAATACCTGTAATTATAGATCATACAGGCAACAGCTTGCTCAGAATATATTTAATAATTTGTTTTGATGCACCTGATCTGTGTCAGTGAACTGTAGTCACTGTCGTCTTGCTAGGTGAAACAAAGCAGGGAATAGGGTGAGACAACATACTATTTCTTATGTTCTCATTCACAAGTAGTTATACAGCAGGAGTATTTTATTACTGTCACATAAATACCTTTCAACTAGCAACAAACAAACATTTGATCAAAGTGGGGCCAAATATCAAGGTGACTTTTACTGGTTTGATTGGACTTACTAATGGAACTAAAATTTTCAGTAATTAAAGAAAATAAAGAAATTAAAGATAAGATTCTTATAGCTTTGTTTTCCAGCAATTACTGGGAAGACTGTAAATACAATTCAAGCCAGGACAACATGAAAATAAAAAAATAAAACCAACACATAGCATGACAAGGACTTGAGCACATGATAAATATGAATCTGTCCTTTCCTACTTGTGTAAAAAAAAAAAGAGTCCTCTAAATGTCACTTCTCTTATTTAAAAAGTCATTATTAAAATGGAGACCAAAATTTACAGTGTGTGGGAATTTATTGGTTAATATTTTTCAGCTTAAAGGCAACTCTTGTTTTTACTTAAGCACCACATGACCAGCTTTTCAACCTGCATTCCTTTGACAAGAGGTAAACAAATTCAGAACCTAATGCTCAGCTATTGCAAAGTAGATCCACAGCTCAGCAAGACACATGGGCTGCCCGTGCAAGGGCTGCTCCCACCTGGGGAAATGTCCGTCGTGCACGTTCACGTGTGCACAGCAAGACTGTGCTCTCCAAATGCCCTCTCAGGCTGATATTATGAGCTGCAAACTGCATTAAAAGCATGTCAAGGGCACATGATGCTCAGCTCCAGTCAGCTGGGACACAAGAACTATATATTTCGTGTGTCATACCATAAGCTAACATTTTGTTGGAAAAAAAAAAAAAAGCTCCTGCAGCTTTTCTGCTTATAAGAGAAAGGTCCAACATGGGAGGCTTTTTTTAAGGAATTAATGTAAAATAGTACTCACTGCTATCCGCAGTATGGAAGCTTTCACAGAAGTCCATTTGTCCTGTCTGCGGTCTATGACAAGAATAAACCCGATTCCAGCATCTCGTAAACTAAGTTTGGAGGAAAAAAAGAGGAAGAAAGAAGGAGAAAGTTCAGTTAAGAACCCAGGTGGAACTTCTCTGCTTCTCTTACTCAAAAAAAGCAGAGGTAAAAGCTAGTTAAAAAACCAAACAAACTGAAAACGAAACACAAAGCAACAACAAAAAGATGCAAACAAATGGCAGCTTGACTCTTTTGTGCAGAATTTTCTTCAAGGTGCTGTAGATGAAGATGCAGTACACACCATTGGAAAGATGCAGCAGTCCCAAATATGTCCCACAGAGCTTCAGACCATATTCAAATCATTAATTGCTCTTTTGCATGGAAGGTAATTTTTACATGTCTTGCACAGAGATTATTTCAGAGGAAAATAACACTCTTTGATTCTCCATTGTTTTGGTGCCGTTATAATCCCTCCTTCATGCTGTTTCCAACATAATTCCAGGATCAAAACAAAGTCATTTTCCTATTGCATCTGCTTTCAACCTTCTGTTTGTATTGCCTTCCTCCTTACTAATATTTGAAACACCTTAAAAATGCAGGTCTTTCTGATCCTTCCCCGACATTCTTCTGTGCATCTGAAATTCTCAAATGCTTCCAGGTTACAAATTTATTCCCAGGTCCGTTCTGACATTCACGAAAGCAAGAAACCCCTATGGCGCCTAAAAACTCAAAGTCATAGATCTGAAAAATGAGATTCGCAGCACTTCCCTGCAATAGAAACATCTGTGAAAAGGAGCACTTAAATCCTGGCATGCGGGTGACCCTTCTTGTTCGCGTGTGCTCAGCTGCATGTGCTACGGAGTACAAATAAAGCAATCTGCTTCTGTTTTGTAATTTCCCATCTAAGCCAATTGTGTAATGCCAGCAGCAGACCTTGCTGGCCAATCGCAATCAAAATGAAGACGACAGGCAAACACAAGGCAGACAGACTCGAATTTGTTATTTTCTTGTATATTTAGGTATTTCTAATCTCTCAGCTGGACTGTTATTCCAGATATTTATTTTACTGCAAGGCCTGCTGTCTGTGCCGTGTGAAGTGCTGGGAAATGGTATGTATTGATTAATCATCATACCTTAAAAAAAATAAGAAAAAGACCTATCAACACAGCAGAATGTTAGGATCCCTGAATTGCTGAATCGCATTGCTGACTCATGAAAATACAGGATCGTGTTGATAGCATAATAATAAAAGGATTCCAAGGAAAATGTAAATTACAAGTGACTGGATGCAGCACCTTAAGCTAATCTTCAAAATGACAAATTTAAACACGACTTGCAGTCTACTCCCTCTCCTTTATGAGTTGTACATTTCTCTAATTCACAGACTAAATACTTAGGGGAAGCATAAATAATCAGAAAAAAGCAGCACTAACACTTGCTTTCTTTCAAAAGCAGCTGATAAGTCATTTTAACACAGGAAAGTTTTAGATACCACCTTCCACAGCTCACATTCAGTGCACGTTACTTAACTCTTGCCTCTGGGTTAGTATAACACTGGTAAACAACATCTGAGTGGTTGTCCTCTAAGCCTGAATAACACTTGCAGACAAATGGGGCTTTATGTTAGGAATATGCTTACCACCACGGTATATTTCCATGATTTAGCAGAGCTTACCTTCTTCCTTTCCTTTCTTTATTTGAAGGGCAAGAGGAAATAAATCTAGACTAGTTTTTAACATCTTCTTGTATCCCATTAAAACTTCCCACCATGTTACTGTTTAGTCACTGAGCAAAATAAAATGTTAAGAGCAACCACATCCCACAATAACCAGTCGACACAACGTACGCCTTGGGTCACACAACCCAACATGGATGGAGTCCAAAAGTGGCTACAACCCCCATAGCAGTTCATGGGGGTTTTGATGTTTTATGACCCTGGAAGAATTATTTGCAATATCAGTACAAGTCATCATAAGTCCTGACATTTCTGCATACTTCCTCAGTGCAAAGTGGAGCTTCAGATCGCACAGAATATCCAAATGCAACATCTACATCGTATTTCCAGAACCTACCAACAATCGTGTACAACAGGAACAACATTAAAGCCTCTGAAAGAACAGATTTTCAGGGCACAGGGAAGGACAAACTCAGCTGGGAACCTGGAGAAGGTCTAGATGAGAGCTCCACACAGATGTGCTCATCACCTGCCTCAGTGTCAGGCATTAGGCAGTCTAATACCAAAGACAAGTTGTACTAAAAGGGAAGAGCTGACAAAGGAGAACATCACAAAGATAGCCTCAAAGGTGTCCTTAGTCAGCTTTCTTTGAAATAGAACAAGAGTTCCTTCCAGGCTAAGAAATAAGTGCTAGCATTCCCACTGCTGGCTAGAAGAGACCCAGTGGCAAAGTCCTGAGCATCTGACTTCAAGCTATTACCACGCTTACCAGGCTGCTTAAAAAATGTAAATGCTCTGTTCTGAATCTTCACTGAGTTTTGTTATGTCACTCAAAAATACATCATCTGTCAACTCCTTAACAGGTGGGTCAGATCTTGGTTTATGTTGTCAAGTCATACAGATGATAGAAGAGAGGAGAGCGTAGAGAAAAAAAGTGAAAGGTAAAGGAGAATTTCAACTTGGTACTAGAAATTAGCAGAAAGGTAGCAATCCCTTTTGCACATTCAACTCTTCCTAAGTGAATGATTATTAATTCAGATGCTCTTGAGGAAAGAGACTTTTAAACGGTCACTGTGGGAAAAGATTTGTTATTGCGACGACAGTGCCTCACTGCAAAGGGTTGGCTATTGAACCTACAACCCAGTTCCAGCAAGCGGTAAGCAGGAAGCAACAAACCAAACTGAGACGTTGTGTACAACAAAGCTGAGAACATTATCAAGACACAAAGTCACGTACACAAGGACAAGTAAACACTGGAAACAGGTCTGCTTGCCAGCCCAGCCTTGCTTAACTTCCCTCTCTTTCCTATCACCCACACTTACATACATCTTGTATCTGACAAGACAACTTGCAAGACCACCCTTGCCAGCCCCTTTTAGTGCTTTGAATGAATGGTGCTTTGCTGACAAGCATGTTTTCAATCTTTCATTGCCTTCTCATCCACCTGAGAATGACCTGACCCACTTTTCCATATTGATCACATTCAATCCAAATATTCATTTCCTGATTTGTGTCCCCCCCTCCCCCCCCACCCCCCCAAACACAAAACAGATTGTGTTTGCATCGATCTCCAGCAAGCTTGTCACCAACACCTACATTTGTCTTCTTCCCACTCACTGCTTCAGCCACTCTTATTCCTTGCTGTCTTGCCCCAGGAATACCTCAGCAAGTCTCAGCAGCTTGCTGGTCACATCAGTTTATCAGCAGAATGCCCTCACGTCCCCAACAGGCCCCCAGCTCTGGTTAGCTGACCTGGCTCCAGAGCAGCCTCCGCTGCAATGCAGTGAAATTCCCAGCCCAGCTCAGAGGACACTTTTTGATAACAGACTTGAGAATCTGTGACCCTGGATTGAGCAGATTTTCTGAAGGGAAGATGTTTCCTTGCCATGAAGGCCATCATTCTCAGACATGTCAAGTCTCTGACTGAAGGACAGAGAAACTGGATATTCCTTGGAAGCACAGTGGATTGTTCCCTAGCCTCCTGAGAACAGCTCTGACATGCAGTCTAACACTCAAACAACGAGGTGAGAAATCACGAATGAGATGAAAGTTTGTCAGCACTGCAAACAACTGTAAAACCAACCCTTACAGTAAGAAACAGAAGGCAGCCTTAGCAGTAGCACCTGACTATCAAGGCCTCTTGACATTTCCCTTACAACCTGTGTTTTTTTTTCTTAATGCATTAACTTGTATCCGGTGTACATTCTGAAAGATAAATTATAAGCTTGTAATTCAAATTTAGTATTTCCTTCCTATGTTTCTCTCCTAACACAAAACACACATCACGAGTTCAGCTCTGTTCTTCTGTTTCCACAACAGCACAAAGAATACAACATTTTTAGAAAGGCAGAGCAACCAGCCCAGCTCTGTGGGGAATATAACCAGCCAACTCACAAAGATCAGGTCAGAAAGGTAGAAAGGAGGGAAAGGGGAGTGGTGGCCACAGAGGACAGACAATAGCAGAAAAAATGCAGCAGGGGATGGACTTTCTGTTCAACCCTCCTTCCTCCTTGGAGATCCAGTGTAACACCATATGGAGGTGGTGAGAGTGAGGTTAAATACCTGCCAACGAGCATTGAGTGTAGAGCAGAACCTGAATTTTCCACCTAGTGACTCTTCAGCTTTAGGTTATGGGAGCATCTCCCACTATGTCCAGTTTACAAGACTCATGATCTCATGCACCTGGGGGAAAGGGTGGGAAAACTTATAGTATGTAGGACTGCAGAAAGGAACTTCCTTTCCTCTAGGGTATGTGGAAGCAATTATACAGTCACCATCTGGAAGATCCCTGCATTTCTCCAAGGTATGGGTGGCGACAGCTACTATACAAATAAGTTCCTACTACTTTTACAGTGTCATATGGCAACTGCTTGCACTCCCTGCTCTTTGCTACCAACAAAACAGAGTAAATCTTCAGGCTTGTCATAGCAACTTGTTAATATCAAGTTTTTGGATTTTTGAAATTCAGAGTAGCATTTTAGGTTAAATAATTTCAGTTTAATAAAAATGGGTTTCAGTCTTAAAGTCCTATTATTATCCAACTGGCTTCCATCATACACCAGGTCGCTTACTACCTTGAGAGCCTCTGCCTATACATACACAGGCTGACTAGTAGTTCTTGCTTTCAGTGGCTGAACAGCTATTTCAATAGCAGGACTTCAGTAATATTCCACGTGGAATTACTGCATCAACAGCATCAAGGCAGAGTGTGCAGCAACCTGGAGGCAAGTCACTGCATTATACATGTAGACCCCTAACAGATCCTCAGTACCACTTGCTCTTAAGGCTTACTCATTCTGTAGCTCATCACTAATCATCAGTGTGTATCAGTGATACCCCATCTCTTCAATTTTGAGTGTATTTCATCAAGCTGATCTTTTTTTAGTATGCAAGATGTGAGCCTATGTAGAAAGCACTGTGGAATTGGCCCATTCACACAGCATTGGTCATACTACTGTACCACGAAAAGGGTAAACATGCAAGACATGGTGACAGTTCATCTTAGGAATGCTACTGTCTATACAGTGTACTGTCCACCACCCTATCCATAGGGTAATTATGCTTGTGCCACAAAAAAGAGTTATGTGGATCAGCTCTTTAAAAAAAAAAAGAGTTCTCAAAGGCAGGCTTGCATCTGGTATAGAAGACCAGTTTGTGCTCAAACAAGTTCAGCATATAAAACGTAGGCAGTCCCACAGCCTGAGCACTTTGAATATCAAGCATTCCCATCATGCACCTATTCATGGAAATGCTTCTAGCAGCCATTACTCTTTGAAGTCAGAAAGCATCCTAAATTCAGTCATCAGAGCACAAGTTAGGGCCCCCAAGAAGAGCATTTCCTGTTCCTTTGCTTAGGAACAGACCATTGGAAACCAGACAATAACTACCAAAGCTATTGTTTCCCAAAATAAACCGTATCCTACGTTTTATGGGACATTTAAACTGATTGAAGCTGAGCAACTTCAAAGACTCCATTTCTCCTGCTGCTGCAATGGATGCCTTCTAAGGGAGGTGAGGAACAGGAGCAAGAATCAGAAGTTTCCTAATCATAAGTGTTTCACAGATTAAACAAAACAAAACCCATTAGGCTCCAGAAGACTATATAATGAAGAACGATATTAATAAATGAAGACAGAAATCTTCACTACAACAATTACCAAAAAATAAAAAATAAATAAAAAAATTCAGTCAAGGCCTGTGGTGACAGGAACTAAATAGTCTAAGATTGATTTCACATTACCACTTTTTGTATTGTATTTCCCTCAAGGAAAAAGGCAGCAATAGGTGACCGGGCAGAGCCTTGTCCCACATTACCTCTCTCTGTGCTCTTCACGTGTGATAACCAGAACTTCTCCTGTTTGAACACCAGATTTGCTGTAGAGGACGCAGTTCTTCACAGAGCAAAAGAAGTGAATGGCTTATGAATTTAACAAAGACAAACTGAAGTTAAAGTTCCATTGTCATATTAAACACAGTCACCAGACACTAACACTAAGTAGTGATTGATAGTAGTTTTGCTGCCTTGAACTCTTTATTGTTCATTATCGTAACATCTACTCCATATTAAAAAGCTCTAGTTCGAAAGCTTCAGATATCATGGGCTTTTATAGCTTATAATACTGAGCCTTACTGAAGAAGGCACAGTATGAAATCAATGTAGAGATAGCAGAAACTGGAAGAAAATGAGGTATTGTTTGAGCTCTAAACTAGACATCGAACTTCGTAGATTCAATTGCTAAGGGAGCCTTGAGATTTTAACATAGTATCTAAGTAGAATACTGCTTTGTAACCCTGCTGCTACTTAAGATATTGCTTACACATTTTCTGAAAACCTGCACAGAGAGAGAGCTGAGGCTTTTCAGCCTGGAGAAGAAAATTCTGTGGGGAGACCTTATAGCAGCCTTCCAGTACCTGAAGGGGCCTACAAGAAAGCTAGGGAGGGACTTTTTATAAGGGCAGGTAGAGACAGGAGGAGGGGAAATGACTTTAAACTGGAAGAGGGTAGATTTAGACCAGATATTAGGAAGGAGTTCTTTACAGTGAGGGTGGTGAGACACTGGAACAGGTTGCCCAAGGAGGTTGTGCCCCCTCCCTGGAAGCATTCAAGGCCAGGCTGGATGGGGCTTTGAGCAACCTGGTCTAGTGGGAGGTGTCCCAGTATATAGCAGGGGGTTGGAACCAGGTGATCTTAAAGGTCCCTTGTAACCCAAACCATTCCATGATTCTATGATTCTATGAATAAAAACGTTGCAATCTTTTTAATGTCAACATTGCAAAATGATACTACAAATCTGCTATGTAAATGCACAAATCATGAAGTGACTTATGCATGTAAGACAAATTGGAAGTCTTTTGAAAGCTGAAAGATATCTCAAGTAACTATCCTTGCTCTAAATCAGCAAACTTTAAAAACATACTTGCTGTTTTTACAACAGAAAATTTGAGGTTTGCATTATTATCAGTGGCAAAGAAAACAACCCGTGAAGAAAAATGGAATGAAAACATATTCCCAGAAGATGGCTCTACATGCAAGTGCATGATATTGTGATGACATTTAATTGTTTAGGCAGAAAATAACATTTCAGTGCCAAATCCTTCCACAAACAAATCGTCTCTCAGGTCAAGGAAAACTGCACGTATTTGAGAATAGAACTACTTCTAACAAGCATAAACATTTACAAACAGAATGTTTCTCAACATCCAGGTAAAGCTCTTCAGCAACCTACCAGAGACCTCCAGAGCTCCTGAAGCAAACCAGCATTTGCTGGCATTTCAACTCTGATTCACACTGTGGGCCTGATATCTCAGTTTGGATTTCTCTGGGAAACACTTCCAGTTGAGGTATATAACCATTCTATCAGGTACTATTCTTTTATTCCAGCAACATTCATGAGAAAAAAATAAACAAAACAAACAAACAACAAAGACCCCAATTTTGTTAAATACAGGATAAAACTGGAGAGCAATGATTGATGACTTCTGCATAGTCTTAAATGGAATTAGTAATACACTCCTTGTCTTGAATTTTTCTAAACCTGTATCTATTCAGCTATAAATGCTGAAGAGGTCAGTGCAGGCAGCAGAGCTGAAGATGCGTCCATTACTTCTGATGCTGTTGGAAACCTACCCTGTGAGCACAGCCCCAAGGAACAGGCTCAGCTCAAGCTTCCTGAGGTGCTCAGTTTAGCTCTGTGCAAGTCACCACACCACAGCTTTAGTTCTCTGTATCCAAATCTCTGGAATTTCAAAGGAGTTTGCTGTATAATCAATCACTGTGTTTAACTAGTGGGTGCCTGTACTGTGCTTCATCAACAGGCTATACTTCTCAGACAGCTCAAGGTACTTTAGCTGTAGAAGGACAAATCTACCCAACCTAAAGGCAGGCATAATTCATGAAAAAAAGTTATAGGAAAGAAGCAAAAGCAATTTAAATGAAGGTTCAGAAGAGCTGCTATCCAAGAGCAGCCTCTAGTGGTCTGCCCAAAATAGCTGAATGCCAAGTAAAAATGATACTGTATAAAGCTCCTAGCAGAAATGGCTGCATTTCAGTCAGCACAGCTGATGATGTGACACCTCATAGCAGGAGTATTAACCCATAAGCAAGGAGGCAGCACTTCTCATTGATTCTTACATTGAAAATCTGATTAAAAAATAAAAACTGCTTTGGGGGACTTTGTAAGCATAGACAACATAGTTACACATGAGATTTTGTCAGAGATGGAGACCTTGAAGGTCTGCAGGGGAACAGAATAACGAAGACAACTCCAAAGAGCTTTGCCCAAGGGGCTGAGAGTTCAAAACTTTGAATGTCTCATCCAAAATTCACAGCCTCTCCTGCAATGACTGCAGCCCAAAACACTGTGTGTGGTCACATCTACTCCAGCTCATCCTCAGACCTGAATATCCTTCAGTAACCTTGGAACTGTGGCCACAGCAGCTCCTTGTGTCTGCCCTCAAAGCAAGAGCCTCCCAAGGAAGGTAGGCTGCTGTCAGAGACACTATAGATGAGATGAGTGTCAGCTCATTGGTGACAGGAGAGCTGCTCTTAAGCCCACAGGAAAGCAAAAGGACCTTATCCTTTCACAGCAGCAGGTCTCTCGAAATTGGGCAACACAAATCCAAGCAGGGCTGCTAGAGCGATTTGTCTGCAGTGCTCCTTGTGCTCCTCACCCAAATAAGGAAAGCTGGCACACAGTATACTAATTTTTAAGTATTTGCACTGATTTGTATGGCATACACAATCAGACTTCTCTTCCACACTCATGTTTAGATACGGATATCCCAGTCTTCTCCATTGTCTCCTACTCAGCGACATCCTAACACTCTCTTGCACTTTCATGCCAATTCCTCTTTAACTACATAAAAATTGCCAACTGCAGTACAGTAATGCTGGCTATGTTCCATCATATATGCTGACATTCTTTCTGCTCCAAAAACCTTATGCTATTGCTAGGGAAAGATGAGAGAATAAAGCCAGTATTAAAATAAGAGCTAAAATGTCCAGGCATCACCATCTATCTGTAGTTCTATCACACACACTTATTTCCTTCCCACAATACCCATCAGCCTTTTTGTATGTTAACGTAGCCAGCATTACCCCACTAAAAACCCCCATGAACTAAAATCAGTGTGACTTAGATGCATTTCTGCAAGTAGAAGAAATAATCATTAAAAGACAAAATTCCTGCTTAACACATCCTCCTATAGTGCATGAAATCAACTAAAATAATTTTAAGGAAGAACCTTCTATCCTGAATGGAAAATTCAGTGTACTTCCTTCAGGTCACACAGAACTGCTTTCACAAGGACTGTTTGAAGAGAGGCAACAATTTTGAGGGCTGCTTTAGACTTAACTACAGATGGCTGAAGTAGGCCACGTTATCCTTGAAGGGACAATTAAGGATAAATAGGTCAGTAAAGGCGAAATGGCTCTATGTTTCCTAAGCTTAAATAAATACGAAGAACAGAAAGCCAGAGTGCTCCTAGCTTTGGAACTATGAAGTCTGCCTCCACAAAAATATTTTTACACCTATTCAAAATGATAATATTGGAATTACACACACTTCAGTACGCTTCAACAATAACTAATGCCACTAATGAAGTATTGACACATCCATCCTGGAATGCTACGTGCTGTGCGTTAGGAAGGAGAGCTTGTACTTAAATAGGGTGTTAAATTCTCTGCAGTTGAGACTGGACTAATGGAAGCTCTGGCACAAAGGTCCAGCATTTTACTAATTAACTTCCACAAACCGAGCACTGTAAAACTACCTTGTCTCTTTATCAGATAACACGTGCCATGCATACAGAATCTATAGACTACTCAAATCCTCCAAGCCCTTAAGGTGTACATGGGATTTAAAGAATAGAAAGGCTTTGCCTTGACAGTGACGAGCTTTAAAACAAGTTTAAGCCATTCACAAGGTGGACATCAAAACAAAGATGAACTGCCTCAAATCTAGTAAAAATTCAGACTAAGTAACACACAGAGCTTTCATCTAATCTCATCAAACAATGCATCTGACACAAAAGCTTAAGGCAACATGCTTTATCCTAGGATTCAATGCTCTTACTTGAAACACAAACCTTTACATTTCTTTTTTGCTTACAGGAACATATGGCATTTATACCACTGTTTGGCAGCTGTGCTAAGAGAGGAAGGGCACACACAGCATGGCAGATTTTGCTGGAAGTCCTGGGATGTTCTCATTGACAAATTTGAGGGGCTGCCCAGGTAACAGCAGGATACGGGGTTCATATTTTTTGCCTGGATTGTAACCTGACAAAGAGGAGAGCGTGGAAATGAAACACAGCTGACACTGATCAAAACTGAAGCTGCAAAACTCTTCCTCAGCATGTTGGTGTGAACTGTCAGGGTGCCTGGTTTTTGGCACTTCTTACACGTTATGTTGTGACATTCACCCCTGGTGCTCCATAAAATAGAAGTAGTTAACTCTTAGCTAGTAATGCACTTATTTAGGCTGGAGATAAATGAGGTAACACGTGGTTACTCTCCCATTGGCTCCTCAGAACTTCAGCCAGGGCCTTGAAGGACTCATCAGCTTGAAACATGGAGTTACCCCCAACATGGCTGCCCCAGCTTCCAGAGCACAGCAGTGAATCTATGCTAATGAGGCTAATAAAAAGGTTTGTTGGCTCCAGAAACATCCATACCATGCTGTGGCATGTTCTCCTGGTCCCCAGCTACATTCATCTCCTCATGCATTGCTGCTCTCACACTACATCTTGTTCAGTCTGAGCCCCTGAGAAACTTAGCACAGATGTTTGTTATCCCAAATGATAGATAGCTGCTATGCTTCACGATGAAGGCTCCACCTGGAGCTCAGCAGACCATAACAACAGAACTTCCAGACCCTTCAGACACCAACTCTGTCTGAGGTAATCTTGTCCTGTTTGTAACTTGGACAGTACTGCCCCATAACCTCACACACCAGGTGGTACCACAAACAATAGCATTTCTTAGAACATCACACTGTGTTGGAACATTTGTAAACCATGGAGATCCTAAACATGAGGACATTCTCCTGGGCAGGAAGCTGATGGGGAAAGCCTTCAAAACAGGAAGTAGCAGAACACAATAATTTAACCTGAGATATGCTGAAGGCCATGCAGTGGGACAGCAGGGCATTACAGAAAGACTGTATAAGACTCTAAGTACAAGCTCAGATGGACTGAGTATTGTATTTAATAAGCAGCATAGGACTTGATCTGGCCATGAAATCCTGTTTCAAATTTTCCTAAGCTATACTGTTTCTCTTGAAGGCAACTTTGTGTTTAAGATTTAGCATTACACATTTTAAATATTTTCTTTCTAATCTCTTCTGATCACAAGAGTTTTAGCTTTTTCCCTTCTTCAGAGATGAACCTATAAGAGCAACGAAGAAAATTATTAAAGCCATTTCTTTTTATTAACAGCTTACTGTTATCAGATTTCAATAGAAACTGCTAATTAACCAGAAGCAAAACCACGTGCTTGAGAAATCCTATCTTTTAAACAACTACAGTTGTGTTAATTTCTTTTACGCTGAGTTCTCATGCCACACCACACATTTTGTAAACTCATATTCCAAGACGACATACACACTGTTAAGTTAATAAAAAACATGTTTAAGTTACATGCTTATTTCTCTCAATCAAGGCTGTATAACACTTGCCTTCAGAGTACATCTCTTATCATTAAAGTCTACTTATTAGATGATATAGAAAGATGAAAAATACTTTCAAATGAAAAAAAACAAATGATCAATGACCAAAAATAACTTCTTAGGCATTAGACAGTTACGTCAGGATCCTACTCCAAACCTGAGTAGAATATTCTCCTTCCATCTTTTCTATAGAATGTAAACAGTACATCCCACAGGTGCCTCTCCCTCTTTGCTATTGGAATAATAGATACTGAGTATGGAAGTCTTCAGATTTTTACTCAGCTATGTGGTTGTCAACCTAACCAGCTCACCAACAGTTCCCAAAGGACCCAGTAAAGTAACAGGAGTCATTCCTCACTGCAGGCTCTAACAAGTGTGAGATCAGCTACAGATGTTATAAAATGCCCCCAAAGCATCTCAAACATAGGCAAAGTTGGCTCACTATTCTCTGCTGAAACTCTGCTGACTTCAAAGAGCATATTCCTTACAGACACTTATATATAGATATGAATTAATGCAGCAACTCCGTTGGCAAGACATTAATTCCTGTGGATCACTACTGCTATTGAAAGTGTTTGTAGCAATTTAACATTTTCAAGTACTCTTCCTAGAAAACACCACCTTAAGTACATTACATACCACTAGGGATTCTCCTTCTTTCCCCTTGGGTATTATACGTATAAAACGAAACATATCACTTGAGCTAAGCAAAATCATTCTCAGGGAGAAAGTCCCCACCTTTGAAATAAAGAAATATTTTGTACTCAGTAACACTTCTAAAATCATGAGGTGTAAAAAGGAAAGATCTGTTTCAGAATTACTACATGTATACCTTTACCGTATACATCTAATCACTGAAGCAGCAGTTATAAAACAGTTAGCTATAATCTCCCACTGTCTATAGTTCTCATCCTTAAACCATTGCTGTATCAGGAAAAAACAGTGATCTTTAATAACACATTGTACACAATTGTTGTCATATATCACGTCAACAACCCTGTACCAAATGCTTGGAGATTCTTACAAACTGCACATTAGGCACTATACTTTATCCAGTTGTCTACAGAATACAAATTTACCCCGCAGCGTAAGCAAGATACCAATCTGAGAAAATGGTCCAGCTTTCTGTTTAATGGCATACAACTGCACCAATGTTAACAGAGTATCTTAGGTTGAAATGAGGTATTCCCTTTCCACCATCCCTGTTCTTAGCTGCCTCACATATCAGACCTTCCACATCAGAACACACACAGACAGCTCTGCTATTCGCATTATCCTACTCCATGGTCATGTAGGTTGGTAACGTGACTTAAAATGGTTTCGCTTCTGAATGAAAGGTGACCTCTATGAGACATTTAACTCTTCATGAACAGAGATCATGGTCAAGAAAAAGTTTATACTGGAAAATCTTGTAAAACTCAGCGTTTGTACAGTATAGAATAATAGAAGTATAGAAAAATAGAAATATAGAAGAATAATAAGAGGGTTTGAGGTTGTGTTTGTACATACACTATTAGATAGACTAGTAAAGACAGGTTAAGAGGTTTTAGTTTCTCTATTTGGACAGAAAGTCCTTATTACCATTACTGGTACTCTTTTCCTTGGCAACAAATCTAAAATTTACTACAGCAGCAAATACTTTAGTGGGCAAAGTCTGCTGTAGAAGACAGGAAGGTCCTTTCTTTTTGAGTCTCTTAGCAGTTTCCCATTGTCATTCCCATGAAATATCATTTCCCTTAAGACACGATCACAGGCAGTCAGACAATGAGTTTTGAGGTACTGCTGCCAACCCCTTGCTGTGATCTGGAATCCTGCATGAAGCTAAGTGGCACTAATAGCCTAGCACACTTTCCAAGCAACTGGCTCCAGACATGCCTGTGCTCTACAGGGCTTTTCACAGAAAAGTTCATATCCTCAAAGTCAGAATAACTGAAAGACTTGTGTATTTCATAAGCTAAATGATACCAATCTGTAGAGCATTCCATGCACAAAAGCAGTGAGCTGCATTGGTATCCCTCATGTAAATCTGTATAACTTATTTGTCTTGTAAGCTTACTAAAAAGACCTAAATGGTTAACTAACTGCTTCCATTTTCCTCAAAAACAGTTTTCTAAGCATCAAAAACAGCCTTCACGATTTTAGCCCTTGAAAACTAAGGTAAAAGCAAAAATCCTGCATTAAGAAACCTTTAACAATACTACAAACATCGACAATAACTTTACAACACTGCCATCTTTGGGGGTATATGCAGCCAATAGCTTATCATTAGGGGAAGATGAACTGAAAAAGTGAACAGAATGCCTATTCCTAGATTATTCATTAGTGAAAATGTGCTCCCACCAAACCAATGCTCTGTGATACACTCATTGCTCCCCCTGTACCAGATGTTGTTTGCTGCGATCAGAATTTCCCCACACAAACCCACTCTGTGAAGAAGTTCAGCGGACCATGATAAAGTGCCTTACACCAAGGACTTTCAAAAGGAGGAGAAGATGAGACTTCAGTATGTAAGTATTTTGTAACAACAGTATTCAAGAAAGATGCTATCAAGGAAGGCTTAGCACCATGTGGTTTAAACAACACAAGGATAAACAAAAAGTGAGGCTGACTGTTGGCTTGTAGCTCCTCTCCCTGATTTATGTAGATATTAACGAGGTGTTAGCAGGAGGGCACCTTGAAGTACCTGCAGTGTAAAACCAGTGCTCCCTCACAGGAAGCAGATCCTACAAGTAATTAAGAGGGAAGCTCTTTACAAGACCAAAAGTTATAACTCTTCATACACATTCAGTAAACAAAAGCACCCACGTGCACGAGGGAAATCTGCCGTGATCATGTTTCAGACATGAGTTCAGCATGGCCCATGCTGAATAGCACTGAATGTTGTCGGTGAAAAGAATGAGAAAAACAGCTTTAGACCAACAAACACAGTGTGTTACACAACCTGTGTTCAAGAGTTTTTAACCTAGCAGAGTCACATAGCCCATTTTGGGAAAGGCATAAAGGAGAATCTCTTGATTGATGCAATAGTTCAGAGCCCCCTGAGATGCTTCCAGCCTAGCACCAACATCCCAAAGAGCCAGATCCAAACTCAGAACAGGTCGCTCAGAGTTTTGTACAGCTAGGTCTCAAAAACCTCCAGGGATGGAGGTTGTCTATCTCAAAGCCTTATTACTCTCCCAGTAACAAATCAGTGATCCAGGTTTCCACCCAACTAACAGTCTTGGCAGGAGGGCTGCAATGACTCAATTTGGATATAAGAGTGCTGAGGAAAGGCTGTGGAAAGTGTTGCTGAAGTTAAGGTAAGTACAGCTTCCCCTTATTTATGCATCCAGAGATTTCACCACAGAAATAGGATGATCAAGCACAATTTTCCATTGTTTTATTCATGCTAGCTACTTCCCAGCACTTCTTTCTTGTGCCTATAAACGTGTTTTAAGAGGACTCACTCCATAACTTCCTGACAGAGTAAACAAGGTCAATTAGCCTATGGTGCTTCAGATCATTATTCTCAGCCTTTCTGAAGATGAATGCAATATTTGCTTTTCCCCCAGACATCACAGGCTGCCTCTGATCACAAAAACCTTTAGAAAATGATAAAGAGTAGCCTCACAACATTACCAGCCAGCACTACAGATACTTTAGATGCAGCTCAGATTATCCCATAGGCTACACTTGGGTCAAACATTTTCAAGAGATCCTGAAGATCCTCATCTATTGCTAGACATTCTCCTCCTTGAACACTTTCTCTTAGAACACAGGCCTAGAATATTCTGTCAGAGAGGACAGAAGCAAAGAATTCATTAAGTATTTCAGACACATCCATGTTGGCAGCTGCTAATATACTCAGCCCATTCATCACAGGTCCATATTTTCCTTGTTCATTCCTATACTGTTAATGCAGCAGAATAATTTTCCCTTTGGGAGTGGGGTGTGTAGGGCTTGGGGGGCTTGATATGCCCCTTTCATTCCTTGTTCTTCAGCTCCAGGTGCACTGGGACTTTCCTGAAACCACCCCTGTGTGTTTGGGCAATGTCTCCGTATTTGCTCTTTGTAGCTTGTCACTACTTTCACCTCTTGTATGCTGCCTTTACACTGCAGGACAAAGTTGTAAGTTTTCTATTTAGCCCACACAGTCTCTCAGTGAGTCTCTTCATTTTTCAAGACATACCATTCTTGTGCTTTGATGACACTGTCCTTAAAAACCTCACAGCTTTCAACCACAGATTTGCTCTTCAGAATTCCACTTCCACCGAATTCCACCTACCAGTTCCCTGAACAAGCCAAAGTTTAGGGTCTGTATTCCACTTTGCTACTTGCCTTCCTCACCTCCATCAGGATCTTGAATGCCACTGTTTCGTTCCCTAACAGATTTTCAACACAACCATAGGTTTCAATGAGCAGTTGATTGACAGTACTACCATGCCCTCTAAGACAATTGGGTTTAATTGCTGTACCTGATTAGCACCACCACTCAGATTTTTCAAAGTGCTACAGAAACTGTACATTCAGTATGATAATGAAATGGAACCCAAATAGTTAGGACAAATCCCCATATGTAACTGTGGAGTACTCCCTCATACTGTGTAACATCTTGAGTAACAACCAGGAATTAACAACTTCTGCCAAAACTGTGTTTGCAATTAAAACACCGAACACTGCACTCTAGGATCCAGAATGCAAAGAAATTAAACAAGAGCACAACTTCTATCACAATGCCTATATCCATGTGTACAAGGAAGTAATTTTTTTCATGCCCTGATGAACTGTAAATAGCACTATATATAATTCATCTAAATGCTACATTAGGCAGTTCACACTTAATCAAAACTCTCACTGACCCTGCACCGTCAGCTGCGTTTGCTTCTTCTTTAAATACCAAGCCTGACTTTCTCCCCATGATGAGAATGACTGAAAATGAGAAATGTTGTATCAGGTAAGAGTATTTTCTACCAGACAGGTGCTTACCTCGGGATGCTGGTCAGGTAGGTCAGGACATTCTGGAACTCTTTCTCAGGGATCTCGCTGAAAGCTGGGTAGTCGGGAAAAGTGATAACAGGGCATCCATCTCCCCCTCTTCCACCTACAATAGAAACAAGCAGCAAGTGTGTTTACACTTAGTTCCTTTTATCTAATCTGCAACTTCCCGGTATTTGAATTACTGTACTTTTTGTTCTCTTTAAGCAGTACCCAGAGTGGACACTGTATTCTGAATAACCTAGTCTTCTGAGCTTAGTAAGTTTTATAGGAAAGGACTTGCTACACCACATAAGATTTTTTCCTGTATACGTTGTTTCACGTGAACGAAGTTTAGACAGCAGGTGGCAGTGCGTCTTTCATTTGATAAATGTTAAATACAAGTAAATACAACCCACCTGGAGAAAAAATAAATAACTGATTTAGGAAAAAAATTAATTCAGAATTAAGCAGGTAAATCTCTATCTTGAACCAAACTGTACCTTCTCAACTTGACTAATTCTTGCAAGCCTCTCCTCTGCTCTGCTTTCAGGACAGACTAGAAGAGGTGGCAGAACAAGCTAGAGGAAGATATTTTAAATGAGGTTTCCTGTTCAGCTTCTCAGATTACCTACAAAAGGTAAAGCAGAGCCAAGCGTCTACACTACCCTATGGTTGCTGAGCAGATAGATCACCTTATCTGTACTTTTTCTGACACTTGCACCATGGCTTTTTAAATGCACTTCACACACATTTTTATATGCTGCAATACAGTGTCATTATTATTATTATTATTATTTTTAAGGTGATGCTAATATTTAAGCGAATATCTTTACACAGGAATCGGTTGGACACAGGAGCTGTTGAACTGTAGCAGCTGCATGAAGTTCACAGCTGGGGGAGTTGTGGAGGCACATTGCTGGAAAATTATCTTCACTTGGCAGTTTGGAAAAAGAAGAACAGACAAATGACTGACAAAATGATAAGCATATATTTCACGGCCTTGAAATTTGATCATTTTGTATAAATCCACTGTAAAATGCATTACTAGCACTGTCTGATCATGGGAGCAAGTGATTTGTGAAAATCTGTGCTTCAAAGTGCCTCTGCATCCAGCCTTACCAGAAAATGAAGAAATACTCGATCTCAGACTTATTTCATAAAAGAAACCACCATTTCCCTCTCAAGCCACAGGTAATTGCAACAGCACAAATGATATCCTTATGCTACTACATAGTGAATCTGACTCGCATCTACTTGATTACAGGCAATATGGTGCTACCACCACGCAGCTCTTGAAATCAAACATTCAGACATTGCAACACTAAGATAAGGGAGCTACTTTTAGCTACACAGATGCTCACAACACAAATGTAAGTTAACAAAAAACAAACAAACAACAGGGGTTGTTACTGTTATTATTTTGCTTTATCCAGGTTCTAAGGAACAAGGCATTTTCCTCTCTCCTGTTTACTGAAAGCAATTTTCAGTCACATTAAGGAACGCTGCTCACACAGTGTCCTGCGCTCTCTAGAATATATTTAGTTATCATTATAGATTATTTTTAGCTTTCCCCTGGTTACTTGCTTTGTTCTATAAACTCCTATGAATAGGGCATATGAAACAAAAGAAAAAGAACAATACACTTGCTGGACATGGCCTAAAAGCAGAACCACGGAGCATGACTTTTGGGAAGTTCCCAGACCACCACTAATTGTCAAGGGGAAACGAAGAGCCATGCTGCCTTGACACAGCCTATAAATTTTCAGTTTCTAGTGTACTCATCATTGGTTATTGTGGGTGGGGATGACTCTATCCTGTTTGTTAGTACACAGTTGAGCACCAGTACTCCTGTATTTTGCTGATAGGACACTTGAGCAGCCATGGGAGGTATAGGTGTGCCCAAGTGCTTTTCATCACCAGAACCTCGCTGCTGCAAAGAGCTTATCTGATGTGTTCTTAATAAATTCTATGTAATTTCAGCTTTAACATTTCAGTGCAGAAAGTGACTTCTTCACACAGCATCTTGAAACAGATGATACTGCAACTGGAAGTACACTGCCACAAGTGAAAAACATGCTGCTCTAGAAAGCAATGGCTTCCTACAAATGAGGAATTTCTCCTTTCTAAATCATCATAGAATGGCCTGGGTTGATTAAAAGGACCACAGTGATCATCCCGTTTCAATGTCCCTGCTATGTGCAGGGTCGTCAACCACTAGACCAGACTGCCCAGAGCCGCATCCAGCCTGGCCTTGAATGCCTCCAGGAATGGGGCATCCACAACCTCCTTGGTCAACTTGTTCCAGTGCATCATCACCCTCTGTGTGAAAAACTTCTTCCTAATATCCATCCTAAACCTCCCCGTCTCAGTTTAAAACCATTCTCCCTTGTCCTATCTCTATCTACCCTCATAAACAGCCATTGTTCTCCCTCCTGTTTATGCGTTCCCTTCACGTACAGGAAGGCCATAGTAAGGTCTCACTGGAGTCTTCTCTTTTCCAGGCTAAACAAGCCCAGTTCCCTCAACCTTTTCTCATAGGAGGTGCTCCAGCCCTCTGATCATCTTAGTGGCCCTCCTCTGGACCCGCTCCAAGAGCTCCATGTCAATCCTGTACTGGGGGCCTCAGGCCTGGACACAGTACTCCAGATGGGGCCTCACAAGAGCTGAGTAGAGAGGGATAATCACCTCCCTCTCCCTGCTGGCCACCCCTTTTTTAATGCAGCCCACAACACAGTTGGCTTTCTGGGCTGCAAGCGCACATGATACATTAAATACGATAAATACATTACTCAAGTAATTGGAGTACTCAGAGTATCTGAAATTAAGAGTAGACTTCATTGAAGTAGTGGATAAAAGCGCATGTTTTGCAAAGGAAAAAATAAAGAGAAGCAAGAGGTAATTGTTAAAAAAATATCTGCTTGAAACGAGAGACAAGGTTTGCTTGTATTACTTCCAAAGCTGCATTTTGCCTAGGCTGATCAGCAGTAAGTATACCGACTTAGAAACGAGAGTTGTTTTTTTGTTTGGTTTTTTGAAGTCTCTACAGACTGAGAGTTTGATGTTCTGAATGTTAAGCTGCAGTTAAGTCTGCACCTGAGTGAGACAAACTACTACATTTCTACCTCTTCCACTGTCAATACACAACATACAGACTGAATGTCATATGGGCAACAAAAAACATGTTTAAATTTAACAGTAAATGCTGCTATATGATGTTGAATTCACACAGAAGTTCAAACAATTTTACAGACTCAGCACCCATGGAGCAGGTTAACTAGGGAGGTATTTCAACATCATTTCCATAGAAAAGAGCAAAAGCACTGACAATGAAATAAGGTTACAGAGAGCAAGGAGAAGCATGTCATCCACAAGGATAAATTAAAGGGCCAAAGCTACTAGGCATTCTGAAAGCTAGTAGCAACAATAACTTCCTCAACTGCAGGAAAAACAGCTATTAATAAACATGCACATTGCTTGAAGAACTATAAATAGCAATGCATGCATATTGCCTTTAATGCAAATAATTTGGGTTTTTTTTTTTTTTTTTTTTTTGAAGTTGTGCAATGCTTGAGAAGACATTCAAAGGAAAGCGAGATTAAAAAGTTGGCTCAGTACTTGCAGTGGCCCAAAGTGTCATTTGCACATTACATAACCTATATGATTTAAGATGCACATTCACAGATACCTGTCTCTATGCTTTTGCTCATCTACATTAACTTCAGTATATCTACATATAAGAAAATATACAATGCAAATGAGAGACTGTAAGCAAGATATGCATTTCCCAGAGAGTTTTGAATGAACCTTCCTATGCCCCTTGAGATGATTTAAGAAAAAGAAAGGAAAGAGGCAGAAAAGCCTTTGCTATGGAGAAGAAAAATGGTTGCTCAAACCCTAACTAAAGGAAGAAAGAGTAAGATGGATGAAACAGTGAACCATGCAGAAAAGGACTGTCTGTTTGGGTATGTGGAGGGGGATGTCTAATACAGACAAGCAGCAACAAAAAGAGTAGCAACAACTCTTGAAAACGAAGATCTTCTTCCAAAGAAAGAAAAAGCTCCAAAGAAACAAGCAAGCAGCTAGGCCTGAGGTAAAATATTAACATCAGGTTTTCCATCTTTTCACCTTTTGCCAATGACTGATTTAAAACCTTGTCCAGAGCTTGCCCCTTCTAACTGTAGACTGAACACACAATTGCAGACGCACTGCTGAGCAACAGCTAGAGCCTTCAGTATCAATAGGAAGAGTAATACCTTGATGCAATTACACTTGGCTGTGTTTGCTGAAAAACTGAAGAATTAAAGTTTTGTTTTAAAACTTCGAAGTGAAATGAAAATGCGTAAGTCAAATTGCCCAATAATAATAAAATAGACTATAGCTATAGTCCAAAGCAATGCAGCTGTCCTACTATTTCAGGCAAATAACTGAGTTAAAAGAGATATGAGCCTTGCATCTAAACTGAATAAAATAGAATGACAAATGGCTGCTCTCACTAAGCTCCACTGCACAGCAGATTTAATGAGTGCTGACAATGCTTGTGGCTGCGTGAACTCAAGAATGTTAGGGGGTGAAGAAACTCCCATTGGACTCCATGAGATTTTATTCATCTACTGCAATCATCAGTTCTCCGCTTACTTTGGAAGGACAAAACGTAAGCACTACTTGCAATTGCCTAGATAGGCTGGTTCTTGAATTACATTATACTATAAGCTATATTTTTTCTGCCCCAGTTTAAGAAGGAAACTTGGAAAAGCTTGGAAAGTAAAAAAAAAATTGCAAGAAAAGAATTGTAGCTTAAATACCATCATCTCAAATGGAGCACGAATACCCAACTTCAGAAACAGATTCTCATTTCCACATGCTACCGCCACCCTATACAGAAAAATAGTCGCTACCACAGACCCACACTTAGTCCAGCTTATACGGAAAGAATAAATTATAATCAACGATCACCTGCAAGTAGAGTGGAGATTTTAAGAGCTTTTGACATGCAAAGCAGAACATCATTTCATTCCTGGGCACCTTTTCATCTCATGTGAGATGAAACAGAGGAAAAGAACAGTCACAGTCCAACTTCAGCCTAGAAATTATAACCTCATTTAGACTGAAGGAGGCAGAGTACTCTGCAAAGCCACTCATGCTCTCCCACTCCAGAGGGGAGAGGGAGAGAGTAAGTTCACTGTTGCACACCTGCATGAGCCTTACATTCAGGAAGGCAAGGAAAGAAACAACAACAACAACAAACAGCCAGCAGCTCATCAGATGCCTGTCAGCCTAATCAACAAGCAAAGGCATCATCTCCCTTTACCCATTAGCAGCTAGTCATGGTCCCAGCACTGGGATGGACCAAGCTCAGCAACTGATGCCTGCAAGCACATAAACATATCATTTACTTGGCAAAGTTAGTCCAAGGACATCAAAGACATTCTGTACTGTATAAATACAACTGTGCTGCTTTTAGAGACATTTTTTAAGACTAGAATCAGGTTCCTTTGCAGAATGAAGGCAGCAATACCAGTATGAAAACCCCTTCCGAAGTTATATCTATAAGCCTAGCACTGAGACTACTGAGGAACTTGTGGCAGCAGTGCTCACTCAAACATTGCTTTCATCAAGTTTGAGGTGTCAGCTTGGGTTTCAGTATTAAAGCTGATAGCCCAGAGAAGCTGTGGTGCCCCATCCCTGGAGGTGCTCAAGGCCAGGTTGGATGGGGCTCTGGGCAGCCTGAGCTGGTGTAGGGGAGAGGGGGGCAGCCCTGCCCATGGCACAAGGTGGGGCTAGGTGGGCTCTGAGGTCCCTTTCAACCTACGCCATTCCATGATTCCATGATTTTCCCTCATGTAGTCTTTCATCTTTCCCTTAGTTCCACCCCATTCTAGTTCATTCTCCAGGAGCCAGGATAATTTAAAACTTTCACTAAGAAAAAGGAACAAACAAAACTAAAAAACAACAAAAAATATTTTTGTAGTAAACAAGCCTTGGTAGTCTATTCTGAGTTGTTCATAAAGAACAGGTTTGTTCTATATGGGAAGTCAGAAACGGTGAGATCCCAACAGGCCCTGCCATACATATGAGTGGTGTATGGATAAGGGAACATCATAGTCTTACCTGACAGATAAGCAAATTGTTTCTTTAACTGGTCATGAATATCTGCTGCATAGAGGGGGATGATATCCTGATGCATGATTTCATCTGTGGAAAAAAAAAAAACAAACATCGCAAAACTGCTTTGAGTAGAGTATCACAGCAGACAGTTACTAAAATTAAATCAGCATTAGAACACTAACACCCAGGAAATAGCCTAATTTTGAAAAACTATGTGAAAATACTGGGAGACTTCCAGATGTTTGCCTTTTCAGGAACTTTTCATAAAGCATATTGATAAAGAAAATTAAAAGTCATGTGGGTTTGCTGACACTTGAAAGGTGTACTGTCTGTCTCTGAACCAAACACTGTGAAGTTAATATTCCACAGGAACAATCTTAAACAGTGAGATTTTACATATCAAATATTTTTAATAAAACCTTCTCAACTCATATGAAAAAGGAACAGGTACAGATTGGCACCCAGCTTGCCAGGCCTTGCTGAAGCCATCCCACACTTCCTGGTCGCTTCCAATTGTTTCAGCACCCACAAAATCCTCAGTGGTTCTTACGAAAGGAACTGCATGCCCTATGGAAAACCTCACTGCCTTCCAAAGGGAAATTCTACTGGTGAGTAACGTTTGTTACTCTATGCACTGTCCTGCATGGCAGCCCTGACAGGACTGGACATACAGCTCCCATGCAGTGCACGTATCCATACTTAACCATTTAAAAGCTTTGTCTCATCATTTATGTGGCCCTTTTACCCCAGCTTTTGGGCGAGTATAATACTTCCAATTTTCAGCCACAGAATCTGAGCTGAGGCACTTCCTCCAGAAGAAGGTCAAGCAGAAACCTAAGCCTTCTGACCGCAATAAAGACCTCCATTTCCAAGGCATGACAGAGTTGCCTCATTGACTTAACCATGACCTTGTTATACCAAAGAAACAAAGTTCTACCCTTGAAATGCCTAAACCCTAACTATTCTGTATTTTTAGCCTCACTGAAAAGCAGTGGAAGAAAAGCATTTTTATTGCTCAGTTTGAAACACCTCTTTTAATCTACCATCACATAAAGAAGTTTCTTTTTTTTTTTTTTAAATGTACATTAAGTGCCATTAAGATACACTCAATTCTAACACTCAACTACATGCACAGAAAACGTAAGTAAAAATATACAGACGTGGTTTTGGGATAAGTGTTATCAGCCCTGAAGTACAAGCTGATCAAGCAGAAGTACTGCTTGATCCTAGAGGACAGGATTTACCCCTACTGAGACCTTTCAAATGTCAAAAATGCAGGGATTTCCTTGCTATTTCTATGAGCAATTCTCACGTGCACACAATTCTAAGAACTACGATTATTTGAGAACAGACACCGGAAATGTGCAGTTACTTCTTCCAGATAAGCACCAACTTATACTGGGAAACAGAACTTCTCTGTTCCCTTTCCGCCAGCCCGACAGCGGAGCAGCCGTGATCACTGTCAAGGTCACACCAATCAGAGCTATTTTTCTGCATCCGGTGAATTACTGCTTGAACCAGAAGACCTTTGCATACCACACTGTCAGACCCCTAAGTGGTTAGGTCTAGCTGTCAAGTTACATTTCTCCAAGACCTTCAGTTACATCATCATCTTAATGTCTTAAAGGAAAAACTAGAAACAGATCTTTTACAAGTTTAATCTCAAATGGCCACCTCATTTCTGTTTCCCTCTCCAGGGGCAAACAGATTTTCTTTTTAATGTAAGTGATTTTTAATACAAAGAGCTTACCTGCAGCAGTGTTTAGTAAGTCAAAGGCAGCCCCTGATTCTGCAAATCAGTGCCTACAAGTGGGGTCATTTACCTGAACATACTGTATGATAGGATCAATGTCAACTTTTTCAGCAGGTGATAGGAAAAAAGAGAAAAAGAAGCACTCCGTAATGGACCTCTAGTCACAGGCAGAAGTAATTTTTGCTATTATCACATAAACACATTATACATACATACATTTATGTATTGAATACATAGGTAAATATCTGACACACAACATTCAAGGAGGCAAGATGTTCATAAGTCAGGGAAATTCAATGTTATGTCTATCAGACACATAAGGATCACTAATTCCTGACATGCCCGCACATCACATCACTGTCCCAGCTCGTGCCATGCAAAGACATGAGCACAAGCACATGGCAAAGGATGGAGAGCAAGCACATGCGCTTGAACAAACAGTAACCATCATAAACTAAAGACTTAAAAACTAAGAAAATCCTTGAGACTAAGAAAGCAAATAAGTTTGTATGAAAGCCATGAGTCTGGGAATTTGCTCTTGCTTCTCTACTATGTTTGCTGTAAATTTTACCCACAATATTACAACATCCTTCTTTCCATATGCCATCTAATGGGTATAAACTAATCTTCCAAATCCAAAAAGTTATGTATGCTAATAGATAGGACCAATTAGAACAGAACTAAGAGATAAGGCTTTGAAGTTACAGTGACAAGTGAAAAGTAGCAGTTGTGTGTTCACCACTCTCATTGGTGATAAGAAAACAACAACAAAAAAAAAAATCTGTGAAGTTATAGCTACTCAAGAATAAAAGTTCTATCACCCATTTAGCTGAGAAACAACCAAATTGCCCTTCTACAGCTGATGAATGTAAGCCAAACATGTAAATGCAGTAGATGATACGACAGCTGTAATGCAAAAGCCAAAGTGCCCCAAACACACCAATGTGGTTGGGTGGATTTTGGATACTACAACTCCTACGTTTATGTAACACCCACCAGGAAAGAAAAGTTAAGTTTCGTTGAAAGGGAGGTCTTCTCCTAGTCTGTCCACACTGCAGCTGTCTGTGGGGACTGCAGTTTACATAGATGTTCCTCAAACATCCTCCCCACGAGTGCCATTAAAACAGTTTGACAAGCTATGACATAAAATTTGCACACACTACAGAGTTCAATATGGGCTGCAAAGCCTTCATAGGACATTAAGTTCTGCATCTTATCACTTTGTAATCTTTATGCAATGCAGGCTAGGAAATACTAATTGCTTCAGTGCTATGCTTCAGCATTCTGCTTAGCTCTAAGTCTGACTTAGAGCTGCTTGGGGTAGGTTTTGCTTCTTTTTCTTGTAGGACATAAGCAGGATTCACTTTTGGACTTCCAACCCCAGGCATCAATACTGTAAGATCACTACTAATCAGACTTGCCATTGACAGTAATTAACAAAAGGTTCCTCAGCCTTTAAAAACTACCCTGTAAGTTGACTCAGGAGCATTACGTTTTGGATTTAATATTACATATGATAGCTGTTGTTCATTCTTGTTTGCATTGCCATGTTCAATCTTACTAAGATCAACTGTCAATAAGGATTGAAAAAGTGAATTCAATAGTCATTTTAAATGTTTTCTTATGAGCTAAATTGGATTATTTAAAAAAGAAAGAAAAACTGTTAAAGCATTTTCCAGCAGCCTCAGAAGTGAGGAAGATGGTTGTCAAGTCACTACTCATGCTTGTGAGAACAATTCATTTCCTCCAGTCTCCTCTGGAGGGTGCCCTCCCAAGAGCTCTTCCCAACAATTCTGACAGAAATCCCAGCCAGCTCTCCCCTCTCCAACACTGTGTGTCCTTCCAGGGATAAAACCCTGAAATTCATTGCCCCGCATTACTTTCCTTATATTTTGGGGGAATTCTAGATAAAGAGTTATTCAAAAGTTGGAGTCCAATCTGATTTTGCAGGAAGTTTTTCCATCAACACATGGATATGTGGCATCCTTACTAGAAGACAACAGACCCTTGCATGTGCTGAGCAGTCTACGAGGGCACATGTTCCTTTGGCTCACGGATCTGGAGAAAATGATATATTTAAATCCTTCAAATTTCTTTAATATCCCTTAAGCAGAGAACCTGCCACCTCCTCTGCTCTTCAGGGACTACTTCCATTTTAGTGAAACTAATTAAGTGCATATTAAAATAGTTACTAAAGAAATCTATCTTCTAAGGAATTTTTAAGGGCATACTTACATGAAACAATATTCATGCAGACCATCATTATTTTTATTTTTAATTTTACATTGTCTGCCTGATACACTGTTTTCAAACAGATACCCAAGAGTTTGGTTTACTGGATTTACTGTATGTGAAAGAGATACACTACAGCAGGCTAGAATATCCAGCCTTTCCTGAAGAGTTCATTTAAAGAGATTTCTTGAGTAGCTTGCTTAACATAAAGCCCTCAAGATTCATAGCACATCTGGTATTGTAGCAGCTAATAAACTGTGAAATAAGGTTCTTTAAAGTTATTGCTGCTTTTTAAAAATTATTATTTTATTTTTAAAACTGATCACACAACAGTCGGGAACACAGAAAGATTCTTCTTCCTAAGCCAACACCCAGAGGCTCTTTAAAAAAAGATGATAAAAACCCCCACAAGAGCTAGTGTTGAAATTGAATCTAAGAGAAGACAGAAATATCATCTTACTAACATAGAGAGATCAGTTAAATATGTTTTTTTTACATAGAAAAGATTGTTTCTCTTAATGAATACATGTTAAAACTACCTTCTAACTCCATTCGAAATCTTGCTTTAATAGTGCTGTCTCTATCTATGAGAGAGGAAGATGACTTAGGGAGGTCTGATGCCAGATCAGCAGCAGCAATTGCCAATATCTCAAGTGAAGCAGGATTACAGTTTAATAATTTGATCATGAGAGCACAAAGGTAACTCATACTTGAGCTGTCTGGCATGAGGAAGCCCTGAAGAAAAATGGATCTGAGAAAATGGTCAGTGTCACTCAGGTCAAGGTTTTCTTTTATCAGTAATAAGGCTCCTCTTTCTTCTACAGCCAAACTAAAGCTTATCTCATTCAGATTTAGTCTGACATGAAGCCAAACCTTTTTCATACAACACAATGCCAGAGATGAGTTTAAGCAATCTGTATTGACATTATGCTGAAGAAGGTCTTCTAATAGGACTTGTAATGGTTTTAATTTGATTCCCACCAAGCCAGTGGGAATCACACCACCCTTACGAGTAGCTCTGTGTAAAATTCTATGGCTATCACTTTACATCAGCTTGAAAGCCACCCTGTTTGTGCTTTTGTACACACATGGACCCAATTATGCCTTTCAGCACAGAATCCAGTAACACACCATAAAGTAATGTAGAAATCATTTTCCTGCTTCATCTTGCTGAGCCAGCAAGATTGTCCTGAAAATGTGACAAGAGCTTCTCTATTAAATGCATGCCTTAAATTGAAGAAGTAGGATTGTTCTCAAGCAGTTTTGTTTTTGATTCCTCTGTAAAGCCTACCCACCCAAAGAGTTGAATGTCTTTTATGACAGAGGTCTTCATTAGAAGAATCTTTTTATGAAAGCAATCCTCCCATCCGGTAACTACAATTGCAAGATAATGACTTTTAGAACAGTCCCTTCATCTCTCTAAGCCCCAAGGCAAACTCTTCATTTCCTCATTCTTCTCTCTTCATCCACCCATATTCCCCCTCCAACCACCAGCACCAACAGTCATCTCTTATGTAGCCCCCAGAGCAGGAAGAGCTAGAGAAGCAGAGCTAGGGAAGACAAGCCCTTTTCCACACACCAGCACGAGAAACTAAGAAAGCCATCAAAACGTAATGACAGCTCTCCAAACTTAAAACAGAATAAGGAGGCTGAGGAGATCTTATTGCTCTCTTCCAATACCTGAAAGGTACTTAGAGCAAGAGCAGGGCTGGTCTCCTCTCACTGGTGACAGGATGAGGGGAAATGGCCTCAAGTTGCGCCAGGGTAAGTTTAGGTTGGATATCAGGAAAAACTTATTTACAGGAAGGGTTGTTAAGCACTGGAATGGGCTCCCCAGGGAGGTGGTTGAGTCACCATCCCTGTATGTGTTTAAGAGCCATTTGGATGTGGTGCTCAGGGACATGATTTAGCGGAGGGTTGTTAGAATCAGGGTAGTATGGTTAGGTTGTGGTTGGACTCAGTGGTTTTTTCCAACCTGAGCTATTCTATTATTCTATAGAGACTCCTGCAAACTCTATGGTTAGGTATGTTGAACCTTAACAGTTGGTGACCAAGTCACTGTGATCTTTCACTATTTGTAATCAGTCCAACCTGGCTACAAGTATCTCATGGAAATATACATAACAAAGTATCAACACCTCACCAGCCCAAGATATCCCATGGAAGAACTCATTTCTATTTAATTGACTAAACTGCCACCAGACCAAAAGGCCAGAAAATGCAAGAGACTAATTCCCATGAATCTGCATGCAAATCACAACTCTCTCTTCTAAGGACAGCAACTTCCTTCCCAACTATCTGGATAAAACCACATTCTCTTAACGTCCTGGAGAAAATTTCTGGAGAACAAGCAAGCAGGAAATGGTAATTCATCACCTGTACCAGCATCTCAAGTACTAGGAAAAATAGAAATAAAGCAACCTAACACTCCAAATTGCTTCATAGGGAATTAGCATCCAATAAATATTTCAAATGATATAGGTACGTAAGATTTTTTACTAGAAAAGCCTGCAGAAAAGTTGCATTGGCTGTTTTCCTTCCTGTTCAGAAAGGAAAATCTCTTTCAAGAACCCTGATGCACAAAAACCAATCTACAAGGTAAGACACCTTTAACTGAAACCTGCTTTATGTAATTTCCACTTCTGTGGCATTGTTAACATCAGCTTGTTTTCTGTAGGGCACCTGATTCCCTCTATGGTAATGGAGGGTAATTTAAAAGGCTTTACCATAGGAGTCAAGGACAAAGAGGACTCTACTACTGCTACAGTTCAAGCCACAATAGTATGACTATATAGCCCACTGCTACAACAGGCTACTCTGAAATCCCATACATTTTCAATGTTGAGTATTGATCTAGTTAAAGGCTCAGAACTGGTACTGTCAGAGAAAATCTAAAGTCTTATAACAGAGGTAACACCCAAGCTCAATTCTCACTCAGGCACTTTGCGTAAGAATTACTGACTGCTCAGATCTTTAGCAGAGCCCATGATATTTCTGCAACACTTTCCATAACCCATAATTTAGTAATATTTCAATAACTCCATTAAAATGAAACTGGAGAACTTCATTCTTTTAATCGTATCTAGAGAAGAACACACTTTCTCTACTTAAATATAGGGGTCAGTAACTTTCCCCTATATGTGCAATAACAGAAAAACAAAAATCTTTTATTATACGGATGGCTACTAAAATACTGCTTCATTCAAGTAATTCTCATTTCCTGTTATTGCAATTTCAGGAGAAAAAAACAACTTGTCCATCTGTTTCTTCTTTCACATCACAGGGTTAGAGCTTTGGCACCTCACTATCTACACAGCTGCGAGGATGATGGTCTGATCTCATGTACGGAGATCCATCACTGATCCTTCTTTTAAAAACTGCTGAAGTGTACAGCAAATACAGTGCTGCTGAGCTGGCATGAAAAGACAAGGAGTATAGTAGTCACCTTTTCCTTTGCTCAGATAGCGAAATAGCTGCTCAAAAGCATACTTTGAAAGAAACCAAAATCTTAGTTAGCTGTCAAACGCATTACTAAAACTCCTGAATTTGAGAACTTATACACTGTGAAGGATGTCTTGGTCTTTTTTTTTTTTTTTCTTCCTTTTTCCACCATTCTTTTGCAGAAGGCAACAGAGTTCATAGCTCCAGTTTGCTTATATAATATCACCTTAAAACACAACCTTTGGAAAAAACATTCTCTCTTCTGTGTGTAACAGAAATACGAGATACCGAGAAGGCAAAAAACAACACCTTCTTCATCTGTTTCATCAGTCACATTTATGGACCTGATGCATGTACTCTGTAGTCATTATACAAGAGTGATTGAACACTAGGTAATCTGTAACTAGAAGAAAGCTGTGAAGTAATTAGGAAGTCAACATAGGAATCAGTAAGGTCTAATGTTTCTCTATACTTGAGGAAAATCTAAACCAAGATAAATTACATAAGGAGTTAGAAGGGAAAAAGTTTTAGTTCTTGTAAGAAATCTGAAAGAACTGCCAGTTACAGTGATTGATTTGTTTCGATGTGGTTTTGCTCTATATGGTACTTAGCACGTCTAGTTTGGTTTGGTGAAAAAGAGATGCTCTTTGTGCTATTTCAAGTCATGACAATTATTCCCTTCCTTTACTGAGACAAGGAACTTTGAATCATGCCCCACAGCCACCTCATAACATAACTTTTTGTCAGCAGCAAAAAAGGACTTGCAGAGAGAAGAGACAGCAAGACTGTCACATGGACCCACGACGCAGAAGCAAAAATTCACATAGTGCATATGACATGGTATTGCTAACACAACAGCCTCACTCCCTTTTCAGGAAGCCCTGAAGAACGCCTGAACTTATCTTCTGCCTGCTAGTAAGCACTTCTCTGTTCTTGCAGAATGATTTCAGACTGCTAAGAACCATGCCCTCAAATATACATTTAACAGATATTGCCAAAACTGCAGTCTTAGAAGTCCTTAATATTCCCAGTTGTACTGAGTGTATAGCATAAAAATACTTATGAAGTATTAGAGATACTTAAAATCATCTCCAAGGACCAGATTTTGCAAAAAGCAAAGGATGTTTTAAGCAGAGACATATTAGATACAGACAGAGCAGCAGAGAACGCTTTCCTAGCAAATGCTCAAGTGTTAAGAAGGTGATTGACCCAGATGCGTCTTGCTCAGTACTTTACCACAAAGCCTCCATATAATTTAAAGAAGTGTTAGACTTAGCAAAACTCCCATAATAATTCTCACAGAGCATTAAATCTTATTACATGCAGTTGGCTCTTTAAGTACTAAAACCTCGCAAAGGGGGAAAAACAGTCTAATCAATACAGCAACCAGAAAGACCAACTGCAGATAGAAGAACTTGCAAATCACAAGACACTTTCAGTGCAGCTTAAGAACTATTGGCCTATTATCAGTTTAAGCATGTATCCTAAAATAGATAACTTTTCAGGCAACCAAACCAAGGACACTTCTTGAGTGCAATCCTTAACTTCCAACTCTCTCCACAGAAAAGTACGCATCTCAAAGCATACCCCAAAGCTTTAACTGAGAAATGAACACTCACAGAACCAGCTGCACAAGTACCTGGAAACTCTACTCAACAGAAACTGGTTGTGAGCAGTATTTTGGAAGAAAGATAAGATGTTAAAGGTGGCATGCTTTCAGCCTTGATTAGCAAATGGAAATCCCATTTAAAAAACAGTAGGGTGGTAGAAGATAGTTGTAAGCAGCTGTTCTGAAGAGAAGGCATTCTTCATGTGTTCAAGGAGTATTACCAACCAGCACTGCTGTGGTATAGCCCTATACAGCATTTTTGCTTGAAGCACTGAAATAGGACTTTAAGTTCAGCTCTGCAGCATAACACTGCAATAACAACCATGGAGTTTTCAACAAAAGTGAGGATGAATTGAATCACTTCTAAAAAACAACATATTTAATGGCATTTGGACACAAGCACACTTCTCCATAGAGCCACAGTGTATAAACTAACAGTTTGAAAGGGGATGTTGAGAACTTCATGGATGCCAGAGTGTGCACAAAGGAGGAGCCATGTATTCATGAAGTGGTTTATTTGATGCTGAAGAAAATGTTCAGCTAAGAAGTACTAACTTTAGCCACCTGCAAGCTTCCTGATACCCAAGACTCAGTCTACAGATGGCTTTATGAAGATAGGGCTGACCAGCCTGTGGCCAAAGTGGCTGTTCCACATCAAACAGCAATGACAGAACTGGTAATGGAGCAGCTCATGATCCTCTGTACCTTACTGACTAATGGCCTTAAAAGGATGAAAAATATGCATCTGTACTCAAGCACTGCCAATATTAACTGGTTCTGGCAATATAGAGAAAGGACATCGTTCAGGGTCTCACAGCCAACACATGCCCAGCTCTGCCTCTCACAGCCAGCATTTTGAAGGCAGCATACTGAAAGTTTGGCAGGAAGTTTTCTTCCTCCCCTCCTTTGCTATAGAGATGCATTTTCACCTATTTTAGGTCTCAAATTAAGCATCCATTCATTATCTAATCTGGGAATTTGGCACAATGCTATAATGACTAATCAAGTTCTGCTAAATAAAGCTCTGGCCCTGTAAGCAGTGGGTTATTTCTGATGGAAACTGACTGTGCAAAACAAATCAATAAAGATATAATTTCTTGGATTTATTTCAGTTTCTCTCATCTGCCACAGAAAGAGCACAACCCTAAACAAACATTAAATTATGTTTCTATAAATGAAACAACCTAAACAGATGTCAACTCTACTTTGAAAGGCTGTTTTGCTACACTTTAAGTCCAGAGATTGATAGCTCTCTTAGAAGCTTGCCCTTGTAAGGGGTGCGAGGAAATAGCTTAAGCTTCTTGGAACAAAAAATTTCCATGTTTTCTACGCACCAAGTACTGGATGCATGTTAAAAATAACAAATTGCTGTGCGTTCATTAAGAGGAGTCATGGTCCACTGTCTCAAGCAAAACAAAACCTCTGCTTAGTACTTGAAGCCAACACCACTTATTATGTTAACTGAGAAGGAAACAGATACATCATTTACTCTGATGTAGAATTCCATGAAGTCTGTGGAATTAAGTTTTATAAAAACTGTGGGCTTTAAAAAAAATGCTGTGAATTACTGCTCTTATATTTTCAAAGACTTTGAGTCTTCTGTGCAGAACAGAAGTGCATAAGGCTGCATTTGGAAGAAAAATATCCTGGAAATGAAAGGAGTCCTGAATATTTGATTAATAGACAAATGCCCGAGAAACAGGAGCTTCAGAAACGTTTGAGGGAAAACAACAATAACCAACACCATGCAAGGGTCCTTTCATTCCAAGATAATGTGGTAATGATGAGAGGCAGAGTCTCCCATTCATCATGAGCAGTAAAGAGGCAAAAGAGAAAGTAGAGCCTGAACTTCCTTGCTGTTGGACATTCTCCTCTAAGCAATCATTTGTCCATAAACGGAGCAGGGTGCTCCTTTGGGACTGAATGCAAGGTAAAACAAACAGAAAAACAAAAGAACAAAAAGCTAGACAAATCAGCAGTGTTAAAAAAAGTATTTACTTCTAAAAACCTGGCCAGACATCCCAGTAAATACCAGTTTAATATTCTCAATGACAGTGCCAAGATACTCTACAGAAGTTTGAAACAATTTTTTAAACATGACTAATGCTTATTAGAAAGAAGAGAACATCTTTGTTGAAGCTTTGCACAGCAAAAGGATGAGAGGGAACAGTCACAAGTTGCAGCAAGGGAAACTTCAATTCAACACAAGGGAAAAAACTCACCGCAAGAGTAGTCAAGCACTGAGGCAGACTGTCTAGTGAGGCTGGGCACACTCTACCATTTGTAGAATGTAGATGTATGAAACTCAGATGGACAAGTTCCTGAGAAACTCACTTCAACTTCGATGTTAATTTTGCTTTGAGCAGGAAGTTGGATGAGGCGGCCTCCAGAGGTCCATCCAACCTCTCTTTCTCTGTAATTTTGAAGGAATTCCCAGTCTGGAAGTCCCCAAGCCCACCTTATGAATCCAGAAATTGAAAAAGAACTCCAGAAAAGATAGCATGACCTTACAAGCGAACTCATGCAAGCTAAACTGTGTCCTAACTTCAGTACATTGACTTTAAAAATGAATTTAGAATTGTAAAATTTAGTTATGTTGACGTACTGTTGTATGCCAGGCTAAAAAAACCAAACATCTGCCTACTGCTGTACAGTATGTCAATTTTCTGGGAAACAAAACTAAAGGAACAACATTTTTAAAGAACAAGAAAAGAAGAAACATCCCAGAGTCATAAAGAAGTAGCACTGCTTTCTGTGAAGAATCAGTCCATAATTTGTTTCCTCAGAGCTATTCACAGCCTTCCATGGGTTGTAAAGGTCTCCTGTCAACAACAGCTTTGCCGGATGCAGAGATCCCCTCCCACTGTAGTATATTATCCACCGTAAGTTCCAGTATATGATTACTTTTTAGGATGTTATCTATCATATGATCTAGCGATAGACATCCCCACCCATGGCAGATAGGTTGGACCAGGTGATCTTTAAGTCTTCTCCCAGACCATTCTGTGACTATATTCTCAATATCAAGCTATAAGTGCTGACAATTCACCCCCATACCACTCATTTCCAGGCATGCAACATCCTCATGCACCAGGTCTGCCTCAAGAGGCAGAAGGGAGCCCAATTTCATTGTAAAAAAAATGGGTGAAAAACCCAAGATTTAAGGACACTCATCTCAATTACATGCACACACACAGGACCTCTGTTGGAACTCCAGTCTTCTTTCCACATTTTCCCTACCTAAAAGGGAATCAGGAGAATCTCCCAGTGGGACTTTCTTTGGAATCCAGTCCCTCAGGGAGAGGGAAGTGCCTTGCTCTTACTTTTGCAGTGTGCCTACAAGCTGGGAGGTGTTTCCATTCCCTTTCACACATTGAAAACCAGAGTGGCTCACTGCTACCTGCAAAGTCAAAGTCTTTAAGCAGAATAGAGAATTGAGTCCTACAGAAATATCTTCACCCATTTTCTCCTTTCATTTTATACATACTTTCTTCTTATCTCCCTATCCTCACTCCCTTAGATGTGCTGACATAGGAATTCCCCCCCCCCCCAAAAAAAAAAATATAATTTTTTAACGGAAAATTATAAAAATTTCCAACGGCTGAGAACAGAAAGATCTGATACCTCTTCCCTGCTTTGGTTCTTTCTCTCTATTGCTGACTGGAGACACAAGGTGCATCACGTGTAGTGCACTCGGATGGAAAGTAAAATCAGAGTACTGGAGAAAGGAGCACCATCTCTGTCCCTTCTAAAGCTCTGAGAATGAAATATTCTAACAAGGGTCACCACGAGCATGCTCAAGAAGTGGTGGCAGATAAGGTGAAAATTGAGACTTGGTAATTGCTAACAAAACCAGTCCTTCTAACTTATTTCTCAATAATCACATACAGATTAGAACACCCTATTTTTAATCTGGCAATTTATATGAATCATCCTAGCACAACAACATGTGTATCACCATGATTTGACATAAAGCATTGCCTGGTTCTGCAGTTTAAAACAGAAATCCCCTCTTTCATATAATAATATGCATTTTCTTAGAACTACTCCTTCCCTCTCAGCGCATACAGTAATGCACACAATGATCAGTGTTCACTCAGAATGTTTTCATCACTCCACGCTTTTAATCTGGTTATAGCTTCATCTTTCAGATATCTTTCATTCACTTCCCTTCATCACTGTGCCTTCAGGTATTACCCATTGTAACATGAAGCGCCGCTGAGAAGCAGAGCGCTTGGAGACTCGCTTGCTGATAATTTAATTAGCAATATGAAGAAGATTAGCAGAAGATCTACTCTTTACATACCTGTTTCATTTAAATTTGACATCTTAAAAGCAGCAACTGCAGGTTAGACACCAGTCCATTAGTCCCGTGTGCTCTCTCTGCTATTCCTCTGCAGTAGTCATGCATACCAAAACCAGAAAACAGAACTGGAAATGTGAATTCAAGCACCAGAATAAGGAAGCAATTTTTGCTTGTCCCTATTTCACAAAACACGCTTTCAGTTTTGCAATGGACTGTAGCTGCACTATTAGCAGCAAATAATATCTCCACTGTTTCATTTATATCTTAACAGAAACAAGATTCCTATAGAAAGCTTTGACTGGAGGAATTTAAGAAATAATGCCTTCGAGATTAACCCTCCTATACTAACAACCAGGGGATGACAAATGACATCCTGTGAAAGAAACCGTGCTTCCCCCCACACTTCAAACAGGGATCAGGGCAAATCATATATTTGGTATTTATGTGAAATGCAACAAACTGAAAATTAAAGCCCACGTTTAGGGACAGCAGGCTGGCTACAACAGCACATTCTCCTCTTAAGTCTTAGCAGTGCTTCTGATCGCCATAATTGCTGCATGACCGAATCCTGAACCAAGTGCTTTCTGTGTGAAATGCATGAAGAAATTCGGTGGATCCACGTGATGTACTGAGAAACACATCCACAAAAGGACACACAGCAAATTTACACAAGCACAAAACACACACAAGCTCATAGCAATAAAATGTACTTATATATAAATGCACAGCAAACAAAAGAGTACAACTACTGCCTTTGTACTAAATTGCACCATAACATTTTCCTCAGTAGGATGTTATCTGTCTGAAATCCTGCCTGAACTGCAATCTAGCAACTAAAAAAATTGAAAACACTCAACACACCTGTGCATTTCTTCAGAAACAGCCACAATTCAGCAATATCTTTGTAGAGCAAGGAGATCAGACTTAAGTTCATGTTGCTCCTAATCGATTAAGTGCAAAATAGTTCAGCGGACAGTGACCTATTTATCTGTGAGCTCGTCTTCAGCATGCAGGGAGAGCGCAGAACTGCATCTTTCAGCCGAAGCCAAGGCACCCGGGACACAATACCTTTCTTCAAATTACACGTAGAGCAACTGTGCCTTTTAGCAGCACCAGGTCCTCCGCTGGTTAGCCACTTGCTGGTTGTTTTGTCTTCCTGCATCAAGCACTGGCACGCGTTAGATTCCACCTACCGACTTTAAATAGGAACAAGTGTACCAATCAAACACCATCAATAGGGGAAAAAAAAAAGTCTAAGTGTGGCATGTCAAAAATCTCACTTTACGAGCACTACTTTTAAACCTGTCCAGTAAATCCATCTTCACCTTTTTCTAACCACCCTTAACTCCTTCTCCACACAAGGAAATTCTGTAACAAGCTCACAGCCAGAAGTCCCTCAGAAGCAGTCCGAGCATGTCATACTGCTGAGGAAGTTCTTACTTCAGTCTTTGACAGAACTGAACTAGGGCATTTTGCTTGGTGATAAACTCATTAAGCACCTGTTCACTATGAAGAATTCTACCAAAAGCAACAGGAACTGCCAAAAGGAAACATATGTATTCACATAATGTGACTTCTTTAGTTGAAACACAAATCTTACCCATAAGAAAATGGGAAATCAAGGCAACAGATAATAAACTATAACCAAAATATTCTGTATGATCTTTCAGATACTAATACTCAGCCTTGCTTTATTTGATCTTTTAAAATAATCATCTGGTGATGGACTACCTGACAACAAATGCACTTGGGGTTAACTACCAGCAACCCAAACTCACTACTACAAAGAGCCAGCCCATGAATGAGCGACAGCAACAACCACGTGAAAACAAACAGACTAATTTCCCTCACTTGAAGATGTTATAAGAGCCCTTTCCTGACAAGAGGGGTCAAGGAAAGAGGACAGCGAGGATAAAAAAGCTTGGATTGATGGTTGCATCTGTTCACAAGATCCCATTTACAGATGGGAAAAGCTCAGTTTTACCTTCAGCAAGCCCAGCTCTCAAACAGTACCATAAATGCAAAGCCCAACAAACCACAAGTCACCCACAGAACACAGCAGAGGTTATTTGCTGGAGTGCCCCACATCTGTTGTCACCACTCATGCTGTCAATAATCACAAAGTAATCTGTCCTATTAAGATAAATCTATTGAGAAATAGGTCTATTCAATGCTTGACATTAAAATACAGCCTGAATAATATAATTTAGGCATATTATTTTGAATTCTGCTATTGCATTTTGTGACCCATTGCTTTCTGTTAGATGTCAAACTAAAGGAATTCCCAAAGTAACACTGGATGTTTTAAAATCAAAGGTAGGTTTAAAAGAAATAACGTTCCTTAGAAATGCTTTTACTTAACTCTTCTCTAATTTACAAAATGACTACAAGAATATTTTATTTTGATGAGAGCAAAAAATTAATGAATGAATCTTCTCACCACTCCCACAAGTCATGTAAATACTCTTTTGGTTCCATCACACCCATGAAAGTTGAGACACAGCAAGTGACCTGTCTTGGGTCAGGTAACAGCATTTGTTGCAATGTCAGAAACAGGATCTAGGTCTAGCCTCCAAGTCACTGTCACCTAACCGGCTTGGTGGAGGTGTCTAGTTCAGACAGACATCACAACCCACAGAACTTTATTTCTAGCTCTTGAACTGTAATGTGGGTTCAGGAAGAACAATCTTAGAGAGATCCTATGATATAATATATACCATATGCAAGCATGCACACTGACACTCATTTCCTATTTAACAGCACAAAGCCAGTCTCAAACATTTGCTAATGAGAGCCAAGCATGTTGCTCAGGACTGACTAGACATTACTGCTAACGGCAGCAAGGGTTTGGTCTCACCTGCAACATGACTCTCTGAAAACATAACTCCTACTATCAGAAGCCTGACACAATGACAAAGCAGTCATTGCTTTCCAAACATGAAAAGAGTTAGAAAGGAAACTTTCTGGTCTCCGTTCAATGATTAAAAACAAATGAAAGAGGAGCCATATCCTTGTCAGAAAGGTATTACCCACGTCCATTCAGTAAGACACAGTAATGAGGTTGTGGCAAGCTGGCTACTCCCTGAAGAAAAGAACAACAACATAAATTAGAATAGGAAAAATAACCACCCCGTGTGTTGACTGTGTTTGTTCTCATTGTTCCCACTTAGCTTTCTCCTACCCTTCAAAACTCCTAAATTCACAGATACATCCTGGACAACTCAGGAAGTAATAAAGACTGTGGCTGAGAGAACCCAAGTATAGCATTGTTTCAATCCTACTATCTTTCAAGTTTAAGCAACAGTTCACATCTTCACCTCTCACCTTCAGGAATTTTAAATAGAGTGTCCTTAGGTTGAAGTATACATGTGAATCATAGAATCATAAAGGTTGGAAAAGACCTCTAAGATAATTTTAGTCCAACCACCAAGCCATCACAACCATGCCCACTAACCATGTCCCTCAGTGCCACATCTACGTTTCTTGAAAGACCCAGTGACAGTGATTCCACCATCTCCCTGGGCAGCTGTCCCAGTGCCTCACCAGTCTTTCTGAGAAGAATTTTTTCCAAATGTCCAGCCTGAAGCTCCCCAGGCACAACTCAAGGCCATCATCTTCTTGTGTAGAAACAGCACAAACAGCACAGCCCATATATAACAACAGACTGAGTTTGGTCCCTATTCAAAGAAGCTATGCACACCATCTCCTGCTTCCTGATGGAAAGGGACCTCGGTGTACCGTTGGACAGTCGGCTGAACATGAGCCAGCAGTGTGCCCAGGTGGCCAAGAAGGCCAATGGCATCCTGGCTTGTATCAGGAACAGTGTGGTGAGCAGGACTAGGGAAGTCATCCTGCCCCTGTACTCGGCATTGGTGAGGCCTCACCTTGAGTACTGTGTTCAGTTTTGGGCACCTCAGTACAAGAAAGACATGGAGGTACTAGAGCAGGTCCAGAGAAGGGCAACAAGGCTAGTGAAGGGCTTGGAAAATTAGCCCTATGAGGAGAGGCTGAGGGAGCTGGGGCTGTTTAGTATGGGGAAGAGGAGGCTGAGGGAAGACCTTATTACTCTCTTCCAGTACCTGAAAGGTGTTTACAGCGAGAGTGGAGTTGGTCTCTTCTCACTGGGGACAGGTGACAAGACAAGGGGAAATAGCCTCAAGTTGTGCCAAGGCAAGTTTAGGTTGGACATTGGGAAACACTTCTTTACAGAAAGGGTGGTTAAGCACTGGAGTAGGCTCCCCAGGGAGGTGATTGAGTCACCATCCCTGGATGTGTGTAAGAGCCGTTTGGATGTGGTGCTCAGAGATATGATTTAGCAGAGGGTTGTTAGAGTTGGGGTACTATGGTTAGGCTGCGGTTGGACTTGATGGTTTTTGAGGTCCTTTCCAACCTGAGTAATTCTATGATTCTATGATCTCCAAGGGAAGTGGCCACAGCCATCTGCCTACACAGTTATTTCAAGGGAAGACAATTTTTCCTAGTAGGTCCACTCTACACAAAAAAAAAAACTTCTAAATTTCACTGGGTTAGAGATACTACACATTCCCATGAAACAGAGTATAAAACATCCTCCTGGGAAAAAGAGGGCTCCAGCGAGAAAACAAATAAATTTTATATCTGGCTATATTTATATCCAAAACATAGAATAATATCTATTGAGAAATGTTTCGTGCTTACAGTACCTTGTCTCCTTGCTGCATGTTTCAAGAAAACAACAGCGAAGAAGAACAAATGAGCTGAATCTCAAAGCCTTCTTCTAGCCTTTGTTGTTGGGTCTGAAATACAACTGGATAGGAAAAATGGAAAGTGTGGGCATGCATGTTAGCAGTAAGACTTAGGGGGCATAGCTAAGATCTGTTCAAACACACAGAAACAACAGCCTTCATGAGAAAATCTATGCCGGTACGCATGGGTATATTTAGAATCACATTAAAAAGATTTCAGCGCCTCTCATGCTCAAGTCAAGGTCACCCTGATGCCTCAGCATGGTCTGTGACTAAAACATAGCCCACTGACAAGAAGGAAAAAAACCCAAAAGATTAGAGAAGTTTTCAAAGGTTGTAGCAAAGTCAATGAAAGGTAAAAGTCTGTGCCAGTTCGGTGAAACCCAGAGAGGGAAGCCATGACTGCGGCTTTAACATATAACAGTGTGCATGCCCTAATAAGCAGATGCAAGCATGCAGCACGAGGGCAGTAGTGCTCATGATAAAGTACATCCAATGTTACAAGTAATATTGAAGTACAGCTACTAAACATACTTCTTCCAGGGGCGTGGTACCTAGCAAAAGGCACATCAATAAAATGAGCTGGCACTGCATTATTCAGCATGACGAGCTATCCCTATAGAATTCTTCAGCTTAATGTAAACACGTACAAAATATACCTAGGTCACACCTGTAACCACAGACTTTTTAATTGGGTGGAGCTTTGAAGACATTAAACAACTTGATGCATCACCAGCAAGCATCCAGTTTAGCATACTAGATTATTTAAAAACCCCTATTCCTTTCCTCCTTTTAATCCTTCTTGGTTCTTTTTTCAAAAAACAAATGCAAAAAAGGCTTCATTCTTTCTAAAGTCATCAAACATTAAAAATTGCCAGTTCCCTCTAGTTTGAATCAAAAGATTCCAAAGCATTAAAAATTAGTTTATACATTATACATACATACACACACGTTTGTATAAAGCCATTATACAATTGTTGTCTTTTTTTTTTGTTAACCCATCTCTATTCAACAGAACTAACCAATTTTGTGACGGCTTTAGCTGTTTTCATCTTGAATGCCAAGTCATCAGACAAAGTCTCTGAATCACATGCTAACCTAAATTTAAGAAAGTACAAGCAATCAAAACTCGTGGTCTGAAAAAAGCAATAAAACCCACCATCCATGAAGACACTTGTTTCACGAAAATGAGCACACTTGTAACACCAATAGTTGTTGGAGCACTTAAGAGGGTGAAGGAAGCTGTTCAATTAACAGGATGAACCCTGCAATATTTCTTTTTGAAGGATATATCCAGGAAGAAATCTAAAGAAAACTACTGAGACATTACATCTTAAAAGTATACTTTCCACTGTAAGAAGATAATAAACTTCAAAGCTTTGAAGATCACATACCCTACATTAGGTATCCAGGTATCCAGAAGGTAAAACAAAAGCAAAAAGAGACTACTGCCATTTCTAAAGAAGTACAACATACCATCAAAGAACACAAGCGTAGTTATGGGACTGGCGAATTAAGAGCTTCCCCCCCAAAACACACACAAAAAAAAAACTTGGCCAATGAATGCTCTTACACACTGGTTTTAATTTCTGATTTCAAAATGGAATATTTTTGCTTTTCTTGAATTAGTCAGTTTATGTTTTCCTATTTGCGTCCACTCTAAACAAGCTCCCACAAATACTTAATCACAGACCTCTCCACTGTACTGTCAAATTTACAATTGTTTCCATTTCAAAGAGACAAAGTCTGTACTTATCTTCGGGTCAAACTTAACCAAGCAGGAGTTATGCTGTGGTGTTTGGTGATCTTATTGTCTGTCCACAGCTGCAAAAGCTAGAAAAAAGATAGATTTGACCTCTTTAACTTCATTAACAGCTGCAGCGCCTGCACAGAAGTGTCTGCAATCCAACATGGCAACTTCAACTGCACAGAGATGAGAAAAGGAGGACAGCTGACTCCACACCAACTTTGTCAACCACAGTATTCAAAATGGAGTACACAAGAGACTGTAGTCTGATAAAAATGGAAAACTGTCACTAAAGGTGGAAACAAGTCATCACTTGCATTAGATACAAGCTAGGACCAAAATTCAGGAAAATCAAGAGGATGAGACCCATCAGTATATCAGCAATGGGATTGAAAAAGCAAATAGAACCAAAAAGAAGAAATAAACATGGAGTTCAGTGGTAGCAGAAAGGAAAACTCAACAGGAACTAGTGACAATAGGAGCATATGATGAAAGCAGCACAGAAATATAACAGAGGAAAAGAAAAATAGATATACTCTGTATTCTGAAGTATACAGGTACACACACACACACAAATAACAACGTGACTCCAGAAAGCAATTACAACAAATGAAGCACTGTACCATGATCATAACTGTATTTATAGCCAAAGGATAAAATAAAACTTTTTCAATGATAGGAAACCCTTTTTGTGACCCTTGAAGTATACAATCATTTTTTCCAGTTTAACAAGACACTCAGGAAGCAGAAAATCTTTCAGGTCAAAAGTTGCAAGAGAACGCGTTCCAACAAAAATATAAAATGCTCTGCAACACTGATGGACGCAGATAAAGGCTGCAAAACTGTTTATTACAAAGGAAGGAAAGGAAAACAACTTTTGCAGAAACCATCATCCCCCAAATCCTGAAAGAGCAAACAGGACAGAGAGAAGAGAAATTTCCTTTTGATCTGAGATGAAAATAAGAGAAAGAAAGTGCTCATTCCGTCACATCTCCAAAACAACCATTTGGGATGCTATTGATCAAGTTACTTTAGTACTGAAGGATCACTTGTAGCTATCAATGAAATAGATGAAGAGTCTGGTTACTAGGTGACCCCAGTTACCTGTCATTTCAAATTGGCAAGTTCACACAAAATCCTGCAGAGTAGGCCATCAACCTTAAATCTTACTCATGCCTCAAATCTGACTCACGTTATCGTGGCGCTGTGCTTCAAAATGGCCAAAACCCACATAACAGATCATATAAAAATACCACTGTCCTCCTAGCAGCTTATTTTTCAAGACAGTTTTGGTTTTGATGCATTTTGAAATTTCTGCAGTCGAGGCACACACTGCAAACGAACAGCACGTGGCCCTTAATCATCTTTGTGGCCCTCTGCTAGACTCCTAGGATATGCCTGTCATTTTTTGAACTGGGAAGCCCAGAACTGGACACAGTAATCTATATGTGACCTCATGAGGGCAGAGTAGAGGGTGAGGATCACCTCCCTTGACCTGCTGGCCACATTCTTTTTAATGCATCCCAGGATCCCATTGGCCTTCTTGGCCACCAGGGCACACTGCTGGCTCATGGCCAACCTGTTGCCCACCTGAACACCCAGGTTCCTCTCTGCAGAGCTCCTCTCCAGCAGGTCATTCTCCAACCTGTACTGATGCATGTGGTTATTCCTTTCCAGCTGCAAGACTCTACAAAATAATGCCTTCATTTCTCCTACTGCCAACCCTTCCCCTCTCCTGGGCTTCATCAGGTTCCACAGTACTCTCACAAAAATAGAAGACTTAACATCAGCAAAGAGTAAACAAAGCTTGTTTTCCATCAGTCAAAAAGACAACAGCAAGCACAAGGAGTCTAGACACTTCTGGAAAGCCAAGCTGGAGAACTGCTCCAGGTTCTCAACAGAAATTCATTTCCATTCAAGAAATAAAACCTCAATACAACAATCTCATCCATTGTGCTTAACGCACAATATTCTTGGTAAAATGTACTCAGTGTAGGAAAGACAAAACTTACACCATTTGTTCTCCATTGAAAAATGCAATATATCTGACCTTTTCATTTTGTAGACACAATACTTTTAAGATACCAATATTATAATACGAAATTCAGTGATCTCTTCAATAAAACACTTAAAGATACATCTAGGGCTACAAAAAGCGGTTATAAAATCCATAAACAACTGCAAAGAGGCACAGCAGCTGTAGCTATGTCCTGCTTCTAGTCTCTGGGAAGCAAACAGGAAGAACATATCCCTACCTGATTGAAAAAGCAGCCAGTCTGTGAGATTCTAATCAACCAAAACAACAGGCATTTTCCTTCTTCTCCAGGTTCCTAAGATGCTTCCTGGCCTGTTCAGAGTCGCAGTATGGAGCCCAAGCTTTCCAACAGCAGCATTACCTTCATTTTCCTCATTAAGTACTGCTACCAGCGCTATCACTGTATTTACTTTTGGCCTAGGCGTAACAGCAGAGGCATGGCTGTGGATTCAAAAAACAAAACCACTCCTCTGCTGAGGGCGGTTTATTAGTGTTAGCATCTGACTGCAGCTTGCATTGGAAATTCTCACACTGCTCTCAGATGAGCAGTTCAGTGCTTCATAGCCTTTCCATAATAAAGAAAGTGTAAAGAAGGATGAAATTAAGACCAAAGAACAAATTCCACTTGTGGTGACTGACACACACAGGACCGAAACTAACACCCTCAACATTCACACGAGTAAGGGACAACTTACTGACAGCCTTCAACCATTCTCTCTTCTCTCCCTCTTGTTGCCTTGGCTAAAACTACTTCTGGCTGCCAGTAGCTCCTATCTTTCTTCCATTTTACTGTTGACATGATGAGAACCAGATTCTTCAGACTCTCAGTAAAACAGCAGGGAAGAACACTTGTTAACTCCTGAGGTCAAACTAATGACTTCAACAAATGGTACAAAAGAGCCGATGGGGTTCTATATCCTGCTCCCTCTTTTTAATTTATCTTTTCAAAATTTCTGCAAGCCTGTAAATCCCATAAGAAACAGAACACCACTCCTGCACACACAGCAGCTGGTGTTCAATTTCTCCAGTTTCACAAGGTGCTCCCATCCAAACAAACTCATAACAGAACAGACAGGTCATCTGCTACTTACCACATGCACACCCAATCAGTTTGACGTAATTTGGCTTTTACTCTTGGATTGGCACTAAGTGAAAAACACAGGGCAAATGGATCAAAGGTAAGGCTTCATATTTCTCTCTTCAGGCAAGAAGCAGAAGCTCTTACCATACCTGAGTGGAAGGAAAAGACTTACAGCTCCATGACTGTTGCAGTATAGAGAAAGCAAATGAAGCTTCTTCAAATAAGGCCTCCTCCTGCAGCTAGTCTTTCAAGTGCTCAGCAGCATCCTTTTATCAAGACATATTTCATACCCTTTGCCAAAAGCCTCCTTCTCCCTGACTCAAACACAGAACAGCCTATGACCACTACTCTTTTAGTCCCCAAGTTACAGTGGCTGAGCCAAAGCTGAACACATTTTCACACCTTTTCAGATCACTACATGCACAATACTAAAGACACCAACTACAGATATCCAAAGGATGAGCAAAAATAAAACAAACCACCAACCAAAAGTACTGCTCCAACACAAAAAGAACATCAAAGTAACATTAAAAATATTAAAAACCATCCCTTCTCCTCAACTAGGGTTAGTTTGCTGCACTCCATATTTTTGAGGGAAGTTTCAGGGCAAGAAATTGGATTTCTGTTTAAGAAATAGCTTCTATCTGCTTTTTAAATAGCACTTGGGAAAAGTAAGGGGGTGAAGGCGCCAAAACTTTTTTTTTTTTTTTAATATATTCTAAGAATCCGTCAACACTTTCCAGCAGCTTTCAGATTTTTTTAGTTGTTGAAATTTCTTCTCTAACACCAAGAGGCTTGATGGAGCTTATACTTAAGATATACTCCAGCCTCTGTGTTATTTGCACGTATTTCCTTGTAGCAGGAAAAAAACCCATCTTCTTTTTAATCCTCCTAGCTTATTAGCTAGTGAAGGAAACAGCAGCTCAACTACAAATAAATAAAAGCACAAAAGTAGATTAGTCTCAACCCAGAATAAGATACCACAACATACTTGAGTTTGTTTCATGTTTTGTTTTTCTGGAAATGAACAAACAAACAAAAAACCACCAAAACCAACCAACCAAAGCTCCGCAGGAACTCTTACTGTACCTGAGTGGAAGGAAAAGACTTGCAGCTCTATCATCAGTTTGCCCAAAAAAGGAGCCCAGGACAGTCTATCTGTCTGGTACCCCCCACCAGCTGACCAGAGTTAAGCTCATACAGCCCAGCTGGCATGGATCACAGATATTTAAAGATTCACAGGTGCAACCAGAAGCAGTTGGGTTACTTCCTTTTAAAAACTGTATTTCAGCTTAAGCATAGTGGTGAAAACTGAGAAAGAAAGGTTCAGTTCTCTTTTAAGCCAGCTCCCATGTTATACAGCTTCCCTAAAGCTACCTTCTCCCATAGGCTAGTAGATAGTTGGGATGCTCCATGATTTGGTTAACTGTAACCCAAAGCTTACTTTGCCATCTTTCTTTTATTTTTATGGTATTTTACTGATGTTTTCTGACCATTTTGTCTCTTCTCACTTGCTTAGTCACTGCTACTGTGCTCTAAAAAACACCTCCTATCTTTGAAGTACTGGTGCTGACTGCAGGTACTAGCTGCAATCTATGTTTTTTCCAACCCAAAATAGAATTACGTAAAGGAAATTGTATTTTGTTTTTTAATGTAAACTGTCTGAGAGTGAGCAAATCCATTGTTAAGAGAGGAGACTTCACGGCATCAATGAGACTGTGTTGTGGCGTGTCCATAAGGCTCATGTGTATGGCAAGGGTTTACGTGCCCTTGGACTGAGAGAGAGGGGACAGAGACTTCCCATTGTTAAATGTAAATGGCAACAATAATAGGGTTTTGTAACCAAGAGAAGGAAGCAATCTAATGCGGGTAACAGTTGTTATTACTCTCTTTACAGATCCCTGTCCCCCCTTCCAAATATGTCAAGTTGGTTTTGTAACACTGAGAAAGGCTAAACTGAGGTGACCTGAAACTGGGCAAATGGCTGAAAATCTGACAAGAGGCAGTTAGAAATACCTTTTCTCTTTCTAACATTGTCTGCTATTATTAGAAGCATGCCAGAATGGAAAGTACTTTAGAGTTGCACTCCTGTAACTGTGAGAGCTTCAAACTCCAGGCAAATTGGTTGTTTAGGTTGTAAACTGGACCCACTGCTGTGTGGTAGCTGAGGCACTTTCTGAGTGTGTGGACCAGACCAGAATGCCTATGGGACATAAGCAGGGGGATCTCCTTGCTTAGCTTCCCACTGCAGTTTAAGGATCTTCAAAGAGATGCTTCAGGGCACTGTGAAAACTCTCCTCACCAAGTGGTGGTATCTAAAGGGCCAAGGGAGGGCTCGGGGGTTCCCCTTTCAGACTGATGAACCAAACTTCCATTAATGTAATTTCTGTGTCTTTTGGCCTCAGGGGCTCCTATGAAGCTTAAGCAGTACTGTGTAGACAGATACATTCAGCAAAGCAGCTCCTCACGAAAACTTAAACATTTAGACCCTTTGTATTAAAATGTAAATCTCAACAGTTCAAATCACAGAAAAAGATAGTAAACTCCTCTCAAGATATTTTAAATATGTGTTTTGCCACCTTGCTTGCATTAGAAGATGACTCACTCTATATTCCATTTCTGTGATGCTTTTCATGCCATAGGGCACTTAGTTGTGTCTACAAACTGCTTTGAAGCATTACCACCTTTAATTGCAAGTAACATATCTGCTTGGACCAAATTATGTATGTATCTTTTCATGAAATATTCAATCAGTAGTCTTCATCATTATTCAGCACACGCATGTGGAGACTATCGCATCTCATCTGATTCAAGTACAAAAATCATGTTAGATTTCTGTAAGCAAAGCCTAGCAGAAAAAAAAATGTTTTGATTTCAATGATATACAAAAATTTTGCTTCTCAACTTTAAAAATTTGTTCTAATCACACAGGAAAAATGCTCAAGAAACTCAGATTTATTTCTTTTTAATCACTTTTTTTTTTTTTTTTTTTTTTTAAGAATTGTATTCCTAAAATAACTCTCTAAGTTAAATTAGCAGATCAACATCCGCAAAAATTTTCAACGCAACTCACCTTGCAGACAAAGAACATAATTTTCAATAGCTGGAAGTCAGGAAAAAAAAAAAAAAAAAAACAACAGAGAAGGAACCAAGGTCAAATGTCTCCAACGAAAAGGGGAAAAGTTCATGCTGAGGAAGGTATTAGAGACCACCTGTACTTGCACCTGAAGTCCTTAATCAACCTTTGACAACCACAGTAGCAGATGATACAAAGATAGTTATCACTGCATGCACAGTTCAGTTAAAATGCATGAACACGTTCTAATGGAGTCCTAGAGGTTCAGATGAAGCTAGAGAGTTTGATAATTAAAGGAGAGCTGCATGTTTTGGGGCTCCCAGGAAGGACACATTTTGAGTTTCAAGGGCAAAAACCTACCTGTAACTTGTTACTCTAATGTAAACTCTAACATAAAAGGACAGTTGCAGTATCTTGAATTCATTCAACACAGTAGCTCTCTTTAAACACAAGGCAAATGACCCAATTGCTGTCCATTTTCTCATATACACCTTTTGAATGCATCAGTGACAGTAGGAATTAGATAACTGATTAAAATAGGCAAATGTTTTGCTAAAACAGAGAAAATGGTCATTAATGTTTAGCAGTTAAAGAATAATTCTCCTACATGGACAACTGTATAAAACAAGTTACTTATGTTTTGTGAAAGCTTATGATCTTCTCCTAAAAGAAGACAGAAATACAGGTTTTATCTTTCCTGCAAAGAAAAGCATGAGAAGCAATGAGCTCCCACCCCAAATGAGCTCCCACCCCCAAAACAAGTTCTTCAACTAGCTCTCCTACATGCATATAGGCTGCTCCAAAAGTAATGCCTCCTGTTTTATTCTGTCAGCCCACCACGTCAGAGGCAGATATTGGTGGTAGAGTGCTAGAGGCTAAACCTTCCCACCATTATTCTGTTACACGTTGTTGCCTTGTGATGGATGGCAGCGGAGGGGCACTCTGACACAAATGGGATTTGACATGGAAGTGCACATGAAGCAAAGATATGGAAATTAATTACTCCATGAAGAAAAAATAGCACCCATTGACATTCTTTGATGTTTGCTGAACATCGATGGAGAACAAACAGTGGATGTGAGCACAGTGAGATGGTGGGTGGTGCATTTCAGCAGTAGTGATGGCAACAGGGGGTCATCTCTACTGGTGCAGACTGCTTTGAGTGTGGCATGCGGGGTCTTGTTCATCACTGGGGAAAATGCATAGCAAATGGTGGAGAGTGCATCGAAAAACAGCATTTTGTAGCTGAGAATTTGCTCCCTCACATAGTGTTATTGTGCTCTTTGTATCTGTTGTAGTTTCCATGGAAACAAATTGGAGATACTACTTTTGGAGTAACCTACTTCACATGAACTGTATGTCCCGTACCATGGAGGCTGCTAAAGTGATTTCTTGGATAAATCAAACAAAAATTTGACTCAGAGAATTACTCATGACTAATGCAATTAAGCAAATATGTTAATACTGCCCAGCTGAAACTCTTAATTTTCAGAAAACAGCCCAGGTGGGTTAGATCACTGTAGTGAGATTCACAGATCACAAAGATTGTTTTAATCCAGGACAACTCAAAGATAATTTTTCACCAGAATACTACCAGTTATTGTTTTTAAAGTATATTCTCCACAACCTACTTGTATCTGAACTTACAGGATCAATCATGAATATAATTTCTTTCTCAACTGTCCCAGAACTCTGAAGTGGTTGTTAAGCAGAGAAAACTTGAATATGACTGCAAGCTGCTCCCTTCAAGCTCTCAAGATCCTCTTCTAACTTCCTCCTTAGTGCAATATTTTGTGGCCGTACCTTAACAAAGTTCTAAAACTGACAAGTAACTTTGAAATCAGAAACAATTATAAGTGTGATTAAAAATAATAAGATTGAATGGAGACTCACTGCATGCTGACAACAGAGTTAGCACAAAAAATGTGAGATTTTTTTCCACCTGGGGATAAAAAGGGATGATAAGAAAAAGTCCCTACAGAAGAAGATTCCTGTATGTTCCTGTTTTCTCCAGTTTGTTTTTTGGCCTCTCTCCAGAACCTACTCAACCATCCGATCACTAACCCAATTTTTGAGCAAGCTGACAAGCTAATTCTCAATATACAAGGCTGCAAATACTGAAGAAGAGTAAGTAAATGTGAAAACTAAGATTGCAATGAATCATTAATTTTAGAAAAAGCATCAACCAACAAGATTCAGGAAGGTTTAATGCCAGACTGAAGTCTAAGTGCAAGAAACAGAAGTAGTGTGTGAGGTAGTATTAACTGCTGACTAAAATAGAATCTCATTGGAATTTTTTCCCAAGATCACTGGACAAGAAAAAAAACACAAAAGATGTGTTGATCTTCACTTCCTGCTATGGAAGATGTAGTTGTTCTGAAACCGGGAAAAAAAAAATGAGGAATTAGTTCAAACCAGGAAGTGTTGTAAATCTTACAATAAACCTTGATCCTTTTAACTTAGCTTGCTTTACCAAAAGGCCACATATGCTCAACCTTTTCAGGTTAGCTTAACATTTGAGGTTAATTTGATGATCATGTGGGATTTTGTTAAACACTGCAAGTATACACAGTAAAAGGAAGTAGTACAGACCATCTTATTAAGCATGACTTCAGTATAGCTTAACAGATTGCAACAGTACATGAGATTGCAAATGTCTTAAAAGAACAATGAAGAAGATAAAGGGAGTAAATAGAACTACATCCTGGCTCCAATACTGGTTCTGCCCAGAGAGTAAATACCTTCTTGTTGACAGTTCTCCATCTGGAAAAGCAAAACCACGCTGTAAGAATAGCTAGTAACTTTTTGTTGAAGTGAGGTATCTCTGCTTACTCACTATGGAAACAGTAAGTAATCTTTTTTTTCCACTGTTGCATTATTATTTCAAATCTTTCCTCACTAAGGTGTATAATCCTCAACACCGTGAAAGGTGGAAAAATATAACTTCCTCCTAACTCATAACATACTCTGGCATTACACCAGATATGCTAGAGCCTCTAAGTAAATAAGCATTTGAAACGGCACTAATGTACAGCAATACATTTTTTTTCCCACTTCAGGAGTTGCATGCACAGTCAGATTTTGTCTTCTGAGGATTCACTTTGCATGTATTGAAGTGACACAACTAATTTTTACATTTCTTCTTCCTTTGCATACATTCACACAAGCCAAACATCACAAAACAGCTCTTAGGAAAGGTCTCTTCCTTGGAAGAAGACTCACAGATGGCCTAAATCTTAATAAGTGGGGACAAAGAGGAAACCACAGGCAGAGTCTGGGGAAGTCCAATGGCAAGGATGCAGGCTTAAGGAGCTCAGAGTCATTAGACTGATTGGAAGAGGAACCTAACAAGTCAACTTTTGTATTACTCCTAATCACATGTGTACATGTTTGTTTCTGTGTTCAAATGTGTGTCTTTCTCACACACTTTTTTTTTCTCCTCAGAGAACATGCAGGTTACATCCATAAACCTAATACTAATTTTATTAGAGCAATTTGAAATATTTTTAACAGCCAAGAAGAGAGCTGATGCAGCTTTTGTAGAATCCATATTCCTTACACAAGGGAGGAAAGCTCTCCAGAGAAATGACACCTTTTTCACCTTTTCCACAAGCTCAAAAGATACTTTCTTATAGTATTTCATTAAATTATATGATGAAAATTGCCACATGTAAACATACGGATGCAATGACTCTCTGACCTATTAACACAATGACTATTTTGAATCAGTTTTCTTGAAGGATTCACCACTGGGGATATGTGGTGGCCTGTACATCAGTATCCCAGAGCCTACATACTCCTTCAACATTCTGAACACAACTTCAGAAGTAACATCTTTCTGTCTACAAACCAAGTAAGGCACCAAGGATTTAAAGATATTTACTTTTATAACATCGCAATTTATAATGCTATAGTTTTATATTATTTGAAAAGGAATTCCAATAGCTTTTTCACACAAGAATTAGGAAATAAAAAGTGATTCCACAAATCTTAAGTGTGGCCACTCAGAAATCTGCTGATAATGGCATCTAGTTTGGATATTTCTACTTTCTCTCACTGCATACATCTTATCATGATTATAAATTCCACCCCCAAATCATGCATTCCTTCACGCTAACTGACTGACAAAAAGAATAAAGATTTCAGAATATGAAAAGCCCTACATTAAAAAAAGTCAGGGGGAAAAAAAAAAGCCCAACAGTTATAAAAGGAGGCTGAGGTTTTATAGAACAAGTCAATACAGACTCCTAAGTGGAGGAAGAAAAACATTTGCCAGAATCACTGCACTGGTATCTCTGAAGAGTAACAACCTCTTTATCTTAAAATGTATATTAAACTGATTCCAGCAGCATCAACTGCCCTAAAAATTCTTTGACGATGCTCTGAAATTGATCTCAAAAGAAAGGAACAGGTCTCTTTTGATGGGCATACTGCTTGGGAACTTTTCTAACTTTGGAAAGATGACAGCTGTGCTGCTGCTTTTTCTGACAGTCACTGTGTAACTTGGCTTAGCCCAACACGTCATTTAATTTAGCATTTCATAAACACTAAATGGTAATAAGTTCTGCAGGTGTTATTAGAGAGGAAAGGCTTTCTCAGAAAACTGCACAAAACGTATTTTCAAGAATCAATACACTAGCAAAATTTATAGCGGTAAGGCTGTTGAAATGCACAAGCTTTTTTGACACATAAAAAACACACAGTTCAAGATGCTTCCCAGAGCACCGTCACACACCTTACACACGCCTCCCTGCCTTGGCAGACTGCACCATCTGTTTGTATTTACAAGAGTTATTATAAAGTTAAGCCAACTTACCCTTTGCCACTGAATCCAACAAGGAACACCATTCGGAGAAAAAGTAATAGCTCTTCATTTCTGCTACAGAAATTGATCTCTGATTCATCATGAGAGAAGAGTGCCGGACAAGAAAAGTGTCCGCTTTCCCCTTCCTCTGCTCAGAACAAACTGCCCTCAGAAGGCAAGAGCTTTCATATAAGCTGAACTTTGTTCCACAAATGCAACAGGTGGCCCAAGATGACTTTACAAATATATTTTCCTCCAGTGGTGCCATTGTTCTTGTAATCATCTCTTTAATGATAGTGCTCACCCCTCATGTCCCCACCCCGAGTATTTGCAGACTGCTGATATACCCACTGTCTCATACAGTATATCTAGGCTATAGGCTCAGGCCCTAGACATATTTTCTCTTGTGTTAGCCTTCAACAAGGCAAAGCAAAACTGTCTTTCAGTGAGACATTTGTAACACTGTCTGGAATGAGCTGTACTGAATTGCTCAGCCCTGGTTTCAATATTTCCATGCAGATTATCATCTTTTTTAGAGATTCACCCCCAAGCCTCTTCTCCAAATTTTTACTGGACAAAGTACAATGGCATTTCCAGCAGATAATGGAAGATTAAAACATATAAACTCCAAATCTCAAATCCCTTTTCAACACATTTATCTAGTCAGCAAATGAAGGTATGGATATAGCAACAGCAAATACAGCTTTAGAAGCCTGGGCCTGTATAGAATGGCTAGCAGTAATTAATTTGTAGTGGCAAACTTTAACGCTGACCAGAAATCTCAGTGTTTACACAGATCCAGGTAGGTTTTCACCATATCAAAGCCTTCAGGTACTGAAGTATTCCTTCTCCTACTATATTTATAGACTTAGTCTGGAATATATTTTATTCTGACATTCACTGCTTCCATGCACTTTGCTATCCTTCCTGGAAGCTACAGACCACATGCTCTTCCCACACCAGAAAGACCAATATCCAACAGAAATACTCATATGACTCATATGACACTTAGACAAAGAGTGAGAAACTGAAGAACCTGTGAGGATGCTCTGCTAGCATCAATCCGGGAAGTCTACTGCAATAGGCCATAGCAGGACACTACCTGATAAAACTTCCCCTTCCCTATGGATGACACATGTCCCATAGGAGAGTTCTTGAAGCCACGTGTCTCCAGGGATGATCTCCTTCACAAACTCTACAGTTGCTGTTGTACCCACCTACAGAAGCATACAGAAGATATACGGTTAGGTATGGAAGCCAAGACCATGACACCCTTCTTTTGTAAACTGAGGCCTGGCCATATAAGCCTAGGACCTGCCTGCACAGGCAGGAGGGGAAATATGGTGGTCAGCCCCAAGTCCCCATGGTCCAAAGAGTAAGCATCACTGGACAAAGGGTAGGCCAAGTCAGAGGGATAAAGGCTCAACAGGCAGCCTGGGGAAAAGACATCTGCAGAGAGCAGCCAGAACAAGGTTAGGCCAAGGAGGACAGACCCAATCCTCCACAAACTGTAAGTAAATAAAGTTGTCTTTGTTAAAATGAAAGTAGAGACAGGTTTGATGAAGCAGAAAGACTCCGGAAGCCAGCACAGGCACTCTCATTAAAGTAAATAAGGTCATGCGAAACCAGTCTATGAACTGCGACATTTACTATTCACATGAAGATTTCTACAGTTTTTTTTAACATGGAGGGAAGGATTGAAATGACAGTGAGCAAAACTGCTCTCACTAGTTTCCAGAGATGCTAATGGGAGAAGAATAAAGCCCTGCAAGATTTGAGGCAGCAGGATAGAGCGGCGTAATTTTGTCAAAAGTAGAGAAGAGATGCACACATCATGGGATTCACAGACTCAAAGTACAATAACTTTGGAAACAAGTGCTTGCCAAAATTGTAACTTTAGCCAGAGCAGTAACAGGACAGAAATGCTCCCAGACTATATGATCTCTCCTTTTCCACAGTCTAAAACCTTGATCCGCATTTGGTGTACCATTTGGTCTGAAACTGCCACTGAATGCTAATTAAAGTCTGCCAACAGGAAGGTGGAAAGACTCTTATCAGTGCAAAAGGCCATAAAATGGCTTTGACCAAAACAATGGACTAATTCTTACTGTATATGTAAGGTTAACATTAGAACCATATAATTGCTTTTCTACTGTCAACATAAAATGGATAACAGGAAGGAAAGGAAACAGAATTTTTGCATACTTGTAGACTTCAAAAAGAAAAGATCTCAGCACAATCAAAAGGAGTTTTGGCATAATAATAATAAAGAGAGACAGCTTCCTAGAGAATCATATAGTTATCTGACTGTACACATCCATATGTATTGAACTGCTAAGTAAGAGATAATTGTATAGCATTATAAGATTTATATCAGAAATCTAATTCTGGAGGAAGTAAGCCTAAAATGAGGATTTTTCTTTACATTAGTACATGTTCAATATATTAAATCCATGCTTTTCTCCTGTGCAAAGTTTTGCCTATACTTGGGATCTACCTGAGTTCCTTCATGAATGGCCGGCAGGTACCCAAAACTCAGAAGTAAATAGATGTTCAAAAACAGTGCCAGTGAGCACTGTTATAGTTACATTTTGAATTTAACTGCAGTGTGACGAAAAAGTGGGTGATAGTTGAATCCTAAATAAAGGTAAGGCTAAACTTGAGGAGACCTTCTTTTGCTCTGGTTTGAAACACTGCATCTTGTGTGCTTTAAACATGGCTGAATTCCTCCCACTGTTTTTCACTGTGATTACCAGCAATTAGCATAAAACTTTTTTTCTGGTCTGATTAAAATGGAATGAATTGTTGAATTTTGATGACTAGTTAGCACTCCTAAAGGTACCAAACCTTGGCCTTAAGAGTATTGAGAAAAAAAATAATAAAAGAAGTTATTAAAAAATCATATGATTTTCATTCCAAGCACCACAGACTACAAAAGACTCAGTGAGCACAACACAAAAGAAGGGGAGCAAAAGGAAACACCATAGAGGCATTTTTCTCTTCCTAACTTTTCCCAAGTCCAAGTGTCAACATGAAAAAAAGGAATACTGAGAGCTTTGAAAAATTTACACTTACTAAAAAAGTTGCTTAGCATATTTTGACTCCAACTGCACGTGCTGCAAATTAATTTAAAGATCAACAGAAAAAAATCTTTTTTTTTTTTTTAAACCACAATAGCTCACTGTGTATATAAAACCAAGAAAGGATTCATTAATTATTGAAAAACCTGTTTTGTCTTACCTCAGCCAGTCAGGGCTAACCTAGCTCAGGAAAAAACCTCAGCAAAACGTAGCTTTACTAAACAGAAAGATGATGTAATTTTCACTTATGCTAAGATATGATTATACAACGTACTGTAAGGAACAAGCCTTCAGGCTGACTAAATGTTGGCAAGTCCCAAATTTGGTGCATTACATTCAAAGATTGGGGGCTTCCTGAGCTTTGAATACAGTTACAGGTTTTTTTTGAGTTTTTTTTTGGTGTAGTTACTTATGTTGTCCCTGCTCATTGCAGGGGAGTTGGATTAGATAACCTTTAAAGGTCCCTTCCAACTCAAACAACTCTATGATTCTATGTTTTCAAGAGTGGAGCACTCAGTGAAGTTCTTTTACAGTACTGAAGGGAGGTTCATGTAAAACACTGCAATCTGTGTTTGTTAGAAACTATCATACACCTGGAGCTGCAAGGAAAAATAAAATTGCACGCGCATATAATGTTTTTCTCCTATAAGTGACAGTGAGTAATCACTATGCACAAATAACCTCCAATATGGATAAAGATCTAAATATTTTAACTGTAACAGATGCTGGATCCCTGCATGAGCATACTTTGAGAAAACATGCTAGTTCCTGCAAAAATCATTGGAGTTGTGAAAACCAGCAAGCCCAGTAGGAGGCTCCTTATTGCTTTTATGCACCTCACATGCTGCTCAAACTTAAATGCAAACATTCTGTGCAGAGGTAAATCACAATATAGGATCAAGTGTACAATCACCTCACCAGAGCATATTTGGCGCGTGTGATTTCGCGAGTGCCTTCTACTGTGAAGGATTTGGCTGAATCTTGGTAGGATCCTAAAGTGACTTTCATGTCCATCCTTTAAAAGCCGACGTTGCGACATGGATGCGTATCCCTGTATCTTCAGCAAGTTATTCACTGAAGGAAATAAAAATCAGCTCTTCGGAAAAGCACACTTCCGACGCACCGAAACACTGATTTTGCTTGTAAATATCAATGGAACAGAAGATTTCTTTGTCAAATTCAAGCACTACCAAAAAAAAAAAAAAAAAAAGATTAAAAAAGACTCAAATATAAAGAACTGAAAATAGATGCAGTTCAGTTTTTTGTATCAGATGTGCTTTTCCACAGAAACCCACGTCCGTTTTTACTACAAAGGAAAGAGAAGAATCAGTTGTAGTTAATGGACAGAAAATGCTGGATAGTTTCCACATAAAGATGCAAGATCTCCTCTGTTTACAGCAAACTTCACACAGCAGAGAGATAGGCCATCTTGCTACTGCTTACAGCCTGTGTTCTTGTCTCCAGTGCGACCAGTATGAAAAAAGGAAGCAGAGCTTCTTTTAAGGTAAGCAGGTTGGATTACCAGATGAAACTTCAAAAAAGCATGCAACTGTCCGGTCTTCAATGTTTCATCCGAAACAACAGCTGTTTCAGCTGAAGAAAAGCTCCCTCAAAGAATCCAGCCCATCAGCGCTCCAAAGCCGCTTCTCATCCCAAGCGACTGGCCGTGCTGCCGGGGTCTTCACATCCTTCTCATTACTGAGAGGAGAAGTTCAGTAGCTGCACAGGGAGCCGAGGTTTGTAGTGAAGAAGGGCAGTTGAAGGTCTTTCACACGGTCTTGCTCTCAGGTTCCCAAATCAGCACTCGGGCAGGATTTTCATGCTGACACTCGCTGTGTTTCCTAGTTCTGGGTCTGAAGCATCCTGTCTCCTGCAGGGGCCTGCACTGTGCTTATGCCAGCAAATTAAAAGCAAATACCATTGGCAATACAGTGTTGTTAATTAGAAATTACTCTTCTGTTCGTTTATCCTGAGTGAGACCCTTATCACCAATCTCCTCTCCCTCTCTCCAAATTCATAGAGACGCAAGAAGCGAGCTGCTCAAAGGCTGAGTGTATCTCCAGAATCTGCAAGCAGGAAGATCTCACAAGAAAAGTCTGAATCTTCCTGGGACTTAACAAACAACTAATAGGAAGGAAGGGAGGGGAAATTAATCCCATGCTTTCTTAAAACACATCAGGAAACCCTACACTGTCTGTTCCCCCCGTCTCTTTCAATGCAGGAGAGAGGAAATTGATAATAGTGCTTTACTTGGCAGTCAACATTTTCCTCTCAATTCTGTTTAACTATGTCCTGTATGGCTACAGACCTACCACAGCCCTGTATATAGCACTATGCATATCAAACTGAAAAAGTGTTCTGAAATCTGGTTCCCAATGATCGTTATTCTGAAAGCAAATTACAACAAACTTGCTTAAGTCATACAGAAGTAAATATTAAATAACAGTACAAAATACGAGCTTGAAGGTAGCTGGCTAGCAGAGGAGAAAATGCTTGACTTTCAACATGAAATCACAGGCAAATGTGACAGTCCTGAAATGTGATGATCAAGAGAGGTAGAAAAATGAATAATAACTAATGTATTTCATTCAATTATCACTTATTTCCCAAATTCATTATAATAAGCAATTGGATCCCCTCATAATGCAGTTGTGCTACTCATCCTGGGTCAAAGGCCTACCAGGCTTATTTAAGTAATGAAGGAAGTAAAAGGAAGAAAGCAAGGAAGGAAGCAAAGAGTCTACTGATGGAAAATCACCACGATGTACCCCACCACTGTACTACATATTTAGGGTTCAAACAAAAGAGAATACAACTCAAATAGGCAGAGCACCACTGTCAGACAAAATCCCACATTTTCTGGAATTGCTCTTCACTTGAAGTTCTTCCTGGCAAACAGTCCATTCCTTCTATGGGGCTTTTGGGGCACATCAGGCTCCTGCCCAAAGGAGCCAGTCTGGCCATTGAGTGGAACAGGATAAGACCGCACGTCACTCTCTAGCAGCCAAGGCACCAGCCAGAATAGTGACTGTCCCAGTGGGGCACTGAGTGTGCTGTGATGCTAGTGGCACATGGTGGACACCTCATCAACAGGGATTATTACAATGAAGCATAAAAAAATTCTCCTTGCTTTCTTCCTGTATTTAATTCACACAGAAGATTGACGACTTGAGTTGTAAAGTTGTTAAGTACACAAAATCCTACCGAAAGCTAGCCATTAGCTATATTCCCATCCACAAAACAAGCTTTTAATCTTCTTTTGAGCACTCAGATATGTGCCTAGAAGCAAAAAATTAATCACAACAATGGCTGCAGTAGAGTGCAATCAGAAGGAAACAGATGGTGTAACGCAGTGTTTTCCAAACAGCAGCAGCCTCTATCTCCAGGAAAATAACCAGAATAATTTCCCTCGCCGTTGGCATTACTATAACAAAAGCTTGTATTAGAAGAGTTTCTCTTCTGCTCTGTACAGCATCAGGAAACCCCTTAGCAGTTGAAAGATGGTAATATTAGAGTATAATATGGCAGATCCAAGTAGACTGGCACCCATTTTTTCTTTCATATCACATAAACAGTAGTATTTAATGGGCAACTCTTCCACTCAGTGAATATCTTTAAGTGACCACAAACAGCTCAGTGCAAGAAAATCTTGGCAATGAAACGGCTTGTATTTTTCTCAAGCTCTGTCTCTGGGTCTGCTTTTAACTACAGGCACAGTGTTGCACATTCACAGCAGCCACGCTGAATTATATCTGTATCCTTTCTGTAGTTCTTCCCAGGAACTCTTGCAAAATTTTTGTTCATAAAATAACTTCAAGTTTTCTAAGAGATCATTAAATTAAATTGCCATCACTTTCATCATTGCTGGATGTTCTCCTTGTTCCTTTTAATCTTTCTGTCGGTACGGGAGCCTTATCTTTATGGAACATCTCAAACGCCCTAATGTGATTTTTCCCCCACATCTTAACAAGTATTTACAGACCCTTCCTTACACCCTTACATTAAATGCATAGCTCTGAAAAGTTCGTATTACATGACAACATTTACCTCCTAGCAGTACAGTGCAGGAGGCTCTGACAGCAGAATCAACACTGCATTAGCACACAGATTTATGTTCCTGTGTTTCTTCCACTCAGAACAAGTTAATCTTCACGCCTGCTGATAAGCCACTGCCACAAGTGTTGCCATTTCTTCTTGATTTTATATCTCATTTGTCAGGGAAAAGACTGCATCTTATAGTCAAGAAATCATGCACATTACCTCCTACAAGTTGCACTTCAAGATCCCACTGTGCACACAGTGTAGGAGTTCATCCATGAGATCTATACCTATAGATTATCCTGTCCTTTTCCCTGCAGGTAGTCCCTGCAGGTAGGATCTTCTGCAGAGAAACTTTAATATCAGAAGGGCCATCACATCTCTGATAAAAACATGGAGCAGTGCAAGAGAGATCTTGCATGAAGAGCGTAAAAGACTGAAAATTATATGGGGAACTTGAGCATAACATATGTAAAAACGGTTCTGAAATTGCTGCTTCTTGAAACACTGCCTAAAAAACAAACACACATACAAGCTACATCTCAGTCTTTTGAAAAAAGGTGCAAGTGCCACGTGTATCTTTCGGCCTCAATGCATTTTCAGTAATAGTGGAAATTAAATGAGGGGGAAGAAAAGCACACCACAAGAGCTCTGTTGTTTAGCTTTCTCTGTTTAAACCATGCTCCATTAGTTATCTCTGCACACAAATGATACTTGCTTAGCTGAAAATGGTAGCACAAACATCCAACTTGGACTCATACTATGTAATTGAACAAAAATATTGTTTTGTGCACATTAAAAAGATAATACACAAGTTACTTCTGATCTGAAATGTAACCCATTTTATAAAGATATGCTGTAACAAGGGAACGTTAGTTGTTATGATGGTTAGTCCTGAGCTTTCTTATAACCATAATTAGATGTCAAATTATTGCAAGTAATGTGTTGATTTTTCAAATGAAAAGCAAGTTGACAAAAATTAATCCATGCCAGGGCCTCATCACTAGGGTAAAATAATAAAGTGTCAGCTAGAGGCAGATTTTAAGCGATAAATGAAGGGTAGCTGAGATTTCAAAGACACAGAACTTGATAATTTTACATTTACATTATTTTTACTACAGGGCTGTTGTAGAAGGAAAACGTTGAGAGAATATCCGACAGAAAACCTGAGACATGAATCACTACTCCGTGATGCCAAGGATACTTAAATACAAGAAAAGAATGACTCTTCTTCTTTCAATGTGGGTGAGACTAATATGAAGTTTAGGTACATCTCTTACCTATACTATTTTTGTACTTATTAAAATTTGATAGGTGTTCTTGCATTTCAATTTTAGTCTAGAATATTCTCTTTAAAATATATTATCTTAGAGAGAATAGTTCTCCCGTAACGTAGACTAGAGAATCTGTGAACTGAAATCACACTTATTAAAAATACCATGACATACAAAAAGGAATAAAAGAAGACTGTAACTGGTGAGAAAACTCAGAAGTATTAGTTGAGATATATCCAAGCAAACCTAAAAGCTTTTACAAACTCAGTGTTTCCTTCCATCTATCACTATCAGATAGTGATAAATATTCACAATACTTTGATATTAATTAATGGAAGTCCAGGAGGTGAAATTATTATTTAATTTCATGAGAAATATACGGGCAAATCTTGAATTAATTTACATGAACAGATTAGTTTAGTTGTCCAAGCCTAACCCTAACCAAACATGTCTGCTCAGAGACAAACCACGATTGTAATAAGCCTCAGCATCAGATGAATGTAAGTGGAACAGGGGCTGAGATAAATGGGCAGTCTGCATTCTATTTATAACTACACATTATGCTGCTGAACCACAGCTGCCACTCTTTCTTTAAAACAATCACTTGAAAAGAGTTCAGCTATTACCATATAAAATAAATCCCAAAATCAATACAGATTATTTTGTAACAAAAGTGTACAACACGAATAAAAAATTGCAAAATATAAAATGAGGGCTTCAATATTCTGAAAGTGTTAGTATTTCACTGTAGAGACAACTATGAAGCTTTTAAAGCCGATCATCTGTCCCTCTAATTTAAGCGATTTTATCCCGCATGTCTGAATTTGGTATGGGTTAGCAATAAACTTGACACCTGTCTCCAATATAACAAGTGACTCCAAAATTAGGGGATCAAAAACACTCAGAAAATCACATTTGCTCAGACAAAAAAACGAGAAGGGAACAACTCTATGTTACCAGCTAGGCACGGTGAGGTTTAACATCCTATAAGACTGCGCTTCCTGTTTGTCCTTCAATGTAGTAAGTTTAGAAGGCAACTTCTAATCAGCTTCAAAACTACAGAAGATGCTCTCAGAAAGAGCACGAAAACTATGCTTGTCCTAGTTCAGGCCAGGAGGCCAGAAAGGGGAAATGCTGGGTGAGCAGCCAGTGCCTGTCCGAAGCCAGAGGTAATGGATCACATTAGAGGTAATTAAGCAATTGCTATCTCCAAGCCTTTCATTTACTTCAATTCTATCAGGTAAAATGGCCTGCTGAGTGACACAGCAGGTCATCATTGAGCAGTTTTGCCAGAGGCATGTGGCCCAGCTTATGGTCAGAAGTGAAGGTGGGTAAAGAAAATGAACCCATTCAGATCGAATTGCTCACATAAACTATTTCTGGATTTCCACATCATTATTCCTATTAATTTCATAAGATTAATTTTATTCCCATGCTTCCAGACTCTCAGCTCATGTCTGTTCTTCACCCAGTTGCCTGTTGTTGAGGCTATGAAGACAACACAAGGGAAGGAGACAACCAAGGTAGGTGTCTGAGAGGGGATTTCTCTGACAAAAGGAGAAAGAAAGGGGTGGAGATCACCGAATCTCTGTCCTACCATGCACCTGTCATGCCTGGAAGCCACAGAGCCATGGGTAAGGGGATGCTACTGACATGAACTGGGTAAAACAGTGGCAGAGAAGTGAAGAATCTTTTTTCAAAAACCAATTATATCTGTGTATATATGTGTGTATACGCACACACATATATAAATATAACAGAATAATAAATGCAGTCAACAGCATTTACTGGTCTTCTACCACACAGCTCTGTGCAGAACCAGCTTGGAACAGAAAGCCAAAATTTGATGCTGAAAGAACAGTTGCTTAGGTTTAGGAGTACGTGATTTATTTTCAAAAGAATGAGTTGGAGCTCAAAAGTAGCATCTTTTAATAACTGAATAAAGTAGGCACGTAGTACTTACTCACTGGGTTGACTGCTGGGAGAAGCAGCAAGAGAGAAAAAGGAGGGGCTCATGTTTTTACACCATTGCTGGGTACTGCTTGTCTTCCCAGCATGGTCTGCCACACTGAGGTTCAGCCCACTAGTGAAACTTCAGTTTCAGAACACTGCCAAACTGGATAGGTTAGAGGGGTGATTTTCAGAAGGTCTTTTCCTGAAGACAATTCCTGTCACAGTACAAAATGTGGAATATGGTATTGCTGGCTGCTGTATCTATGCAGTCTATCTATACAGTTCCTAGCAGCGGTGGACCTTACTGTAGCTTTTGATGTTCTCAATAGTCTAATGTATCCAGTAAAAAATGACTACTGTGCACCTGCACAAAGAGCTGACATCATCTTGCCACAGCACCATAAGCCACAAACAGCCTTTGAGCTCTCTGTCTCTGCTATTGTTGTTTCCTTCTGAAAAGAGTTTGCTCCTGCCGTGTGCTTTGGATCCAAGTGATCCTGCGCTCCGTTCTCACCTCTTCCCTTTCAGATTTTAATTCTTTTCCACATTTCACAATCCTCCCTCTTCAGTCTCCTTATGAATGGTAAATTAATAAAGTGAAAGAGTTTTCAGTTGAGTAGCTGCTTTGAAATTCTTCTGCACGCACTGTTACACCAATTACAAATTTATACGGCAATAATCCACTCAGCACAAAAGAAACACTGCAATTAATACTCCACAAAGCTGGTATGCAGCCATACATAATACCTTTTAGAGATCTTTCAGAAATGCTATAAAAATCCCTGGGCTATAAGAACTAATACGATTTTTCTCAGGCAACTGTTACAGTGCAGCACACTGCAACTTTCTGAAATGCCATAGGGATGCAAAAGTGATATACCACACAAGTGTTTGGAAAAAGAAGGAGATCTTTGTCGTATTAATAAACACAAGAAATTCCTTAACTGCTGATTTTGATGGTCGCTAACGTAGAACTCCAGCAAAATGGGATTTTTCCCAGGTACAGATAAGCACATTTAATTGAACTGGGAGTTACCAGTGGGATGGACAACATTTCACTAGACAGACAGTCCAAGTTTAACCAGTTCAGAGTTAGTTTCCCTCGTTCTGCTTATCAGCTAGCCAATTCTAATAGAGGTTTTAATTATGCGGTCATAATTAAAGACATTCAAGCAAAAGGATCTAAATATATACTAAGAAAGAGACCAAGGGTTTTTTGACCATCTGGAACTGCCAGTGCCAAGGACAAGTCTGTGATTAAGTTAAAAAATGAAAAGCTCTTTGACAACTAAGAATCAAGACCATTTTCCTTCTGAAAACGTAAAACAAACACAGTGTGCTATGCAGTTACTATGGTGTAATTCTTAGAAAGAACGAGAAACACGTTCCATCTATAGCATGTTATTGGCAAGTGCCAATGCTGAATGCTGCCACAGTCACATAGGCACTTTATGGACATAGCCCCATGCTGCTGCCAAAGGGAGAATTCCTGTTCCCAGGGGTTTCTTCCTCTTGTTTCTCTTGTGCTGGCATGCTCATTTCTGTGCTGCGTTGTGAATTTTACTCGGGCATGTTCCAGGTAGGAAAAGCAGGGCAGAGACACAAGGTGCAGCTCCTGGTTAAAGAAGCCAATAACCTTGGCACAAAATGTGATGAGTGGAAAGCTGCTGACATTATAGAGACCTATCGATTTGAAGGTTGGGAATATTTATTGTCATTATTTCCTCAGATGTGTAGTGCTTTCTTGTTGCCATCCATGCCTGTACCTTTAGAGTTCTTCAGTAGAGATCTTCACATGGTTTAATAAAGTAGTACCACTGATCACTATGGCTGTACACTTAGAACTCAAACAAAAGCACAATAGGCAAATAATTCACTGAAGTTACAGTCTTCAAATATATTGTTACATCAAATCTACTGAAAGACATGGAAGGTTTGGTGAATTAAATATGTTAAGCAGTAACAATGACACGGTCACCTCCTGACATGGCCTCACAGAGAAAACACTGAGAGAAATAACACTGTTACCATCAACACTAACCAGAAAGAAAAGGTCAAGACATCACAAAAATCATAGCCTACACCCGAGCGAAAATATTTTCCTGCGTATTCTCTCATGTAAGTAAAGCCTACAAATATACACCATGGGGATTCCCATAGCTATAGAGCTGTATAACCTAAGGTCAATTCCAGTCAATGTCCTCTTCCTGCCTTCCACAGTTTGGTTTTATTTGTCATATTTGGATTCACAGATTTTTTTCCCCAACCTAAATGATGCTTCTGATTTGTCAAGTAAAGGTAGGTCTGTGCCAGCAGTTTTTGTTTCTTCCCATACAGAAGAAATGTTACACGGCATACTCTGCTGTCCATCATAGATATGTTTCTGCAAAGTGTGTCAGCTAAAATCATCACCCCATGGTTTCCTTCTTCATCCTCAGCTGACTTGATCCATTCACGTTTGTCTGAGGAAGACAACTGCATCTTGTAAGTTGAACTACTCAGGAAGAGAAAGCAGCAATGCTCACACTAGAAGACTGATACTGGGAACTTAGTTTTAGAGATGAAGAGGTTGGGATCTCTGAGGAGCATAATCTGCTCCTGAAAGTTGGAATCCCTTCCAGGTGACAATTTTGATCCTCCTCTTTCCACTCCATCTACCATGCCGTATATAGTGTCCCAGTGCATTTAAACTGTGTGTATTTTAGTCCCTGCACACAAATCCACCTCCACATATCCCCTTCAAACTCAGGTGTTTCACTTGTGGAATTGACAACAGTTAGCAGGGTGCTAAATAACCAGCACTGGAAATCCAAATCCAAGGACACGGCTATCTCAGGAAGCAGTCATTTCATCATGCAATCAAGCATTAATCAGAGACTTGGTCACGGGAGCAAACTTTGATCAGATCTGTGATACGTAGACACCACTGGAACCAGGCTACTCTATTAGCAGAGCACAGATCTGTATGGGATATCTTTCATTTTGGACTCTTAAATACAGGCTGCACAGCTGAAAGGTGTCACATATACTGATCTTATGCACCAGAAGAACATATGGGATCCCAGGTACATCCTGAGAGTCAAAAGCAGGTAGGAGGATGAAAAAGAAAAAGCACAGATGGTGAAGTTCGTTGTTAAGGATAAAAAATAATCAAGCCTTTTAGAACTTCCCAGCTGTTCTCCAGTCCAAATAAACCCAAATCAAACCGAGGTTATATCAGGGAAAAACTTATCGCCAACTACAGAAATTTTGCAGAAGACAGGTTTAACTATGATATATATAACGCTTTATTAAACAGTGAATTGTGCTATGCAAGCTTCTTTGCATCGTTTCACTAGTGGAGCATCCCCTGCTTAGCAGCTACATACCACATTTAAAACCAATCTGTAAAAACTACGACACTGTATCTTAGATGGATATGGCAAAATAAAACAAAACCCAATAAATGACAAAAAGAAACAATGGACTGCTATAAAAATAGTCAGATTAATTTAAGTTGTAAGACCCGTAAGCCTTCATAAAGTCAGCGTGTGCTGATCTGCTATAGCCCCACTTAAAGTGAGCAACAATTGTTTTGCTCTAGAAGTAAGCTGTGCCACCATGGCACTATTACACCACCTGCATGCTCTGGTAAAAAGATCTGAACAAGTGGGAAAATACTTCATACTGCAAATCCCTGCAGCTTGCCAAGCAACATGTCCCATGTACCTGGCCCACATACCAGAGGACACAGGAGACTCCTGGAACATCATCTCCACCCTCAGAGGTGTTCAGAGAATCACAGAACGGTGATTCTGGTTTGAAAAGGATCTCAAAGATCATCTGGTTTCAACCCCTCTGCTGTGAGCAGGGTCGCCAACCACTAGACCAGGCTGCCCAGAGCCACATCCAGCCTGGATGCTCATCTGAACAAGTCCATGGTAAGTAGACCTGCTTGGAAGAGGTGGTTGGACTAGATGACCTCCAGAAGGCCTTTCCAATCCCAACTATTCAGTGACTGCATTGCCTATTTAGCTCCCTTGCTGTTTTTCACTGCTTGTACTCTCCCCAGAGAAAAAAGAAGCAATTTTCAGTGCTTAATATGTATCACTTGTTACAATTTCCAATTGAATTAATAATTTAGCTGAATCTTATCTTCCACGGTTTTGAGTTATGTGAAGAAGCAAAGTGGCAAAGTAAAACATTAAATTATTTACAAGTTGTACAGAAAACAGGCAGATAAATGGTAGACACCACATTATATATTTAATGGTTGTTAGAAAGTACTGGAACTATAAGCCTGCTAGCCAAACTCCATCAAAAGAGAGAAAAGTAGTCTTCAAATCTAGTTTCTTAGATGCTGAACTGAAGTAAAGCAGATGTATTTGAGGTAGATTTAAAATCTGTGCGGGCTTCAGCATTTTCCCAGTAAAACAGTTTCTGGCTGCAAGTGAAGCAATGAGGCTCCACCTTTCCACTGGCGTTTTTCACCAAAGGCAATTGAAATTCAGCTCAGTATTTCTGCAGAAGAGAACTGAACAAATCAAACTGTGCAGAACCTTCAGATTCTGGCAGCTGATTAGGTTATCACAGATTAATAGAATAAATTGTAAATTTATTTGTAATTTGTAATCCTCTCATTCTCCAAAGTACCATTCAGTTTGCTTAACTGAAGGATTATGTCTCCTTATTTTGGTGTTCAAGAAATAAAGAACTAAGAATTAATACTAGATTTCTCAATTTGTGTGCCCTACGACTCCACATAATCTCTACACATGATGACAAATACAGTGAGCGTAATTCTTCATAGTCCATCCATTCGAAACGTATTTATCTTCTTACACAGGCAGCTGAACAATCTCTTTCAAATATAATTTAACCAGAAAGAGGTTTCAAAAACAGGAAAAAGGCTTGAAGTACCACCTTCAGAATATTTACTGAGAGGTAATCCTGATACAGAACAAAATACTGTAATGCTTTTTTGCCCTGCAACCTTACATTTTACTTGAAAACTGTTTTAAAAGATACTTCTTTTATGTATATTTCTGTATATTTTACACAAAGGCTTTCTGTTAAAATTCATCTGGCTATTCAACCCCCCTTTTGCCCCCAGATGCCCATGGACAGACACAGTCATTAAAGGACTGGCTGAACAAGATCCCCTTTCTTTTCTGAAGGGGGCCCCTCTAACAAATTATCTCGGAAGTAGTTCTTATTGTTAGCCACTGAGTGATGCAATTCTTTATAGCAGTGAAGATGTGGGATCCACTTCCTGACAAACAGTCACACCTCTTACCCACGCTGTTAACATCCTTCCACTTGCTGGCACTTTATTGCTTCTCACTGATCCCAAGTTCAGCAGGAACAACTTTGAGCACCCAGTATAAGCTCTAACACTCCACAGTTTTCTATCCATAACATACATTAAGCCCATATTTTCTGGTTTAAAGACAGCATGAGGACAGGGTACAGCCATCTCCAGTCTGGGGGCTGGCTGAGGTGCCCCAGAAACACTGAATCTGGCTGGGAGCTCACCCCCTTCCCCGGCCCAGTTGGAAGTCAGTGTGGTAAAACACAACACTGTGGTATGTTACCTGCTTTTACAGGATTTTGTAGGTGATAATTTATGGTCTACAGATCAAAAAGTGCAAGGCCCTGGAGGAGAAACCATAACTCATTTGGCAGGCAGGCAATCTTGGGTGCACTTTGCTTGCTTTTCAGAGCGTATGTTATGCCTCAAATTCATGATTGAAGGCACTTTTCCAGCTGAAAGAATAAACTTGAGATCTTGAATCTAATCACACTGCACCACACCAAAATCTCAGAGCATATACAAAGCAGGAAGTACAAAAACACGTGTTTCTCACATTAGCTATGCAAGTACTGTAAATAAATAATAAAAGTTAATAGCCAGTAAAGAATCCTTGGTTAACATTTAAGATAAATAATTTAGCTCTGCAAGATGTTTATTATGAGTATAGTGTTCTGAGTGGGAAAAACCACCACTACCAAAAACCAGAACAAGCACATTTCTTATGAAGACTACCAACCAGCACACAGCTGTCAAGTAATTGGACTTTTCTGGATCAGAACAGGATAAATGGCAAACATTAAAAATATTTGTAGCTCTCACTAGTTGACTTAGAAAAAGTACAAATAAAATGTCCTGACAGAAAAATAAATTACTTACACCCCTTATCACTGAGATTGATCACTTACAGATATTAAAAGCTGATATTAACACAACGCACACTTTGTGATTAAGCAGTAATGCTTTTCAGATGTTTTTTCCTCCCACACAATTTTGGATTACCTATGGGAAATCTGTAGGTTATGATTGATAATATCCACTGAACCCAAAAGGAGGATAAATTTAATGGCTCACTAAAGAAACAAAACAGTCTCATGCAAGCGAAGAACCAATGATGTTCTGGACTTCATTAAGGCCTTTCACATGGTCTCCCATAACATCTTTCTGTCCAAATTGGAAAGATATGAATTTGATGGGTAGACTGTTCAGTGGACAAGAGCTGGTTGCGAGATTGTACCCAGAGAGTGGTGACCAATGGTTCAATGTCCAGATGGAGATTGGTGACAAGAGGTGTCCCTCAGGGGTCAGTACTAGGGCCAGTGCTCTTTAACATCTTCATTAATAACATCAACAGTGGATCAAGTGCACCCTCAGCAAGTCTGTGGATGACACCAAGCTGTGTGGGGCAGCCAACACACTCAAGGCACGGGGTGCCGTCCAGAGAAACCTAGACAGCCTTGAGCAGTGGGCCCAGGAGAACCTCATGAGGTTCAACAAAGTCAAGTACAAGGTCTTGCACATGGGTTGTGGCAACCTCCACTACCAATACAAATTGGGGGATGTAAGGATAAAGCACACCCCTGCCAAAAAAGGACAAGGAAGTACTGTTAGATGAGAAGTTGGACATAAGCCAGCAATGTGCCGTCATAGCCCAGAAAGCCAATCACATCCTGAGCTGCATCAAAAGAACTGTGGTCAGCAGGTCAAGGGAGGTGATCCTGCCCCTCTACTCTGTTCTGGTGAGGCCTCACCTGGAGTACTGTGTCCAGATGTGGAGTCCTCAGTACAGGAGAGATGTGGACCTGTTGGAGTGCATCCAGAGGAGGGCCACAAAAATGTTCCAAGGGATGGAACACCTCCCCTGCTAGTAGAGGCTGAGAGAGCTGGGGCTGTTCAGCCTTTGGAAGGGAAGGCTCCAGGGAGACCTGAGAGTAGCCTTTCAGTATCTAAAGGGGAGCTATAAGAAGAAAGGGGACAGACTCTTTAGCAGGGTCTGCTGGGATAGAACAAGGGGAAATTGTTTCAAACTGAAAAAAGGGAGATTTAGATTGGATATAAGGAAGAAGCTTTCTACAATAAGGGTGGTGAGGTGCTGGTGCAGGTTGCCCAGAGAAGTGGTAGATGCCCCATCCCTGGAGACACTCAAGGTCAGGCTGGATGGGGTCCATGAGCAACCTGATCCAACTGTAGGTGTCCCTGTTCTCATTTCGGGGGAGTTGGACTAGATGACCTTTAAGGGTCCCTTCCAATTCAAAAGATTCTATGATTCTGTGATTCTAAAAATAACACTTTTAGTTACAATCTGTACATCAGTCTTTCAAGCTTATGTCTTCTCAGATCACCATCCTATCATGGATTTATTTCTTCAGACATAGCACAAGGTCACGTAGAACTGCACTCAGATTGTCAGGTAAATAATGATGCAGAGGAAAATACAGGGTATAAAACAACCACTGGCTGAACCTGCCTCCTATTTATTCACTTTGTGAGTTAAAAGTCTGGTACTTAACCAACTCCAAGGACTGTTTCATACATACTAGCAATTTGAATTCCCCCATTATTCTGCAATTTTCCTCTTCAAAGCCTGTTGAAAAATACTGTTTGACATATAAAATACCTTGTATTTGTTTAAGAGGCACAAAGAGTTTTGTAAAAGACTTGGGGTAAGTGGTGCCGTGTAAAATGCAAGCATGACTACTTTTTACAGGAATAAAGATTAATGTTTAGTAAACAAGAAAACTGTGTATGAGTATTACAGCTTAAAATGCAGTAGTCTTTAGCTAAAGGGGAGAGGATAAGCTGAAATGTCACATGTCTAATTCACAAGATATGGAAGACTAAGAGCATGATACAACACCCACTGAAATCAACCCTAAGATGGCAAAAGAGCTTGAGATTAACGAATGCTGACAGAAGCATGCATCCAGTCAAGTCTCAGACCAGCAACTGGATCCAGACAATCAAGTATCCCCAGTACCAACAGTACTACAACAAACAGATCGAGAAGGATCTCTGAGATTTGCAAGCCAACAAATCAACAATTGTAATGTTCTACCACAAAATACCCAAGTAAGCTTTGGGGTAAACCCAGACAAGTAAACTTCCAAACAGATGACTGTATTTGATCCAGTAACACAGGAAACACAAATTATGAGACAGTCACAGAGTTTTGTTTTTCCCGTTGTAGTAACTGTAGCACAGAAATCCTCTTCATGAGAGCCTCAGATGCAGCCAGAGGGTTTGCCAGCACTTTGAAAGTTGTGCTTAAGAGCTCCCTCCTCACATCTATCACTTCACCCAGGGGAAAGTTGGGACGTATTTCACAGTAAGTGCAAAAAGGTTGTCAGGACAAGACTTCCAAAAGAGCAAACTGTCTGCATAGAACCAAATGAGGCAGTCATTTTTTCAAATAAATATAAAATAAAGTGTGATATTATATTGGCACTTGTAAAAAGCATCTCCAAATCTTACCTAGGCAATTGAGAGCCAGATAAAGTGAGTGTAAACTATCTGAGAAGAGGCTAAAACACAAACTGACCCTAACTACAAAACGGAATTGGATTTTTACATGGGACAATCTTCCCTAGAGCTGCTGAACACCTTTTGAAGTGGACACTGTTGAGAAATTATTTAATCATGCAGGCAACCACATTACTTCTACTTCTTACTGTGTTGTATTTTGCTTTTCAGTCATGCATCCAATGACACAGTTTTATAAGACAGAAAATCTTTCCATAATTCATTATGTTGTCTTCATGTCAGCTGCCTTCAGAAAGAATCATGATTTATTTATTTTTCCAGCGAAGTTTAACGTCTCATACCTGTTCTTAGAAATGAAATAAAGGCAATTATAAATAATAATTTGGTTATTCAGACATACTTTGCACTACCCTCACACAAAAAGATAATCCTTTTCACAGGCTCCCATAATTGTGAATATGGCATCTAGAAATGAAATGCTCATTATACTTGCTGCCATAAACAAGAATATTCAAGTCTTCTTGGCCTCAACAGGACTGTTTTCCTAAATACTTCTAATCACAAATTTTAAGCAAAATTGTTTAAAAATATTAACAGAAAATGATGGCTTTACTATGCTGAATTATCTATGACAAAACAAACAAACAAACAAAAAAACCACCAAAAATATTTCTGGTGGACATTTCTCAGCAGTCAGTTGACGTTTTGCTTTATTTTTTTTCTCTAATAAAAATATTATAATAAACTCCAGTTTAAAAAAAAAGTTATTGATATTTGACTTTTTGCTTTTTACTGGCAGTGTTAGCAGAGAACTGCCTTCTGGTACAAACACGACATAAAACTCTAAGACGGATAACATTCTAATTGATTATTACCAAGGGCAAGCACATGGCAAAAGGTGAACAATGATCTTCAGAAAGCCTCAAAAAATTCAATACTTCATTAAAAATGCTTCTTTAAAATTCCTCTAAATTGGCCCAGTTTATCAGGTGGCAACAAGGTGATTTGTTATGCTCTGCTTCATACCGCTTCCCCCCACCCCATCCTAAAGGAGGGAGACTCAGCAATCCAGGCTGGACAGAAACTGCAATAGGACTCCAAATGCAGCAAACAGGAGAGTAGCTCTCCCAAGAGGTACCATGGGACACACACCTCATATTCACCCACCTAAGAGCTCCATAAACTGTTCCAAGGCTGTGAAGGCATGGTGCAGCCCTGGTGCAGCAATATTCCTGACCTTATTTCACTCTGGGAATGCTCCTCCCTCACCCATTCCAACATGCTCATCTGACGGTCCCTTTGTTGCTGTGTCTCACAGAGATAACAAGTTACTCCAGGCAGGGAGCTGTCAAGTGCAGTACAGCTCATCTGCAAAGGGCTCAGCAGGCTGTGTGGAGCAATACCCAGCAATGGAAATAGAACAGAGCAGATGAGCAGCCTTTAAAACAAACACAGCTTCATTTATTCATAGCTTAATAACTTACTAATGTGTTATTAGCAACAGTCTAAAAAACAGGCTTTGACCCTAAAAAAAATCCCTTTCTAAAGGCATGAGTAGTTCCAACTACCATTTATTTTTCCTGAATGCAATGATAATCTTCAAAGCTTGAGATCTCTGGTATTAACATAGCCATAATTGAAACTTTTAATTACTTCTTCCTGAGTAATTCCCCCTGCAGCAAATGGCAGCCAGTTCAGGGCCTGTGGTACCCCAAGGGACACGGGGACCTGGTGAGGGCCTACGGACCACGGCATACAGTGCAGGCCATGCTCCTCGCACAGGACAGCAGTCCACACTACAGGAACTGGGCTGGCCTGTGAGCCTTCCTCTTCTTAATGCGTACGTGAGGGTTGTAAGGCCTCACAAGGTCTAATAAACAAAAACAACGCCCACACAACTTCTCCATAGCTGGCTTGGAGACTAGAGAGGAGGATTAGGAGAGGAGAGTGGGTGCACAAGTGGTCCTACTTAATTTTTTTCCTTGTATATCCTTAAACCTGAAGACTATGTGCTGGATTATCTCTATGTAGTGTCACAGAACTAGTTCAGTACACACCTCTCCCATGACAGGAACATTTGCAGCTGGCTGTCCAAAACCAAGGCTGCAGCTCATGGCAGTTGCTTGTCTCATAGAATCATCATAGAATGGCCTAGGCTGGAATGGACCCCAAAGATCATCAAGCTCCAGTCCCCCTGCCACAGGCACAGCCACCAACCTCCAGATCTGGTACTAGACCAGGCTGCCCAGGGCCCCATCCAACCTGGTGTTGAACACATCCAGGGATGGGGCATCCACATTCTCTCAGGGCAGCCTGTTCCAGCACCACACCACTTTCACTGTAAAGAACCTCCCCCTGACATCCAATCTAAACCTTCCCTCCTTGAGCTTAAAACCATTCCCCTTGTCCTGTCATGATCTACCCAAGTAAAAAGTTGATTCCCCTCCTTTTTATAAACACATTTTAATTAATGGAAGGCTGCAAAGAGGTCTCCCTGCAGCCTTCTCTTCTCCAGGCTTCTCACTCAACAAGCCCAGCTTCCTCAGCCTGTCTTTATAGGAGAGGTGCTCCAGCCCCCTGATCATCTTCATGGCCCTCCTCTGAACCCTCTCCCACCCCTCCACCTGCTCCCACCTCACATCTTGGCCAGGAGCTGCACTGGGCAGAGACCTGCAATGCAGCAGCTGAAGCAATGGGCACGTGCGAAAGGTCAGGAGCTGCTCGATGGGAAAGGAAAGGAACAGGAAGGACTTCTTCATAGTGTGAGTGCCAAACGGCAACACCCAGATTCCTTCCTGCCTTGGCAGACATTCTGCGGGTCTATCTCAAATACCTGTATTTCCCTTCAAACCACTTTTGGATCTCTCTCAACTCCTGCCCTCCTTAGGGGACAAAAACCTAAATCCTGCCTTTTCTTACCAGATCCGATAACACTTCCTTACAGAGATATATAAATGTCGGACAGAAGCTTCACTGAATACAGTCCTACATCTGAAATTGCCATTGGGGTGAAGATGTTTAAAAATAATGGTAAATAAAACCCAGAGACATTTTTCAGTATCCATGTTTTAAAAGGCAAGTGGTAGGATGCAGAAAAGACCATTCCTGATTTTCTGAAGGCTGGATGGAAATTGTTAGTACTACTGTAAAATGCTAAGCACACGGTAGCAAATTAACACTACTCTATTTAATGCACACCTTCACTCTCATTATACCATGCAGTCTTTAATAAGCCTTTTTAATTCCCTGGTAGATGTTCAAAATGTAAACAATTGTAAAAAAACACCTGCACTTGCCACACTGAAATAACTTATCTTCTGTCTTCATACAACAACACAGAGAAGCCGTTTCTATTAATAATCCTCTCCCACCCTAAGCTGTGTACTCTCAAAGCAATTTGGGTATTCATAAGGTGGGGGTGAGAAACACTGAAGAGGCTCAGCAGAGGAAAATTAAGAATGTACGCAGTTAGAAAGCTCAGAATGCTATCTGTAGGGTTATATTTTCTCTTACCTTCATAAATTACTTCACAAGTGACATGGTAGACGTGGAAATGACCGATTTTTTCTACAAGCTGCTGACACCATTTCTGCCGCTACAAACTTCAGTGCCCTCGTTTTGCTCTCTCCAGTGCACTCAGACGCTCTTTGCCTTTCTCTGCCTTCAAATCTGTAATATTAAAGCTCCAAAGTGCATCGCTCAGGTCACTTGCAGCTCCAGTAGTCTTTGTAGAGAGCTGAGAAAGGGAATTTCTGACCGTGTCTGTCCCCGACAAAACCAGCTGTGCCAGGGTCACAGCAAATGTCTGGGTACTGAGCAGACTGGAGCTGTCTCATAATTAGAGCACTCTCTCAAGCATGAATTAAATACCAATGATGAATTTTCATCACTCTCGTGATTCTGTGTATGTAGGTCATATTCCATCATAACTATTAAACATAAAGCTATTGTGTTCCAGACATATTGTAGTAAGGGGCTCCCAGCTTCACGCCCTACTAAATGACTATCTATGGGCAAAACATCCAGAAAATCTTTTCATGTCACCTCATTTCTGCCAGCTATTTTCATCCTAGCTGCACAACCAAACACAGCACACCTGTTTTGCTTCCTTAATCTATCTTCCTCCTTTCTCCTTCTCTTAAATTCTTCTGCTCTCCCATCCTCCTCAAGCGAAGCTGGGAAAATCTATCACTCAAGCACAAGTGCATTTTTTTCTTTGTGTGCTTAATTGAATGCTTGTATGTGAGCTTTTATGTTGTTCTGAAGTATTGTTATAAGAATTCTATATAAATTTTGTATAAGCATACCTTGCCTTTAGAAATATACACAGTGTGCAAATAAAATTTGTGTCAAAACTGTCAAATGGTAAGAAAAAATGTTTCAAGCTTCCATTGCTATGGCAGTTGGGCAACAACAACCAAGTCACAGACATGACTAGAAGCTGAAAACGCAACTCAGTAGAATTACCTGGTGTCCAGAGAGAGGAGTACACGTTACACGGTAGTGAGAAGAAATAAAAGGGGTAAATTTTGCCCTGACCCACAGAACACGTCTGGTCAAACTTAGGCTCTCCTCAGAGGCAGGCAGGGACTCTGACAAGCCAGCTCCTAGTTCTCCTCTTTCCAGATGAATCCACCAAATGACTGTCTCATTCTTCACTGCAGTAAATATGGAAATTGAAAATACTGAGATAATGGAAATTGGTATTCATCAATTCAGTTATTGATACACAGTGCAGCAGCACATAGAGCCGTAGGGATTGCTGATGCTGCCCTTCCAACAGCTGCTACAGGAGGCACTGTGCCTGCAACAATGCATGCAAGGTAAATTCTGAGAAAATAAACAAATGAGTCACACAACACACTGATTCATTTAGTGTATGGTATTGGCTAAAACCTGATTCAAGGCTGGAGTGGAAAAGCAGCTGTTAAAGCACAGGCATGTGACATGAGGAAGTCTGGACTGACAGAGAAAGTCACACAGGTGGGATGGAGCAACAACCAGCAGCCCAGGACAAAATATGACCAAAGCAAAGCACAGTGTCCAGCCCAGAAGCCAGACGTAAGATTGTTTAAAGAGAGGGTCTAATTTACCACTGAATGTTTATAATAACAAAGGTTGTAGCCTGAAGATTTGTTTTTAAGATCAGCTATGTGCATACTTGTGATTTTCTCTATCAATTATCCCAGCCTTTTATATGTAAAACTGCCTTCCCTTTAAATTCACTTGGTTACAGGCAAGAGTTGGAAGAAAAGAAGATGCATTTCTGGCTCAGCAAGAATTAAGAACTACAAAAGAGCCAGGACAGTCACTTCCAGTGCACGTTCTCTATCTGCTAAATAATGTTTCAAGGGTTGAAAGATTTTTATTAAGACTGGTGGTTAGCAAGTGTCCCAGTACACAAAGGGGGACAGAGCTTATGCCCCTGAAGTCACACCTTGGGTAGCAAGAGACACAGTGCTGCACAGGGTGGCTGTTCTTAATTTCCCAAATATCCATTTGCCCAGATAATCGATTTTCAGAAGTCAGGCTGCTGCTGGAGAGCATGGCACACCTATGTCCTCAAAACCAAACAGCATGCTGATGCACTGCGTTTTATCAGCTTGTCAATATTTGAGCAACATGCTCTGTCTTTCACTGTGTCTCCAGGGCAATTTAATTGCCTGAGATCCCTTCACAGCAGCTTCTCCCACGCTTGAACACGCTTAGTCTTCATGTAAAGATACAAATGTTTGCAGATGGGTATCACGCAGCTTCTTCATTTCAGCTTCTCATGCTGAAACTCCCAGCCAGCTGTCTTCTGGTGATGAAGTTCAACTTTTCTACATGGTAGTGCTGGACTCCTTGTGATGAAATCCCCATGGTTCCAGGGCATCATGTGGGATGGACAACAGCCAGCCCTGTGCTCTGGCTACACCACAACTCACTTCCCAGGGGCCATCAAGAAATTCAGATCATTAGAATAAAAACCTAACAGCCACAAAAAGACCATCAGGGTCAAATCAAGGATATAACTAATATCCAACATTGATGCCTGAGAGGGGAAGCTTGAGCTGGTAGCACCCATGCTGCTGTCACAGGTGAATGTTGCAGGTTGGATGACCAGGCAGTTTGCCTGCAGCTCAGTATCTGCATTTCTGTGGCTGGTAAGATAGCTAAGCCAGGCTTGAGCTATGCAGCGTGGATAGCTGGAACGTAAACTGGAGTCAAAATAGCTAACAATGTATTATTACAGGCTTACTGAGAGATGTACAAGTATTTAATGCCAGTAAAAACATTCAAGATTACACTCCTATCCAAAATGAAAGAATATCTGGCTGATATTTAATAGCACAAGATGAAAGAAGCAATGAAACAAAACTAAAGCAGCTTTGCCAGACTTTAGGGAACAGCAGGCAGAAACTTCCAGCTGAAACACCCAGTTTCAGATACCTGAAAATCCTAAGAAGCTGTCAGTCTGATGCAGAAACTGCAAAACCCCCAGCCTCTTCTGTAGCTCACTCAGTGTGCTTCATTAAGGGAGAGGGTGAGTGACCCAAATACCTTCTGCTCCAAGCTTTGCTCAATACATCAGCTTAAGACAAAGCCTTGAAAACAGTGCAGCCTGAATTAGGTGTTGTACCTCTTCTGTGCGCTCTGTTGATCTTTTTCTGCAGAAATTCCGTGTTATTTGATATGCATGAGGTAATCTTTTGGCTTGGCTCTTTTATGTTGCATGAGCGAAGGCAGCTGTGCCAAGCCGTTGTGCCAAGAAGGCACTCTTGAGTCACTGGGGTCATAAAAACTCATCCAAGTAACAGGCTTTTTCTTCTCTAATATCACGAAGCACATTCGTCCAGGCAAGGCTTTCCTGGCTGAATGGTAGATCTTCCAAGGAACAACTCCGAGTTCTTGATTTAGAATATGGTAAGACTCAGACGCAATGTAGGTGCGCACAGAAGCACTCACATTAGTACGCACCAGATCTGCGGATGTCTCGATGGCTCCTTGCAGAAGCTAACTCTTTCCAGTGGTTTTGGACACTTTTTTCATTTAGCAAGGTGGCATCTTGGTCCATCTCTTCCTCCATCTCTTCCTAATTTTTCAAGACAGGTAAGTCTGCCTTTGATACTGAAAAGAATACACGGCCGGGGAAATGCAAAGTTTTGGCCCCAAATGTGAATATGACAGAACTGGAGCTACTGGAAACTGAAGCTGAAATGTCTCAGCAGACCTACCTGTATTTAAGTAGTAGCATACATTTTTTTCTAAGAAAATACATGTATTTATCTTCCTTGATTTGCAGATGTTTCTACTTTTTGCAGAGTGCACAGATTTTGTTCCAGGAGAGGAAACAGATGGTAGCTTTGACAGCGGCACCTTTCCGAGGTGGAAAGAAACCATTCTTGAGGCTACCATAAGCTTATGGCTGGGACTCCCAGATCTGTGCAGTCTATTGGTGTAAACTGGATGCCATAGTCACTGCAAAGTTTCCAAACTCAGAGATGATGCAAATGTGAGTAGCAGCAGAAAGAGCTTGTCCCTTAATGCAGTTTCTCTATTAGCCCAAGCCCTCAGCAGAGAACCCACCTCATGCAGTCGCACAGCTGATGCACAAGAAAGAACTATGGCCAATGATTTAAAATATATATATAACAATAGTCCTGCCTGAAAATAAAAGTTCAAATGTAAAAACAAACAAACAAAACAACAACAACAAAAAACACCCATCTTTGGTAGGAACAGAGAATTTCTTCAAATCCTTCTGTCTTAAGGAATGACCAAAAAGCCACTTGCTAGAAGGGAAGTGACTGTAAAGGGTGAGGATCAGATGTGGGAAAAACAAAGGAAGATGCCGTGGGAGCACATTATTTGCTGCTTGAAGAGGGATAGGTACAAGGTTATTTTGAACTGTGCAGCAAAAGGAGTCAGAGAAGGAATATGATGAGCATGGAAGACGACACTACTCAGCTAAAGAGCAGGAAACATGACCTTAATAGCTAAATTTGGCCAGAAGCATTTTATAGGAGTATCTGTGAAATTTTGGGGGATAAAGTGAAGGTGAAAGCTGAGAAATAATCAAGAGACCTGAGAAATGTTTCATCAAATGTTGCACTCGTGGGATCCTGTGAGAGATCCCCATGGACATGAGAGGCCAAGGAGCACTACCAGGGGCTGGGAGGGCAACTACATTAGTTTAGGCAAAGCAGAAGGAGCGTGAGGACTCCTGAGGAAAGTGCTGGTGTGACAGTGTTGGATGAGAAGCCCAAAAAGGCTGTGTCAGATGTGGATGGACACATGGGGCTTCCTAGGGGGCAAGGAGCCACAGGTAGAGGCTGGTGTGGAAAAAATGAGAAAACAATAGAAGATCATGGGCTGCAACCTCGACTTCCCATACCTAATTGGAAGCATTCAGGAGGTGCTGAATTAGGAGCTGAGCTGCACCAGGCCACCTGCAGTCAAGGGACAGATGCATGCACCTCAGAATGACCTGAGTCCTGTAACCAAGCTTGGGCTTTAGGGGAATTCCTCCTCTGTCCTATGTGCCATAGATGTCTAAAGCTACCTGAGATGAATCTGAGCCTTTCTGTTGAGGGTACTGCTCTGAGAAAGAAGTGCTTTGTCCTCCACTCCAAAAAAGGAGAAAATCCCTTTTTAAAGTGGACAGTTGGACTAGATGATCTTGGAGGTCTTTTCCAACCTTGGTCATTCTATGAGTCTATGATCCCCTGCGGCCTGAAGGTGACTAGCAGAGCTATGAGGCACTAGGGAAACCTTTGCATTACAATTGCTTGTGAGCGTGCAGCCAGTGAAACACAGGCTTGGAAAAAACCTGCATGTGACCATGGGCTGTGAGGGAAATCTAACTGCTTACAAAGGGCTTCTGAGTCAACAGAAAGACAGTGGTGGAGCCAGAGAGCAAGCAATTTAACCCAAGGACAGAGTGGAGTGCAAGAAAATGAGAGAGCTCCAGAGAAACAAGCTAAGGAACCCGAGAGGAACAAGAACAAAACCAGATCAAATCAAACAAAGAAATAACGAGAGATGCAAACTGAAACAGAGCTATAAATAAATGAGATAGACCTATAAATAGAACCACTTTCTGGAGAAAAGTAATGAGAAGTGCCTTTGCTAGGGAATCCCCATGTGGGGATTAGAGAGAGGGAGAAAGAAGTAGGATAGAAACCAGCTAACCCACATGATGAAACTGGAAGCAAAAGAAGAAGAAAAGAAAAGCTGTTTTTGGAAAATATGCAAGCTTAGCAAGCTAAAGATCAGCACACAGTGAGAGCCTGCCGGCGAGCATGAAAATAGCATTCAGTAGTGCTGGGGGCTCACATGAAGGTCACGGTGCATGAAGGTCTGCACAGTGCGGCAATGGGGCTGTGTATCACTGCCCGGTCCTGGAATATCTGGTGAGCATCTGCAGCTGAAAGACTACAGCAACAGTGTTAAGGAGTGAAAAAGTACAGCTTGAGTTATTAAAACGAACTGCAAATGACAGCTTGGCCCAGCAAATATCAGACAGGCTTTCTTTCTATTTACAGACTCAAAAAATCAGTGCAGGCAATAAAGCAAATATCCAAACATTTAATAAAGAAAAAGAAAGTAGAATGTATAGTGACTGTAACTTGTAATTTAATGCTAGTTTTCATCAGATCGAGCTTTGCTTCTCCCCCTCAAAAATTATATTAAGAAGGCAGAAAACCTGCTTCCTCTACCCAGTGACACCAATGCAGCTAACCTGTCCATTCCACATCTCCCATTTAATCCATCAGCCATCTTGCTTATCATCTCCTTGTAACACATGGCAATTGCTGAAAATTTCCCCTCTTAGTAAGCAGAGGTTCAAGGAAATGAGAAGAAAAAAACCAAGTTTTGGTACTACAGGGAATGATGTCCTGAATGCTCTGTATCAGCAGTCAGTTTGCCTCAGACGACAAGGAGATACACAAGGCTTCCAACATCAGCCAGCAGCCTAAGAATAAAGGGCAAAAGAAGCAGTTTCAAAGCAGGCAGAACCCAGATCTCTTCTCTTCCCAGGTAACTTTGTATCCTGAAATCTGTTTACAGCTCTGCAAGAGCAACAGCCAGGACTGTACTCCCAGATCCCTTCACAGGTCACCTTACTGGACGCTGCCGCACGGTTCTAGTTCTGAACACAAAAGCATTCACATTTTCGAGACAACCTCTCAGAAATCATCATAATTTTTTTACAACACTAAAAGCATTGTTAGCAGCTCCGTTGCCATTTTTAATCCATTCAGATGTAAACCTAAACTGTGATTAATGAATTCAACTCTTCGGTCTCATGAAAGCGCAATTTAGATCCACCTGAAATACTGGTTGCAGTGCCTCGCAGTTAGCCGGGCTTTCCACTGCTTCCTGTTAGGCTCCTTCTGCTAGGCAGATCTGTAGTCCCCCCCTGCTTCTTAGCTCCATCTGAGGCAGATAAAAAAGGAATCGAGAGCCATTGAGAGTATCTGACTGGGCAAGCAGTGACTGAAAGTATTCCAGAGGACTGAGCCTGGTGAATAGCCAAGTGCTACAAATGCTAATTAGTGCCAATACAAACAGAAGTTTAACCCTGTGACAATACATTCTCTTTCCTATTAATGAGACCATGCACGCAGGATTTTCTGTAAATCCTATAAAATCACTAACAGCATCAAGGCAACATATTATTTAAGAGCAGCAGCTCCTCCTACCAGTGCACTGGGAAACCGCATTTAATCTTTGCAGCAATTCTTCTAGGGCCATTTCTTCAGCGTGCAGCCAGCATCTCATTCTCTGATGAAACAAAAAGAATCCACAGCAAACATGTTCCCTCTGGTCCGAGAAAGGAGAAGGGAGAAAGAAAAAAAAACAACAAAACAGGCAGCACTACAGCAGTGCTTCGCAGCCCTGCATTTCAATGACTCCCCAGCGCTCTCTGGGTGAAGGTGGGAGTCCGCGCTCTCTCCTGGGCGAGGCGGGTGCTGCTGGAAGCCGTAGCCGTGCCTGCTGAATCCAGCAGAACCACTTGGGACGTCTCTCTCCTCCTCTGGGCAGGGGTTTGCCCGCAGCGGAGCCCTCAGACGCCACAATTAATGTGAAGCAGTGACGAGCAGCTTGCTTGCACGCTCGCTGCCAGCCTGCTGCGTGCGTGGGGAAGGACTGTGCTGAATAGACAGCAGTTAGGCGAGAAGCGGTGGATCGCAAGAAGCCCCGGGCTCGTCCTTACGTGAGCATTCTGCCTCTTGCTACCTTCTTGTCAGCTTGCTGCAGGCTAAATAGCTCTGGAGTAAAATTCCTCCCCATCGACAATGTCAAAGCCGTTCCGCTTCTGCTTGCCTGTGCTCTCACGCTCTGTTTGGAGGGTTCGTTTTTGAGGGCAGAGGACTCCAAATTTCCTTCAAATGCTGAATTTGTCCCAACCATCTTTTGGACTAATTGGAGGAGCTGGGCTGCTTAAATGCTGAAACGCAGCAGTTTTCAGAACTGCACTCCAGGAAAGGGTACTAGCGCCTTAAGTACCTCAAGCCTTTGGGTTTTAGCTTCTGGATACGTGAAGTATCCCCTATGAGGCATGTGGGGCATACACCACAGAGCTGTTATGCCAGTTAGCTGGGACAGGCAAGCCTGTCAACCAACACACCTCCACTGGCTTTCTATGCTGTGCTTTCGGGATAAAAAGAACTTTCAGGGTTACAGAAAATCTGGAAGACTGAGAGCCAGTACTGCTCCTTGTAATGGGTTTTCACTGCTTTTACAAAGGCTACTGGACACCTTTCAAACCATGAGGCTTTTAATGCTTCCCTTTATGAAGGTTATCTCAATGCCTATTAAATCTCATTGCTCTCATCTTTTTCTTGATGTTCAGCTGCATTTTCCTACTGAGTATTGTACTCAAACTCTTGGTTTTAGCTACATCCTCTTATATTTTAGCCAGTAAATAAATAAGAAAGGTTATAGAATCCTAGAATATCCCAACTTGGAAAGGACCCATAAGGATCATCAGGACCAACTCCTAGCTCCACACAGGACCACCCAAACATCAGGCCATATGTTTGAGAGCGTTGTCCAAATGTTCCTTGAACTCAGGCAGATTGGAGCCTTGAACACCACCATGGGCAGTCTGTTTCAGGGCCCGACCACCCTCTGCTGTAGAACCCTTTCCTGACATCTTGTATACTTAAAAGGATATTGCTGTGTTACTTGAGACAAAGCTTCTTTTCTACGCACTGCACACAGCAGCCAAAAAGCAGTGGTCCCTTCTGGGAACATGCGTGGATAGCTACAATGATTTGTCCATTACTTTCAATAGTGACTTCCAAACGTTTCTTGAACACCTCCAGGGACGGTGACCCTACCCCCACCCTGGGCAGCCTGTGCCACTGCAGCACCACTCTTTCTGAGAAGTTTTTCTGAATATCCAACCTGAAGCTCCTCAGTGCAATTTGAGGCCGTCTCCTTTCACCCTATCGCTGTTACCTGTCAGAAGAGGCCAACCCCCATTTTGAACTCCACTTCATCATTCGTCAGTGAGTTCCACAATGTAACAACATTCATCATGAAAAACTGCTTTTGTTCAAATCACCTTCCTGGAATTTTTCTGGGTGCCCCAGTTTGCCTTTTGTGAAGCAGTGGAAAAAAAAAAAAAAACACCACAGGAAATAAACACTTGCTATTCACTTTCCCAAGCCATTCATGACTATACAGACCTCCACTGTAGGTGATATTATGTCCCTTCCAATTATCTGTTTTCCAGACAGAAAATTTCCTGCACTAATTAGTTCCTATTTGCACAAAAGCAATTCCATACTTCTGGCTGTCTTTGACACACGTTTGCATAGCCTAATTCTAGTGAAAGAAAGTGAACAAAACAAGACATAGGACTCAAGAAGCTGTCGCAGCACGGGTTATATGGTGCCATAAAGATGTTGTTCCCTGTTTCCTTCGCAGTGCCTCACAGTGCACTCCTTGCCTTTCTGACCAACACTGAGTGCTGACTGAGCTGCCGCTGTTTGCGGGGAACTGCCCGCAGTGAGCCCAGATCTCCTGCTGAGAGTGACAGCTAACTCAGGAATACTGTTGGCTTTTTTCAAGTGTATGACTTTGGACAAACAGTTAATTTCAGTCACTGTGCTGCTCGGTGCTTGAGCATCACAAATTGATTCTCTATCTGTTTGCAATCACCGTTGAATTTGATTATGTTGAAGAACTTCTTACATTAGCAAATTTTGTCTTTCTGTGCTTCATTTCCATTCCCAGCTCAGTTATGAATACACTGAGTAGCTGAAGCTCCTGCAGAAATCCCTTCTTTATTCCACCAGTAATGCCCCCCACTCACAGAAAACCAATCACCCAAAGCAACTCCGCTTCCTACTTTTTATACTTTCTTTTTGTACTACTAATCCACAAGTGAGCTTCCATTTTAACCCATAGGAGCTTAGTTTTCCCAAGAGCTTAATAGCAGCTACAGTGAAAGGCATGCTATTTACAGAATATTAAGTGCAACTACAAGAAATTAAAACACTTCCGGTTCTCCCCAACACTTTGCATATGCTCTGACCCACCACTTGCAAAGGAAACAGGCAGAGCATAGAGGTAGTTATGCCCACCCAGGTAAGTCCCCTGCCTCACACCCCATACTGCTTTCCGGCAATACAGTGTGTTCAGCACCGGATTGGCAAACCAGCCATGCTCTTTCCCGTATGGGCCCAACACAGTGTGTCATGGAACAGCACATAATGTGGAAGCATTGAAGCTACAGGCATCCACCTAAAGCAGTGCAGATGCAGGCAGACTTACCTAAGCTGGACCCGGGCAGAGCAGGACGAGACCCACTTTCCTGACTCAGATCCTGACAGGTCCTACAAAGAACTGACACACGCACCCAGTGCACCAGAGCGACACTGAACCCTTGCCTTAACTAAATGGAAGCAAAAGAGGAAACAGGACAGTCGATATGAGAGATCCAAGTAGAAAATGCATTTTTAACATTTCAGCCTCCTTTTGGCACCATTTCTTCCTCCATGAAGCAAAGGAAATTTTCCTTTTATTTTTCTGAATGACTGAGTTCTCTTGGTAATCAGCCCAGTTAGGCTTTATTATGTAAAGCATCTGGGATTTGAAACTGGGATTCATAAGCGGAGATGGCAGTATTCAGTTTCTGGCAACACCTCACTCTTCCACAGGAACAAAATTGGTCCTAGATTCACAATCTGAAGGAATACTGAGGACTTTGCATTGTATAAGTTGCTGCTCTAAAAATACACACAGAAAGTAAAAATACTGAGAGCTTTCTCTTCTTAAAAACGTGATCCTCCAGTGTTCATACAAAGCTAGAGTGTGGGCAAGGTTCATACAAGAGCATAGGATAAAGAACCCTTCAGATTTATACGAGCTTTTAACAACAGTACTCCACCAAAATAATGCCTTATTTACTAATGTATTCATTTACTGAACCTCTGTCTGCCTCAGTTTTGGATCACAGCACTCTCCCGGAGAAGCTGGTAGCCCACGGCCTGGACAGGTACACTCTTTGCTGAGTAAAGAACTGCCTGGATGGCCCAGAGAATGGTGGTGAATGAAGTTAAATCCAGCTGGCAACCGGTCACAAGCGGTGTTCCCCAGGAGTCAGTACTGGGGCCTGTCCTGTTCAGTATCTTTATTGATGACCTGGATGAGGGCATTGAGAGCACCCTCAGTAAGTCTGCAGATGACACCAAGTTGAGATGAAGTGTCAATACACCTGGGGGTGGGAAGGTCCTTCAGAGGGATCTGGATAGGCTGGATCACTGGGCTGAGGCCAGTGGGAGGAAGTTCAACACATCCAAGTGTCAGGTCCTTTGGCCACAACAACCCCAGGCAGTACTACAGGCTTGGGGCAAAGAGGCTGGAAGACTGGGTGGAGGAAATGTGTCTGGGGGTGTTGGCCTATGCTTAGCTGAACATGAGCCAGTGGTGCTCCCTGTGTAGCCAAGAAGGCCAATGGCATCCTGGCTTGTATTAGAAATAGTGTTGCCAGCAGGAGCAGGGAAGCGATTGTTCCTCTGTACTCAGCTCTGGTGAGGCCGTACCTCAAGTACTGTGACCAGTTTTGGGCCCCTCACTACAAGAAAGACATCAAGGCCCTGAAGCACGTTAGGAGAAGGACAGTCAATCTATGAAGAGGTCTGGAGCACAAGACTTACGTGCAGCGGCTGAGGGAACTGGGGTTGTTTAGTCTGGAGAAGAGGAAGCTCAGGGGAAACCTTACCACTCTCCACAACTACCAGAAAGGAGGTTGTGGGGAGGTGGAAGTCAGCCTCCTTCCTCACATAACAAGCGACAGGAGTAGAGGGAATGGCCTCAAGTTGTGTCAGGGGAGAGACAGATTGGATATTAGGAAAAATTTATTCTGCAGAAAAGTAGTCAGGTGCTGGAACAGGCTGCCCAGGGAGGATGTGAAAATCATTGTCCCTGGAGGTGTTCAAGAAACATTTAAATGCGGTAGTAAGGAATATGGCATAGTGGGCAAATATTGGTGGTAGATTGATGGTTGGACTGGATGATCTTGGAGGTCTTTTCCAACTTTGGTGATTCTGTGATTATATGATTCTATGAAATCAACCCAGGAAACACTCCTGTCATGCTGGTTTTCTTTCCAAAGTAAATACATGGTGAGGAATCACAAAATTAATTTCTCCTGAAGAAAATCTGCCCAGTATTTTTTAAAGCTCAAATATTTTGAGGTTTAAAATCCTCCAAATCCTTTTCTTTTGTGTGTTCAGGTTTGGAGTATTAAGAAAATCCAAATTTTACTACATGCCCTCCTTTGTAAAATCACTATTTCAAAAGAACTGGCCATGCACATACACATTTATTAGCTCTGCCATTCAAGGGTCAGGGCTAATTTAAAATGTTCTCAGCAAATGACTGTAATGAGATGTGATATTTAGCTGTCACTTATAATTGTTAATTTCACAGACAGTCAGTAATCTAAAAAGTGTTCAGAAGAAAAAAAGCAGGATATTTCCAGGACCATTCAATTTGATTCCACAGAATAAATTTGAAGTGCTTGCCCTTGAGGCACAGGCTGACAAGTTGTATGAGAGAGAAAGGACAGAGTAGAAGGATGTCAACTTTAATTCTAAACTTCCTTTAGTAATGGGATGTATCCGAAACTTAGTCTACCTTTTTCCCACTTTCACAGCTTTAAAAAAATGTAGCATTCATTGGAGCTTTGGAGTCACAGAAAGCTCTTCCTTTTACCAGAAAAGCCAGTAGTGCACAAGGCAGGGAAGGCACCTAAGACACGGGAAAGTCAAGTTTATGACAGGCCTAGCTGATCTCAAGCCCAAATATCAGCACAAAATTTCAGGTCCTTTGCTTACCATTTCTCAAGCTATCCAAGACTTCTTTCTGCAAAGGTTTGCTGCCAGATTTCTTATCAGATCAGTTTCAATATGATAAAAATGAGTTGCTCTTTCAGCTTCCAGTTCACCAGCACAGAGGCTCAGAGGAGTCATGTCATGCACTTCTAATGCAATTCAACCACCTGTGTTTACTCATAAGATCTAGCTACTACATCAAGGTTTAAATGTGGAATTACTGTTTCCTCCAACACCAATAGGTGAATGCATACAAAGACAGACTCATAGAACTCAGATATGCCAGTCTATAATGCTGTTTTTGATCCAATTCCAGTCACTTGTTACTTACAATAACAACAACAAAAAAAAAATCAGGAAAATAATAAAAAAAATCAGAAGTACATAAAGACTTCTGAGGAAGTAAAGGAAAAATACACAAGGCTGTCAGACACATAAGAGAAAGTATCTCATGCTATTTCACTGAATGCAGTCATACATTTGTCATAACACACAGTGCTTAAACACAATTACTGTCAGAACATTAGGCCTGGGAGAGATTTCAAGGAACAAAAGAATTACTGTATAATTGCATTATTTAAAAGCTGTGATTGCAAAGGGCAGCATGTAGAGGAAACTTGAGGATGCCAGACAGCCTGCACTGGAAAGCACTAATATGTACAAGAGGAAAAGAGTTATTTTTGCTCCCTAGAGACGGTTCTGCATTAGCATCACTCTAAGAGCCATTTACTTCCTTCAGGACCTTGACTGACCCTTAAATGAAACAAACACGCATTAACAAAAAAGTCACCTTAGTATCCTTGGTCTTTAATACAGTTGGATCTGCCACTGTTAGGAATACCTTTGACAAAGGTTAAAAAAAAAATCAACAAGTAACTTCAATGGCAATGCTCTATTGGGTAAACATAAAAGAAATGCATGAAAAAAACCCCACCCTATCAAATAATGCTCACAATGATGTTATCAAATACAGAAGTCAGATATTGTTTAACTATCCAAGACCTCTGAATTACACAATGTTATCTGTGAAAACTGTTGCCCTATTTCATCTCTGTAAATACCCAATTCCTCTTTGCTGCCACGCGCAGCAAAGTGAGTGGAACATCTGGTATTTAGCAGGGGTATGGGAAGAGAGCACAGACAAAAAGCTTTGAAAAAGTGGTAGTAGTTATTATATGGCTCAACTTTGATTTTCCTGCTTTCATGGGATTAGGCAGAGTGCTGATCAAGGAACTGCACTGCTTGCTTTGCAACAGAATAAATATTTTTGTAGTTGTTTCCTAGCTTTTTAAACGTCAACAAGGAGATGAAGCACAGGATTTGCAAGACAGATCATGAATAAAAGATGACATACAAATTATTCTTCTACACTTTTCCTTCCTGTGTTCCTGCCCTTTGCATTTAAAACTAAAGACCAGTTTCTCATGGAAAAGACAGCGCATCTACCCACTCCTTCCACCTCCCTAGTCCTCCAGAAGTCTTACTTTGCATAGAGAGCATATCAACAATCCTGCGGTAATATCAGTAACTTAGAGCACCCAAAGGAAATAGTAATAAAAGAAAATCCGTGACTACTTCACTTCAAGTGAAGTGGTGATGCACTGGAACAGGTTGCCCAAGGAGCTTGTGGATGCCCCATCCCTGGAGGCATCCAAGGCCAGACTGGATGTGGCTCTGGGCAGTCTGGTCTGGTGGTTGGCCACCCTGCATAGAGCAGGGGGTTTAAAACTAGATGGTCTTTGTGGTCCTTTTCAACCCAGGCCATTCTATGATTCTGTGATTCAAGCCATTTCTAGAGAGATCTCTTTAAAAAGATATACCTCAGCTAAGACAAACATTATCTGGTGGAGGTAGAAAACAGCAAGGTCTTAGAAACAGAGACTGATGAATACAAATAAGTAAACTCCTAAATGCAAAGGACATAATGCTTAAGTTTACATATAATTTTACATGAGCGGCTGCCTTCTTTTAGAGAGAAAAATGGTTTTATGGGACACCATAGAAACTATTTCAGAATTGGAATCACTGCCAGATGTCTCGGTAATATTTGCCAAGCTACAGCCAATGTTTTGTCAACATGGGTTAAAATCTTTCTTCCATACAGAACAGACTTCTTAGCACAGTATGTTACTGTCCCAGTATATTTGGAAAACCTTTTTACTAACAGAAAACAGTCACAGATATGACTTCTATCTCACATACCTGTGACTCAATTACTCACATAAAGCTACGTTAAAGAAACCTGTCAAAAACAGTTCTTATTTAGTGCTTGTTCAACGTAACTTCTCTTTCACAAAATACAATAGTGCAAATAAAAGTTTTAAATTCTTCCTGCTATAATTACACAAACCACACTGCTGCATGGATTTGTTTCTGGCTTGAACAGTTGAAGCTCATCACATGCACGACCAAAATATCCTAACACAATACATGAAATCACACTCCTGTCACAGCCAGAACAAAAATACTCTTCTGAGAGAACACATACATGTACCCCACACTGAATTTATTAAATACAAACAAAGCCGATGTCCTGCCAAAATCGTATCATGAGGCAAATGTACTAGCAATTATTTTCAGCAGCACACTAATCACCAAAATCCAGCTCAGATTGCAACGATCTGCAGACAATAGCATTGAGCTTAAAAGGTTACACTTGAAAAATATGTGTGCAGAAAACTAGATGCCATAGAATATATACATACACACACACGCTGTCCATGTTTACTTCTGTAAATACAAACCTTTCTTATTGTTCTGTCCAAAATCCAATGCACGCAGCCCATCTCCTTTGATTATGTATGAGCAGCATACATGACACAGCATTTGAGAAACCAATGTAGTAATAACATCCAAGTGCACACATCAAACTCTTCTCAAATGCAGTAAAATTGACAGACTCAGTGCAGTGCATTTTGCTTTTGCAGTGAATTTGTTTCCAAGGAAACCAATAGCTGCAGATGTTTTCCCATGTAATTGCAAAAGAAAATTCAAGTGTGATTTCTTGTTTACTCAGTATTTTATTCACACATTTATCCTATTCAATATCAAACTATTCTTCAGCCTCTGCTAGAAGACCAGAATTAATGTGTGTTTTGTTGTTTTTTTTTCCCTCCACACATAATCTTACTGAATAGGTGTTACTAAAGGAAATGTGCTACCTATAAATCTTCTCCTCTTTATCCTCTTTTAATATCCCAAAGCGATCAGCTTCCTTTGTTCTTTCTCCTTCCATAGGAGCAAGCAAAAAACACCCCATGTCATGGATTTTCATCCTAAAAGGTGCTCCAACAACCTGGCAATACCCCAAGCTTCCAAGGGACAACACTGACCCAAAGAGGCTGCAGGGATGCTAATTCTAACCATGTGGAATAGATTTGCAAAACTGTACCATGCTATAGAGATATCACTGTGGCCAACATGATTTAGGCTTCTTAGGATGAGAGTATAAAATATAAATATTATGTAAAATCATAACAGAGATGCAGGCTAGAAAATCGTTTTTACTGCACAGGACATTAAAAGTATAACTCACTACTGCATACATCTCTTCTTTGTCATTTACATAGAAAGTTCCCAAGCTGATGTATATAAATGAAAAAACAAACAAACATACAAAAACTACAGCCATTGCATCTTTTGTAAATTTAGACCTCCTTTGTCTGCATAAAATACTAGAACATTTACCATACCTCCTCTTTCAGTGTTAGTGATTCAACAGCAACATCTACTGGACATGAAGGGGCAAGGTACAATTTATCTAAAGCCAGGCGCAGAAGCAGAAAAAACTTACAGTGCCTATCTTTACATACTTTTATGTACTTTTGCATAACCTGAGCTGAAAAAACCCTAAAGATTTACACATGAATTTGGTCTGTAACTACCTCTCCAACGAGAAAACAAACCCAATAAAAAGATGGATAAAAAAAAAGCAGCGACTTACCATTGCCATCTGGAGACCAGATATCTTTATTACATCTTTGAGGAATATTAGATATGCTGTGCCAACAGAACCATTGATGGGAATTTTGCCAGCAGAAGTATGCAAACAACCTTCAAGTTCATGCAGCGAAGAAGTTTATTACACCCCCCTTTTTGCTCTTTAAATCTGTTTTTCCTGTTCATTAAACAATTTTCCCGATTTAAAAAGGAAAATAAGTAAACAGCAGTAACTTATAACAAGCCAGATTAGATGTAAGACTGAACAAAAGTTCTTGAAAACATAATGATTACACACAAACCTATTAAAAGCTAAGGACAAAGATCCCCAAGGATTTTGGCCTTAGGATGCCCAGCACTGGCCTTCTGTGATGGTATCCACTGGTTCTGTCTAGGTGTTTAAACTTCCTAACAGGAGCACAAGAAGATTTGAGACCTTGCAAAAGACAAAACAATCTATATTTCTATTGAGGGCAGTGGTAACAGCACCAAGCCTGCCGAAATTCAAGGAGTGTTTGGACAGTGTTTACAGACATAGGGTTTGAATTCTGGGTTTGCCTGTGTGGAGCCAGAAGTTGGACTCGATGATTCCCTTCCAACTTGGCATGTTCCATGAATCTGTAGGTCCCACTTCCTGTTGCCCACTCTAACTAGTGAGCAAGCCTTGCCTCCTGAGAAGCTCACTGAGGTGCACACCAGGCATCTGCAGCAGACTAAGAGGCTCAAGAGCACAATCATAGAATCATAGAATCGCTACGGTTGGAAAAGACCCACAGGATCATCCAGTCCAACCATTCGCCCTTCATCAATGGTTCCTGCTAAACCATGTCCCTTAACACAACATCCAAACGCTCTTTAAATACCACCAGGGTCGGTGACTCCACCACCTCTCTGGGCTGCCCATTCCAGTGCCTGACCACCCTTTCAGAGAAGTAGTATTTCGTAACGTCCAGCCTGAATCTTCCCTGGCGCAGCTTGAGGCCATTCCCTCTCATCCTATCACTAGTCACCCAGGAGAAGAGGCTGACCCCCAGCTCACCACAACCTCCCTTCAGGTAGTTATAGAGAGCAATAAGGTCTCCCCTGAGCCTCCTCTTCTCTAGACTGAACAACCCCAGCTCCTTCAGCCGCTCTTCATAAGGTCTGTGCTCCAGACCCCTCACCAGCTTTGTTGCCCTCCTCTGGACACGCTCCAGGGCCTCGATGTCTTTCTTACAGTGAGGGGCCCAAAACTGGACACAGTACTCAAGGTGCGGCCTCACCAGTGCAATCCACACCAACCTTCTCAAGAGGGCAACAGCTCTGGGAAAACTCAAACATGTCAACCTGAGGTAGCTCAGCCCTTACCAGAAAGAATGCCACAGGAATTACTAAGAGACTGGCGATCATCTCCTCGAACTTGAACGCCTGAATACCACCGAAGTTCCGTGAGCACTGGTACTGCCCTTTCCTGCACTCTGCTGAGCAGCATCCTCTTCTGAAGTACAACGAACAAAACTCCCTGCTGGAGCCTTCCAGGTTGTAAAAAAACAAACAAACAAAAAAAACAACAACAAAACAGGAGAATAACTTGCTCACTGTGAATCCAGGACTGGTTGCACACATATTATGATACTAGAATCCCATTTATAGCCTTCTTATGAAAATATATTTCATAGCAGTGAAAAGAGCAGACACAGCCAACTTCTGTGAAATGAAGTGCTCCAAACATCATACCATACTGCTGTTCAGAGCTGGAATTAGGCCAACGGAACAGCAAATTTCTATGAAAAATGTTAGGATGGAGTACATGTTCTAAAACAAGAAGTGTTCCTCAAAATAAGTAATTATAGGGAGGAAAGGAAAAAGAAAAAATGACTTCTTCAACGTGTAATGGGGCATTTCTGCAGAACTTTTTCCCCACTCCTCTGGCTCCAAGCCCTGTGGACAAAGAAACTTCTCCTGGGAAAAAAAAAAAACAAAACCAAAAACAACCAACTGTCCTCAGTGCATACGCTGTTAGAGGGAGACGTTTTCAGGCTACATTAACAGAGGAGATTCTGTTTCTAAGCCCACCAGCCATGGTCCAGCTGGATTATTTATTTATTTATTTTGCAACCCCTTGCATCACTGTGAAGGTCCCCAGTAGCTTCTCTGCACATACACAACCTTATGCATGCACCCACACACCTTACTGGAAACTGTAGCTGCTGGTAAGGCTGCCCAGCTTTTCAAGAACCACTCTCAACCTCCCAGAAACCTTAGCAGAAATGATACTGACATGGTTTGTCTGGAAGCTTCACCCTTTAGACTGGTCTCCTTGGCAGCAGTTAATCTCAGCTTATTTTGTGCTGCTGTTTTCCCAAAAGGAAACAGAGTTCATCCATCATTTTCACTGTAGCTGTTCTGCCCCAAGGTGATACTTCAGTGGAAGGTACACATGCAACAAGGCTACCGCATACACAGTAATTAGCAAAAATACATCTCCCCAGATAAGCTTCTGCAAAAGAGGTCACGCCAATCTGATAGCAGTGGGTTTAAATCAGCCAACTCCAGATGCAATACCAATTCCATTTTCATCTCTCCATGCAAAAAGATGCTTTGCGACTGTCAGTGGAAAATATATTAAACTGTTCAAAAATTATTTTAGGTGATACTTTAAGACTACAGGCAATAGCTTAATTACGTGCCAAAAATAATTTTAAAGAGTCACAGTTTTTCTAATGAACCTAATGATCAACAAATAGGCTTAAACAGATCTGATAAGCTGAGATGAAAAAATAAAGCTGCTCACTGAGTAGCTGAAATTGCATGTCCAAATTAAATAAATTCTTTTTAGCCTCAAGCAATTAAAACAAGCGCTGTATCTTTAGCTAGAGGAAAAGTTTTCCTTTGACAGCTGGTCATTTGACCAATTATAGCTTAACTCCAAAACAGCCTAATATTCAACAGCCAAGAAACCCTGTCCTATCAGCATGCATCTATTCTGCAGTTGGTGCCAGGGAATAACGTATAACACCTGTATGTTTTCAATAGTAGGAAGGTTTCTACATATGTTACTTTTTGTACGTAAACACTTGTAGCAGTCACAGCAAAATGCAAAAATATACTTGAAAAAAAAATTACATGGTTTATCTCATCATTTTCCAATATTTCTGTTATCAAACCACTCTCCTCTGTAGAGCTGGTTTGACTTTTTAAACACTAGGAGAGTGTGCACTGATTTAAGTCCAGAAAATCTGCATATGTATTTAATTATTTGCATCATACAGCCTTGAGTAATTCCTTGGAGCCAGAGACAACAACTGAACCCCAAATCTCATCAGCATATTGCTAGAACAGAGGCAAAGCAATTCATTTCCATGACAAATGGTCCAGCTGGAAACCAGATGATCAATTTAACTCATCACTTCTTCCATAAACATTTACAGGTGGTGCTGAGACATTAAAACAGCATATGAAACTTGTAGCTTGGATGGTTTCTACTGCACCCATGCAAGACCCAGTGTTGAGATCCACAACTGTAACTCCAAATGCCAAACCCAGCACACCGCCCACTGCTATGAAAGCACAGGAAGAACTTTAAACCCACCACGTGACTGCCCTTCATAACATAGGAGTCGCTTCTCTAGGATGTGTCTCAGGTCATGCATTACCCTTTCAGAAGAATAAGTCAGTTTCTATTATAGAATTCATCTTTATCTTGTGCGGAGATCATAATCAAGCAGATTTACAAAGATATCCACTGTCTACAGATGCAGCAAAATGGGATTTACAGAATGCCTAAACAGGTTAGACACATAACACCTGATGAATTTCAATTACGCTTCTGCTTAGGCACTTTTCCTATTTCTTTGAGCCACACGAGGTACCAAAAGCACAAAGGTACTTAAGTCGGGATCTAAACAGAATCGACAAAGCTTTCCTACTTCAATTTCAGCAGGCACCTAATACTTCTTCCCACATGGAGAATACCTGAAAAGTGAAGCATGATGTAAATCAAAAGAGAACATTTCATTACATTCAGAGGCATTGCAAAAGCTATTAATTTACATAACAAATGAAAAACGGCTGCTATATCTCTAAATAAAATGGCCATATATTTCAAGTAGATCATAAACAAAAAGGCATATGTAGCTACATAACATTTAAGTATAGAAACCCAAGAAAAAATATTACTAGCTTAATATTGATAGAAAATAATTTCATATCTCACTACATAATATTAAAATGCCACTACTCAAGTACACATCAACTTGGACATAGTCTAGGAGATTTCTGGCACAGGTGGAGCATCACTTTTTGATACAGGTGTGATTGAGTCAGCAAGGGAAGGTGGCCCACTAGACATGCTATTTGCAAACAGGAAAGTGCTTGTGGCTGATGCAATGGTCAAACACTGATGACTGTCACCATGCCCTGAGATGCATCAGGCCCAGCACTGCCAGCCAGGTGAGGAAAGCCATTGTCCTGCTCTGCTCTGCACTGGTGCAGCCTCACCTCCAGCACTGAGTGCAGGCTCAGGCACTACAATGTAAGAACATAAAACCACTAGAGAGCGTCAAGAAGAGAGCTACAAAGATGAAGGGTCTGTAGGGCAGGGTGTGTGAGGAGCAGCTGAGGCCCCTCGGTGTGCTCAGCACAGAGCAGAGGAGCTGAGGGGAGGCCTCACAGGGAGCAGAGGGGCAGCGCTGAGCTCTGCTCTCTGCGACAGCGCCCGAGGGAATGGCATGGAGCTGTCAGGGGAGGGGCAGCTGAGGGTTAGGGAAAGGGGCTGCACCAGAGAGTGGTGGGCACGGAATGGGCTGCCCACGGCAGCGCGCATGGCCCTGAGTGCCAGAGTTCAAGGAGTGTTTGGACAGCACCCTCAGACACGAGTTTTGAATGTTGGGTTACTCTGTGTGGAGCCAGGAGTTGGACCAGATGATCTGTGTGGGTTGCTTCCAATTCAGGTTATTTCATCTTGGCCTGAGGCCACCTTGGGCACAGTGATCACAAAATGATGAGTGTTTGATTTGGTAAAGTAAGACAGGTGGTGGTTAGTCCCCATCCCCAGAGCTGGAAGTATTTAGGATATGCACAGATGTGGAGCTAAAGGACACGCTTAAGTGGTAGGACACAGTAAGTCCGGTTGATGGTGGACTCAATGATCTTGAAAGTCTCTTCCAACCCAGATAATTCTATGAAAATTCATCACGTGTGGTACTGAATTACATACATCTATATGCACACATATGCACACGTATTCTGAATGCGATTGCTGACATTACAGAAATACCTATCTCTGGCTCATTTTCCATCTGGCAGTGTCTTTTTACACTAATAGAGGTTTTCTGCTTTAACTTCTTGAACTGAATGCCGCTAGCTGAACAGGAATTTATTTTAATATATTCCATATTTGCTGTTATCCCCAAGAAGTAAGGAATTAGAGTAAGATGTTCAATACTAATTTAATTTAAGAGGCTGGCTCATCTGCACAGCTTAAGACTAAGATGAAAATCCTGACAAAATTCTTACTGATTTTAATCAAGTTCGGATTTCCATGCTCTATTACTTAAATCAGCAATGCAATACAGATGAAGTGTACCATGCCAATGCTCTCCTTTCTGCGTTGTTAGAACATGTTTAAAGCTAATTGGAATAAACTGCCTAATTTTGAGGAGTTTAATTTCTATGAACTTGCCAAATTCCTTCAATACAAATTTAGTTTTAGTAGAAAACAGGACTTTCAGCTAATAAACAAACATTTGCTCATATACATGCACTGAGACTGATAGCAGCTGTAGCATGGCCAGTAAAGGAACAGATCTGTCAAGAGATTTGCTTATAAAAATGAGTTCAGCTGTAATCAAATATCCTTGAAAACTGAGAAATATTAACTGTGCACACATAACACATGCTACATCTTATTTGGATATGCACCTCATATCAAACATTTAGCGCCAAACAGACAGCTCAGCGTGGACATAAAAATCCCATGGTAAGATCCAGCCAGCCCCTTAGTGACAACCCACTGCCACCAAGCAGACAGAGATATAAAGAGCAGAACAATTCCTCAACAACAGTTATGGCAAACCCAGCTTTATATTCACAAAGAAAAAGATAAATTCCAAGCTCCCTTCCTCAGCATTATGGCAGATACCAACAGCGACAGCAGTAGTTCCCAGCTCTGTGCCATGTATCACTAAGTAGCTTGCGTATTACACCTCAGGGACTCCCCACTGGTTATATTTGAAGGCAAGAAAGATCATGGGCTATTTAGCATCTGCATGGACAGCTCCAGATGCTTGTAATGCCACCTTTATTCCACAGAAGATGTATCTACGTTAATCAGATTACAAAAAGCTGTTGTTGCTCAAGGAAAAGAAAAACAACGATCTTTCTGCAGCTGCATATGGAAGTCTAACACAGAAGCTCCTGACTGCTCCACAAATTTTCTTCTTAATTTGACTTTTGTTAATTATGCAAACAACCTCAGTAATAATATTTGGCTTGGTATTTATAGCCTTGTTATCTACATATACCAGCCACCTGTTTTAACCCAGCTTATACGTAATCCTTTGAAAAAGCTTTCCATCAAGTAGTGACTTGTGGTATGTCATAGTGCTCACAACCTTGACAATGAAAATAAAATTCCAATGAGATATTGAGTATGACAGAGTCTTGAAGAATATAAACAGCTCCATGAATCAAGGAACTTTCCAAACATATTGCATAAATGGAGGACTTCTCCCCAAAACCACACTGGTTTAACTTGCTACTCTTAAATGCCAATAGATGAAGCTTCTAAGATGCCATTTTAAACCTCTTACTTTTTAGTTAAAATTTTTTAAAGTTTGAATTTGTAGCCATCAAGGAATAGAAGGAATTTAGAAGGATCGCTGCAGTGCTTATGTATGCAAAACAATGCAATTTGTGATTTTGAGATAATACCAAATTCATTTATTTCCAAGAGCAAGTAAATGTAACAGATGAGCATTTCAAGTGCCTGTGAATACAGCAGCTGATTTGTTTAACAGCACGTTTACAATTGTTAGAATTGGCACATCACATATTCACTCAGCAGACTTTTCAGCTGCCATTTAATTTCTTACATAAAAATCCTCTTAATTGTGTAAAATGGTGAAAAGATACTCATTATTTAAAATGTTTAAAAAAAATACTTTCACCTCATTATGTCTTCCCAGGTAAGTTTGGACTGAAGAGACATCAAGCTTTGCAATCAGCAGTCACCCACGTCCCTGATTCTCAAAGCCTAGGCAGTCATGATAATCCTTATACCATAATAAAGTTTTGACCATAGCGCCCTTGTTCTCATTTGTTACAGCAACAGCAATTAAGGTTCTTAAGATGTTACACTAGCAAATTTTTACACCACCAAGTCTTAAAGGTTCACTCTGCTTTCCTACCAGCTTAACAGCATAACAGGCATTGAGAAATGGTAGATGTGCTGGATTATTATTATTTTAAGACTCATGACTGCCTTTCACAGCTCCATGCTTTCTCCATGCTCCATGTTTTCTTCTGAAGAGTGGGAAAGATGTATTTATTACACCACATGAATTGAAACGAGGCAACACAACTCAGTTGGACGTTGTCCTGCTTCCATCTTGGTTACGCTCTGCTTGAAGCTGCGTTTTGCATGTTTCCTCATCTACAGTTCCCAAGCTAAGCTTTTTAGTCTTCCAAGATGCAAAAAGTTCTCACGCAAAAAAATGCGTAAATTCACAGAGACAAGGAAGACCTGCTCTTAATTATTACTTCTAGGAAAACACTTCAGTAAAAATAGGGCTATTAATATTGTATCAATAGCAGAGCAGATGAGTTCCTGGGGAGGGAACAAAGGCATTTAAACTTCAGCAACATATTGTTTAACTTAGAAGAGCTGCAAGATCCTCTCCATACCACAGCATTATCTAGCTGCAAAGAGAGGCTGAGACCTCTCACAGTGGCTTACAGAAACCAAAAACAGAGAACATGTTGTAATCTAGATATACTCTCATGATTTCCACGGAAGTTCTATTTTGTCAACTTCTGACCAGCCCTGGAATTTCTGAGGGTTTGGGGTTTTTTTTTTTTTGTTTACATTTGTCTTTGTTGCTCTCAAAAGAAGTGTACCCTGGCTGAGATCTCATTAGTACATGAATATAACAGATACTTTAGTAACTGCTTCCTGCTAAGCTACAGCAGAACACGAATAACTTTCTTCTGTAGTTGCACCAGCACTGTTAGCTTACTCAGGCTGAAAGGATCACTTTTCTCCCCTTTGCTGTTACTGCAAAGGAGTCATAGCCTGCCTTGTAATTGTCCATTAAATGCTAAACTGAATTTCAGTTGACTTCACCTTTCTGGTTTTGGATCATATTTCTAGCTAAAGAGGTTTGCTTGAATACCTGCAGATATTTTGCAATGACCTAGAAGGCTTATATATGTAACTTAATAAAACCAAAGGAATATTTATTAATAAAGACCAGTCACTATCCATTAGAAAAGTTTATCACATTATAGCACTGTAGTCCATCTACATCAGTATCAAGGCAAAGGCCTGTAACGATTTCCTATACGAGTAAAAGTAAGATCATATGGTAGGGGAAAAATGAGTTCCTAATCCCTGTCACTGCATTCCAGCACTCACTACATTTTTCTCCTGCTTATGGACCATGGCAACAAAAGCATGGTGAAGTGCAGTTATTTTGTTCTTGCTTCTGTGAGCAGTTTCTCTAGAGCACGATTTTAAAACAGTAGGAAGGTAGATCTGGTTTCTCTGGGATGACTATTTTTTGCTAATCAATTAATTTATGCAGTTATTTTAATTTCTTATGGCAAGCATCAATATCCCTGAGTAAAAGCCTTCACTTCTTGCTGACTGCTCCTAGATGTTTGTCTTTCTTGTGACGCCACCCTCCTCCAAGCCAATACTTGGCAATTGCTTTATTTGGCTTCCCTTCCCTATACTCACTGCTCGTGATGAGACACCAGCGCTAGAGTTCCCAAAGCCACCACTCCTTCCCTTAGTCCCCCTGGCTGCCAGGCTGTACCATTTCCAAAACACACCACGTTTTTCTCACCTGCTGTGCTTTCTGGCACCTCCTGCTTGTCTCGCACCAGCTGCATGATGTCTGACACCACAACCTGGTGGTTCGTGTCTTCTTCTTTCTCCTCATTAGACTGGTTGGCTGTTGCAAAACAGTTACAGCTGCCGGTTTCTCTGCACGGGACCAGCCTCCAGTACCAATAGTCAGACATGAAAAGGCTCTGTGTTGATTTCTGTAAATCAAAAACAAACAGAGCATCATTTGCTGCCACACAAACACACACAAAAACCAAAAACACAAAAAAACCCATAATTACTGAAAAGAAAACCCTCAAGATTGACAGTTACAAACAGATTATTGATACCTTCGGTTTCATCTGAAGAAAACATATATATGTAGTTTATAATAGCCACCTATGCTATCATATGCGACTCATAGCAGCCATCCATGGAAATGTATCCAAAATACTAATGTCAAGAGTCCCCTGTAGCTTTTTAGAATGGTTATATTGTAAGTCAGCGAGCCACTCACATACACAAGAACCAATATACAAATGCCGTGTTTCACGCAGTCTTAGTATCAACTGTATGAAGGCAAAAATTAGCAATGTCACTCAGTATTTTCAGAAGGCTGAGTCAATATTTGGAAAGTCAATTGAAGCAGGTGAGAGAGCACCCTGGAGTGTGAGCTGGCAAAAAGCAAACTAACGCAAGGATTAAAACATAACAGAATGCTTCCTGCACTATGGGAAGCTGAAACTGCTGTGAGAAGCTTTAGTAAGCTCACAAACTGAAGGAAACCTTGATGATGGGAGAGTGGCAGGGGGAACAGATAATGCAGACCAGTCGTGTTTGGCTTTGACCTGGTACCCAGGGCCCTTGAGCTGCCAATCCTGAGCAGGAGCAAGGGGACAAGAGCACCCTGAGCCCCCCTCTAGCCAGAGCTCATTCTCTGCCCTACTTGTGCTTATGGAGAAGGGAGCAAACGCAAGCTTTAAAGACCCGCAGGTTGCGCCATTTACATATACAAATGCCAGAGAGCTATCACGTTCTTTCTCTTTTACATTAACAAAAAACCATCCCTTCCCAAAATTGCAGATAACTCAACATTCACTGCATGAGCTTCCCAAATATTTACTGTAGGTAAACTGTACTTAGAAATCCTGCAAAGTGCGCTTCCTTTGGGAAATCACACCTCATCCCCCCGGGCTGTCTGCCCTCTTCCCCAGAGGGCACACTGTGGAACCAAAGGTGCCCAAAGCACCAAGCCCAACACATTTTTCTGGGCATACCTAGAAAGGCCAAGCTGAAGTGGGGGAGATGTACATTTTTCTAGGTAAATGTAATGCTTTCTGGATAAGGAAGCACTGCACGATGTCCATTTGTTCCAAAACCATGTGCTTCCAGTGTAGCTGCATTGCTAGATGCTCCAGTAAATCCTACATTCCATTTAAAGGTGACAGCTTCAGAGATCTGAAGAAAGTAAACTCCATTAAAAAAATTAACTTGATGTAAAAGAGTTATCAGCTTAAAAACAAACAAGCAAAAAAATCAATCCCACGTTATTCAGCATCAGGTCTCCCAGGAATCACAACAGGAGCATTTAGCATCTCTGTCTCTTATTTCAGTTCTTCAACAGAACAGAGGATTTCCTGTTGAAACACTGCGCTTGAAATATCACAGCAAGGTGAATCTTCTCACCAGATTAAAGATAGCAATTCCACTTTATTTTTAGCCAGTGGTACAGTTCCTACAAGTTTCCTTTTTCCTGTTTCCAGACTTCTGAGGCTTTGCCACATTTGTCAGCGGTCTGGAAACACAGCTGCAAGCAACGGGCTCCAGTTATTCTGCAGCTGCCCAGCCTCCCATGCCCAGCACACACATCCCCATTGTCATGCAGGTAGGAGAAACCTGTTTGCCTTCAGTACAGCTGCACTCGCACACACGCTGCTCTTAAGTTATAGTATTTACTTTTAAGCTGCATCTACCTCTGCGAGCGTTTGATGTGCTGCATGCAAGTGGGCAACACGTGCACACACAGCTTAACAGAGCAGCACTGCTGTTTTAATGAAAGAAACACTTCACAGCACTTCAACAGATTTTTTAGTTGCGTGGCATTTCTTTCAATTACCTTTGAGATGTTAAACAAAGATTCTTTTTCCTCCTTAAAGCCCCCTAGAAAAGTCTAAAGTTTCTGGTCCCGAATCTTTCCTTTTTCTTGGCCCCTAAAATTGGGGCAGGGAATGGGGGATGTGCTCTGAAGAAGCAGGAATCCCAGAAAGTTGCAGAGGATTTTCCCCCGGCTCTTATGAAAGGTTAAGCTGCAATGCAGCTGGATCCACGCTTCAGTAATCAGCAAATTACTCTCAGAATAAAATTTTAATTTATTGCCTTTCCTTAAGGAATGAAAACTCCTAAAGATCACCAGAAATAATTATACCCAAACACGCAGCTAGAGACGCGCATTTCTGACCTTAATTCTACTTTAATGAAGTTTCCTGACCCACTCCTTGTCTTTATTTTGATTTTAAGAGCAGTGATGTGAACTTACTTTTTGAGCCAACAGCTCAGGGACCCCAGAGCAAAAAACAAACAAACAAAAAAACCCTGGGAAATGGAGGAGAGGGCTATGATATAATCACTCCATCCATTCTTCATACTATCCATCTCAGAGGTGGCTCACAGGAACACCCATAAGACTGACTTGAGCAAGACTGCCTAGAAGTTGGAAAATATCTAAGCAGGGGGAAGCGAACAATCAAACCTTATCTTCTGTCTTAAAAGCTAACGCAAAACGTTCCAAGTAGTCACAGCTTCCTTGACAGATGCATTGCAGTGATCCAAGGGGATGCGATTCTGCAGACACAAGTTTTTGTTATTTCAAAACATCTAAAGGTAAAGTAATGCCCACAACCAGACCGATGTAACAAGGAAAAAAAACAAAAGGAAGCAAAAAACCACTGTTTGATACCTGCTACCAAATGTCGGTTTTGCATGCTAAAACCAATGCTTTTTGTTTTCTTAATTCAGACTGCAGATACCAGAGTTGGTTAAATACCCAAGGGAAAGCACAGGCAGAATCTAGATGTACTTGTCAGAGCCTGAAGGCACTGCTGGGCTGCACTGGCCCTGTATCAACCAAAACCACTACCTGCATTTAAGTTCAGCCCGGGGCTGACCTTATGCCATAGACTGGATATCAGGAAAAGCTTCATCACCATAGTGGGTAGTGGGCATGGAACAGACTCCCCATGGCAGTGGTCACGGCCCCAAGCTGCTGGAGTCCAAGAATCATCTGGACAACTCTCATACATCTGGTCTGACTTTTGGGTGGTCCTGTGTGGAGGCAGGAGTTGGACTTTATGATCCTTTTGGGTCCCTTCCAACTCTGGGTGTTCTGTAATTCTAATGATTCTAATGATTATGAGCTAGGAGTGGCTGTCTGCAGCCCTGACCTCAAGGCAGACCTCAGATCTGTGCTGGAGCCCTGCTTTCAGACCCAGCTCTGGATTTTTATGCTCCTCACCATGGACCTGGTCCTTCACTCGCCATGCCTGGAAGTGCTGGTGGAGCCTGTTCCCTACACTCCATTCTTGCACTCAGGCCCTTTGAGCAGTGCCCTGGCTGGCAATGTCTGTGCAGGGCCACTAATCCAGTAACACATAATACTAAGAAATAATAATGGGGAGCGTTCCACGCTATTTCTTAAGAGGTAAAGGCTTTCCTCAATCAGTGCCCATTAAATTCATAAAACGGCAACAATTTTTGAAAGCAAGAGTCTTTGTACTTCAATTGCTCTGCACTCACACACAAACTAATTTGTTTCCTAACCAAAATCGTCCTTTAACTCAAGAGCAACACTGCAAAGGGAGTAGTTAATAATTACCTTCAAAAGTAGACCAGTTACTTAGGGCATCCAGCTGTCTCACAGACTTGCATCTATATTCCGCAACCATGACCCTGTACAGCTGTATTGGCTGAGGCAGCAAAGTCCTCTGATGGACCGGGAGTTCATCAGTACGTTGTATAGGTTTCTGCAGGAACATTGGGCTGAATGGGACCCCAAAGTCCGGATAGTTCTATTCAAGACTTCTTTCTTTTAGAATGGATTTAAGCACATGGAATGGTACTTAAACCTGTACAGTAATGTTCTGATGAGAATGTTATTTTTAGTTAATGAATCTGGGCTGCGGTGTTCTCTACAGTTTCTGTGCTTTGCAGGACTGGCTTGTTCTTCTCATTGCACAATGCATGGGGAAACTGCTAAACACCCGGGGTACACACAGATGACAGCCTAGATGCCTACCACTAAATTCAGACATCAAACAGGGATGTCTAAGAACCCACTTGGGGGTTGGACAAGATGATCTCCAGAGATCCTTTCCAACCCCTATGATTCTGTGACCCTTCAAAAGTCACTGGAGGAAAACAGATGTGCATCTTCCAAGGCTCATCGGCCCTTCCCACTCAGAGCATAGGGCACTTGTACACAAAAATGGGTCTTTTCGCCATCTAAACTCAGATTTGTCCACATTACCCACACTCAGTAGCCTGCCATAAAGAATAGATCACATAATAAAAACAGTGAAGGGGTTTTAGATGATATTAATGCCTATTTAACTACTCAAGTTCTGCCTATAGAGATACTGTATTTCTACTCTTACCATTCCTCAGTCCTTTCACATTCTGCTCAGAGAAGACTAAAGCAATAGCAGTGAAACCCCAGATGTGCTCATCTCTATCTCTAAGGCACGCATAATACCCTCACATGTATCAAAAACGTAATCAATTCAAAGATTACATTTTTTCCTCATTTGGAGCTTCGCTCTGATCAACATTTAACTTGAGCACTAAGTGGTCCTTCAAGACAAATGTTCTCATTTTTTATTTAGAAGTCTTCCACAAAGCATTAGAAATCATCAGCGGACTTCTGTAGGAAATGCTAATTTCTAACAAACCGCGAGACTGCTTAGCAAGGGCTAAACTGAGGCCTCTTCAAAAGAAAATCAAATGGGTTTAATAAGAGAAATGCTCTCTTATTTGTTCAATTTTTCATCTTACAGACAGAAATTACTCTTTTGAGGAACACTCGTGTGTTTAACCGCAATTCCCTCAGCTGTCTTCCCGCCTCCTTTTGGGGCAGCCGTACAAGAAAGTGTTATCTCTTGCTAGTTAACTCAGAATTGTGCATTGCATTTAAGACATCTAAGAGAAAGAAAAGAAATATATACCACGTAGCATCACTGAGTCCTCCCGAGACTTAAGCAACCTTCCCTACAGCAATCTGCAAGTACATGCAAGAGTAACAACAAGCAAAGAGTCAAGTTCCTCTCCCTTTCTCAAGCTACAGGCTCCAGAAGGCAGCGCTAATCTGGCCACAGCCCCTCAGAGCAAAGCGTGAAGAGCAAGGGAAGAGCTCCTTGAAAGTATGAAACAAAGTAGGGACAGAAGTTGGAACGCCCTCCTTCTCCTTGCCCACCAGCTGCAAGCATCCTACCATGAGCTATATCTCAAGTCCTTCACGAGTCTGGACCAGACACAAGAAGCACTTCCTCTTCTGGTCTATCAGAGAAAAGAAAACAACAAAGGGCCTCAAGTTTAATACAGTAGTGGATTTGTCTGTTTTACACAGACCTCACATCTAATGGTGGATGACAAACTGTTGCTACTTTTGGAGGACGTTAACATGAGAAAGGCATCATATTATATAGTTCTAGTTGCCTAGAGATCACTATTAGCAAAACCGTATTTTCCTTAGACTTCAAGACTCCCACCAAACCACCTACATCCCTGAAAACTGAGCTTTCAGAATTAGGTACCTAAATTTCTTCTTTTCCTGCCCCCTCACACTGCCCCCACGCTGCAAAGTTCCCATTCCCACTCATTTCTCATTCCATCCATTAGGAATCAAATAAACACACCATCCTGATCGCTGCGTCCTTTGGTTTTGACACCTCAAGACAACGGAACAGAGAGCAGTTGACGTCTCTTTAGAACTGCTCACAGTCCGTATCTGGTTTCACTTGGATCATATTTCAGAGATTTTTCCTCAAAGCCTCAGAGAATGACAGGCCCTGTTTCATTTTTAAAATAAGCCTGAAATACAATAGAAGCTGACAGCGCTACACAGCATTTTGTGGAGAATGAGATGGCTGGGTGCTTGACCCCGTACTTTAAACACTGACAAACCTCCCCTTATTCAAGCTGTCCTCCTGATACACCTGAGCTCCCAGCTAACCAACACATTATCCCTCCACATGCAAGGCCACAAACAAGATGCTGCCATCAGCACGAAGCCATTCTATGTGGACAGGTGCTTAATTCAGAGGTGACCCCATCCAAGCACGCAAACCCTAGCTACTAGCTAACTCTGTTGAAACAAACAAAATAGATGCTACTTTCTGAAGGTCAGTAGATACATGGCGTGTTCTGTTTATTTATCATTTATTATGGAAACCAGCACTGGAATATCAGTATTTGGAATGTCAGAGACCTCTCTCTGGATGAAGCCCCTGGGAAAGACAGCTCAGTGACCGCACAGCGACAGCCCTCCCTCCTATTATAGCATGCCTGTGCTTCCCTCTGCTCACACAGGGCATGGGCTCTGCGGACGGCCTGGGTCACCTCGCCCCACAGACCTGCTGACAAACATACAAAGGGTGTCTGTTTTCAAAGGGCTCACGGAACATCTACTGCATGAGTCCCTTCACTCCCTCCTGCCCAAACTCGGTCTGTCAGAGGTCAAAAGCATTTTGAAATAACCCATACAAAAATCTCAAGACTTGTAGCTACAGCCATTCATTCTTTTGCCATAACGCAGCCAGGAAAGCAGGATGGCTGAGGTCTGCTGAGAACAAGAAGCCTTCCCTGCTGCCTGCCCGCAGGGATGCAGAGTGCTGCCACCATCCCACGCCTGCACAGTTTGCGCAGCAAGACAAAGGAGACCCTTCAGGAAAGGGGCAGAGAGCTTCCTTCAGGTCCACGCAGGATTAAATTTAATTTAACGTTAAGTAACCATGCTGAATACTTTCTAACAAAGTTCTTATAGATCTACCCTGCAGAGAAATTCGGTTAGAAATGGCAATTGACAACAACTTTCATCTTCAAAGGAGCACTGGCTTACAAGTTTCAAGTAAGTGCATGTCTTATGATTAAACTGGGGGCTGTTTGAAACCTCCCGCAAAGCCTCGGCAGTGCGTGCTGCTGCTCACCTTCCTGACTGACTTTACCGGTACAGAACCATAGAACGGATTGGGTTGGCAGAGACCTCAAACATCACCTACATCCAACCCCTGCCGTGGGCAGGGCTGCCCCCCCACCAGCTCAGCTGCCCAGGGCCCCATCCAACCCGGCCTCGAGCGCCTCCAGAGATGGGGCACCACAGCTTCTCTGGGCAGCCATGCCAGCTTTGACACGAACACACACACAACAGCGCTTTTCCGTGTGACTTCTGTAACTGCTTTTGTATAGCCCAGTGCTGAGTCAGTAGAACATATAACTCCTGGAATCCATCCGAAACGCATGAATTTCAAAGTTCAACAGGGGAAAAGAAAAAAAAAAAAAAAAAAAGAAAAGAAAAAGTGGTGTGGATGCTGCCCAGATGTCCCTGCTGAGGAGATGAAGGCAGAGAAGGGGCTGTACGGCAGCTGCCCGGCCCTGTGTGTTTGGTGGCTTCTTATTTGCTCCCTGAGCCTTTGCTCAGACCCCCTCTGTCTCTCTGAAACCACCAAATCGCTTCTAAAACGGAACAGAAGGTTTGCCAGAGCAAGCCTGTTGGCAAGCGCGTCGAGATAAGAGTTTCACGTTATTTCCCCACGTTTTCAGCTAAAAACACCTTTAAGCAAATCTTCCTTTTGGGCTTTCGGATGGCAAACCCTGGAGCTTCCTTCCTCTCGGAGATACAGAAAGACGCAGAAGTCAGAATAAATAAATAAAACCAACAAAACAACCAACAAGTCTGCAGACAACACTGCTGCCTCGTTTATTTCGATAGCCCAGCGCCGGCCAACCGCAAGACCAAGCGGCACGGCGCTACGAGCATCCCGCCTCCAGCGCTGGGCTCAGCCGCCGCGGGTACCGGCCGCGCCTTCACACCACCTCCTCAGCAGCGGAGCGCTTTGTCTCCCGTTGCGGGACGCCGAACCCGACCGCCAGCAGAAGCCCCGCTCGGGGAAGCAGCGGGCAGCGCGGACCGCGACGGGACAGCCCCAGCCATCCGCCCCGGAGAGGACGGATGCCACCCTGCAGCGTCCCTACATCTTTTTGTTCGCTCACTCGCTTTTAGGCAGGTTGCCGGGCTCGGCTTTGTTCCGCTCCCCCACCGTCCGAACCCGCGACCACCGAAACCGAGTGAGGAACCAGAGAAAGGAACGGCAGCCCGCAGCCGAGCAGCCCCGGCTCTGAGGTCCCGCGGTCCCGCAGCCCCGCCCCGGCCCACCCCCGCCCCCGGCAAGATGGAGGCGCTGCCCGGCGGCACTCACCTCGCGCCCTGCCCGGGACCAGGTGGCCGCCGCCGCTCCGCAGCCCGACTGGGGCAGCGCCTCCCCCCGGGGCCGGTAGCGCGCGGGGAGGCGCCGCGGGGCCCCGCCCGCAGTGAGGTGGATGTGGGCGGGAGGCGGCGGCCTTTTGTCAGCGCCCCGCCAGCCCGCTGCCCGCGTGCGGCCTTTTGTTCGCCCCGGGCACCTGTACCGCTGTGTTTGTGTCTTCTTGGTCGTACGATTGAACAGCTGGGAGAGAATTGGTTTTCCCGCAATAAAAACACAATGGGTGTTTGTTTGCTTTCTTACTCAGATATCCCTGACTGGTAAAAACTTCCTAAAGGAAAAGTACTGCGGGACCTGGAGCTCGTGGGGTTACCACAGAGATACCGGCATCTGTATCTCCCTCTATGCTTGGCTCTTGTGGAGCCGCACCTTGGGTACTGTGTTCAGTTTTGGGCCCCTCACCACAAGAAAGACGTTGAGGCCCTGGAGTGTGTCCAGAGAAGGGCAACGAAGCTGTGAGGAGTCTGGAGCACAAGTCTTATGAGGAGCAGCTGAGGGAGCTGGGATTGTTCAGTCTGGAGAAGAGGAGGCTCAGGGGAGACCTTACTGCTCTCTATAACTACCTGAAGGGAGGTTGTGATGAGGTGGGGGTTGGCCTCTGCTCCCAGGTAACAGTGATGAGACAAGAGGGAATGGCCTCAAGTTGCACAAGGGGGGTGGGGGGCTCAGGTTGAATATGAAGAGTATTTGTTCTCAGAAATGGTGTTGAAGCAGTGGCACGGGCTGCCTAGGGAGGGGATGGAGTCATGGACCCCGTTGGTGTTCCAGAACCATGTGGATGTGGCACTGAGGGATGTGGTTAAGGGCATGGTGGGATGGGCTGCCCATTGGAGTAGGTGTTCTCAGGGGTCTTTTCCAACCTTAATGGTTCTACGAAGAGAAGACACAGCTGTATTGGGAAGGAGCGTGAGAGTTGATGGGAGACATTTAATTCTTTATGAACAGCCTGTTTTGTTTCTTCTCAAATATTGCTTGTTCCGCATTAAATAAAAAATACTCAATGGTGTAACACGACTTTGGGAAAGGATGCTACAGTCTATGGAAAACACTCTTTTGTTCTGGCTGTGACAATAAGCCGGGGTGGATTTCAGCAGGGAAGCAGCTAAGTTTCAAACAAATGTCAGGAGTAGATGACATTTAGGAGTTCTGAAGAAATTAATAAAGAAAGTAACTAAGCCACTGGAGCAAATGTGTGCTTCTACATTGCAGCAGCTGAAAGCAGAAGGGGGCTGGAATGAGGTTAAGATATCCATCCTAAATAGGAGTGGTTTGGGATTCCCGAGGCTGCGAAATAATGAAGTCTTACAATTCAAGCAAAAGCTGTCCCTGAGCACCTTCTTCATGTACACATAAACACTGTGCTTCACACTCTGTCAGCATGAAAGTGCCATAAGCCAGCACAGGGAGCAGGGTCCTGAGTTTTCTGCAACTTTCAGCTCAGACAGAAGCTGGGATGAGACAGCCCAGAAGGACATAACACATACTGTAGGTGCTGGACGTGCTGCTGCACAGACGGTGCAGACGAAGAATGGACAAACCCAGCAAGGCGTTGGAGTCTCAAGCAGGCCGATGATGATTCTCTTCCTTATAACTAAGACAGTGCTTAGTGAGTGACACAGAGCCATTCTGACTGACAGAAAGGCATGTCTTAGTATCTCTAATTCTCTTTAAAGACTGCACAATAAAGCACTGGGCTAAATGATGTGTGAGCAGCTCGCATCACTGAGGTGTGTTTAAAGATGCAGAGCGGGCTGTAGAGAATCCCATTGGTAGGCTGCAAAAATTCCATGTTTGTGCAAGATGTGAGAAAAACATGTTCCCAGAAAACTCGCCTGTCTTCTTGTTACACTGCAAACGTTAGCAAACATGACTCATAGGCTCAGGGGACTCTACACAATCATGCTGGTGGCTTAAAGTATCTCTAGAAATTCCTCCTCCTCTGGTATGAAATATTTACCTCAGTACAAATCTTAAGAACTCACTAAAAATAACAGCCCTTTCTCCGTGAATAATAGAAAGACTCTTGGCTGCAGGTGTATTTTATGGCTGAAAATTTTAAGCTGAATGACCTAGAACAGCCAGAGCGGCCTTCAGTATGTTCCATCTGTGGTATGTTCCACTCTGTCAAAAGGGCAGAGCTGAAGGCTCGGCGTGCTGTGGCTGGGGGATCCTTTGGTGTCATCGCAATGCTCTGGTGCCCACCAGCTCCTAATGAAACCCAGGACTATCGCTGTAACAAATGGGACTGCATCAAACGGACCTGGTTTGTGGAGGAATCAAATGGACAAGTCACTCGACATGCGCGCTGACTAGGAGAAAAGCTAATTGGCTACGAGGAGAAAGAAACGTGCTCACCAACTGCTTGTTGATTCCCTTCCTGAGCTCATTTTGATCAAAAAGCAGTGCACGTTCTGGGCTTTAAAAACCAGTTGTTAAAATAGGAAACGTTTTACCTAGCCCTGGAGCAAAACTGGAATCCTCATCCAAGTCCTTACCCAGATTTGTTGGGCTCCAGCTCTGTGTTGTGCTGGATATGGAGGCTTTCAGCTTGCCCATGCATCAGCCTGCGGGTCACCTGCTCTGCTGCCGAGCCCTGCAGATGTGTGGGTGTCACAGGTGGAGGTGGCGGCAGAGTTGCTACAGAGGGCTGAAGGAACAGCTGATCCCAAACCATGTAGCTTTGTGTAATCCTCCTGCTCTTGTCCTCTGCTCCACATTAAGATCAGGGAGCGCTTCGGTCACGCTCAGCTCCCACGACATTGAATGGAAGCTGAGGGACGTAGTGCGGCGAACTCTTACTCAGAATGCTATTTTTAGGCCTCAGCGTTAAGCTTGCTGTTTGTCATTAGCTTGCTGCCAGAGCATGTGGGCCTTCCAGCACCATTGGGTGCACAGTAAGCTTAATAACTGTCATGACCTGTGTTAGGACGTGTGGGCTTCTGGAGACAAAGGCACTTGTTGGATGTGTTCTCCCACCTAGCTCCCTGAGCTAGTCACAGAGCAATTGTGAGGTGCTGGGGAAATGAACAAAGCAGGAAGAAAAGTGTCTCAGGGAATCAACTAATACAGGAAAATTCTTCTGTTGGACCTACCTCTTGGAAAGTCCTAGGAAATCCATAGCGACAGGAGCATGGACTGTGGGAAGCCTCATACTCCGTAGCTCATGTGGAGGAAGACTTCATTTCTATTGCTCTAACAGTGCAACTTAAGAGCTCCATGCTTTTCTGCAAAGCAGAAGGCATGCTGCTTTCTTGCTGTAACCAAACCAATGCTGGGGCACTCAGCAGCGCTCAGTGATGTGGGGCTGATGTTCACAATCACCATCCTGCACAGCAGAGCTTGCAGGAGCAGCCTGGCAGAGGCAGGTGGTGCTTTCTGCAAGCTCCACGATCCCACAGTGGGAAATGGTTCCCCACAGACATGGTGGAATCTACAGGGCAAGCATCTCCCTGAACCTTGGTTTAGCAAATATGTGAGATTGCAAGCAAGTTCACACTGGAAGTGGCCATGGAAAATCTGTCCTGTTGTTTTCCTCTGTAGCTGGCACAGAATCAGAATCTTCCAACTTTTAGTGCAAAGTATCTGTGACACAAATGATTCCCTTTCCTTTCCTCTCTTCCTTCCTTTCAGGGTTATAAAAGTCAGGCCAGGCCTCGTTTGCTGTCCCTCATTCATTAAAAGTGCTGGGAGGTCTGTCTGCAACCTGCGTGCTGAGTACACCCAAAGGGAAGTGAGGAGATTCTTGGGCTGGCACTCTAAATGTGCTTAGGTCCTGTAAAACCCTGCAGCTTCATGCAGTGTTTTTTGCAGTGGCAAACCTTGCCAGCTAAATAAGATTAGCCCTAATCAGCATATTGGGGACACGGCCACAAACAACAAAAGTCATGTGGGAGGATGGGGCTGCAAGGCTGTCCTACTACTAGCTAGTGCAGGAGTCCCCAACCCCACCTCTGCTTGAACTTTGCATGCTTCTATTCCTATGCTGTCAGAGTGACAGAAGGCATTGAGAATATTTTGTCTCTTTTTTGCTTGGAGATGGATGTGAAACCTCCTTTGCTGTATGTTTTTTCTCTTAGCTAATATTTTTCCTGGCTTTCCAAGTGTTTAAGAAAGAACTGAAATCGTTAATAGAGTTCACTGTGCTTGCATTCAGTACTGCAACTTACATTCGAGAAGCAAAAACATTTTAAATGCCGAACAAACAAATAAAATAATTACTAAAGGGCTTGGGCTGAATGTCTTGATTGATTAACAGTAGGTTAAGTTGTAGGTACTCCGTTGTTAGCGTGCCATTCAATGGGGAATCTTCTGCTGGCTCTGGTGGGAGCTCAGACACCTGCATGGTAGACACAGCTGTGTCTGAACCTGAATCTCACACTTGTCTTCCTGGATCATATTTGATAACAGAATCATAGAATTGTTTGAGTTGGAAGGGAGCCTTAAAGGCCATCTAGTCCAACCCCCCCCACAATGAACAGGGACACCTACAGCTCCATCAGGGTGCTCAATGCCTCATCCGGCCTCATCTTGAATGTCCCCAGGGATGGGGCATCCACCACCTCTCTGGGCAACCTGTGTCGGAGTTGTTCAGACACTCAGCTCTCAGTCAATTCCTGTTTATGAGGCAGGGAGAGGAGTGGAAAGGTTCCTGGGACTAGGAACATGGTGTGCTTTGGGCTGTAGCGTGGAAAGACGGGATTTCTAAGTCATGCATACTGCTGGTTGTTCTGTGGGGAACACAGGCTGTGGATGAGGGCTTAGGACTGTGTGCTACGAAACACCTGAAACAGACTGATAGTTAGGGGAAGATGTTAGGACTGGAAGACATGGAATGAATAACACATTAGTTTTGATTACATCCAGTGTGGTGGTAGAGTATAAATGGATTTGCAGCCCATGAACCCTATTGTAATCATAGAATCATAGAATGGCCTGGGTTGAAAAGGACCACAAAGATCATCTGGTTTCAACCCCCCTGTCACGTGCAGGGTTTCCAGCGTCCAGACCAGGCTGCCCAGAGCCACATCCAGCCTGGCCTTGAATGCATTCAAAGATGGGGCATCCACAACCTCCTTGGGCAACCTGTTCCAGTGCGTCACCACCCTCTGTGTGAAAAACTTCCTCCTAATATCCAACCCAAACCTCCCCTGTCTCAGTTTAAGACCATTCCCCCTTGTCCTATCACTATCCACCCTCGTAAACAGCCGTTCCCCCTCCTGTTTATACGCTCCCTTCTAGTACCGGAAAGCCGCAATGAGGTCTCCCCAGAGCCTTCTCTTCTCCAAGCTAAACGAGGCCAGTTCCCTCAAGAGCAATATAACATGACAGTGAGATGAAATACATGTGGAATGGCAGCGTAAAAGATGGGTTACAGGCAAAGGGTGAAAAAACAGGCAGTTATCACATCGACAGGTCAATCCGTATGAGTGAACTCCGTGTATAAGAAAAATTGATTTTCATGCTACTGTAATATATTCCTAGCCAACGTATTTAATATTGAATCTGTAGTGCTCGCACATAGACCATGAGAAAACAGATGAGTGACAAGAGTATCCTGGGATAGTGCCCAGCAGCACTGCCTCGGGCTTTTTGCACAACATCCACTTTCCTCCTTAAACCAGAAGAACTCCAACCACGCCGCCTGAGCTCAATACCTGGATATAAAACTGTTAGGATAAATCCGAATTGTTACGTGTGCTCCTCTGGGAAAAGCAATGGGGGTGCAGATCTTTGTAGAGTGGAACAGTCAGAAAGTTGATAAGTTGATAATGAAACTTATGAAAAGCATTGAGTATCTTCTGAAAAACAATCATTTACCGCTCTGAAATAGCAACAACACTTAAACAATGGGCGAGGAGGAGATTTCATGGATGCACAGATGAGTTGCCACTAAAATTAAGATATTCTCACAGCTTTTTTTTTTTTTTTTTTTTTTTTTTTTTTTTGTATTTTAGTGTTCATGCAAATTTGGAAATAGAGAATTGGCAGATGGTTCTCATGAACTGCATCTGGAAATAAAAGATACCAGAGTTGACTGTGTGAGTAATATTCGGATAGGCTAAGGAGGGCGGCATGTTGCCAAAAGCTTGTTGAAGGCTGTCATCACGACTGATGCAGAGCAAGAGCAGTACGAGGGAGATGTATCTTTCAGATATGGATATTAATTTCCTTGGCGTGTGTGTGTGGCAGAATCTAAATATCCATTGCCTTTCCATGTTCCCATCAAGTCCCTGGGTAAATATGAAAGATGACACTTCCTTTTGTCTTACAAATACTGTCAATCTTAAAGAATTTCCTCCTGGAGACCCTCAGACAGGGGAGAGGCCAGGTAATGTGTCAGTCGAGCAAAACACAGGTAGTCTGCAGTAAATTTAATGGGTTAAGCATTCATTTTTTCCCCAATATCTTAAAATCCCAAGTTTTTATGGTGAAAGCAATTGAAGAAGTGTCATCAGATCACCTATCCTTTCTGAGCAACTAGCATAAATGGGTGTGAAACCAGGGTTTGTAACAGTGATTCGTCATGCTGGAGAGGCTGTGAAGAGAGAGCAGGTGGGGAAAGGAGCCCCCTTCTCAGTGCTGTGTGTGGGATGTCCGTGTTTTCTGCATAGAAGTGAGGAGGGCAGTACCCAGTGGTGGCGACTGTACCACATCAGACCTTCTGCTTTGCCTGTTCAATGAGCCGTGAGGTAGCGCAGATAGATCTTTCTCATTACCTCGCATTGGACTGTGCTTTACTCACATAAGGAAGGAACGTTGGGACTTCTTGACATCCTTCTTGAGAAGGAAAACGGGAAGTGCTGAAACAGACTTCCAGGGGAAAGAATAATTAAAAAAGGTATATTAAAGATGTCAGTATCACAATGATACTCTTTCCTGTTTGGGAACTCCTCAGTCGTTTTTGATGAGTGTATGCATACACTGTAATTATAATTTATCTGTGTCCAGATGGAGTTAAGTTTGAGGAAACATATCTGTAAATGCAGATATGCACTCCTAAAACTAAGGAATGAGCAAATATTCCTAGCCATGTTTCGCACTGTATACTCTAGGTCCTGTAATTTTGTAGTGTTACAGCACATAGTTCAGATCAATGGAGGTATAAACCATGGCAAATTAGCCACCGCAACATTACTGAAGCATTGGCATTGATTGTGTTGCTGTAGTAGCAGACCTACTCAGGGAGAAGGAAATGGAAGAAGGGATGCTAAGAGTAGAGACGGAAATGAACTTTATGAACAGCAATAGGATGTGCCGAAAGACCATTAGTATGGGGATCTCTGCATACTTTAGGCCCCAAAATTATTTCCAACAGATATAGTATTTACAGGTAAGCAGCAAATTATAAATCACGGGTAGATCACTACTATGTGGAGTCTAGTCGTCTTGGATTCAGACCTCTTGTTACCTGCAGAAATGTTCTGGCCACGCACTGTGGTGGATGCAAATACAGCTTCTGTGCAGCTGTTCTGATGAGTATTCAGTGAAGTGAGAAGGTATCAGCTAGCAGGGCATTTCTCACAACCAGACAGCAGCCCAGGGCCGCTGAGGAAGGTGGATTCATAGAATCATAGAATAGCTCAGGTTGGAAAAGACCTTCAAGATCAAGTCCAACCATAACCTAACCATACTACCCTAACTCTAACAACCCTCCGCTAAATCATGTCCCTGAGCACCACATCCAAACGGTTCTTAAACACATCCAGGGATGGTGACTCAACCACCTCCCTGGGGAGCCCATTCCAGTGCTTAACAACCCTTCCTGTAAAGAAGTTCTTCCTAATATCCAGCCTAAACCTCCCCTGGGACGTGATCATTGGCTTTGGGCCTTACTGAGAGGTCAGAGGGGACCCACTGGGCTGCAGTATCATATACAATGGAAGGATCTGCAGCTTTTTTTCCATCTGGACAAGTCCCTTTAAGTACAACGATGCACAAACATTTGGTGTAGTTAGTTAACAAACCACAGCCTTAGTTTTCAAGACACCTCTGTTCCTTTGGGTAAAACTAATTCACTTTCTAAGAAGAGTCACTTTAAAGCCAAGCGCATCTCTACTGTTCCTGAGCTGTATCTCTCCGGTGAGAGAGATGGTGTCTCCGATGGTGAGATGGAGTCTCACTTCAGTCTTGTTTATAGTCTCCGATTAGGCAAAGTTTCTCTTTCTTAACTCTAATTCTATTAGAAGAGAACACGATCTTTCTTCATAGCTGGGAATACACAGATAGAGTTCAACCTAATTAATATTGACAACTTTCACTAGCTATGCATTTATAATCTGTATAGAACCGTAGAAGAATATTTGTGGAAGAATATTACTGCTATGGGGTTGGAAGCATTTACTGACATGAAAGTCAGCATATCACCCGGTGGTGGTACATGGATCCAGGACTTATTTTCCTTCTTTTCTAAAGCTCAGTGTCTATTGGCTTGCAAGATCAGGTTAGATTTCAGATTTGGCACTGGTTTTGACATCAGCATTCCAGTGTCAAGCATCTTTTCAAAATACATTTAAAATCTTAGCTAAGAATTGATGTGCTTTTTGGACAACTGTAAGGATTGCTTTGCTGGTTAGAAATGAGAAGCATATCCTGTTTTTCACCATTAAAGTGATGGATGAGACTGGGTGTTAACAGCTCTCTCTGAAACAAGCTGACTAGTGGGCCCACAAACCGAAGAGGACGCTGCACTGTATGTATTTTTAAAAGCTTAACGTGCCAGATTTTTTTAGCTGAAATGAATAATGGAAAATGACGACAAACCTTTGGGTGGTTGAAAATTGAATACTACTCCTATTTGTCTCCTGTAACTGGAAAATAAAGACTTCAATTATTAAAACTCACCGCCATTACTTTACTGCAGACTCACCATTTAAAAAAATAACTGGACTTGAATGACTTGACTTTGCTTTAGCATCTGAATGAAATTCAAATGAAAGGACCTCTAAGGATACGTAATGGAAACACACAGCAACAAAGCTTTATTCGAATGCTGAAAGATTATTTGTAACTTCCTGTTGAGTATCAGCTGAGGAAATCAGAATGTGCATAAAGCAAAAACATGGAATTTGTCTGTCTCCAACCTATTTCAATTAATATCAAAACTGACCTCTTGAAATAGTTCATAGAGCAGCATTGTATGTATTGCAGGAAAAAAAAAACAAACAGTCTCTTAATAGAAGAAACAGCTTTCAATTAATTTACAATGTAACTTACTAGAAAAGAGCTCAAGGAAAACACGGTATTCAGTTTAGAATTAATAATGAGAAATCACTGCCTTTCTGCCCTTTTATCCTTTAAACAATTTAACACTTTCACATGTAAAGTGGAAAGTTGCCTACTTACAAGGTGATTTCTTCTTTGTGCCATGGTGTTCCTCCTGAAATCCATATGCATCGCATTCCACTTTCAATTTTTTATCTAATTGCAATTTGTGCATTTTTTTCCTTCATTACATGAAGAAAGGAGAAAGCATCTTCCAGATTCACCTTTTTTCCCCTCAAAGCACCTCCACCACAAGCTCATTCAGTAGAAAACCCAACACTTCTTGATGAACAAAAGGGATATGATAGGTAAATATGCTTGTATTATTCGGAGAAATAGTTGTTACAAGCAGAAATCTGTTACTCTAACATTTTTATTATGGGAACAGAAAAGTCAATACACAAATCAGGTGCCTGCGCATTCTACGTAGCCTCATCAAGAATCACAGAATGGCTTGGGGTGGAAGGGACCTCAAGGATCATCAAGTTCCAACCTCCTGCCGCAGGCGAGGCTGCCAGCTGCTAGATCAAGTACTGGATCAGACTGAAGGAAGAGGGAGGCACCTCACCTAGTGCTCTGATCTGCTCTGTCGAAGCTCTCTGGGGTAGCTTCAGGTTGATGGCGTGAAGACATTTGTTGGCATGCTCTGTAACGGTGTCCAAAGTACAGGACGTCCCATGCCGTTGTACCACCAAACAAAAGAAAATGATGGACTTCTGTGCGATCAGCCTCCTTCGTAAGAACACCGCTGCCAACTCAGATGGCAAAGCACACTGGCTTTGCCTTTAATTCAGTTTCTTTAAACTGCGACAATGCAGAGAAAGGTGAACTAGCTCTGGGTACCCAGGCCAGCAGGACTGTAAGGAAGTACAGATCTTCTTACGTGCAGCTTTACTAGCTTAGATTGTAAAGAACTTTAGCACTAATCCAATCAATGTGGGAAGAATGAAGCTCTCCTGGGTCGGTACTGATTTGGATCAGCTCCGCAGCACCACTCACATCATTCACCTTTTGGCCTCCTTTGAATTTTCCACTTGCTTTTTTAACTGGCTGTGATGCTCTCTGAGAGCAGACGTGACTAGGAGCACATTCAGCACCAGAATCAAACACTCAATCCATTTTCTGTTGTCTACTTACATTTTATTACAGACTAATATGAAATCATTTCATATTCATACTTGGTTTTAATTACTCGTGAGCAAACTTAAACCAGTTCTGAATGTTTATATTTATTGCAAGCAGATCCATGTCTCCTGCTTATTATACGTTCTACGTAAGGACCCAAAACGTGACTGAATATAAACAAGTTATATTTGGTTATCTACAGAAATTAAAGTTAAAAATAGCACTGAAAAGAAACTTTACAGTAATGCATTCACACACTGACTCTTCAAATCAAATAAATGAAGTGGTATAGGATAATCTAAACATTAGATTCGAAGGCTGATTTATTTTCAAATAAATGCACCTACAATTGTACAATAAAAATAAGTGTTAGTATTTGGTGCCGACGACTACAGACGTCTTTAATGTTTAATGCACAGGTAACTACCCCCAGCCCCCGGGCAGCACTTCCACAGATTCTACTTTACGTTACGTCATGGAAGGACGTTTAAAATGGAGTGCGTACGTAGCACGGAACTCATTACAGATGACGCATATTAAAATCGTGTGAGTTCTCATAAGGTAAAAAAATTAAAGCTTCATAAATGGATCTTTAGATTATTCTGCAAAGTAGAATCGCGTACTTTTTAACTTTCGCAATACTTTCACACATTTCCATTAAAGCTTTTTTCACAGAGACAGCAGCGTGAGCACAACGACCCCACTGGCTTCCAAAAAGAAAAGTAGTGCAGTGCTCAACTCGGCTATTTTTTTTTTTCCTTTTGTATTTGCAAGCCAGTTGGGACAAGACAGGCTAATGCAAGCAAGAAAGTAAACCGTAAGCTTTTATCTTAAGTGGCTGAACGAACAGTTATTGTACAGTGTAAAACCAAAAGGATCCACATCTTTTGCCACGAGCCACTGCAGGAATATACGAACGTCAGCGGCTGAAAAGCTTGAAATACTTTCTAAGTCTTCAGATACATTTGGTTAGCGCTTACCAGTTTCAAGACATTTATAGAAGCAGTTATGGAGACATTATGCTGTTAAAGCTGCAACGATTTAAACAAGGCGAGTTAGGAAGTTATATAGATTTTTATACTTTTCCCCATTCTTACAGTATATAGAAATCAGTCTCCTTTCAGTGCCCCATCCATAATAAAACATTCTGATTCATTTTGATCTAACTGCTAAGTTCTCATCTTGGTATTGCCTGGTCTGTTTACAGATCAACTCCAAGTCGCCACCCGCTGCAGTGGGCTAAGTTTGCATGGCAATAGGAACAGGAACAGAAAGAAAAACCTATCAAGTGAAACGTTGATGTTCTATGTGTTTTCCATCAAATGCTCCATTTCAATAAACAGTACCGACTTTTAAAGGTAAAAGTATTGCTAAATCAAAGCAGAAATTTCCACTTAAATTCAAGCATTTCTCCTCCTCCAAAAACGACACGTTCAACGAGAATTTCCCAAATGCTTAAAGAGGTGTTTCAGCGTGAATAATATTGTAAATATTCTAAGTGCTGGTCTACACAGAGCTTGCAATGAACTGCTTTGTTAACAGGCTGAATGGGAATGCAGCACTTTCAAAATCATCAAGCAAAGATCTCCTTATTTAAGGCTAAGAGATGGAACTCAAGAAGTAAAAAAGCAGGAGGGTTTATAGAATAGAAAAGCCAGCAGTAACAGTACAGCACAGAAAGTGTATCGCTCTAATTGCCAGCAAATCATTAATAGTTTGGGTGACACTGACAGAGCAACTGACCTATATTTCTAATTTAACATTCATTAGAATTTTAACATTCAGCCACAACTCCACTCTAAGCTAAATTTAAGTGGCCACAACTCATAAGTATAAAAAAAGCCTTCAAAACATATATACTTAAAAAAAATAGAAATGGTGTGTTAACAAATGTATGCGTAAAACAGATTTATAAATAGCTACAGTATGAAAAATATTTCAGTGCAAAGGCAATTTTAAGATTTCTAAAAAATACATTACAAATAATTTGTTAACTACACACAAGAAATTTGTCACTGCTACAGGTATAAAATTTATACGCATAATAACTTTGTTTAAAAAATATGTACACCAGTGTTTTATGTAGGGGATGGTTTGAACTGACCAACATTCAAGTATGCAATGGCATATGTATGTACACACTCCCACACTCATATACATGTTTATGTATTTCAAAATGTTTCTGCTATGAGGACATTCTTTGAAACACAAAAGTGCTACATGTTAAATGGTAAAGATACCTTCATTTGTGGTGCTCACCAGCAGCCTTTTATAATTCTTCCCTTTTCTTTGGTATAATGAAGATTTCACTGCTGACTTTACAATCTGTTTGTTCCAGGGAATATTCACTATTTCACTACTTGTTGAACAGGAAAGTCACTCGGAATATCGTGTGGAACATTTCCTACTGGGTTCATTTTTCTTTTATTCAAAAGTAAATTATTAAGTAAATCATTTTGTCTCTATGGGAAATCACTTTTCGCCACCACTCATGTTAACACACAACTAATGTCTTGGGCAAGTCTTCCAATAAAGGCTGCAGCTCTGATTCCAAATATTTTGTTTGCACACCGCAACACATCCTTAGTTAATATCCTCCCAGAAGTATTTAAAGACTGTGGTTATTAACGAGTTAAAAACACCAGGCTAAACTAGACTGAAATTGGATTATTCCTTCAGGTAGTTTTGTACCCCAAAATAAAACACTGGACTAAAGAAACGAGACAAGGACACAGCTAACATAAACGTAGCAGAGAAAATAGAAGTAAAAGTTGGCTGTCATACTTGAAGTGATACAAACAGAATCTTTGCAGTCAAACTGATTTCTATTATGTTTCAGCTGTTAGTAATAGCTGTGTGCCACCTACTGGTTTGCTTGCAAAAGTTAACAGTTGGATATTCCTTGCTTTGTAATGCATCTCCTGAGCCAATTAGCTCTTATCAATTAAAATTAAAATTAAAATAATAATAAAAAAACCTAAAGAAATAAAAACTTCAAACTAAAAGGATAACTCCAGATAATAAAAAATGCTTATTTGGGAAAATAGCCTTTTTTTGAGGGGGAAAAAAAAAGAACAAAAAGGTTCTCTGTATAAAACTTACTACTATACTTACTACTATGCATACTTTAAAACCATGGAGATAGTTAAGAAGTTTGAACACTGCGTACCTGCATCCTTGATGAATTCACGAAGACACTGAAGGCAAAATGCTTACATTCAATTTTTCTGTAGATATCAACACTGATGATACCTACTGAACAGCCAACTTGACTTCACATAGTGTGCATGTACTCTACGCAAGGATCATTTTGCCTATTTTTCTACAGGGGAGTACTAACTGAAAACCATACAGGGCCCTGATTTGGCCACTTACAAGGAAGTGAACATTAGAGAGTGTTTCTTGAAAGCAGATTTGCACAGAGGAAACACCAGTTTGTTCTATAGAGAAAGCAGAGAAAGAAAAAGGACAGAGGAAAATCAGAAACAGCACTTAGTAATATGCTTTAGGAAACTTTCATCAGAGATAACTGAGGTCATCGCTTCTGGCTGAAAATTAAAACTGTTGATCTCAGAATGTAGGTCACTGACTGAAACTATACACTTCAAGTAACAAAATGACTAAAGATGACAGAAACAATAAATGCACAAGAGTCTTGACACAGGAAGATGAGTAAATCTTAGTGCTACCAGTCTCACAGTACCAGACTGTGCGGATTGTTCATTGCCCCAGTAGTTCAAAACATAGAAAGAGGCCTATCGGCCTGGAAGGTTTCATACTTCTAGCTCTTGATCCTGTTTGTCTGAGCATTACCTCAGACAGCAAGAGCCACGTATAGTTTGATATATTTCTGTGACATGTTTGTTTCCTAAAAAAAGAAATAAACAAAGGTACAGTTTTTAAAGGCTTGAATTGGTGTTCTGTCATACAGACGTTTCCAAACCTGACCCACTGTAGCGGTAGCCTGCACTGGAACGACAATGCTTATTTGAATAGCCAAAGACAGATGGAAGCACTGAATAATCAATGCCTCTCCAGTGCGTAAACATTGTTTTTTTAGAACGAGAATGAGACCTTCTTGCTGGGGAATTGCTGCAGTCATTGCTCCTGTATCTTGGGCTTTTGAGGCAGGCAAGAGGTGTGAATTCCGAGATGTGGTCCCGACAGTGCCTTGATGCATTCTGTTGAGAAAAAGAAAAACAAGTGAATAGGTGATTTCAGAGCTAAAAGCCTAATCTTGCGTTCTCTCCGCCTTTCACTAAATCACCAATTTAGGTATTTGCTTCAACTGAAGGTAAAATCCCTCTTTGAACATTACTGGTTGTATATTAAGACCTAAAGAATTAGATGCAATATTACAAATAATCTCTAAGCCTGATAATGGGCTCTCTAGAGAAGAGACGAAGACACAGAGGACTGCTTTCAAATTGATTTTTGTTTGTCTGTTTGTTTGCTTTTTAAACCTGGTTTATAATTCAATGTGCAATCTCTTTTTGTACCTCTTTTTATCTCAGAACTTTTTTTAGTCAGGAATTCCTACAGAGAATTTTGAGATAGAACAGACTCGACTACTTTGCCCTGTACTTCCAAAGAGAGGGAATTCTTTACAGTTGTTTGAGCCCGTAGATAACACAGTAGTAAGAGGGACAATAATAAAATAATAACGTAGCTTATAGAAGTTTGCCCGCTTTCAATGCCAATCGCAAGCTTAAACTGCTACGTTAACATAACCAAAAGTACGTAGAAAGCTCCCTTAAAACAGTTTCTCTCTGAAGGGATTCAGTGAACTGTACCAAACTGCTCACTAGCAGCAAGGCTTGCATTCTTTTAAACACACATACAGAACAAATACTAGCGTTAGTACAGAAAAATTTAGGGAAACGAATAATAGAGTGGCTGACTTTCTTCTGGAAATGTCAGTGGGTAACGCAGTCCTACACTGTATAACTCCTTTTTCCTATTCCTCCAGCTACAAAGTGAAGCATTTTAGTTACTCTTTCTAAAAATAAATTGGTATTTTTTTCTATTCATAAAATGTTGGGTTTCAATATGCCATGGCTGACACTACTGCAGAAAGCTGGGGCTTTCTACTGCTAATTGTCCAGCAGTCTCTAAAGACAGCAGATACTGGCAGACGAACAGCCCCAGATGCACAGCCCCTGACCAAGGGTCCTACTGACAAATAAATCACCTCCTTTTCTATGACAATCTCTCTGTTTTACTGTCTGCCTTGGTCTATGTGTGTATCCAAAAACATGAGAGACAACAGATAAACTGCTAATGTGTGGGACTTCTGACTCCACATATTTGACACCGCAGCGTAATGCAAGTACACCCTGCAGTAATAACTGCTGTTCTTATAAAACAGATGTTATACAACCCCTATTTGTAACACCATGTATTAACTGGACTTTAATATGGGTATATCCACTCACACAGACACACTGTTCTCCTCACATGACTAAATGTCTGAGACAAAGAGAGCTTACCTCTGACATGGAACATCTTTTGCAACAACTAGGCTCTCCAAGTAAAACACAATTATTTTGTATCAATATTGATGAAATACAGGAAAAACTCTGGAGGAAACAATTGATTTGTAAATAGTACAATTCACCAGTAGAAATCCATCCAAACTGGCAACACGTACAGTACTGTTACCTAGCTTTGATCTAATTATGGCTCGAAGCTGAAAGAGTTCCTTCAAGAAGTGGCCCATCGCTGTTCACCAGTGCATTTAGGGCTGTTTTATGTCTCATACTCTTCTGCAAGGATGAGGAAAAACAATGAGACTTGCTGAACACAGGAGGGAAATATGAATGAATTGTACCATCTGGTACAAGTGTAACTATTGTAGCAGGGCCCTACAAAGTGGCAGATTTTCTGATAGGTTTAAAAGGGAAAGGTTATCCAGAGTATAACAAAGTTTCTATTTCTTGATCCTGAGATCTAATTGTTTGAGCCATACTTTTACAATTCAATTTCGAACCATTAAAAATACTTAATTACTCTCATTTAAAGTGTTTAAACTGTACCATGACTAAGTACCATGGGCTCCCTGCTGACGATTACCTGTGCTGAATAAAAGATCTCCCCTTGGATATGATGCCATGTGGCTGCATATGGAGCAGTGCCCTGTAGGGCATCAGGCAGCCCCACCGGTCCAGTATTTCCTTAGGGACATCTCTCACGGCCCGTTCAGGCACTCCAATTAAGGAGTGGATGTCCTGCTTCTTCCAAGAGCTACTGGGGCACTGCAGCGAGCACTACACAGAAGGTGATGGTGTCAGCATTGATGAAGGCTTACAACCTAGTCATTACCACCTGCTGAAATTGGGCAAGGCAGTTATTGTGGTAACTTCTTGTACGGGATTCAAATATTTCAACAGCAGGACCATTTCTTTAGTTTCTGTAGAAGAGGAGCCAAAGTGAAAAAGGCAACAGCTGGCTCTCTAAGCCCATTGAGGAACAGAAAGATGGTGAGTCCCCAGAGAGGCTTCCCCAGGCAAAAGCAGCGCAGTGGGAGCAGCAAAGGGCAGAGATTCCACGCCAAGCCTGATGGGCTGATCTGGTGACTGAAGTGAAAGCAAAGTATTAAAACCATCAGTCAGAAGCAAAAGGAAAAAGAAAAAATATTTCTTAAAAAGGGATGAAAACATAGAAGCTATTTACAGCTCACAACCAAAGGCCTGGTATTTCAGCTAGAAATACTTGGGAATACAGAAACACTGTCCACCAAAGTGACAATTTAAAACGAAAATAATTCAAAGTGAATTTACATTTTCCATAACCAAACTGCTTAGCTTCTCCTCTCAGAGAGAGAATAAAGTAAAAAGAAATATCATCAATTAATGTAAGTAGGATATTAAAAAAGCCCTATTGCCTCTTCAAAGGTAAGGCTGAAAGAAACACTACAGCAGCGTATCTTCCAGTTGAAGAACAAAATTCAGCTTGTTTCACTGAGCCAAACAGTCACTGTGACTAAGAGTGTGACAGACACGAGCAAGTTTTGAATTAAATTACCAAAGACAACTGATTCCTCCAAAGCTTTTGCAGAGTTAATGTTTTAGCACGAGAAAGTCAACAGGTTGTGTATATGCACATACATACGCACATACATATATGGACATATATGTATGCATATATATATGTATACATATGTGAATGCATACATGCATATATATATATATGAAAAGATCTTTCCGAAAACCCAAACTCTGAATGGTGACGATGGTAAGCGATGACCTGCCACTCCCTGGAGTGACCCCAAGTAACAGAATAGCTAAGAAGGACAAGAATTGCTTCAAAGGCTGGGTGCTATCTGATTGTCTGAGCAGAAATAAGTTAGTAACCCAGAAGGTGACTGCTAGCCCTGTGTTAGTCTTGCCAACTGTTCCAGAAGCCCTTTATTAAAAAGGTGATAGAGTTTATAGGAATGCAGTAAGTTTAAAAATAGCATCAGTTTCAAACTCACTTCAAACCAATCCAAAAGCTCTTAAAAGCCAATTTTAGTCAAAATTTGCAATAGTGAAAACAACTTTGTATATCTTCCATGTGACTTCTACAATTACAGTCATTTTTATTGACTATAAGCTTTGAAGGAAGAAAGAAAGAGACATATCTTTCATCTTAATCTGTTAAAAATTAAGGATATAAAATCTGTAGTGGAAACCAAACCAAGAGCTTTGTAGTATTAAGTCATAAGGAGCTTCCTTGCAGACTGCAGTGAAGCCAGGATTTATCCGCTTTTCTTATACTTTTGTATTAAATTGTATCTCATAGACTTCTGAACCTTAAGTTATTTTCTTTTTAGAAAGAAGCACAGAAAAGCTTAATTTGAAAATGCCTGCTAGAAGTAACTTAGTGCAAGAAAGTTGCATTTGCAGCAGAATGGATATTTTAATGTATTTCAAAGACTGCTAAAGGGGCTTCCAGTACCAGCTTTCCCATATCAAGCTAGGATGTCAGCATAATCAGAATTATCACTCTATATGGCAACTATTCCTCTTGGTGATTTACAATGCAAGCAAGACATGCATTCACCTACAGAAACACAAATGATTAAAATGCGGTCTAAGAACCTTAGACTCTTGAGTCAGAAAGATTTTGTAGAATTCAGTAACAACGTGACAAAAATGATGGTGATAGTGACAGGTTGTGACATTGACTCATAGAATCCTTGCGATAAATAAACAGAAGTAGGAAAAATTTACAAGTATTTTGCAAAGTACAGTTGATGTGAATCAGAAATGGAGATAATGAGTACAGTAAATAACTTCTGATGACAAACTTTTTAATGTCCTTCGAATGAAATGGCCAAGCATGCAGAAAGGCAGAAAAAGTCACCTTTTGTTCCGTTAGAAACTTAGACTGCTTGAAGTCTGAGAAAGCATAAAGATGGTGGACTGCTCAACAGAAAGGCACTGATGTTTAGTCTGATTTTCCCAGGAGATTGTAGGAGGTAACCGTGCACATCATTTATATTTAAAGCAAGGCAGCAGTTATTTAGACAAAGCGGATTGGAAGACAGGAGGAAACAAAGAGAGGGAAGAAGAAACACAAGGGATACATCTGGTTAAAAGTCAAAGATTTTGTTCTAAATATTCAAAAAAGAATATTGCCAGTGTTAGCCCAAAGTTTGCCTTGAAATCCATTCATTTTCCAGCACTAACATACACTGTTGGTGAAATTCCTTTATTTAGGGCTGTGTTCTTGCATTAACCCAGCCTCATTCTCTCTCTTTAGACTTAAATTAAGCATGCAGAACCTACACCAAAACCAACTCCTTCCACAAATAGCATATATGACAGAGAGATCTGTTAAAAATATTGAAATAGAGAAATGACAAATGCTGATCTGCCTAGAAATACTTCTTTGCTTTCTGCATTCTTTCCTGCCCTCTTGAGGTGAGGCATTTTTACACCAAGGTATATTCAAGGAGCGGAAAACAATGGCAAGTGGGTTTACTTTTCAGCTGTAAGAAGAATTTTTTACCTTTGCCAAAAGGGGAAATTTATATTCCTTCAAAGTTCCTTTATTCATTACCTCTTAACACGAAGTATCTTCTCCAATAAACATTAAAGGTTAACTGATCCCTACACACATACTCACTAATAACTCCTTTAACCTAATGGTGGCAGTTGATGAGCTGAAAAGGGTGAGGGCAATAATATTAAGTATCGGGTTCAAAACCTCTATTGTCCTTCACTTTCTAATGTATGTAACATATATGTTACATATGAATATATATTGGGGTCAAAAATACAGCCAAAATCATCATTTAGGGCTGTTTTGATGTCCTTAGAATAACACCACGTTTACCCCAGAAGCTGGCTTCGCTATAAGTCTCAGCAGAGAAGGCCTGCATTTATACAACAGTTTCTGCTTTTGGGCTGATCGGAAGAAAGGTGACAATAGATTTAAAAATACTTTTTTCATTGGCACAGCAAAGCACACGTATATAGAAATAATGAATCAAGCAGATAAAATGTAAGTTGATATATAAAAGAGGAAAAATTGATTAATAGAGTAGGTTTTAATATGCTTGTTTTGTAACAGGCCCTGCTTCAGTATTAAATAGTTTGTAAGATACTGTACAGATAATGTAACATGAACGTTGGCAGGAATTCATGACATATTCCTTATCAACATACTATATATTCATCACTGCTGTACAGGCTGATATAAGTGTCTCCTGCCTATGCTCACTGAGATCCCAAGCTCCTTACTCTTCTTATTTCCTCAAACTGAGAATCATGCTGAACCAGATAGCTATCTCCCACCATCCTTATCAACTGACTTCCCATTGGCTGCTGATATTGGAGCACATGAATCGCCACAGCATTCAAGTATTTACCACCCTGTAAATGGTAAGCAGCTTCTTCCAGCATGCTGGCTGGTGAAAAAAGTGACTGCTATACAAAACCAATGATATACACCAAAGATGGGGAACCTCTATTCAAATCTTATCTCTAAACTTGAGAGAGGTCTAATTATTAGAGACTTGTGATATCAAAACCTAATTACACAGAAAAATATTTTTACCTGGATTCTTTCTGTTGCTGTAGGCCACAACTGTCTGCACAAGACCTTCTTGAGAACATCTGGAAGAAGGCTGACAGTTATGAGCAGAATTATACCCAGCCACGCAGGACCACTAGACAGCATTTGCATGAACACATAATACATCCTCTGATAATTGAGAAAAGGCCTGGTAAGAAAAAAGGTTAAATAGATATTACACTTCAATACACATGAGACAGAAAAGACTGGCACCATTAAACACAGAAGTTACAAAGGGATAAAATAGTGAAGGTTCAACTTCCCAGTTTGTTGGGATTTATCCATGCCAGTATTCTCAAAAATTCTCTAAACATTCACTGACTACAGAGTTGCTTTCCTCTTGTCTGTCAGGGTGTAGGAAATACCAGACTGTTCTCTGCCTCTCCCTTGCAAAGATAAAAAAAACATCTGAGTCTGAGCTCATACACTTCAGGCTTCAAGCTGCGCCAGGGAAGATTCAGGCTGGACGTTAGGAAATACTACTTCTCTGAAAGGGTGGTCAGGCACTGGAATGGGCTGCCCAGAGAGGTGGTGGAGTCACCGACCCTGGTGGTGTTTAAAGAGTGTTTGGATGTTGTGTTGAGGGACATGGTTTAGTGGGAACCATTGATGAAGGGCGAATGGTTGGACTGGATGATCCTGTGGGTCTTTTCCAACCGTAGCGATTCTATGATTCTATGACTCCTGATGGTCAGCACAATTTCAGTGTTAGTTGCACCCCCTGGCTCTTGCATAGACTGCTACAGCTACCCCCCTCCAAGACAAGCTGCTATGCAGGTGGCTAACCCCCAGGCAACACAGACCTGACCTACTCTGTGAAATTTTACCTCAGATAGACAACCTCAGCTCCATGAACAAATCCTTGGACTATTATTGACTGATAATACTGAGGCAGCTTCACTGGCAGTCTGAGGTCTGATATTCTTCTCCTCATACTGTAATATTTTTAAAAGCTTTACAGTGAAAGAAGATCTGAGCATTCTGTAATTATGATTACTGATGCATTTAAAATGTGACTGCAACTGGGAGTTCCGCAATATATAAAAGCTAAATTGAATTCTTTGTGGGGAAAAATATGAAATGCATAACACATTTATGTTTCTGAAATAACATTTGCAATGCAATTTATATTAGGATTCATACCAAATAATTCCTCCCCAGAGCAGAGAAAAGACAATGTAGAATAGCAGTGATCCCCAGATCATGAAGTGATTTATCCACGTCCAATAGTGTGTATCTAGTGCAAGCTGAAAAGAACAATACATTATATTGTGTTACTACTATTTAGAAGCAACAGAATACTCCGTTAAAGTCAAACTGAAATGACACCTTTTAAAAAAAGATAAGAATTCTATACAGAATTAGTTGGAAAAAGTTTTGTTTTTTTAATTTTGAGCAGTGAAGAAGCCATAGATTGCAAAAACTGTGTTTAAACTAATACCCTACAATGTATGGTGCTAGAGAGAAAGTGGTCTTAGCAAGCAGCAATGAGCAAACAAGCTCTAAGAAAGTTTCAGTGGATAAAATATAGCATATATTACCTTGAGTGTAACCGTAAATACAAGCACAGTGAACACCAGTGTTCCAAAGGTCCAGTTTCCAAACATCTAAAAAGAGATGGTCCAAGGCAGTTATAATAGGTAATATCTTCCATCGCTTCATGAATTGTCCAGAATAAACATCTTAAAGCTATGTCTCACTATTACAAAGATACCAGGAATTGACAATTAAGCAACCTTAAATTCCTAGATGATCTATCCAATGCAAATTGTTCTGTTTTCTTGCTCTCGTGTATACATACTTCATATTTCACAGGTCTGTATGGGATTTGCCCAAGTGTACTGAAAGAGCTGGCCCATGTGACTGCAGGGCTACTGTCTATCATCCACGAAAAATCCCCATGACAGGGGGAGGCAAATGAGTACTGGAAGAAGGCCCAAAAGCCCACCTTTAACAAGAGGGCAAGAAGGAGGACCTGGGACATTACATGCTTGTCAGGATCACCTTGATCCCTGTAAAGATAATGTACTGTTAGAATCCATTCCGTGTATGTAAAGTACAAATAAAATAAAATAAAATATTGTGAATATTCAGCAAGATTTACCATGAACAAATCACACCTGATCAACCTGATTGCCTTCTGTGAAAACATGACTGGACAGGCAGTTGCTTGGAGAGCAGTAAGAGAGAAAGTTTGTGAAGCTGTATGAACAGAAAACTGGCTGGACAATCAGACTCAAAAGAGACGTCAGCAGCAGTATGAAGTAACTGGAGGCTAGATACTGCTGATGTTCTTCAGGAGCTGTCCCAGAGACCAAAACTGTTTAACTTCAGGAACAGTCTGAGCAATGGCGCAGAACATACCCTCAACAAATTTGTAAATGATATCCAATTGAGAAGCAGCTGATACACATGAAAGAAGGGATTCTATTCAGATGAACCTCAACTGTTTGGTGAAATGGGCTGACTAGTCTCAAAAAGTACAACAAATGCAGGATTCTGCACCAGCAACAGAATAATTCTATGCACCAGTGCAGCCTGAGGCCGACTGCCTAGAAAGCAGTCTTTACTGCTTTACTGGAAAGGACTTTAGAGACTTGGTTGAGGTGAATAAGTTGAACCTGAGTCAAGTGTGCTGTTGCAGGGGTAAAGGCCAACCTCGTAAAACATTGACATGGATGCTATTAGCAGGTAAAGGAAAGTGATTCTTCTTGTCTACTCAGGACATAACTGTTCACTCTTCAGTAACAAAACAGATAATGCTTAGGTATTAGGAGAAGTGTTTTCAGCATGAGGGCAGAAAAACATTAGAACAGGCTGCCCAGGAAGATTATGAAATCTCCAGCCTGAGGGGTATTCAAAACTTGAAAAAGAATGGACAAGACCTTTAGCAACTTGATTCTAATTAGTGCCTCATCAAGTAGGGAGCCACACTGGATCAACTCTGGGTCCCTTCCCACCTACATTATTATATATAAGCTTGCTCAACATCAGATGACAAGAGATCCATATGGTAAACAGTCATACAGATGTCCTGCCTTGGGAAAAACTCTGAATGGACATCACAGCCAGCCATACGACAGAAACCTGTAGGAAACATGGCTGAAATGATCTGATCCAGTGGGAACAAAGAATTGCTTAAAAAACAAACACATAACTGATCTAAATATTCATTATCCTGAACAACCATTTAATTACTTCAAAATTATTGAATGTGTAACCAAGTGTACAGAGCAGACAACCTTCAGTATTTTGAACTGAGTTTTACTAAGATACCTAATACGCTGTTTTAGTAGGGTCATGTCCATGCTACATAATGATGTGTGCCCTAAAAATATATGTGTAGCTAATACCACGCAGGAATCTGTTGCAGGAAACTGAAATTATGCCAACATTTACTGAATTTCTCCTGCAGTTAAACTTTACAATGCTCTCATGCTGTATCTGGCATCTCTTGGAGTGCATAGTGTCAAAGTTTCTGCACGCTGCACAGATGTGTCCATATTTCCAGTAAAAGCTGATTAGGAAAATAACGGGAAAGCCTTCCTTGTCTCTGTTCATCAGGCTACGTGGGAAGCACCAGGCTACAATCTAACACCTCATCTACCCAAGTTTTTGGCTAAGGAAATGAGGCCATAGCACAGGGATAGCAGATACCAACAGCCTGCTAACTTGGCACAGAGGAAAAGTAAGCAGAGCAATATAGGAAAGAATGAGCCCCCAGAATGACAGCATTTGCAGCACTGAATATATCTCAAGGTACTATTTGTGACTTCAGGTTGCCAATCATTCTTTTGTAAGTCTGTTTGTTAACGTGCAGTTTATTAACAAATACTTTGTGTGCTCTGCTCCCAGCCTATCCAAGACCCTCCCCTCCTTCTGCAATTGCATGTGTTGTATCTTCCACATTCCAGCTCATCACTCATCTCCCTTCCTGCTTTTTTTTCCCATTCTATTAATCGTTTTAACTTTCTCCTACCTATCTCTGAATCCAATTTAACAATTATATTTAAATCCATCTACATCAAACGATGAAATGAAAAAAAAAATCACACAGCAAATATTTTTATACGAGTAAAACTAAGATGACATTCATAATTTGCAATCACTGCTACAATGCCTTCTTTTCTTCTTTCTTTCCTTGTGTAGTTGGTCTCAGGCTATATGGTTTTGCAATACCAGTAATGCCATATCCAAATTGGAACTTCATACAAAAAGTACGGTCACAAACTAATAAAGAGGTAAATCTTTGGCATCTTAGTTTTGTTTACCAGGAAATAACCGAGGCACGCATTTATGGAGTCAATTTCAGTGTTTGAAAGTACACTTTTCAGTATTCCAGCAACATCACTGTACAGAATACAAACAATTTCAGACACACTTTTATTGAGAAACATTGTAGGGGAATGACGTTTGGAAGCAAACTGAGGAGTATTTAAATTTTACTGCGATATAGGGGGCAATTCCAGTAAAAGACATTCACTTTTTACTAGCTTTGCAAAAACGGTGTAATTCACTTTTGGAGGGAAAGAAGACAATTTTTTTTTTGTTTCAGAAACCATTTTAACACTTGGGAATCTAACTTGAATCATCTGGTATCATTTATGATATGAATGTTTTCTGCTCTTTTTATTCTCTTTCATATTTACTTCCTTTGCCAGTTTCATAATAGCACATTATTGCAGTAACCGTTACAAATCTTCCAGTGTTGTACTGACATCTTCCAGACATGAGCACAATTTAAATACTTGGAAATAACCATCAACTAGCATTCATGTATGTATGAACCCACACTGCATCTCTGACTATTCCTGAACGCTAAAATTTTGGAGCCTTTAAGTCTAAAATTACAACTGTAAATCTGTACATTTTATGCATACAAACAAGCATGCTGAATGGCATCGAATTTTCTAATCCACTCTGATGCTCAGGAGTCAGAAACTCTCATCAAGCAAATCATTTCACAATCAAATATGAACATGGGTATCTAGTTCTAGACACACACACTGAATATTTGCAATTAAGTGTTAATGTTTCCTCACTGAGAAGAACTTGATTTAGTACACACAACAGAAATAGATTATAATCCCAAAAAGGTACCCTACCAGAACATTTGGAACGAAGACCCCTTACAAAATTTTGTACACGTGGGAAGACTAATTTTCAGGACTATAAGTATGAGCTGATACAGATTTGAACAACTAATTGAACATAATGGGATCAGAAAAAGAAGTGCTGCAGAGTACAGCTATGCCTAATGGAAAGCCATCCAGTTCTTACAAGAGCTGTCTTCCTTAACAGATGTTCTCCCACTCACTGATAAATGCCACAGAGATGGCTCTTTATGGAATTTGAATATTACTTTCCTAGCAAATGTGTAAGTCACACATAGGCAACAAGATAGTGCTGTTTATCTTCTCTCTCACTTTGAGGGTTTCTAAAACTGTTCAAACTTTCTAAAACTGTTCAAACATTTTATGGCATAAACTGTAATAAATTTTCTATAGCAGAGAGTCAGCAACAAAATATAGGCTACAGAAAAGTATAGAACAAAATAAAATGCAAGGAAGCAAAAAGCCTACTCATTTTTGAAAGTACCTGGCTCTTCACTATGTCTTGTATACTTCAATACACCTTGTACTCTACAGAATTTCTTTGCATTTTAAATACTTAAAAAGTAGTGATAAAAAGAGCATTGCTATTTAAGTAATACTGTAAGAGTTGTAAGAAATAGCTACCTGCTCTTTAATTAACCGTTTAATTAAAGAACAGTGAAAGAAATGGATATCATGACAAATCCACAATAGTCTTACCATGTGAGTGTTGGTTGTCATTAGCTGAGGATAGGAAGAGAAGCAAGTAGCAAAAAGAAAAAAAAAAGCACACAAATAAAATAGACCAACATATCAATGGGTAAAACAAATAAAATGCAAAAAGGTTCTTAAAACTTGAATTCATGTGACAGCAAAGCATGTACAGAGAGATTATTTTAAACTGCCATATGTAAAAATCAATTAAAGTATTTAAAAGCTTGGCATACCTAAGTTCTTTTCTGATCATTCATAACTGCTCTACCGAGAGTCTTTCGATACGTTAGTCAGATATTCATCAGATGCGTGTTAAGCATAGAACAGAAAGCTCACTATGTAAATTCTGAAGAAATTCTTCAACTTTATAATACATATTTTTCCTAAGCTGCATCTAGTCCTACGCCACCATTTACCCATATACAAAATTCTCATTAGATAATACAGATTTGGCTAAATGGGTAACCGACCGTAATTCATAAAACAGCTATCATCTGTGTGGGAAATCTTAAAGAGAACGATTAAGACTGTTTCACAATGACAGAACGCACCTGACGTTAAAAAAATTACCTGCTACTGACCGACCAAATCCAACACTAACCTGTCCGTTGCTGGTCAGAATTGTGTTGTCAAACAAGAAATAGGCACCAAAGAAAAATACCACAGCATCAAACACTCCTAGGAATGTCCAATAAATAAATGCACGCCAGCGCAACAAAGCATTCTTGGCAACATCTCTGTGTAAAACAAGATATATACGTTCACATCAGAATGTTATTAAAACCTCACACAAATGACATCAAAATCGTTTTTCCTTCAAAAAACTTTAAGAGATCTCATGAAAACTGTCACCTCTCCATATGACAACTGTCTGTCACTCCACACCCAAATCCTTCCTGAATATCTCTCTTCTTCATTTGTTTGATTCATTTTTTACTGAACCCTTTAAACTGCTGCCTGTAGTTTGCTTATTCCAACTGTATGGTAAACCCCCTTGGGCTGCACCCGTTTACTTTTCCATTATTTTATTTATTTATTTTTTTATGGGAGGTATCATTTTTTTACAGTATCTGCTGTGCATCTGACAATCCAGCCTGGATTGCACTAGAGGTCTCTGGAGACTTTGCTTTGCTTCCCCTTGGGTACTTTTACATAGAATGTTGCAACAAATCAAAATACTAATTTTATGTGGAACGTGCAAAAGAATGATTTTGCAATTAGGGTGAACCTTCAGGTCAAATTGCAAATTTCTTAGATGCTTTCCCATGAAAATTACATGGATTGGGCAAAAATAGAAATGTTCACTGCTGTTTATTTTGTTACTGCAGAAAAGCTTAAATAGTACAAATTAGTTCTTGCACAGAGAAAGACTATACGTCAACTTGTCATTTACCATAAGACACATCAGAGCATACTTTTGATATATAAATAAAACAGATACATGAAAACCCAGAATTACAGGCATCTCACATAATAGCTAGCAATACTATTAACCAACACTTTCACCACAAATGTTTAAAAGCCATATCTGATAACTAGATTAATTCATTTGTCACCGTATGCTAACACAGTAGATTAGAATTATATGGTCCAAAACCATATATGGCTACCTCTAGCCTTATCTGGCCTGAACAACTGTGCTATGCCCAAAACAGCTTGGCCATAGACCCTGTAAGACATCAAAATACCTGTTTTTGACCAGATAACCTGTTAATTTTCAAAAAACAAAATGAAAGATCTTCTGAATGACCGTTTCTAAACTGAGAACATTTAAAATATAAAAGAGAAAAGAAAAATAGGGGGTTTTGGTTTCAACAGCAGTATCGTGTATTCCTCTTGTATTTCACACTTAAACAGCATCACCTTTTGGCCATCTATTACTTTTCTCCAGCAATTCTTGCACTTTGATTTCCTACTGTTACCACTCCCTAAAATCTCTAAAATACTGGTTTTACAGCCACAGCAATAAAAAACTGGCAGTGTTTCTGGAAGATTTAGATAATTACATGCAGTTTATTGGCAGGGAGTGCATTTCAAGTGACTAAGAATCTGTAACAGACACGGTTTTAATGCCCAGAAGGGAGTAAACAATATGCAGAGGACAATCTTGGACACAATACAGAATATAACCTATGATACAACACACTAAAAAGTCTCCTTTTCTTTCAAAATAGTGTAAAAATGTATATGCTATGACTCCTCTTAATTATAAAAAAATCTATTCCTCATGGTTGGAGGAAATAAACAGAACCAAATTAAATCATAATTTGATTTGTAGAACAATAATTTCTATTATTCTCTCACTAATGTAGCAAATGAATGGATTGACCTGCAGTATGTAAATATTCATGTTAAAATACATGTGTGCTGCAGCAGTTTACGTGCCGTGCATGTGGTTTTCAACACCTATATTGCAGTGTACATGATGCTCTATTGTGCCTCGTGGTACGGAAATCCTGAAGACTTCGGTTATAACATGGAAAGATTCCACAACTGAACAGTCAAACTTTGGGGACTAATGTATTAAGTTTACCTGTACAGGGAAGGCTCTCTCTTGAGTGTGTCTGCACTGACATGTTGTTCCATTAGACTGTACAAGAGGATAGGAAGGGAAGTGAAGCTGATATTGTACAGTGTTAGATACGCAGTATCATACAAAGGCTGTAGATGGAAAAGAACACAATGAGTTATAATTTTAAAACAATCCACTGCACTGCACTTGATTTAAAATGTGTGAGTCCACTTCTTCAGAAAACATAAGTAAAACTCTTAACAAAGGAGGCACATAACCCATAACAGCTGCTTACTGATTTAAGTCATAACTGTGCCCTTGTACTTCATTCATCTGGAGGAGAAAAGATCAACTAAAAGAGGGGGGAAGTATTCCAGAGATTCTTCAGCTGCAGGTGACTGAAATAAGCTGTACAAAGAAACAGCCCAATATTATCGTTGTTTCTTCACCTCTCTGAACTATTTTTCCATATACGGATCAGCACTGTAACTACAACTTAAACTTATTACATTAAATAAGAAGGGTTCTTTAATTATGCAAAACCTACTTGTTGGTCTTTTATGCCTTAAAAATTGCTGTCATGTACCCCTTTTTGATTCAGAATTGTACTTTGTACTTAAGAACTAGGAAATCTTACAACCTAATTTTCACCAACAAATGCTTTAATAACAAACACTCACAATGTCTTTGTTTTCTTGTCTTTTTTTTTTAACTTTAAAAATAATATTGTTTTTATGATAATTCATCACATTAATTTCTGTAATTTCAGTTGCCACTAAAAATCATACAACGCAGAAGTAATGTTCCTCTTTCTACAGTGTGCAAACTAACCTAGAAATTTTATCACCTGGACAGGTACAGTTTCAAAGGCTCCATTTGTTTAACAAATGACAAAGAGAAAATTTGGCAGCGAGGAAAAAAAATAACTGACCTGTTGTGAAAACCCACAGAAGAACTGATATAAAAACTGAGGAAAAATGAAGCAGACATTCTGAAAAATAAAAGGACACAGAAGTGAAATACAAGCACTAATACATGTGCTGTTCAGTGCTAAAGCTACTCATATTACAGTTTTATAATATTAGTTATAAATGCAGTAAACACTGCGGTAACAATAGAAAGAACTGTATACACTATATACCAACACCATCTCACCAGTAGTACTACTAAGAAAAATACTTAAAATATTCAGACAGAAAATTTATAGGATTACAGTTTCAAAATCCCAGGGCAGATTCATTAATCTGTGATCCAGGAGCACAGCTCAGTGAAGGGAAAACAAAATGCAATCCACAGGAGAACACAAGTTGTGGTAAGGAAGGATATTTGTCTTCTGCTTAGGAGTTTCCAGCAAAGTAGTTTTTAAGATGTTTCTACCTGAGACCCTAAACTTCATCCTCCCCTAGCCATACATATAGTCAAACAATAATACCTTGAATAATCCTCTGATGGTTACTTTCTATAATGTTCCACTGCTTACCGAAAGAACTTTGACTGGATCCCAACATTTAGACCTAATAAAACTGTCTAAAAAAGAGAATGCAAATTATACATTTCCTCCATTCAAACTACTCCAATGAATTTAGAAACTAATATAAATTTAGTTCTCAGCTACTACTTGCAGCTTGATTTAAAAGCGCACTGTAGAGAAAATCCAGAAGTTAATGAAAATATATAGAACAGTCTACGTTGGAATCTGTGAGAGAGAAAGGCAAATTTCACATTGAATCATACCTAGATTACAAAATACAGTTATATAAAAGATATTGCCCTTCATGACCTGGCTAACAACAATAATCCTATTTCAACTTTGCAGTTGTCAGTCAGGAAAATCTCTTTATGGAATTATTGCTTTTTTTGTACCACTGACTACTATATGCACTACGTTGTATATTATATGTATACATTATACATCATATATACTGATATTGCCAAGTGAATTTTTGAAATTGAGATAACTACAATAAGCATTCTCCTACCTTATAAAAGAAGTATTGCACAAGTTCAGATATCCTAACGTAATAGAAATGCCCGTGAACAAGCAACATTTTTTTCAAATGTTTAAACTTAGGTATTGCATAGTCACTGTTTCTTGCTGCTTGACGACCTTCTTTGCCAATGATTCCTTTAAAAAAAAAAAAAAAAAAAAAAAAAGAGATGGAGCTGTTTAATAATGGAAGAGCTATTTGAAAGACACAATTATTTGAAAAACTGAAAAATAATGCTATGATATTGATATTCTAGAATGGGTGGATTGATGCGTGAATTGATGGGTGGATGGTTGGACTGGGTGAACCTGTGCGTCTTTTCCAACCTTGGTGATTCTATGATTCTATGAAATCACCAGTGTACCTCATAAAATTCCCAAGGTAAATGTACTAAAAAATGCCTATAAAAACCAGAATCTGATTGAGATCACCTGTTTTTAAGAAGTTTTGTTGTTTTTTTTTTCCTAAAAAGCACACTTACCTATACCAACATGTGCTTCTAGAATCATACTGACATCATTGGCTCCATCACCGATTGCTAATGTGATAGGGTGCTCCTTTGACAGCTTAATCAATTTTACAATCTGGAAAAAAATTAGTGTTAAAAACTCTTGTCTACAATGGGCTGGTAATTATGCATGTGTGTACAGTTAAATAAAAATGACCAATACAGCTGTGTAAGAAACTTTCTGAAAGGACACAAAAGCACTGTTATCCAATCCAACAACAAGGCATTAAGATCATAGGAGGGTCTTTGTATTAAATTTTTTTCCTACGAACATAAAAAAAATATATTTGATAAAAATTAGTATTGAGTAGTCTGCAAGTACTTATGTAACACATGCTTTTCTATCTGGATTCTTCCTTTGTGGTTTCCCATTTATATTAAACTAAAAAATTAGTATCGCTCCTCAATAATAAATAACCCAGGTTCTTGTAGCATCAACAGTTAGTAGACAATTCAAGGCTTGTTACATTAGGAGGAAGAAATTAGTTCCATTCATTAAATATGTCAATTTATCAGCACGTACCAACAATAAAATTAGCACAATATGTACATAAATCAAATGCAGGCGTGCAGTTGGGTGCCATTTTAGCATACCATTATCTAAATTGCTTGCCAGTAGAAATTTCCCCTGCTCTTTTTTTTTTTTTTACTGCTTTTTCCATGTTAGTAGATACTAATGTAGGGCAATGTAATGTAAATGTTAACATTGCAAGTTATTATAAACCGAACAAAGTTTTAACTTTCAATATTTACATATACCAGAAATGAAATACCAACCTGTGCTTTTTGCAGAGGTGCCATTCGACAGCATAACACTGCACTGCAGTTCCTGCAAATTTCAAGAAAGAGCTCTCTGTAGTTACCAGAGCTCCCATCTTGTCTTGGTTTCATTATTAATGACAAAGCTGCTCCATCAATAATTAAACCATAATCTTGCATATCGGTAGAAAGTCTGTTCAGGGATAAAATATAAACTAAGAGTCACTGTAAAATTCTCAGACGTATTTTAATTTTGGCAATAATAACTATTGCCAAAATTAATTTTTTTTTGTGAAAATTAACAAATGAAAAATTAATGAGTATAGTCCATAATTAATACATTTTGAAATGAAATTCCTTGTATAGGACTGCTATTTATGACATTCTAAAATTTGAACTTATGTTGAACACATTCAGTGCTTCACCCATTTTATTACAGCCATCTGAAACCTCAGTGACTTCAACAGTGAGGATGAGTTGGTCTGAAAGGACTTCACCAACTGCTGCAAGGTATACTGATTGCAGAAAGAACAGCAGTATTGCATAAGACAGAGAAGAAAGTTAAAAAGAAAGGCTTCAGGTGCTCCACAATCTATTTTGATGAGAAAAATGGCATTGTTTTTCAAAGGTCTACGTTTAAAGATTTTAAAGCACCTTTAAGCCATGCTTTGAAGGCAACACTGAAGAGCTGACCTGAAGAGTTAAGGCCACTGTTTTCATTTGCAGGATGTACACTTTGCATTTAGTACAGTGACTAAGTCTGATACAAGCAGACCTGGGTAAACTTTAAGGTAGCTAATTCAGGCATTGCTAGAAGTGTAGCCATGGTTGCACGAAGCACAGTTTAGCACAGAAAAACACACTGAACAATAGGGGGAGATGCTGTACGCCGAGTGCTGCACTACAGACTTCTGCAGCATCCTAATCATTTCAGAGCTCCTTTTCACTTGCCAAAATTACATAGTAGCCTCAGGCTCAAGCCCACCAGTGAGCGCTATATAAACATACACTCCCTTTCATTTGTGCTCTAGTCTCAGTGCTGCAAGGTAATACTACTCTGTGTGGGTTTTCAGCAAATGATTTCACCGTGACCAATGAAAAACACTGCATCTATTAATAGTCTTTATCATATTTTAAGCAACTCCATCTTCCCTACTAAAACATAAGCTATTTTTGGCAAATAATGTAAAGTACTGCAGACGATATTTTAAATTAGGTTACAGATATCTTCCAGCACTTTGTTACCATTGAAACAAATAGGGCAGCACCATTAGTATAACACAACATCTAATAAAAATATATTACTTTGAAGTCTAGACAATGTACTGATTGTTAGACATATTGCAGTGAAAGGTCTTCAATTTGATTTTGAACAGCTACGTAAAATCTTGCTATTAATATCTTTGCACGTTCTCTGCCTCTGGAGCCAAACATAGGAGATTCTGATGAGTTTTTATGTATGGCAAATGGGTATTGCACAAGGAGTTAAACAACGAAATGTAACTTGTACAACTTGCAGAATATAAGCTGAAAGTGGAACGGATGGTACAGAGATAATCAGTAAGTTATTTCTGAATAAGAAATGTAAGAGACATATTTAACTGAATACACAAATATTCTGGCCCTGAGTTTCAAGCCGTAAGGCTAAGAGTTTTAGAACCTCTCTGTTAAAGTATCACAAACACACACTAGCTTGCTGCTGCTTTACTACAAATTTATTATGATTCAAATGCATATAAAATGAACTTGCTAACTGGTTCTGTATTAAAAACAAAGCAAATACATACCATTTCATCTCAAAGGCTAATAACTTTTCATGATGATATGGATGCTTTTGAGTCTAATTTCTATGTATGTACAGGATATGAAAAGAGGTTTCATAAAAGACTATTTAATGTGTGTATGCTGATAAGCTTCAAGTAGCCTAACTTATTTCATATTATACCAATGTTTTTGCTTTTTAATGCCATTTTCTATCTTCTTTCATGCTATGTTTCATGAAAATCATTTCCGCACACAATTCCTCTCTTCCCTTTGACACTCAAAAAACACAGAACTCTATGTTTTCTGTACAGTTTACCATTCTCTTTAGGGCACTTTAAGTGTTTTTATGCACAAAGAAGGCTCGGTACTGTGCTGTTGACTGTCACCTGTCTGTAAATACAGCACAATCTTCCCTCAAAATTTTGCAGTAGGGTCAACATAGCAGAGCTTCCTGAGGACTCAGTTTTATCAATAAAGTCATATCATACAGTATTTCTGATTACAGAAATAAATCATGCCTGCTTCCTTTTTAGAAGTTAGAAACAGTACGTTACTATCAGTTATACCAATAATCAATATTTTTGCAGTATTTTAAACAGTAAAGCAGCACCTGTAATGAGACAGAGAGTCAACCATGACCGTAAAAAATTAAATCTATATAGAGTAAACTTAGTTGCTGCACAATAATTCACACTAACAGAAACCGAAGCAGTACAATGGTAGCCTTAAGTTATTGGATCAATTTAATTATTTATGAAATGCACAGAAATGCACTCTTGGTTTGAAAATTCAACTTTTTTCTTACCCTGACAAGCTATCCCTGGTTAAGCTGCCACTGTGTCTTAGGACAGTTTTGCTTAGGTCAAAAAGCACATCATGTAAACTCTGCTCCTCAATTTTCTTTGTGGTTAGCTCAAGTATTTGTGTATTTCTCCGGAACAGCTTGCAAGCATAGCAAGTAGCTGCAGCAGTCTCCATTTTGTCTCCTGTTAGAACCCAAACTTTAATTCCAGCTTTCTGGAGTGCTTCAATTGTGTCAGCAGCTTTTTCTTGTAGCCTGTGGAAGTCAACAGACAACGGATATTCATGGATTACTTGGAAATGGGAAATGAAGAGCTTTTCATTAAGAAATAATAAAAGTATTCAATAAAAGATATCAGATTCAAGAATTTTCCCCAAGGTGTGAATCTAAAATGCTCAGGGGAACAGAACATTATCAGTGATTTATTTTGACACTTTCTAAATCCTCAAAGTTTCATCTTTTGTTTATACAGCCAAAAGGACATGATGCTTCATTCCCCAGACAAGTACTTCACTTAAAACACTTCTAGTGCTTTCAGTTAACAACATCAAATAATGAAGTATACTGAATTATTAAAGTCACCTCCCATTTTTAATAGACAGTTTTTAATTTAAGACATAGTAAAGATTCTTCATTTATTTCCTCAACTTCCATGTCACAGTTATTTCTTCCAGAGCTTTTCCCTACGGTTTGCTCCGTAAGGTATCACACTAACTGCATGTAAATTGCTTGAACACACTGATCTTTGCATGTTCACCCGTTCTTACTAAATTAAGTAATTATAAAGTTACCACGTCTAACTATAATAAGATAAAGGCATACACTTCATTCAAATAGAGGTGTATCTCTGATAAAGAATTACAAGGGAGCTTTCCACAGTTTCCACTAGCAGGCATTTCCTTACTTATAAACACTCGACTAAGGAAACATCTCTAAACACAGCGTAAGAAAAAGTACTAACCGATCTTCAACAGCTGTAGCACCAAGTAAAATAAAATCTCTTTCTATCTTCTCGTACACTTCTGCCAATTTCTTTTCTCGGTCCTGGAGGGCCAACTTTGCATTTTGAAGCATCTTCTGTGCATTGCTGTACTCTTCGGCTGTGAGCTTTTTATACGCAACACACAGCGTTCGCAGTCCCTCCTAAAGAAAGTGATCAGAAGAAACAATATGCATTTCATAAATCTCTTCCTAGATTTCCTGCTGCCGTTTACACTGTAATATTTGAAAAATCTGAATGATTTTACTACTAACATGAAGAGTTCAACCGCTTACTTTTATAGCCAAGTGAGTATAGGCTAATATAAAGTAGATAACAAGGGTCAGCTTGATTCCATGCTGCCCTGGAAGCAGTTACAACCTGAGGGATGAACTTTAGTCCTCAAGACGAGAAACAGCCCAGCCACCCAACTATATGTATGGGATTACCAGGGAAAAGATGGTCACGCTGAAGCTCTCCTTTCCTATCTTTATAAGAGGAAGGATGAGTCAGAAAAAATAACGATATAAATAGTAGCTGTGCAGAATCTGATTTTGATGCTGTGTTACAGCAGGAAAAGGGACAAGGACAGGAACAACACATCACAGTAAGGGCTGAAAGTGAAAATCCACTGTGTCATTTCAGTTATGTGAAAACTAGAATTCAGTTGTGGGTGTTTCAGACCAGATCAAACTTTTGGATAGGGTGATATGTAAAAAAGGGAGTATATAGACTGTGTAAGGGAAAAAAAGCTGCCATAACAAAAAAGGAAGTTTTGCAATCTCAAATATGTTACTTCTCCTAACACCATTTAACTGGTGTTTTTTCTTAATAAATATTGATCTTGTAGGTCTTTGTATAGTTCCTTATTACAAATGGAAGGAGAAGAATTCAAAAAATTTTCATGACTAACTTCTGATGAGGGCAGATGCCAGCTGTCTGCCTATATCTTCTTTCAGAATCTTCTGTATGCAGAAGCTGAATGTATCAGTGCTATATCCAATTATCTAGAGTGAAGAGACAGACGGATTTCTCTGCTGATAGACATTGGATTGCTATGACACACGAACACTTCTTTCAGCTTCATTAGCCTCCTTCACTTCTAGTTATAAGGCAACACTTTTGTATAGCAAAGCTTAATAAAACACTTTGGCCAATAGTTTTGAAGTTTTTCTTCATAACAAAACCAAATAATGCTGCATGTATTTTTCATATATCTGCAATAGTACTTTGTTTTCAGTTTGCATACTGGATACCAGTAAATTTTACCCTATTTGTAAGGCTAGCAGTAACATTTCAATGCAATGAGTTTTATGTATTTTTTGACATACACCAAAATTCAATATTCAAAATTCCAAGTAGAATCATGGAATCAGTAAGGTTGGAAAAGACCTCTAAGATCATCTAGTCCAACCACCAGGCCATCCCCACAATGCCCAATAACCATATCCCTCAGTGCCACTTTCATACAGTTCTTGTGTTACTATTTCAGTAAAACCAAGTTCTGAATTTCTTCTAAAGATGGTCAAACAGCTCATAATTCATTTTAAGCAAGCAAAAACATCAGTAGAAGGATGACCGCCACACTGTTTCCCCTTAAGAACTATATTTATTGCTAAATTGTGCTCTAATAGCTTTTCTCTTTTCAGAGCTCATAAAGCAAAAGCAGGAAATCAAAATTAATAAGGCTGAAGACTGAAAAAACAAATGAGGTTTTCAGTGAAGTTTCACTTTGTTTCATTCAAAAATTAATTCAAATTTCTGCAGTTGTTAAAACGACATTCTAAAATGTTAATTGACGGCCCCTGGTATAACACACCTACTGCATCCTGTCACACCAGAACTGCTATTTGGAAGATAAGACAGAGGAAAACCTCAAATAAAGGACTAACACAGATTGCTATATGTACTGCCTATGTATACTTTGGTATAGAACGCCTGGGAAGACAAATCTCTTAAGAGTATCAGTCAGGAGGTCAGGAGAAAGGTTTTGACACTGACAGTACATGAACAGTTCAATAGAAGTTTAATGCCCACTGGAATCTTACCACTGCGTTACGTTCAACTCTGGATCGTATTTGGTCAATTTTGCCTTCCTTAACTCTAGGAAATATGGAAGAATCTGCTCCCTTGCAAAACAGAAATATATCACCTAAAAGAAAAAGCATATGTAATTCGAATTGGCGAGAAATACCTTTATCCAAACTAATAAGCCTTTCAAAAATATTTCTTTCAATAGTTTTAATAACATTTGCATGCATGCTGGTATCCGTTCCCTGTTCTTATAAAGAAAGGCACACAGGCCATGGATGATCAACACTCTGATAAACTCGAAATAAATTTAAGTGAGATAAATACACCTAACAGGAAACAGAACATGGTAGTCCTACCTGTTGAAGATTTGACAATTACACTCATACGTCGTCTTACAGAATCAAAACTCAAAACCTCTAATAATTCAAACCTGAAAAGAAAGAGTATTTTTTAAACAACTCTGCTTTTTCATAAAGCCTAAACTGGTTATTTCAGCTTGAGCATATGGAATAAAATTGCACCTAACATGGAAGGTTATATTAAGTAGTATGAAATATGAAACGACTACAGAATGAAATAACAGGTTGCAAACAATAATTGCGAGGGGGAAATTCAGCTCCTAACTACTTGAAACAGAATCTGTCTGCATAAGGTTCTGTGATCTTCTTCGGTATCCAGTCCCTGGTAACATTCAGTATAATTTATTTTAGCAAAAGATTAGGAACCTTGTAGTAGAACACTATACTGCTTAAAGAGTAACTAACCCACTAGTAATAGTGTGTACATAGGCATAGTGTTAGAACTTGTCTTGTATTAATATTCTACTAATTCTGACCATTACTAAAAGTGCCAACCTAATTTCAGAATTTTTCTTCAAGTGTAGTCTGACAATTTAATCAAATGAAAAAAAAAAACACTTCTTTTTTACCAGTATTATATTGATCATTGCTTTTATGATTTGATTTGATTCTATCTTCCTTTTTCCCTAGGAGGAAAAATGAACACAAGCTCCTGTTGTGCTGTCTTTACATCATTCATTAGTCTGTATACATTAATCATTTACTGTCTTTTCCAGCACAAATATAAATTTTATCATTATTTCCACTCTCTTCAGGATTCATACAGAATAATAGAATCCTTTAGGTTGGAAACAACCACCAAGATTATCTAATGCAACCACTAACCCATCCCCACCAAGCCCACTGACCACATCCCTCAGTGACACAACCACACAGCTCCTGAACACCTCCAGGGACAGTGACTGCATCACCTCCCAGGGCAGCCTGTGCCAATGCCTCATCACTCTGATTTCTGAGAAAATTTTTTTCTTAACATCCAACCTGAACTTCCTCTGGTGCAACCTGAGGCCATCAATTCCTCTTGTCTTATCACTGTTACCCAGGAAAAGAAGCTGACTCCCACCTCACCACAACTTCCTTTCATGTGGTTGTAGAGTGTGATGATAAGGTCACCCCTGAGCCTCCTCTCCTCCAGACTGAACAATGTCAGTTCTATTTCTGATAAGCCAGGATGTCAATGGCCTTCTTGGCTACACTGCTGGCCCACGTTCAGCCAGCTGTCAACTAACAGACACACACATATATATATAAATATTTTGCTTATAAAAGTGATCCGGTGGTTAATTAGTTCATTCAGTTACAAGTCCTTACAACAGCCTGGAATTCAAATCTGTGCAGGACTACAATGGTCATTTCAATAAAAGAGCAGTTTCTAAAAGCTGGATCAGGCCTATGCCTATGAACTGTGATTTGGGCAAGTACCGTTTTCTGTTAAGAAATCATTACCATACAACAAAAGAAAAATATCCATGGTTCCTAAAATTATTAGTAGCTATTAGGTTAGGTTATGAACCGCCATGTCACACTTTTGTTGTTATTTTCATTTTTCTTATTGTATATGTTGTCAAATTAATGGACTAAGCAAAAATATAAAACTATGGGGTGTACTTAAAATTACAAATATTAGTAAAGCACTCCTACTCTTACTAAAATGTAGTTTGTGGCTTTCCTGAATATAAAATTAGTATATACGGAGAGAATGAATTCTTAAACATATCATTAAAAATTCCTTTCCTCAGACACATTTTGTTGTATTTTAAGCACTCACTTCTCTCTGTTATTTTCCCGATTTAAGATCTCCATATAATTGTCCTTCAGGCATAGATAGGTGTAACCAAGCCTGTAAAATGAAACACACACTAGGAGAATCCATACAAGAAATGTGTAATTATCCAGTTTAACATGTCAGACAGATTTAAGATTGAGATTCTGAGAAAAACAATTGTTTTTAGCTCATGAATATGAATAATCACGACTGCATATTAAGAAAATCATCAGCAATAGGTGATTTGATGTTTGTTGTTAGGCTTTTTGTGCTGAAAACAACTATGAACTTCAGTGATTAATTCTCCAGATTAAAAAATTACAATATCTGGTCATGTCCATACCTCTGTATTCCTTCAACTAAAGCAACTTCATCAGGTGATGACGATATATATATGCGAGATCTTCTTGAGAGCTGGCTCTTCTTCAATCCATCCACACTGTCATCATCTTTTACCTGAACAGTGTGGCAAAGACAAAGAGCTCGGAAAAATAGCTCCTCTCTCTCCTAATAAATAAAAGAAATTACTGTCATTATGTGTCATCTCTTTCAAATATTCCTTTGAATTATTATTCTTTTCCTTTAGGAGGTTAGCAATGTCACTGATTATTACTATTAACACATGCAGGCAGTCCTGTATGTCACCTGCCCTTTAAAGGGACCCAAGCCTATACCTGTGGTGGCCACGCAGCTGGTTAATAGTACTAACACTGTCATGGAAGTTGTAAATTGCTGACATGTAAAAGAACTCCAGTGTGCATCTCCATAAAAGGAGTGTGCACATTTTGGCAGCTGGAACCAACAACTTCTATAAAGTTTCAGGTGGTTTGGCAATAGCAGCTTATCCATTTCTTCTTTCTGGTTCAAGAGCCACAGCAGAAAGAGATTTCTACGTATTTAATGGATAACTGGCTGTGTTCTAACTCTATCTTTGTAACTGAACCTTATCTGTGTCTGTGTCAATGTGATTCCAAGACAAAAACACAGCTACTCTGGGAACACGTTTAGATAAGTGAAAATTACAAGGCTGCTGATTTACAATTACATATGTTAAGAGACCTTATATTGCCGCAATGAAGGGTATGGACAAAGTATGATCTGAGATTGTATTGATATATATTTTAAAATATACTGTCAAGTTATCCTGCCCATTTACACAATGCTCAGCTACTGACATGAAGTCGCCTCAACTTTCAAGTAACCTCCTGTGCTTTTCACAGAAAAAAGCCAAAGTGGGTACATGCCATGTGTAATATGTTTCAGATGTGACTACATTATGTCACATTTAAAAGTAAATCAGTTTTAACCATAAGCCATCCTATGGCCACCTTCACTCAGCGATGACTGAATGTATGCACTGAACACTCACTTTTCCCCTGCAAGAGTTTTCTGCCTTGATTTCCTTATTGTAGACAATGTAAAATAGAAACCAGCTATAGCACATCTTTAGCTCTTAACCAGAGAAAGTTCTGTATTTTGGGGTTTTATTTAACTCAGTCTTACAGCTTTATTAAGTTGGGAAACAACTGATTAAGTATCTAAATCTTACTTTAACTAGGAAAGTGTTTATGCTGTCATGCATTTCCTGCAGATATGTACTTCGCTTACCAAAATTCAAGGATCTTATAGTTCTACAATTCCCTTCATCAGCATAATTCAATTTTCACATTTCACTGTGAAAAACATAGACCTAGAAAGAGTCACCATACCTTTCCACTTCCTCCTGGGGAAGAATCTATCATATCAATGCCTGTACAATCATGGAGAATTTGGCCATTGCAAATAACATGCGGTATATAAACATGTCCTTCAATGCAACATTCTACAAATTCCATGTTGTTCTCAGTTAAGGTTCCTGTTTTATCTGTGAAGACATACTCAATCTGCAAATGGACAGAAATTAAAAACAGCAAGAATATGAGCAGAGATCTTCCAAGTTCTCTTCACATAAGTGAAATTATTACTGGGCTACACCTTCCTTAACCTAAGCTCTTTCAGAAAAAGAAGACAAAAAATCCTTTTTTGGATACATGTTCTACTAAAAGATTTTATCTCACAAGAGTACCAGCAAAGCACCATTACTTCTGCCTGATATAACCTGTAATAATATTTAACCTACTTTCACTCTTCTCTTAAGCTCCTTTTTGGTTTTTAATGTCACACTTGTTGCAAAACAGATATTTATGGAAACAAAATGTACCACGGATTCCATTTGGCAGGGATGATTATTTAATGTACATAACCTGGATTCAGATCAGTTACTTTTAGAACAGTACTTGAGCCAGTGTCAGAATTGCCCACTGCAATGAATTTCGTGTAAATGAAGAGTCTGGACTATCGCATACAGTTATATGCAAGAGCATTGTTACTGCCCTGAAAATAATTTTTCTGTCCCAAAATTGAACTTTTAATTCATTTTCTTCTACGATGAGACAAAGCATTAAAGGCTAACAACAGCAAAAACAGAACTGAAAAGTGAACTGTAACAGATATATCTACCTAAGCTCAATTTTGGATTTAAACAATGACAGTAGGGCAATTATTTAGTATTCATCAGATTGTTTAAATAACCTCAATATTTAGCAAATACTTCAAACAAAACAACTACATTTTCTTTCAGTAATCAGAAGTTATTATTTGAACTTTCCTCCAAGATTAACTTTCCTAATATTCACTGATCTGAAAAGGTAATCTTCCAGATTTTCGACGGGTTTCTTATCTGCAGAGACAACACTCGTACTTCATGTTGTTCAAGGTGGACAGGATTCAGTTTTCTCTCATCTAAACTGCTATATTCAGATTTCATATTATATCTATACAAGATACAAAGTGCTACGAAGCAAAGCTCTTATATTCATTCAGTGTGCAACATTCTTTCCAGAAAAAAAAAAAAAAAAAGGAATAAAGTATGTATATCACTAACAAAATTTACCACAAGCATCAATAATGATTAACATTCAACACCTTCATTAGAAATATGAGATTCAATACCTTTTGAAAATGTGGAAGCAGAACCAAGCTCATTGTATTTGTAAAGATATACCAGGTACTGATGAGTCTCATTCTTGTGATTGTGCTTAAATGTAGTAGTACTCAATTATTTTACACAACAATCACAGAATACTTGAAGATGAACAGGACCTCTGGAGGTCACCTGGTCACCAAGCCCTCCTACTCAAGCAGGGCACCCAGAGCAGGGTGCCAAGGGCCATGGCCAGGCAGCTGCCGGAGATCCCCAGGGAGGAGAACCTACAACCTCAGGGCAGACTGCACCAGTGCTCCATCACCCAAACTGTGCAGAGTGCTCCTGGTGTTTAGAGGGAACCTCTGTGTGCCAGTTTGTGACCGTGTTCTCTTGTCCTGGCACTGGGCACCACTGAGAAGAGCCTGGCTATGTCCTCTGTTTAGCCTCCTTTCAGGTATTTATAGACATTGATGACATCTGCCATGAGCCTTCTCTGAGCTAAACACACCCAGCTGTCTCAGCTTCTCCTCAAAGAGAGGTACTTCAGTCCCTTCACCAACTTCATGGACCTTCATCGGAGGCCCTCCAGTATATTCCAGTCTCTCTTTTACTGGCGTGCCCAGAACTGGACCCAGCACTCCAAGTGTGGCCTCACCAGAGCTAAACAAAGTGGAAGGATCACCCCAGCTGGAACCATTCCCCACAGTGTAGACCAGGGGGCTTTTGGTTGCCTTTGCCACAACGGCTCACTGCAGTTTCACGTTCAGCTTAGGGTCCACCAGGATCCCCAGCTCCTTTTCTACAATGCTGCCTTCCAGCACAGTGGTCCCCTGCACACTGTGCCCCATCATTCAGATCTTTAATGAAGATGATATGAAGTGGGCCCAGTACTGGCCACTGAGCTACACCTGCAAGATGCTGGCCTCCAGCAAAAATTCACACCACTGATCACCACACTCTGGGACTTGCTGCTCAGCCAGTTTTCAATCCATAACACTGCCTGCTCACTCAGCACAGACATCAACACCTTGTCTGCAAAGACTGTATAAGAAACACTACGAACAGTGGTGGCCCATACTCCTTAAAACCTCAATAACTAGTTCAGCTGTACAAAAATAAAGTAATATGCAATCTTATTTATTTTATTTGACAACCTATGAAAATTATTTAATTAATGAAGTTCCTAAATAGTTTATTCAAAATGTGTGCATATCTGTGTCAGTATGATGATTTTGTGAATGCAAAATAATAAAGACGGAATTTCTTTCAAAAAAAGCAGAAGGTCAGACAATCATTTTATTGGATGAAACTTTTGTCTGGATATTTGCTATGAGTCTACCAGACAAAAAAGGTATTTCTTTTATCTGGCTTTTACTGTAAGGAATTTAGATGCTTATATAAATCTCCCTCTATAGTTATAGGAGACAAATTACTACCTTCATGAAGTGCTTATTATTTACTAATACATTTAACCATTATAATAATCTATAATATAGATGTATTTTTGTATCTACCTTGCAGGTACCTATGCCAGGTAAGAGTGTGCGTGCCTGTGCATCTGTTCAGTGAAAGTGGAAAAATCCAGCTTAGATTACACACTTACCGTCTAGAAAATTTCACTTTGGTGAGATGATTCAGCCTGAAGTGCAAATGGTTCAGAGGATATATAAATTTGCCATTGCTTAAATGTACAATAATAATACTATTTGAAAAAAAAATCAAATAAGGGACTATTTGTGTAGGAAAAGATAATACAGAACTAATTTCCTAGGTTAGCTACAACGCAATAAAAAGTTATGAAATTCTAAAATGTATTTAAACAATGAAATTAGGAAACACCAACGTAATGAGTAATGTAGTACTTCTAACTCATGGAAATGAATGAAATTGCTTTAAGTGAAGTGTATTCAGGAATTACTCATTAAGCTAAATGTAGGTGTTGTCTATTTCAATACTCAGCATGGTAGCCCACAGGTGTTTTCAGAAACTCTGTGTTGTGTGTTGACCTCCACTGAAGTCACTTAGCTGGGAAATCAGAATTTTTTATTTTAAAAATCTGAAGAAATCAAATACAATTTCTAAATTAATCAGCCCTAAGGAAAATGTATTGTAAAGCTGTAAAAAACTACAGTGACAATTAATTTTTAAATAAAAATTACTATACATCAGTAAAATGTATTTTTATGGTGGAAATAGTTGAAAATCTTGTCATTCGGTGAAATTTACCTGTCCCAACTCTTCATTGAGGTCGGAAGTATTCACCAGTGGTCCTTCACCTGTGTCTTCATCAAACATTTCCTCATCCCACGTAAGGAAATAAGAACCAAGAAATTTCTGCATTTCCACGGTGACATACATGGATACAGGAATAATGTAGTTGAAGAGAACCATGAATGCAAGGAAGTCTGTAAATGCTTGAAGAAACTGCCAAAGAAGCAAGATAAAGATAATAATTCATGTGCCATTAAATACTGAAAGGTGGCTACTTGCATTTGCAAGTCTTATTTAGCTTTCAACATTAAGCAACTCCATTCACATCTCATAGTTTGGCACAGAATGTATACTTTCATGATTTACAGCACAGTTATTCTTTTTCTTTTTAAGTTTTAACTTCGTATTTTACTGTACAGATATGTAGATGGAGAATACATTTACACATTATTGCTGCAAAGTTATAGATCAGCAATGAGAGTGACTGCATATGAAGAGTGTGTACCATCATCACATCATCATGTGTACCAGAAAACAGTAAAAAGGTATATTCACAACTTAGCAGAATACCATAAAATCACAGTAAGCCATCTGAGGATTAACAGATTACATAACCTTCAGACAGCAGCAGTATCATTTAGTGTAAAGAGGAATTTTTCCCCTTCTTGGGATGATTTACTAAAATAATATTCTGCTTTCTGTAATGTAGGGCTGAGTTCATTATAAAGTATCCTTGCTTGACAGTGTCATTGCTCTCATAAAGATGCTGGACGCTGGCAACTCTGTTGGTCTCTAACACTCACGAGAGAGCTGCAAGACTATATGAAACTGAGCTTCTGGGAGGTACTTATACAGCAATTCCTACAGCAGATTGCTTTGAACAGCTGCCGGTTACATGATTGCCAGTAGTTGCGTGATTCCTTCCTGTCCCATGGTCCCTCCAAGAGTTCAGCTCTTTTCTTTAGAAACTCAATGGCAGGAAACTCCAGAACATTTACATATGGATTTTCACACTAAAAAAGAACTTTTATATCCTTGATGAATCTTCAGTTAAAGTTCAAAAAAACCCCACCACATACAGGCTTTCCACAGATATACTATCACCATCCTTAGTAAGTACATAGGCTGTATATACTTTTCAGTAGGAGTCTCACAAATTTAGAGCTTAATGAAATTTTTTTTCGGTATTTTAATTTATTTCCATACCTGATTTCTTTTCCTTTCTGGCTCTGTTTTCTGATTATACCACGGCTCATCACGAAATGGTTCACTCTGCCAGACATACTTCAGGACAGTATTTATTAGCGCTTTACTGATGAGAATACAGAGGTATACAATAAGGAATACATTCATTGATCTAAAAAATAATAATAAAAAATTAAAAATAAATAAAAATTCCACTCGTATGCAAACTACAGAGTTCATTTAAAAAATACTCTACTTGTGTTTCAGCCTAATATTTGCTATGATGTTAAATAACTTCCCCTGAAGATAAGGGTTATAAATTCTATGTATGCCTATATGGAACATGCAATTTTAGATTAAGCATGGAAAACCTGTCACAAATTAGCTTTGCATGACTACAGTCGGTCCATGCTAAAGGAATTAATTCTACTAAATTCAATCTAATTATATGGTTAAACAGTGTTAGGATATTGAAGCACATAATCTTGGAAAAAAAGTCAGTAGGTACACTCTAACCAGTGAAAGAAAAGTCTGCTGGAACAGCAAAGCATACTTTATCTCAAAAAATGTAAGCACTGCATTATGATGGTTTCTTTTTAACATATAGTAATTGTTCAGTATTGAGAACCTAATCTATCTGAGGTTATATGAGTCATTTCATAATTCAAAAATGAAGCATGCAACATGCAGAAGTTCCTCTACTTCTTCCATTGTTTAAAATAAATAAATCACATACTTTTAGCCCATTGAAAATATTCCCTTTTATACACCATTCCAACATGCAGTTTTCCACCCCAAAATAAATGTTTGAAATATTACTTTTCTACAGCAGATCGTTTCTGTGACTTTGACTGGTAATTTAATGCCATTTTTGTTTCCATGCCAGTGTAGATAGCAACACCTGAAATGAGACAACTTGTTTTACTAAAGATTACGCAGTACAATAACTTATTTGAATAAGAACACAATTCTCTAGATTATTAGACCCCATCCATTATTATACCCATGCCTACATAGTTTCTATAGACTGAAGAAAAAGGATACAAATTGAGATGATACGCAAAAATAAAGTGGCTTTAATATTTTGGGGAAAATTTAAAGAAACACATCTCACTCTAGAATCATTTTTCCCATTTCCTTGCATTTTGATGTTTGGCAGGTTTTGTTTGCTTGTTTGTTTGTTTGTTTGGCTTTAATTTTAAAACATAAAGAATACGTTGTGCAAGACAATCCAACTAGGGCTAAACTACAGGATAAATCCAAGAAGAACAGAAGAAGGCTACTGATTTAGTTTTCTTCAGGAAATGCTAATAATTTATGAAGAGAGATCTTCTGATATTACTGAATTCCTCTTAAAATTGCATTTTGTGTGACTAACCCTCAGAATATTAAATACAATAACTAGAAGCAAATGTTAACGAGAAAATGGATTTGAAGTGCAGAGTAAATCAGCACAATGCTAAAATAATACAGTTTTGGACATGGATCATTCTGTGTTAATGGCAAACACTGCATATGTTACACAGATCAGAAACAACCACTCACACATCTCTGCCTGGTACACAAGTTGACTGAGATCTTAAAATCATGCCCTGAAGTTTAAAGAAATACTACAGTCTAATTGTCTTAGTTCATCAATTTCAGATACCAATTAAAAGAAAAGAGGGCAAGTCCAAATCAACATACGCTTTTCATCCTTTTTGAAATTCCATGTAATCAAGGCAATTCACACACATACAAAATTCACTGGATAGTAGAAAGTCTAATTTTGAGTCAGAAACTGTTTAAGTTGGTTTTTTTTATCAGCCATATTTATATCAAAATGGAGTATCTGTCTATTCTGATGATTGAGCAAAACAGATTTAACATTTTTCAACAGGATCATTTACTTCTTTGGGACAACAATATTAATCCACAGTGCCTGTTCAAAACCCCTATATTCAAATGAAGAATGTGTGTCATCTTCATCATCTTTGAAGACTAAACTCCTCCCAAAAATCTCTACAGTCGTTATACATCATTAATACTTATTTTACTGCAATTATACCATCAGTAAACCTTATTAAAAAGTTGTAAATCAAGTGTTTCAGTAGAAATCATACACATAGTAGTAACTCCACAATTGCAAGCCTGTTTGATGTTTGCATATTACTTCAGCATCCTCTGAGATAATTAATACAAATATTTACCAAAGATTTTTTCTGTATTCTTTAAAGTGGCTCCTCTAAGGAGCAGATTTTCAGATCCTAATGGCCTGCAAAAGATAAACATTACAAAACATAAGTATTTAGAAAGAGACAACAGGATTTAATGGAAGCCACTGAAGACGGAAATTAGTTTTACTCAGTGAATTAATTCATTAATTAATGGTACTTAAAGATTTTAAGTGAAGATTAAAAAACATACAGATGCCTAAAATTAAAGTTATAAACTCACAATCCAAAGGTAGCATTAGCAATCTCATTTTGAAACATGTAGAAAAAAAGTGTTTTTCATTTCTTTCCAGTATTGAAAGTCAGTGCATCTAAAAACCACATCTGAAGATATCTAAATAATATCAATTATCCTAATTGTAAGGTGATTATTCTTAACAACACCAAGTCTTTTTTTAGGTTTGTGTAAAGTAGAGCTTCCTGCATGTTAGAATTACTTGTTAAAGATTCTGTCACTGTATTTCAATTATAAATGCTATACGCAGTCTTGCTTGAAACTTACTGTATACTTTTCAAAGCATAAAGATCAGTATAGGTAAAATAATTTACTAAGAAGTAGGTGGAATTACCTACTTCTTCCCATGCTGTTTAAAGATGGCATTTTGGAGCACATGTAACACAAACCACTATGACAGTGCGAAACCAAGGGCTGCTTTATTGACAGACAGCATGCAGAATTGCATGGATGACATTTTAAACTACTGCCAGGCTCTATTTATATATCCAGGGAGGAAAAAACAACAAACAAATAACAACAAAACACCACCCAAGAAGTAACCTCAACATTTTTGGATGTTATTCGAAGTGTTCTTGTGGTAAAAGATAACTACAAAAAAAAAAAAACCCAAATCAAGAAACTCTAACGAAACAAACATAAACTCCAGGGCTACTAATTATGATGTAGAACATGCAACTAGCTCCATTTAAACCAGCTGTGTGATGTTACATGAATGAGTTGGGCTATAGAACATTGTATCCAACACAGTAAAATAAATCCCAATAGTAATAGTGCTGTTCCAGGAATACATGCCTTAAAGCCAGAAGATTTCTTCCAGTTCACACTGTTAGACGCAGGCTATTGCTGTTTTGATTTGATAAGAGTGCTCTTTGGAATCGTATTTTCCACATATTTTCCTTTTTCTTCCCACCTATTGACTAAGAATCTTGAAGGAAGAAAAAGTTTTCACAGCAGACCGTAGCAATCTGCTTTCAAGTGACACATCACTCAACATGGAAAGGACAGGTGGATCCTGGGGAGGGTAAGGATGCCCACTACCTAGAAAAGGGAAGCTGTAACTAGGGCAGTTTGTGAGGCCAGTGCTCTCTGCCTGCCCTCTGATTTGAGAGATCCCTAGCAAGAATTCAGCCCAGAACAGCCAACAGAGGAGTGAACTGCTCTGGATGGTGGCAGATTTTCACTATTTCACAGTGCAGGCATACATATGTTTCTTGAGAGACCTTTGACACTAACAGGCTCAGCAGCCAGGCTTTCTTCCCTCTTTGTTTACTGATAGAAAATTACCAGACCCATGAGCTTAAGAAGGCACTTTGCCAGAATGGAGTAAATTCTCACACGCTGAACCTTGGATATAATAAATGAGAAGACTTCCTTTTATTAGCTTGTCTTTTTGTGGTATAGATCTAATCAAAATCAGGTATGCAGATTCTTTTCCTTGCTTGTATACAGAAGTTCCTAGGCAGAAGAGACATGAAGACCCACAACACTTTTGTACTGCTTTGTTATTCTTCGCTGTTTGCTGGAATGGTCTGGGCTGCAGATTGCTCCCTGAACAGAATGCATGTCATTCACTTCAGGATGAAACTTATTTGCTCAGGAGGCAGATCCTCCTAGGTGCCAGGCCCAAAGTAACAGATCATTTCCTACACCTCATATAAAATCAGTTTTCTTGGATGCTGCCTTCTTGATCACTCACAACACTGCAGACAGTTCAGATAAATACACAAATCCTTTCCTCAGTAAAACTAAACATGATATTAGCATGCTCAATCTCCAAGAAGAAGGAAGAAGAAGAAAGAAGAAGAATGACAGGAATACACACAATTCTCTGCACACTCTTTGGTATACTGCAGACCCCATGCTGATGGAGCAGTCTTATCAAAGCTCTGCCAAAATACTTATCAACAGCATTTACAAACCAAATACAGATCAAATAAAAACTCAGCCCAGTGTTGGTGAAACAAATGTAATTTTAATTATTGATACATACTTAGCCCTAACAACGATTAAGTGTATAGAAATGCTGCATTTTCCTTACCTTGCTGTAGGCTCATTTCTATCATGGTAAACATTTATTCGACCAACAAATCTGCAAGGGAAATATACAAGTAGCTTAATAGCAGTGCTATTGCTAGTAGCAGTTGGTGTATTCCTATGTGTGTATGTCTCAACATTACCATTTTCTTAATGTACAAGGACATGCAATTCTCTTCATATACAGACTTGTATATGCCACACACATATACAAAAACCAAAGCAAATTATTCTCACTTTTAAAATCTTTAAGGAGTATATATGTGAACAGATTATCTGAGAAAAATTTTGTTCAAGGTTTTGTGATCATTCACATGTTTTTCTTGTATCCTTGGGGTGAATTAAACACACATTTGTTCTTAAATACAAAAATAGTTAATGAACAGTGTATTGAACAGAGACCTACAACTAAGAGTGGATCTACAAGGAGTCTGCAAAGATGCAACATGAGCATAACATATTGCAGGTTCATTGTTAACAATAGCAGATGTAAATCCATCATTCATATAATCTTCCTGAAAATTTTGATTTTTTTTTTTGGCCAACTACTGATTAAGAGCTCATAGTAGGAGCAGGAGAAATGTCTGCTCTGCCATTTTCTTGTTGTTTGTTTGTGCTTGGATTATTAATCTGTAGTTTCTTTGTAGGAATCTTTGTGAGTCACTTGCTTATTTTGTGAGGTTAGTTTAGTTAGAACTAGGTAATATAACCCAGAACTCTCCATAACCAGGTACAAACAAACTGCCATACTTCACAATACACTGAAAATGGACAAATGAGTCAGGGTGTCAGTGTCAACCTCTCCACAGGGCGGAACACCCACTCTTCCCCAGGGATACTTCTGAAACTGTGGACCCTCTGACATACAGACTGCATGAGGATGCCAGCATCAGTATGTACATTAAATATTAGTAAAACATATTTTTTTTAGATTAAAAAATAAATCTAAGTAGGAGTTCTAACATTTCCTTCACACACCTCAGTGAACAGTCCTGCACATCCTCTGAGCTGTGTGCAGCCCACTTTGGAGACCCATGCCCTAGAGCAGATCTCTGACCAATCTGCTGGAGAGGAGCATGGATGGAAGACTAAATTGATTCCAGACTCATTTTGGGGCCCACTCTAACCTGCCCATGGGCCCAATCTGCACGCAGATGCAGTCAGGATTTTTTAACGATGATATCCTTCTATTGGTAGAATATGTTAAATAAAATAGGTAAGAATTATTTTCTTACTTATAAAGGTCAGGCTGAGGTTGTTCACATTCAATGGTAGCATGTAGTGCATCAATTTCTTGTTCACTGTGAAATGCCTTTGTATCTTGAACGGCATAGTGTGTCTGGAATGAATAAAAAGATGTATATACATTGAAAAATTTAGGACAGAGATATAAGGCATTTATCTGTAGATATACTCTGTTTCATTGTGAAAAGATGTGCTAGCTTTTACATATTTCAATTAAGAAGCACTTTTAAATGTTCCTTAGTGGGTATCTGCATACATTATTTGCAGTACATTTGCAGTATATTTGCAGTAATAAATCAGGTTAGCATGAAAGCATATAAGTACAAAAATGCGTGGAAATCATCTCTGTAATCTACATGCCTGTACTATACACAGACTGCAAAAAAAAATCTTTTGAATATTTTCATAAATTAATGTAACATCAAGAAAAAAGAACTCAACTTGCACAAACTTATACACATCAGTGCATCCGCTCACAAATATATGCATGATTATATTTTTTTTCTCTGTAAAAAAAACAAAACCCAACCTAAAAGCAAATTTTGCCTTAAGAAGAAAGTGTAAAACATTTTATTACTTTATGACTGGATTCACCATCCAAACTAGCTGTTGTAACAAAGCACGTTCCATCTCCTCTACTACTTGATAGAAATATTAAGTCACATGGGAATGTTTCATCTTCTTTTACCATCACAATATCACCAACCTAGAGGGAAAAAAAAAATGTATCATGTGGCAGCTCAAAAACTTCGGTTCATTCAAATATCTTGAAAATTCATACATCTTATTCAGACCTGGATGTTACCACAGGAGTATATAACTACAGAACTATATCTGAGAACTACACTTTGTGGAATGAATCAGGTTTACTGCGTGCTACCTTTCAGGATCTCAAACCATTGTGCAAGTACTGAATTATGAAGCTTTGTAATGTTATTTGAGAGACAGAAGATATACCCTTGCTTCAACAATAATTACAACAAAATACTATTTCAAAAACAGCTGGAGATGTGGACTGCTTTCTTTTGCTCTTGAGGATAAGCATCTCAGAACAGTGTAATTAGAGACAGTTGAAAGCAATGTAAGAATTCCAAGTCTTTCAGTGAACACAAGGACATATTTTCAGTAGGATTTGTCACTAGAAGTCCATCCTACTCTTTATCCATGTTTAAAGGTGAATAAATTAATCATCATTAATGCAAACATAAGAAAGCATCTTACAGTCTGTTAAACAGTGCAACTGAACAGCCAATCAACTACAGATTCAAGAGATTACTGTAAAGCATCCCTCTGAGAGAAACAGCCTTTTATAAACTGTTAGAACTCATATTTTACAAGGGAAAAATTAAAAAATGAACAAAAGGTAAAGAAACAGTGCATGTTTTAAGAATATCAGTTTCAATTTAAAAAATCATCGTTAAACACCTACTAGAGATACCTTTATGTCATAAGCTATTATTATAAGATTCTGCTTAATCATTAATCTTGTGATATAGTTTTAAGCTGAATTCTAATATTCCTAATAACCTGCCAAGATTTGGCTAATTCTAGTTAAGCAAAATTGTCTGCTATCAGCAGTTAAAAATGAAATTGTGATAGCATTGATATGGTTTACTAAAACGTACTGAAGAACTACTGAACAATGATGCTAAAACATTTAACTTGTAGGTAAGAATAAGGCTTAATTAAAAGACCTGACACGATGCGTAAGGGTACTATTGGGTACTTCATGCCTAGGGGAAAACTTTTACCAACAAGTTAAGTCTTGGGATGTTCAAATTTAGGAAGGGATTAATTTTCTCATATACTTCCTTCTTACTACATGATTTTTCCTATTTCATTCTGCAGACTCAGGCAAGTGAAGGTACGTAGTGAGACAGTGAAGTGGTAGGTTTGGAACTAGAGGTAGTGGACACCTTGGCTGGAGCCAGCCTGAACAACACGGAACATTCATCGTGAAGAGCAGTGGAGTTTGTCCGACCAGACTGCTGCTGTAGTTGTCATACTCTAACAAGTGTCTCTGAGGGAACTTGCCCATTTGCCACAAAATCATTACTCATAAAAGACAGTGATGTGGAAAACTATAATAAAACACTCAAAATAAGAACTTTATCAAAAGCACATAAAACACTATTAGGGCATTATCTTGAATAAACTGTGAACAGACAGAGAATCCAACTGGTAAAAGAGGCAATTTTAAGAAGATCAGGTAATTCGATTGGGTTTACCAGCCCTCTTTACCACTAAAAACATTAATTTAACTGTCAGCTATCTAAACCACAATGACATTACTGCAAATTTAATCATCTCTGCAGATGTTGCTGAAGAAAGATCCCAAATTGTTCAGAAAGCCAGGAGGCTGGTTGAGCAATCAAAGCCCTCTTGTCAGTCAAGTGTCACAGTAAAAACATGCAGGAGAAAAAAACTGTACCTGGAGTAAAAAATATTTGCACATCAAAAAGTGAATTTTCAGATACAGCTCAAAGACAAACAAGTTCTCTTCATTCTGATTTTCACAGGTCATAGCGTTGAGTGGTCCTTATTATTTACTAATTTATCTAGCAAGATTTGTCTCTGTGAGCTATGGTATACAAATCAGTCTGCAATCCAGGAGCAAACTATAATAAAACAGCCTAACCAAAAAATAAATTAAAAATCAGTTTGCAGTAGAAAAAAGGGCAGGAGTCAAGAAAAAAGAAACAGTAAACAAAATACTAACAAAGTGCTCTTGCGATGATATCTGCCAATGTGTCAGTTAAAAAGAAATCTCATCTTTTAGCAGTTCTTTTTCCTTCCCTTAATGAAACGTCCACAGGCTTTTAGGGGCAGAAGGATCTGCCTTTATGTGATCTGGTCTGTTTTCTTGCATAACACAGGTCCGAGAATTTTACTCTGTCACCCACAGACAGATACCCTCTCCACACAAATATTTCCTATGCCTGCCTCTCCTACCCTTTAGTTCCTTGAAATAGTCTCTGAAAGGCAAAGAACCAGGGAGAAATTGAGAAAATATATGCAAGGGATTCATTAATGTAATGCAAATTCCAATTCTGTGCTACATCATTCACTTTATATAGAATGGATAATTGTTTAGGTACGTGGAATACTGAGCAGCACATCATGTCTTAGTTCTATTTATTTATTTATTTAGTTAGTTAGTTATCTATCTATCTGGAAGCTGTAGGCAGAAACTACCATATTCAAATGAATGGTCACAGCAGGAAGGCAGAGAACCCTGTAGATCAATTTATGCCCAAATGAAGCTGAGCAGAAAAAGATATTCCTAACAAAGATATTAGAAATATGGGGAGACCAAACAAGCATCTATCAGATCTTGCTAAATTTTAAAGATCATAACAACGACAACTTCATCTGCTCACAAAGAAAAAAAAAAGAAATTTTATGGAAATAACCTTCAAATTATCAGGAAAAGTACGTAGAAGCACCGAGAAGACCAATAAAGAGGTTGTGATTTGATGGGAAATGAAGGAAGTATTCTGAATGTGTTTTTCTCTATAAGAAATAGGACAAATTGGTAGGGTTGACTGTCATAATTGGGCTTAAGTAAGTTATTAATGTGCATACCACAGAGAATCACAAATGGAGAAAAGACAAAAAAACAAATAATGAATGAAACATTTCAAGTTCAAAAATGAAACACGAAAGCAACAGTTATGAGAGAAGACTTAACAGTGCATAGATAAAGCAGAAACATGTCTAGCTTCTTAAAATACTTAATTCAGAGGCGCACAATTAAAAATTAGTTGATTTAAGGTCCATTTTATGGAGCTTATCATGACATGTAATAAATACATTTTCTACACTACATTTCTGTGCAATTCTTTTTACAAAAAGTGCAAAGCAAACCTGACTCCTAAAGTCTATTAAGTCATAGTTACTTACTCTTAATTTTCGGCTTTGCTTTCTAACCAGTTTACCATGTTGAATGAAATGAACAGGGCATTGGTTCATTGCATTGTCAGCTTTATGTCGAAGCCAATCTTCATAACCCTAAAAAACAGTGAAATGGAATGATGCAGTGATGCACATTTGGCTATAAAGACACAGAACAGTTTTATCTTGCAACAGAAATTAAAAAACAAAAGATTCTTAGCCAAAATAAGGAAAAAAGAAAAGATTTTCACTAGAATAAATGAAATTGTGGTACAGTCATGTTGCACGTATATGAGAAAGAGGATTCACTGTTAAAATTAGTTAATAAAATCATATATTTTAATGAAGACAATTTGATAAATAGGGATGTCTATAACATATGGAACAATTTCTGATGTTTAAGTGATCACCTTTTGTTCACACCCCAACTCTTGAGTAAGCACAAAGTATTTATAGAATATATAGAATATATATAGAATATAGTATTTATTGAAATTGCTTCTAAAAAAGTAGAAGTGTGAAAATCACATTTTGGAAAATTAGGACTCCATATTGAAAGATGACAAAAGTGAGACCACGAGTGAAGGCGGTCATATTTCCTGACTGCTGTACAATTACGTCAAACTTTTTAACCCTACATACAAACTATCAGTGCTGAAGACCTTTGTTTGGAGAAGTTTTGCACATTGCCATACTGATCACTGAATTATCCCATAAATTGATTTATTATGTCAACAGTCAAAATGACTTTCCATTCAAAAGGTCCTGCAACGGGCTAAAGATTGGAGATGACAAAGACACTAGTGGTTAAGAGAAAAAATACCATAAAATTCACATCTGACTCTCTTAGGCACATTTGAAAACCCACTGTAGAATAAGAGTATCACTACTTTGGATACTCTCAGAGACAATTTGGAAAGTCACAGGGTCTTTAAAACTCTAGTGGAATAGCCGCTCCAGACAAGTGGTGTTCACTTGGCACCTGACTTGGACAGATGCAGCTGCTTTACTATGCACAGCACATCATAATCCAGACTTGAATAGTCCACTGTTTAACTACATTAAGACTACACTAAGTGCAACACTTCAAATCTTAACAGTAGGAAATGACATCTAAATTACCAGCCATTGCATGATCCTAACTTAAGCTCATATCAAGAGGTGAATCCCACTACAGACAATCCTCAACTATATATACTTAGCACTGAAAGGCATGAAAACACGACACGTTATAGTTTCTTGGAGAACTAAGACAGGAAACATCTGTAGTTAGCATAAAGACAATGAAGATAACCAGTTATCATATTAAGAGATGATCAAAACTACTCTCTGTACTGGGTCTGGATGAAATGAAGTGAGCTTTCTTCACAGTACCTCATATGCTACTGTGCTTTGCAATTTGGGTTAAATGGTTAGTAACACCCCAATGTTTCTGTGACTACTGAACAAGGGATGTGGAGCATCAAGGCTCTCTTTACAATCTCTCCCCCTCAGGAAGCCAGTAGTCTGGGGATGGGCAAGTGGGTGGGAGCTGACATTGCCTGCAGAACAGACCCAAAACTGACCAAAGGGATGTTCTATACCAAGTGGTGTCATTCCCAGCAAGAAAAGCTTAGGGAAAGGAAGAGGAAGAGGGTACATCTATGATGATAGTATTTTGTCTTCCAAAGCAAGCACTGAGCATGCCAAAGCCCTGCTTTCCAGGAATTGGCTGAATGTCTTCCTTCTGAATTGATTTCTTTTCATTTTTTTGTTTGTTTGTTTTTGCTTTGCTTGTATACACAGCTTTTGCTTTCCCTATCAAAACATCATTAACTCAATTGTTGTATCTTTTTGCCTTGTATTTTCTGCACGTTCCATGGGAGAGCGATGTTAGCTAGATGTTGGCCAGGGTCCACTCACAACACCCTCATTTTTTGTTTGTTTGTTTGTTTTAATCTTTAATCATCATAGTCCTGGAGATAATACAGAACACCTACACAGAAGTTTAGAGCTAAAATGGGGAGCATTCTGACTGAGACACTGTCTTGATATCCAGCTTCCTCAGGAAACTATTCTTTCCCAAACACAGAATACTAATAAAATAAGAGACCTTTTTAGTGCTCATGAAAAGTACTAATTCCCTTGAGTGGCCTAGTAAAAGATACTTGAAGCAATCTCCCTGCTATGTAAAGAAGTTATTGGTGCCTGAACCCAAAATATCCATGAAATGGAACTAACTCACTGTGTCACTGCGTTCTCACATTGAGAGGCTGTCCTAAAGGAGCAGTTATCATTAGATTGGACTGAAGGTAAAAAGCCAAATAAATAAAATCATTCTACTTGATATTTGTGACTATTACTTTAGGAGCTCAGTTTTAGAAACTACTTTGTGGCTGCAGTAAGATGGTACAGTACACAAAGATGAAGAGTATTATAGCCACTAAGTGCACCTGTTATAAACTCACATTCTAGTTCAAATCTAGTAAAATTTTGGATGAGTTAAGCAAGGTTTATGCCAGATAAGTTATTCTTTGCACTCCTTCAAGGGGCCTGAAACTGTCAAAGACAACAAATTCAGCTCTAGCTTAATCAGAGCTCTCTCGTTCCTGACAACAAACAACGTCTCTCGTTCCTGATTAAATCTTGATCCAGACCAAGTTTAGATTACCAGAAGGCTCTGATAATGCACAGATCTGATAATCATATTAAAGTATTAATAGTAATAAATTAAAATATTCAATATTCATCTGAGATTGCACTAAGATGAGACTGCCATGAGATTCCATCTACGTTTAAGCGCTCGTGTTAACTGGAACACTGCAGCATTAGGGTACAGCATGAAAAACTTTTTCCTTTTGGTAGTACTAGCATGAAAATGAAATTACAAACCTGTATAATAATACAAACCTACATTATGCAATTTTGTTCTGTGAAATCAACTTTTATTACTGTCTATTATACTCACTGAAGGAGCAAGAACTGATTTCTAAAAATTACTTCAATATTATGGATTAATTTCCACACTGAAAATGAGAGAATACTGTAATATCTATTGAATAGTAGTCTATAGAAAGCACTGCAGCTATCATTATGAACTGTACGTTATCATCGACATATACTGAAGATTTCAGCCAAAATATTTTTTGTTATCTCTTCATTCTGCAGAGCATACAGAAATCTAAAAAGTATCAGCAGTTTCATCTTACAAATTTTTCTCATTCTTACTAAGCTCATTTTCAGTCTTTATGGAAAAAATGTAATAGGATGCGGACAGCTGCTCAGTAACAGACAAAAGTCAAATGTACTGAGTAAATACAAGAATGCAGATGATTCATTTGGACACAAGAATATCAAAGTTTTAAAATAATTTATAAGCTTGTGTTGAATTTGTGAGACATCTTATAGCAACCAACTTCTATTATAGCCACAAAAAAACCCAAAAACAACAACAACCATTACTCTGTCCAAGTTCATCACAATAATTCTTTAGGCATTGACCTAAGATGGCCTAACACAAAAAGACAGGGAGAAATGAAATGCTACACAAACAGATTTTTTTTCCTTATATTTACTTTTGCTAAGAAAACTTCTTACCTGTTTGATAGCTGTTACAGTAATGACAAATAAAAGTGGAAGTCCGCTTGTAACTGGACTAGTAGGTGTATCGATGATCAACTGCAACAAAAGGAACAAATATATTTTGGTTATATTTATATAAATGTAAGCAGTGAATTATGCAATCAAGACATTTCAAATACTCTTTTCACTGATATGTTACAAAGTACCATGGAACTTCAACTAAATAGGGCAGTACTTTAATATGATTTTAAGAATATTATGTAATACCAAGAAAAAATCAGGAAATAATTACAGGCTAAAAAAAACCCTATAATGCTATGATGGCTGCTCCAAAAATAATGCCTCTTGTTTTACTGCATTGGCCCACAACGTCAGAGGTGGACATTGGTGGTACGGCAGTAGAGGTTGAACCTTCCCACCAATTCTGTTATTGCTAACTATTCTAACATCGCTGTACGACAGATGGCAGCAGAGGGGCACTGTGACACTACAGCGTCTGACATGGAAAAGCATCTGAAGCAAAGATGTGGAACTGAATTTCTCCATGCATAAAAAATTGGCATCGACTGACATTCATCAGTGCTTACTGAACGCTGTACAGACCAAAGAATGGATGTGAGCACAGTGAGGTCATGAGTGGTGCATTTCAACAATGGCAACAGCAACACTGGGTGCAGATTTCCACTGGTGCAGATTTTTTATAGGTGCAACATGCAGGCCCTTGTTCATCGTTGGCAAAAATGCATAGCTAACAGTGGTGACTACGCTGAAAACTAGCACTCTGTAGCTGAAAATTTGTTCTATCAAACAGTGTTATTGTGCTCTTTGTATCTGTTGTCATTTCCATGGAAATAAATAGGAGGCATTACTTTTGGAACAAGCTACATATATTTAGATCACATTCAGATACTAATGCCTAGAAAATAAATTTTATTTACTCGCAAGAGCTTAAGTATGAGAGAAAGTGGAAAGCTGCAGCTTTGGAGACAAAGCTGAGCAGAATCTGAAATCAGCCTACTTCTGTTTTCATGTTGCACAATGCAGATGTTCTTATGCACACAAAGAGTAAATTCTGAAATACTGAGCTGTGACTTCTGCAATTATATGAGAAAGAGGTAGAATCCAAGGGACAGTTCAGTCTGTAAGAAAATCAAATTATTCGGAGAATCCAAATAGCTCTTCTTTTTATGTTGTCTGGCAAGCTGAGTGATAGAGCCTTTCATTTAATAGATTGTTATTTTTTAATACATTTAAGTGATTGTGAAAGGTTCAGAATGAAGATGTATAGAAAGCAACAAATTAATTACTGGAGGTAAAAATTACAAAAACAAGAATTTAGGTAGTATGCTAAGCAAGCACTGAAGAAGCATCCATACTTTGATTTCTCTGCAGGCCTTAATGACGGGCACTTGGAAAATTTCTGTAAAAAGAATGTTCTCTTATAAAAAAATATAACTTTTAGCATAACTAGCAAAATTTAGTCATCAACATAATTTACAAGAATGGTTGTACTCATCTGGATGCTTACTTACTACAAAATAAAGATTAAAATTCTATTGCATTTAATCAAGAGATGCCATCAAACCAGCGATGGTATCAATTTGCCTTTAGGTTAGATTCACATTTACAACCTGGGAATCAAATAAAACCCCTTCTGTCACATCATCAGTGTAAAAGCCTAACCAAGCTCGAGTATTTACTTCTCCATTCATCAAAACCAGTGGTTTCTTAAACTTTTCTGAAGTCCTTGTTTTTTTCTCTTTTCTTTTTTTTTTTTTAGGAAAAATTCAGAAACTTATTACAAAATGGGAGTAGCTTACCTGAACAAGAAAAATGATGAGAAAATAGAAGTTAGCTATTCTTCTGAACTGCTCAAACAAATTTTTTGGTATAAAGTTCCAAAATGTGTACTGAAAACAAAGCACAGATTATCACTGCTTAGGAGAGAAACATCATTCACACTCTTTATTCTAAGAATCCAACAAATGCATAATTCACAATCCAGGATTAATTTTAACTAAAAATTGTATTATTTTTGTTACTTTATTTAATAGCTTACTGCAACTGAATTTTAATTGGCAATAATATATTCCTAAAATCACATCATTTGCATTATGTAGGATTTTCTGAGCTGAGATAATCTTGATACCAAGGACCTTATGAACAGTAACAATATAATTCAGTTACAGAACAGTTCATTTAAAGCAATGAAAACATTAAAAAAAACATCTTGGACACTTAACATTGTTTTTAATTCACTTCATTTTGAACACGCGACTTGAGGAGGTAGGTGGCACTCTGAGCATCAACTATGAAATCACAGCAAATTGGAGACCAAATAAAAGTTGCCATCCTCTGTACTTTGGCTTTGATGCAAACGTAGTTCTCAAATTAAACTACGGTTCTGAATGAGAGTATGTGACTGCATATTTCTCTACTAACCTTAAAAATAACTAAAATTTCACAGAATGGCCTGGGCTGAAACAGATCTGAAGGACCATCTAGCTCCCATCCTCCTGCCATAGGCAGGGACACCCTCCATTAGAGTAGGTTGCTCAAAGCCTCATCCAACCTGGCCTTCAAAAAAATGAAATACAGCATAGTGAAGTGCAAACAGAATATATAAAAAAAAATTCAACAGAAAAAAAGCATAAAAGTGAGTGAGAGAATCTTGTGACATGGGGTCCCTTCTCCTGCCCTGCAGCAAGTTCAACCTTACTCTTCTTATACAAATCATTCTGTAGCTCCAAAAATTGGATGAGAGCGTTGCTTTTGGTAATGCATGTGAAAAATGTCATCTAGAACTGTGTGACAAATGTGAAAAACTGCTTAAGAAAACTAATACTGTATCATCTTATTATCCAAATTATCATTTGACACATCACAAAATGACAACTTCAAGTTAGCAAGTCGTCTTTGAAATGAATGTTAAGAAGCTTTTACTAATTATTTGCTCAGATTGCACTGATGCATACAGATACACAAATTATACCACGTTACACATCTTCTAAACTTGGCCCTGAAAGAAAATGAAACTGGAGTTATAGAAGGAATCTCTGTTCCACATGCAGATGGAAAAGAATTCCAAGAAGAATGTCGTCTTTGTACATGAAAATCTTACTATGTAAAGTCTGGAATCTCAGAACTACTGAGATTGGAAGGGACCCTAAACACCATCCAGTTCCTATGGATCTCACAATGGTAAGGGACATTCCTCACTAGAATACATTGCCCAAAGCCCCATCTAACTTGAAACTAAACAATTCCATGGATCTAATTTAAATCTACTCTCTTTCATTTAAAAACACTGCTCCTTGTTCCAACACTACACTCCGTGATAAAACAGCCCTCCCCAGCTTTCTTGTTGGCTATTTTGGTACTGAAAGGCCACTATGATGTCTCTTTAAAGCCCTCTGCTCTCAACAATTCTTATGAGTGGGGTCCTACAGCTGAACACAATTTTGCAGGTGGAGTCACACAAGTGGGGTAGAGAGAGACAATCAGCTCCCTTGCCCTGGTAGCCACCTCTTTTTTGATGGAGCCCAGGACACAGTCAGCCTTCCAAGCTGGAAGCACGCACTGCCAGCTCATGTTGTCTTTCATCAACCAGCACCTCAAATCCTTCTCCTCAAGGGTGTTCTCAATCCATTCTCCACTCAGCCAGTATCTGTGTTTGGGACTGCTCTGATCCAGGCACAGGACCTTGCTGAACTGCACGAGGCTAGCATAGGCCCACCTCTCAAGGTCCCTCTGGATAGCAACCCTTCCTTTCAGTGTGTCTACAACACACAGCTTGGTGTCATGTGCAAACCTGCTGAGGGTGCACTTAATCCCAGTGGCCATGTCACATACAAAAACATTCAATGCCACTTACAATACAGAACCGTGAGGGACCCCTGCCTTATACTTTTATTTGGGGCTAAAGCCTATACATGTGTAAGACATGAACAAAATGTTATTTTTTTATGAAGTGTCAAGAATATTTATCAAGTAAACACTTATTCTGTTTAATAAGTTAATTCAATATTGTATCACCTGTTAGCCAAAACCCATGCAAACGTACACGTAAGAGCTGGAAAGTTAAGTGCTCTCACCCTGCAGTCAGAATACTTGCATTGGACTGGAATTCTATTCACACTGCCCACTACCCAGCTACTTGCTTTGGCTGCACAATTTGAAAATAAAACTGGTTAGACTGGATTAGGAGTTTTCCTTGTACAATAGTCCCAGTCATTTAAAGTTCCTGTTGTGATAAGCAAGGGGAGAGATGTGATTTGAATACAGAGAAGGGAAGTCTACCATGTGTTTTCTCCCTCGTAGTTAGTGACAGACAGCAGAATTGGTAATAAGGTGTCTTGCTCTTTATAATCTTAGAGACATACACATTAATGAGAAGCTTAAATGGCAACAGTGATACACAAACAGATGAATTTTAGAACTTTATTATTCTGGATTTCAAACATACCATGTATTTATTCTGTCTATTCTTCTTCAAAGGAGAAGTAACAATTTTTGAAGGATTTTAGGCAAGAAAGATCACTAAGATGTCTAGACATACTTCCCTCCCTCGCTCTCCCAACCACCATTATCTACAAATAGATAATTAACGTTTAGCCATCATAATCGCTCCTAGGAGAAACAGAGAGGTTGCCACTCAGAACAAGATTTATGTCATGACTGTATGCAAGGCAAAATAAAAACCTTGGCAAAAAAGACTTTAAAAATGAACATATTATAATGCATCAGAATACTGTTCTCAGGTAGAGAGCTAATACCATTTATCTTTGGATATTTTCTTGCCATGCTTGCCAATTTGACTCCCATCTACAAGAAGGGTCATAAGGAAGATCTGGGGAACTACAGGCCTGTCAGCCAGGAAAGGTTATGGAGCAGATCATCCTAAGGGAGACCACAGGGCATATGTGCAGGACAACCAAGGGATAAGGCCCAGTCAGCACGGGCTCATGAAGGGCAGGTCTCTCCTTACTAACCTGATCTCATTTTATGATCAAGAAGCCCGCCTGGTAAATGAGGGAAAGGCTGTTGACATAGTCTACCTTAGACTTCATCAAAGCCTTTGACACTGATTTCCACAGCATTCTCCTGAAGAAGCTGGCAGCCTGTGGCCTGGACAGGTACAGTCTTTGCTAGGTAAAGAACTGCCTGGATGGCCTAGACAGTGGAGGTCAATGGAATCAAATCCAGCTGGCAACTGGTCACAAGTGGTGTTCCCCAGGGGATGGTACAGGGGCCTGTCCTGTTCAATATATTTGTTGATGACCTAGATGAGGGCATGGAGTGCATCTTCAGTAAGTTTGCTAATTACACCAACTTGGGGGGAAGCATTGATCTGCTTGTAGGAAGGACCTACAGAGGGGATCTGAACAGACTGGATAGCTGGGCTGAGGCCAATGAGATGAAGTTCAGTCCTGCACTTTAGCCACAACAATCCCAGGCAACTCTACAGGCTTGGGGCAGAGTGGCTAGAAGTCTGTGTAAAAGAAAGGGACCTGGGGGTGCTGGTCGATGCTTAGCTGAACATGAGCCAACAGTGTGCCCAGGTGGCCAAGAAGTCCAGTGGCATCCTGGCTCGTATCAGAAATAGTGATCTGAGGAAATAAGTCCAAATAATGAGTACACATTTGGGGCTTTAGGTCAAGGGTAGCAAGCACGAAATCTAAGACTAATTCCCAGTGAGACGCACATTAATCACAGCATTCCTATGCTCAGTCTTTTATCTATCAGAAAATAAAATACAGGACCACGAATGGACAAACATATTTTGTCATAAGGTTCCTTAAAAATAGTTACTTGTAAAACCAGATTTCTGCCACAAACTGAAAAATGATATCCTTCATGGTCCTTTATTAATTTAACAATTCTCAGTTTCATCTGATTGAGGCTGTATCTCCAGGAACTCCTCTGACAACTGCATCCCCCAGCATTTTGAAGATTATTATATTATATATGATTATATTACAAGTTAAAGAAACTAACAGTCTCAGAGAATGTTAGTACAAGAGATGTAATAGTGTGTATGAGATCAGACATGCTTCACTTTTTCATATGCAAAGGGAAGAGAATTAAGCTTTGCAGTGAGTGGAACAGTATGAGGTTTGGGCCTGCTTCCTTTCCTTTCCTTCCTTCCTTTTTCTCCCAACCCCCCCTCCACCACCCTCTAACATGCAGACTCCATATTTATATGACAAAACTTTACTCTGTACCAGCAGAGAATGAAAAACAACTTAATCCTGGGCTGAGTGAGGGGTGTGGCAAATTACTTCTCTTGGGAGTACAAGAGAGGTTGCAGAGAGCCACTAGCCTGGAAATTCTACCCAGAAGAGGATCATGAAGAGCTAATAGCTACTTCTAGCCCTGTGGAGGTACTGGGCATTATCCACAGAAAGAAACTACATTACCATGCCTGTAAGGAAAACTGCATGATGCACTGCATCCTATGACTTCATTCTAAAGGTACTGCTTCCCATTAGCTGGGACCAAGACAAGTCCATTGATGAGAAAGCATTTGCGACTGACTCAGATTAAGCCTATTTACTCTTCTTCATTGCTAAGAGCACCTGTCCCACTTGCTCTTAGACACATCTTGGTAAACCTTGCTATTTTAACCCCTGCAGCATCAGATCTGATCTTCTGCTTCAGGCTGCATAGCTACAAGTCAGTGAAGTGCCTGGGCCCAAGGTGGGAGCTGTGCTTTACAGCTGCTTTTAGAGCCGATCGGTATGTCCATGCTAAAAGGCACACAAAACACTCCTTGACTGGTACCTTTCCCATATACACTTAAGTCTATCAGTTTTTTCTGCACCACAAGGGACACTATACAAATATTTGTGCTTCACACACAGAGCCGTGCCAGTTTTCACTATGGGCTTGAGATGCTTTTTTGACTTTCAAATGTCAATGCTTAGGGCTGTGTTTGAACTCCTCAACTTAAAGCTGTTGTGTCACGTCCTCACAGAGATCAAACAAATCCTTACAGATAAAAACCATGACCTTGGAGAGGTCTGGGACAGCCCGGGTCTCCTCTGAGTTTCAAGTCGTGGCGGAGGTACTTGAATACTTTCTTAAACTTCAGAGTTAAGATTTCTTCCAAATGTAGCACAGCAATAAGAACAGAGCCTCACCGCCTCCAGTCTTAGTGGTTTTGTAACAGGACGCTAGAAGTGAGTGTTGCATGGAAGCGAGCACAAATTTCTGCTGAAAGAAGGAAAAATTTCAACAGTATCCTCTGAAAAATGCCAGAATTACTTAATTTTATTTAACTACTAGTCACTAAGATTGAGATGACTCACAATTAATCAGATTAGCACTGAAAGGAACTAAGATTTTGCTTTCAGTTCAGAGGACTCTCAACATGCAATATTATTGTTTCAGGCTATTCTCATACAAATCAGTGTTTGGATCAGCATTTGAAGAGAAGCCTCAAGGAAACAAGCAAGTAACAGACAATAGTATTATCTGTGAAACAAAAATGGGAGCACTTCTGGTCAGTGAATATAGCCATATAGCATTTCAAAAAAGCAAGAGATAGTATTATTTTGCCATCTAAAATTCACTGTATCACTTCTTATAAAGCAACAAAAGGAAATAAAGCTATATTCTAAGTCTGCATTTCATAATTTCATATCATAACTTCAATTGAATGAAGTCTTTATGCAAGGGTAAACTCTTCAAGTAACCATTCTGTTTCCACTGTAGAATCAGTCTTACATTTCAGGGAATCTCAGCCTACTACTTTCAGCATCAACCTTTCGGAGGCTTAAACTCCACTACTTTCAGTTATGCCAGTGATGGACACACAAGTGTCTTTTGTAGCTGTACAAGTTTCCCTTCATGCAATTATGACATTAAAAATTTGAAGCTAGACAGGCTAAGGCAAAATGCTACCTACTGATTACCCGCAGAGTGAAAAGAAGAACTAAAGGTTTACCCAGAGTTTCTGTCTCTCTCTCTAACCTAGCTTTCTCCATGGGTAGTACAGAAAAAATGTCATCTCCCTGCAGAGTGTTCCCAGTATTTTTGTCAGTATGACACACTGGAAATTTGATGTTCCTTCACTCAGATTATATCTAGGTAGGAATCTCTGAAGTTTTTATCTCTGTGGTTCATTCTGCATGTTCTCCCTAAACCAGTAAGCAGCTGCAATTCAGCACATTCTCAGAGAATTCCATAGAGCTCCCGCCAAATTTTTTTTCTATGTACCTTCTCCTTTGTTCAAAAAAGGCATATGTATATACAAACAATTAGTCTTTAGTTCATTGATTCAACTGGAATTGGAATTGCAAACCCTATTTTGTCTACAAATGAACAAAATCCTTGAAATACAGCAGTGATATGAAGATACAGAAGACAGCAAATCTACGGTAAGGAAATGGAACACTGGAAATTACTAAAAAACGAAACAAGAAAAAATTAGGTATGCCACTGTGTAAATCCAAAGCTATATGGATTATATAGCCTATACATAGAATGGCCTGTGCATTTCACAATCTTAAATGCTAACAAAGCTGGGGAAAGATACAGTCAAATCTGACCAGACGTATGAACTACTTCTGCACAGAATTGTTGAACAGGCTGAGATTGTTCAGCCTGGAAAGAGTATGGCAGAAGATCACTAACAGAATCAAGAGGATAATAACAATAATGGTTGCTTTCAGATTCAAGGACTTGTAATCATCACGGAAAATTAGGAAGTAGGAATTTCAAAATGAAAGTTTATAGCTTTATTTTATCAAACTTCTAAAGCTTCACTGTGCATTAATTATTCTAAAAATTCATGTGGGTTCAAAAAATAATGAAGAAATTCAGACCAAAAACTCATGTATTAAATATAAGGTTTTGGCTAAATCACAGATCAACCAATATTGGCAGCGGTGAAGCACTGGAACAGGCTGCCCAGAGCAGCTGAGGATGCACCTGCACTGGAAGTGTTCAGCCTCAGGCTGCATGGGCCTTTGGGTAACCTGATCTAGAGGGTGCTGTCCCTGTCCAGTGCAGGAGTGTTCGAACTGGATAGGCTTTAAGGACCCTTCCAACCCTAACATTCTGTAATACTAACATCCTATTGAGAAGTACCATTCTATGCCTACTTGTTGCTTCCTTCCTTAAGCATCTACCACTGGCGACAAGATACTGCACTAGGTGGGACTTCAGCAGTTCCCATGACAGTATATTAGGTGGTTTGGCACTTCCACATGCTGTGATGTGTGTGTGTGTGTGTGTGTGTGTGTGTGTGTGTGTAGGGACAGCCTGAGCACAAAGTATGAAGTATGGACCTTAAGGAAGTTTCATATTAGTTATGTTGTAATTTATCACCTTATAGAAGCAGAATTGATAAAAACTTGATGTTCTTCCAATTCAGAAATAGAAGGGAAAAAAAAAAAAAAGGTGTTCCCTACCAAATTGTTTTAACCGCTACTGTAGTAAAATTGTCTTTTTGAAATAGTAGTTTTAATGACCAGTACATGCTTTCAAAATATGAATATTTTTAACAAAAAAAAGGGCACACAGTAGCTACATTAAAGACTAGCAGTCCATGCAGGTGAAGTAGCTAAAAACTAGAACCACGTAAGAATCTAGGTCATGGTCATTACATTTGACCTTTACAAAGGTCATTACATTTGACTATAAGCTAACTGTATGCACAGGCTAAACCCATTTTTTTTGTTTTTTATTAATTTGACACAGACTTTTTGTAATACATTGTTAAAAGTCACATGAAATCAAAAAAGCATTTTTGTCTGCCCAACATCTGTCTAGATCAGTTTTTTCATGAGCAGGAATACGTCATTGAACAGATAGAGCATTAACCACATTCCACAGTGACAATGCAATATACAAGAAATATCCCCCTGTACCGGAATCAAATTATCATCTTGCTGACACCAGGAAACCTCTTGTGCAGCATCGTGAAGTTTACCTTTGGAAGAAAAAAACCTCAGACTTTCCCAATTACTTCAAGTGGCCATATATTTTTCTGGGATTTTATGACAGGACATTTGTTAATATGGGAGCATACAGTCCAATTGATGCGGTTTCCTAATGGTTTTAAGCTACTCTTCTTAGAAATTCAATTTGTCTTAAATTGGTAGAATTTGTACTTAGAAGTTCAGGGTCTCTCATCCTTGAAGAGCAATCATCATCTTTCCTGTATAAGCATTAAAGACCTATAAAACCACTGCTGAAAGCCACTGTCTGTCCTACTGATGAAAAACTAAAGAAATACCCTTCATGGCTGAGGTAATGTTATATAGCGTGCTTGCATGTATGTATTTTACTCTAACAACTATGAATTTCTGTTTATAATATTGTGTATTACATTATTTTTCACTAAGTTTAAGGCTGTCTTAAACTGTGGTAGATACTCCTTCAGAGAGCTCCTAAGGGAGCAAGTAAGAGGGACAGAGTGAAAGATTGTGAGCTAGCTAGCTTACAGAACAAGAATCAATGCAAGCCAAACCACAGTAGCGCTTTACCCAGAAAACCTGGGATAGAACACATGAGTAATCAAGTTTACTTGCAAAGGACAGGATAGGTAACATAGCACGAGAAGTTCTCTACACCAAGACAATTGTAATCTAAGTTGAACTTTCTGCACTCTTAGGAACTGTATTGTAAAAACTGTGTGACTATGCAAAGGACTTCTGCAAACTCTACTCCCTCAAAAAACACTAGGGTTGCTCTGAATGTATTATTTCCCATTTTATTATGTTGGCCCACAATATCAGAGGAAGATGCTGGTGTTATGGCAGTAGAGACTGAACCTGTTCGCCAACACTCTGTTATGTTCTGTATGACAGATGGCAACGGAAGGGCAGGCTGACAAAACGGAGCCTGACGAGGAAGTGCAGGTGAACCAAAGAGTTATCATTGAATTCCTCCATGTGGAAAAAACTGCACCAATTGACATTCATCAATACTTGCTGAACATTTATGGAAACTGAACAATGGATGCCTGCATGATGAGGTGGTATGCTTCAGCACTGCTGACAGAAAGTCACCTCTGCTGGTGCAGATTTTTTATAAGTGCAACATATAGGCTCTTGCTCATCACTGGCAAAAATGTATGTCTAGTAGTGGTGACTATGCTGGAAACTAGTGTATTATAACTGAGAATTTACCCTACCAAATAGTGTTATTGCACTCTGTCTCTGTTGTAGTTTCCATGGAAATAAGCAGGAGGCATTACTCTTGAAGTTACCTACATAATCATAACTGTACTTTTACAGTGAAGACTTAGATTACTTATCTAAAGTGTAACAAGTTTAATGTATAAACCACAAGTATGAGATACGGGTATAAAAATATTTCTACTAAAAACCTTTTGTTTATGGAAAAGCTTTTACAGAGTCAGTTGACAGCTAAAGAGTCTAATATTTCAAACATCTAACTGAAAATGTATCAAAATACAGTGAAATCGTTTTCCTTGAGCTAATTAAAATTCCACATATTTAATAATTGTTGGCAAGGAGCTTTGGCTCATTCTCACACTAAACCACATTTAAGATCTCACTCTACAAAGCATAGTAACTCAAAACTTCTAATTTCACTGTCAAAAAAGATGTTAAGCATCTTGTAGAACTAAGTAGGATGTTTTTTATTTCAAAAAGCAGTGGCAGTAACTTACTTCAATAGCTTTATGTATTTAAGTTCTAGACGAAATGTACAAGATTAAAATGTCACACAAGTACAAAGATGTGCATAAAATGTGTTTATGTTGCAATAATACACAAAGTGATATGAAGAGTACAGGATTTCCTACTGTACCTGTCTGACCATATTCCACCTGGATTACTTACCACGTTACCTTTTGAGTATTTTATCTAATTAAAGATGTTTAGACACTAGGCTGTTTTTCTAGGCATACTGTCTTTGAAAGAGATATAGAAAGAAGATAGTAAAGATTGTAGCGAAGGAAGATAGTAAAATAAAAAATTTTATCTAAGAAATGAGACAGATTGAGAAGCGCAACTTTCATTACAGCTTTACCATATATTAATGGAAGGCAAGTGTTCAGATCCACTAAGGTATGCAAACATACAGTTCTGAGATTAGAGTGTTAGTAAGGTTCTCAAAGCAAGTCTGTGAATCTAAGTTACTGCTTAAAAGTAACTTTTTCCAGTAAAAGCTATTCTTTTAAAGTCATTCACAGAATAATAGAACAGCTTGGGTTGGAAGAAACATCAAAGATGATTTAACTTCCAACCTCCCTGACACAGGCAGGGTTGCCAACTCTGGCAGTAGTTCAGATTGACCAGGGCCCCATCAAACCTGGCCTGGAACATCCCCTCCAGGCATGGGGCATCCACAACCTCTCTGCGCAGCCTGTTTCAGTACCTCACCATTCTCTCAGTGGAAAACTTCATCCTGACGTCTCATCTAAATCTTCCCTCCTTGAGTTTAAAATCATTTCCCCTTGTTGTCATTTCATAACTGGCTTGCAGGTGGGCACTCAAGAAGTTTAACATCTGAACACATAGAATACATGAAGCTCCTGGGGAGTCGGCGACATAGAAAGCTACAAGTGTTCGGTTTTCTATGCTACTGGAGCAGAAACATTTAAGGCAACCCAGTCTGTCTAAACCAGAAACTTACTTGTTCACACAACACTGCTGAAGCAGGAAGTTGTAAACTTACAGTGAGTGATAAACTGTATGGTTTCTAAAGGGTATAAAATCTTGGTACTTCTGATAGATTTAAGACTGATCCACCTGTTAGATGGGTAATAATATCCTATAATTTCTAAGAGGTTCTTTTGTCAGTGTGAGCTTTTGAAGGGAACACTGTTATTGTGGAGATCACATATATCGATCACAGTACTTCTTGTACTTCGAGGTAATGCTCTCAATTAAAAAGGAAGATGTACAAATACAAAGTCTTGCCTTGGGAATATATTCTTTTCTCCAGCATCAACCCAAATGAAAATTACTTTCTCATTTCTTTGAGGAAAAGCACAGCCTCATTCTAAGACTTTGCTACGTACTACACTGATCATTGGATGAGTTATTTTAGTCCTACTCATATGAGAGGCAATATGACAATTAGTTGTTGTGGAAGAAACTTGAGATGTTCATTTACATATGCATAAACATAGGTAGTACAGAAAGATCATCTTGGAGGAATAAAATAAACACACAAAGCATAACTTAAACTGACTTATGCAAATGAGTGAAAGAACACTACCTTCGATGAGACTATTCTGTTATCTGGAAATCTCTGAGGAATGTATGCTTCAGTGCCTGGAGGTGGTTCACGATGCCCAACATAAATAGTCCGACTGTCCACCCAGTTCTCTTCTCCAGCACACTATGAAAGGGGAAAAAAAAAAGAAGTTATTATGTCACTTCACTCAGTATTTCTGCAGTAAGATCAGTTGCAGACTCAAGAAACCAAACACATCTAATCAGTACATACACAGCAGTCAACGTGTGATCCCTTGCATTTCTCTGTATAATCTCAAGACCGCTAAAAGACAAGTTTAAGTCAATTCTCAAAACTCTCTATCTGCACCAAACACCACTTATTCTTAAAGAGGAAACATGAAAGTTACTATTCTGACTTCTTAGTTTTATAACTGAAAAAAGAAGAATGGTAACTTGGTAGTTTATTTGTAAATATCCTTGTTTTAAGAGAGAAGCCCTGTCTTCTCCAAAATACTAGCAACAACAATATCCTGAGATACACAGCAACTGTAGGGAATCTTAGATTGCCAGGAAAGAACTCAGCATGTCAGCTCACATTCTTTGTTCCTCAATGAAAGCTGTATCTACAAGTAGATGAGCCAAAGTGAAATGCTCATGGTTGCTTCATGAAACTCCACCACTCCACCTTTATATTCTAGTTAATTGTATGTAAAAACATACAATTTGCTGTAGATAAGCTAATTAATTCCTTAGCCCACAGTTTCATTAATTCCCACCTAAGTTAGGAAAAATGCTTTGAGTACAGAATACATTTCTAATATCTTGATCTAGACAGAGAAACAAGGCATCCCCTATTTGGAAAACATCGCTAGGTAAAGAGATGAGTAAATTAAACGTCTAAGTACATAACCAATTTGAAATTAAAATCTCTGTTTTATGCTGTAATTATGTATATATGTATACTTTGTATGTCCTGGTTTTGGCTGGGATATAGTTAATTTTCCTCACAGCAACTGATACGGTACTACCTTTTGAATTTGCAATGAAGATAGTGTTGACAACACAGCTATGTTTTAGCTGGCACTGAGCAAGGTGGGATAGCCTGTCTCCAGGACTTTTCTGCTTCTTGTGCTGCCCTGCCATTAAGCAGCCTGGGGGTGCACAAGGAACTGGGAAGGGACACAGCCAAAGACAGCTGATTCCAATTGAACAAAAGCTATCCTGCACTACAGGAACAACATCCTCAGCAATAAAAGTTGGAAGGGAAGGAGTGCTGCAAAGCAGGGTTGGGGTGGGATGGAGAAGATCAGAGTTATGCTCAAGTAAAATAAATGTTCTCAAGTAACTGTTATGTGTGATTCAGTCTCATTTTCCTGGAAATGGCTGAACATCTACCTGCCAAAGGAAATTAGCAAATTGCTTTGCTTGCATGTATAGATTTTGTGCTATTAAAACATCTAAGCTCAACTCATGAGATGCTGCAGTTTTACCTTTATGATTCTCCTTCCCATCCTGCTGTGGAGGACTGAACGAGTGACAACATGGCGCTTAGCTGCCCACTGGGATTAAACCAAGCAGTAAATTAGATGGAAACTCCTTTTCTGCAACAATGTATAGTAAATACTTCCCCCAAGCGTCCCTGGGCACTGGTGATATTTGGCAACATAACCAAAGATACCAGAAGTAGTTTAGTAGTCAAGCGGAGCCAAAGCATCATTCCCCAAAGCACCTGGATGAAGTCACACAATAGTTGGCAATAGAATTTAATCATAGTGACATAATCTCTCTTCTCTTCTAATCAGTCTTATTGACAATAGCTCTGGGTAGATTTACTTTACTAGTGCAGATATGGCTGGTAAGTCTAAAATAAAATGTCATCCTTAAGCTTAACCAAAAACATACACCCTAACTTTTCTTTCATTGGTTCTCTTCTATCTGATCATTCTGCTGTTTCACGCACAACACATCAAGAACAAACTTTCAATAAAAATTGTTTAAATGTACGTATAAAACTCTTGTAATCCCCTGAAAACCTGAAGCAGCACTTTTACCACAGTTATCTATCTGACATGAATGCTATGTGACATGAATGGCTTTCTTTGTGGAAAGAAAAAAAAAATGCAAAGCAGAAGTATAGGAATAAGAGCTTCAGAACTCAGGCTGTTATCCACAGAATGGCTGACAGGCCATAAAGCAAACTGTAAGGTGAATTAAGAGAAAAAAAACAAAGAAGCTTAAACAAAAGCAACTTTGGCTGTCCTTATACTTGAACTAGTTAGGAAAAAGCCCTAAATCATACTAATTCTTACTTATGACAGAAAACAAAGGAATTATGTTTAGAAGCTGCTGAAGGGTCTAAATTACAGAATTAAGACTAAAACTTAAAGGAAAAGACATTTGCTTTTGTTAGCTCCTTTAATATGTACATTTTTATCTAACTCAGTACCTTTAAGGAGTTAGTTAACCATATCATACGAATGCAAGTTACATGAAGCCCTTCTTAAGATACACCAGAGGCCTAGTCATAGCTTGTGCTCCTCTATCACTGACTTCTGAGGGAGGGCACAGATTTCACACGCCAGATCCTTGCAGTGGGAACCTGAAATTAGAATGTGGGTTATTCTGAAAAGTACACTAATCTTCCAGCCAGACAACTCCCACATCTCTAATTTGGCTTGTCACAATCTCAAAAGCAGACTGCCATTCTGAATGCTCATACCACTTCTGAAGACTAGCAAATATTCTTATAGCATGTCAAAACATTTCAGAAGTAAAGCAGTAAAAAAAGCTTTCCAAGATCCACCTCGCTTCTGTGCCAAGAGCAAAAAATCAGTGTCTTTTATCATTTTATTAGATGATATTTTTACTTTTTCAATACACCTGCATGTGCAATGTATGCAAATGATTTACTGACTCTCGGGACAAGAAGTACTTCTGGAAACATAGGAGTGAGAGATATTCCTAAGAAGTAGACCAAATTGTACAGTGTTCATTAATTTTTCATTAAGGATATTCCAGACATCAAAGAAACACAAAGATTATTGCTAATACAGTTAAGTGGCTGAGTTCATAGACAAATGCTTAAAGGGGTAATGGGAATACAATGCATGAATCTTTGAACATCAAGAATAGATCCCTCAGCTTCTCCTTTCCTCCACACAGACCGTGCCTGACAATTTATGTCAGCTTGACAAAGATCTTAGTTCAAATATTTTTGGGTTTTATTTATTTATTACAATCATTTTTATTTTACAGTGTAACCTGATCATTACCCTGACTTAGTTAAAATAGTCCACTGAGAAATTACTTATCAAGCTAGGAAGCACAAAAGATAGATCTCTTTAAACTATGTTCTTCTGCGCTACCATCAGTTTGCAAAGGTTTGATAGCCCCGGTGTATTGTGTTACTACCGTGTAAACCAGCTTAATGTCATAGACCAGAATTTGCATCCAAAAAGAAAGCTTCTATAGAATTTACTTTAAACACGTATGTAAAAATCAAGACAAACTCTTCTGTTGGCTTAATTGGACCTACTTTTTGTTTTGAAGTGAAAAAATCACCACAAAATGCAACTACATAGCTTAAAATTACGTTAGATATCTCCTAACACAGAACATTTTTCCATTTCAACATGTTGACAGGAATTGGACAACATACACACTTTACTAACCCAATTCAACAAGCTGACACTAACTTCAAATCTCTCAAGCATTCAAAAGCCATACACAAAACTCTGTGGGAAAAAGAGACAATATTATACAGAATCACAGAATTGTAGGAGTTGGAAGAGACCCCTAGAGATCATTGAATCCAACCTCCCACTAAAGCAGGTTCCAGTACATAAAGTAAAATGCTTTGTTCAGTAAGATCACAAGGTACCTCACTTTCATGAAGCAGAAAAAGATGTTCTGGGGAAAACAATGATGTATATCACAAAGCACACAACCCAAAGAAATCAAGTCACAACATTTTAACATCTAGTAATGCTAACCTACAATACTGAACACTTTGAATCAAAAATACTTCTGCTGTTCAGGTACTACATATGAGATCATTTGCTGAATGACACCAAGGTAACTCAAAAAAGAGCAATCAGATGCTGCTGTCAGTACAATGAAATATGTTCTTTTTTATTATTATTATTTTATTTGAGTTCTATTACTTAAGCCCATTAAGGATATGGGGAAGAAATCAGAAATAAATCTTAGCATTATCTGCTTCTATTAATAGTATAAAGCTCAGCCTACTGAGACCAAGTTTCATTGGCACATCAATGAAGAAGCATTACTTAGCTTTTATGCTTTCAAGCAAGGTCAGCAACAAAGAAAGCAAAGACCAGCAGTAGACTAAATCATCCTTATGTAATGCTAAACAGAGACGTTAACAGGATTAAACCCTAATACATGTATAAACTGGAAGGAAAACACCAAATATTCAGTTCTCTGAATTAAAAAAAAAAATCTATATATATATATATATCAAGCTGAGATTAGCTTAAGATTCACCTTCATGCCCCTCTTATCTGAATTTTTACAGAAACGCATTATCTATAAAGACAAGGGGTAAATATTCAACAGACAACAGTGAAAAGAAGACAGACACTGGCAGTTGTTTGGTGTCTTCCAAGCAAGTTCTTTGAGGTTAAATTGAAAATGCCCCTCTAACTTGTCAAGGAAAAAAAATAAAAATAAAAATAAGAGCAATGTGGTAGAGTACAGATGATTATCATTCAGTGTTTTTTTTTTTTTTTTTACCTAGCTCCTTCCAAAGATAATTTTAGCTTCTTAACTAAAATTGAGCATGCCAGGGTTGTCACTACAGTGTGTAGGTCCTAGGAAAGTAAGTGACCTTGAAAAATTCCAGGTCTTTCCAAGTATTTTTAGTAAACACATTCAACTTACTGCTCGGTAATCAATGGTAGCACTGAATGACACTTCCTGACTTTCCAATTGAGCTACTAATTTGGGCATGATTGAAAAAAAACCAAAACACAAAAACCTTGGATTCAAAATTATATGCACTCTCCAAATAAATTAAACACAAACACTACTAAAATAGGTTCATAATGCATTAAGCACAGCTGAAAACACAGCGAAAATCTCCACTGGTCAGGCCGTAAATATATTTTGTTGGACAACATTCTGTCAAATTTGTTTGCTAAATGCTTTCTCGGAAGGAGTTATAAACAGATTGCAGACTATCTATAGATTTGCTAGCAGTAAATTCCATGCATCAGTTGTAACCTTGCTCACTCAGGCTATAACCAGAAGTTCTTTTATACAAACACTTTGCATTCCTGGAGGCAAGTATGGCATCACTTTGGGTACTTCAACAAAACACTATTTTATCACAACTGTGCAATTAAAACTATTGTTAAAACTGCACACCAAACCTACAACTGTTCATCACTGTAGAGTATTAAGTATTAGAGGATAACAGGCACTGGGCAGCTATTAGCACTTAAAATCTGCATGAAGAATAATGGGAAGAAGATGAAGAAAATTTTCACAGGTAGAATATTTTGCTCCGATATAATTGGTTACATTCCATCAAGTAACCACAAAAAGATGAAAAAGATTCCAATTGTTTATTTAATGAAGAGAAACAACAATTCTAGTTTCTCAGGTAGATGCAATTCAATGAAGTGAAAAAAGATTTCATTCTCTTTTCTATCTTCCTAAGCATACTAACTTCTTTAGTGTACACTATAAGATCACATGGTTTGGTGATCAATCTCATCTATTTCTCATCCCATCAAGCATATGGAGTATCTGCTATTTTTCACTCGACTCAGTGCCGTTATACAAGTAAATGTCAACTACCTGCCTCTGGAAACAATGGTGCAAAGCTCAAATTCCTACTTAACCATTCTAGACCTAATCAAATCTGCAACATTTTAAAGGTAGGTCTGGTCTGTAAACCCTAAAAAGCAGAATCCTTCTGTAAATATTACGAAGTAGACTACTTCTAAAGAAAAAAAAATCTCAATTTCCTCCACGTTCCTCACTAGTTAGAACAAATTAGAACGTTTGTTCTCAGCAAAGCAAACATTCCAGTTTCTACAAAATATGAACATTTTAGAATCATAGAACCACTCAGACTGGAAAAGACCTTAAAGATCATCAAGTCCAACCACAACCTAACCATAATACTCTAACTTTAACAACCCACTGCTAAATCATGTCCCTGAGCGCCACATCCAAACAGTTCTTAAACACACCCAGGGATGGTGACTCAACCACCTCCCTGGGGAGCCCATTCCAGTGCTTAACAGCCCTTTCTGTAAAGCAGTGTTTCCTGATATCCAACCTCGCCTGATGCAACTTGAGACCATTTCCCCTTACCCTGTCACCTGTCACCAGTGAGAAGAGACCAACTCTGCACTCGCTGTAAGCACCTTTCAGATACTGGAAGAGAGCAGTAAGGTCTCCTCTCAGCCTCCTCTTCCCCAGATTAAACAGCCCCAGTTCCCTCAGTCTCTCCTTGTAGGGCATATTCTCCAAGCCCTTCACCAGCCTCGTTGCCCTTCTTTGGACCTGCTCCAGCACTTCAATGGCCTTTCTGTACTGAGGTGCCCAAAATTATTAATAATTTTAATACAGAGTTATCTCTGCCTTCCTGATCATGCCTCCTTGAGCACCATATTCAGAATAAAAGGTTTCTGAGAATATTCTAATACAGTTATACTCAAATGATGTTGTATTAGTTCACAGAAATTACACTTTAATATAGTCCTTTGTAGAAAGCCATTTTCCTTTGATTTTCAGCTTAGAATGCCACCTTTCACTGAACACCACCTGTACTTAACAGATGACAACACAGAATCGCAGAATGGTTTGGGTTGGAAGAGACTTTTAAGATCACCTAGTTCCAACCCCCTGCTATATGCTGGGACACCTGCCTCTAGACCAGATTGCTCAAAGCCCCATCCAGCCTGGCATTGAATGGTTCCAGGGAGGCAGCACTCATAGCCTCTCTGGGCTACCTGTTCCAGTGTCTCATCACCCCCACAGTAAAGAATTTCTTTCTAATATCTAGTCCAAATCTACCTTCTTCCAGTTTAAAATAGTTTTCCCTCATCCTGTCTCTATCTGCCCATGTAAAAAGCCCCTCCCCAGCTTTCCTGTAGGCCTCTTCAGGAACTGGAAAGTCACTATAAGGTCCCTCTGGAGCCTTCTCTTCTCCAGGCTAAAGAGTCCCAGCTCTCTCAGCCTTTCCCCATAGGGGAGGTGCTCCAGCCTTCCGATAATCTTTGTGGCCCTCCTCTGGACCTGCTCCAACAGCTCCACGTCCTGCTTCTGTTGGGGACCTTCTCCTCAGGGCTGCTCTCAACCCATTCTCCACCCAACCTGTATCTGTGCATGGGATTGCCCCAACCCAGGTGCAGGACTTTGCACTTGCACACAGACCACTGTTATGATCCCCTTAAAGTTACAGTAATTCTGTTTCAAATATATAATATCTAAACCAAGTTTTTCAAGCAAGAGTAAAGTCTTTCACAGTTGTTCAATTTAAACTCCAAATTTTGTTTATAAAATGGACCAGTAGGTGTAATTATTTGTGATGCCTGTGATGTGGAAGAGAAACAATATTGCAAAACTAGCAACAGAGATAGTAGACAGACTAGAGTCAGAAGTCTTGTCTTTTTCCCACGTGATCTTCAACACATTTCAAGGAATTATTAGGATGATGGCAAAAAGACCTGTAAAATACATTAATTAGTGCATGCTTTTGCTTCACTGCTTTCCTTCCTTCTGCTGCAAGGGTTCTGACACATTCTGCTCCTTGCTATCTATGTATCAGTAAGATACAAGGGCAGAGAGAGAAATGCCATGCCTCTCTGTACATCTCCCTGACCCCATTGAGGAGGAACTGCTACATGGAAATCCTTTCAAGAGTGTCTCAATTGCAATTAGAAAGTCAAATGAGAAAAACTATACTAAGTAGAACCATAAGAGAAGCTAGAAGGGAAAGTATCCCATAAAATACCGTACTATGTAGCTTTGTCACTTATAAATTATAAACTAAGTTTATACCTAGAGTAGTACCACACCAACAAATTCAGCTTAGTGCTCAAATCTTACAGGTTCTTCTGTTGCTATCAAGAGCTGCAAAACTAGGGCAACTCTATTTCCTGTCAGGTAGCTAAACACCATACTGCTCTGCCAGCCAAACTCAGAGTGTCTGTAAATATACTTTTAAAGAGAGCACTTCATAGATACTTCAGAACACAGGTTATTTTACCATCTTGGTTGCCAGAAAATAGAACTACTTCCAGTAATTCATCAAGAAGCATTTGAGATGGATCAAAAATTTTAAGACAGAATACAACAGAATGGTTCTGTTGGAAGGGACCTTCAAAGCTGACCTTTTAAATTCAACCACCTGACTACTCTGGCGCTGACCAAAAACTTACAGCATGTTGTTGAGGGCACTGTCCAATAGCCTTTTGAACACTGAGAAGCATTGAGCATCCGCCATCTCTCCAGGAAGCCTGTTTTAGTGTTTGATCACCCTTGTGGTTAAGAAATGTTTCCCACTGCCCAGCCTGACCCTCCCTTAGCGCAGCTCTGTGCCATTCTTGTCCTGCTATCAGTTCCCAGGAGCGGAGCCCAGCACCTACCTCTGCTTCCCCTTCTCAGGGGCCAAAGGTTGCTTCTCAGCCTCCTCTTCTCCAGACTGGACAACCAAAGCACCCTCAGCCTCTCCTCATAGGACAAGCTTTCCAGCCCTATTACCATCTTTGCTGCCTTCCCTCTTCTGGAGGCTTTCAAGAACCTTAAAATTGTTTTTATATTGTGGAGCCCAAGAACTGCATGCAATATTCAAGGTGAGATCACATCAATACAAAAATATAGTGGAACAATCACCTCTTTTGACCAGAAGTCCTTGCTGTGTTTTATGCACCCTAAAAAGCAGTTTGTCTCCTTGGTTGCCAGGGCACACAGCTGTCATCAGCACCCCCACATCCCTTTCAGCCAAACTGCTCTCCAGCAGCATCCAGCATTTTCCTTTGAACCTCATGGCATTGCTGAACTCCCAGTATTACAATCCGGATCCCTCTGCAAAGCCTCTCCAGGGAGTCAAAAACTCAGCATTCTAGTTTAGTATGAGGATGCACTCCAGTCTTGCATCCAGACCATTGATAAAAACATTGAACAGGGCTGGCCGCAGAATTGAGCCCTGGGGAACACCACTGGTGATGGTTCCCAGCCAGATGTAGCCCAGTTCTCTTCAACCCATCGAGCCAGTTCACCATCAAGCACATTGTGAACCTGTTTATCTCACAGTTGGACAATTTCTCTGGACAGATGCCAGGAGGGAAGATCTTACTGAAATCCAGAAAGATCATGTCCATCATCTTCCCTTTCTCCATCACGCAGGTGACCTTATCATGGAAGGAGGTTAAATTACTAAGGCAGGACTTTCCCTCCATGAATCCACGTTGACTATGCCCAGTAACAGCTTTGTTCTTTAAATGCTTTTCAATATCTCTCCAGACAACCTTCTTCATAACTTTTCCAGGGAGTGAGGTTAGGTTAATAGGTCTGTAGTCTCCTGGGTCTTCTCTCATTCCCTTTTTGTAGATGTTGACTAGAACGTTAACTGATGAATACAGATTATAAAGAAACAGGAGGAGGGAGGGAGGCAGTGGTTCTTACTTATTTTTGAATGTGTAAAAATAAAATTCACAGATATAAACTGTTTCTCCTAGAGATAAAATGATTAAGAAAAAAAAAGAAATAAGCAGAAGTACCTACTATAAGTCTTTCCTAAATCACAATACATACTGGGACAATACTGATAAGATCAGACACAACTAAAAGCCACTAAGCGATGTTCTTAGAGTAGTTTTGGGTTATTCAAGGAGGACACATTCTAAAAATACAGTTTAAATTTAGAGCAGTAAATTACTTTACCATCAGCCTTCACTTGGAAATAACCAGAACTGGCCAGAATGACAAAGTTCTTTGAAAGGATTTTAGCAAACAGTAAACATAATATTCAATTTATCTGCGTGTTCTTTGTTCAAACACTCACGGAAGTGCTGCTCTCCATTAAGTGAGCACAAGAGAAAACACGGTTTTTGTACAGTAACTATGCTACTTGCAACATGATGGTAGTCTTGCCAGACTCGGGCCAAAATTTTACTACGACTACAACTAAATTCAGGAAAAAAAAAAATTAAGAAAGAAAAAGAAGGGAGGAAGACTCATTTCTAGATTTCTGGTTGACATGTCAGAAGAAAGCTAGTTACAACATGACACCATGAGCTCGTAAGCCTCATGCAGCTGTGTGATCTAGCTTGACACGCTGAAGTTTCCCTCCAATCCATATTACAGCAATTTATGCTTTTTTCCCCACAATTATTTTTTAAATAGGCTGATACCGATTTATTTTTTTTAATTAAAAAGTATTGTAAGGTATCATCCAGCTACATCTGAACCTAAAACAGCTGCTAATTGCAAGAACTCACTGTTGCGACTGGTCAGTTCTTGTAGTTATAAGGCATTCTCATTCCTATGTGTATACACTGCTAGTGAAACTGATTCTGGCAGAGAGAAGGTGGGATATTTTGTGATATCACTGTATGTTCTAGTAAGTTTAATAACTTGTAAAATGATGGTCTTCCAGGGCACTGAGGTAGTTGGTAGTGATAGAACATCCAAACATCATTACTTAAACAGTTCCATCCCTAACATTCTGAAGCTTTAGGTCTTACGTTATTTGTTGTACTGGAAATCTATCAAAATATTTATTGTAAACTTACTTATATCTTAATGCATCTTTACATACTTAGTAAATACTTAAAGTGTATGTTTTAAATAAACAGTGACTTACTACACTTGCAACACCTTTTGTTTTCAAATTACATGACAGCATATTCAATTCTTAGACCCCTAAGACAGCTGACAATACATTGTTTACTTCATCTAATGATTTCTTAGCAAATGCTGTTTTATCCTACTAAATCACTATCATTATCTAGTTTATGAATCATTACCTGCTTTGGAATATCATTTTGTTAGCATGTATTAAATTATATACATTTCAAGTATTATATGCAACGAGAACAAATAGCAAAACACAATGTTCCTATTACACTGAGCATCACGTAGGCAGAAATGAATTCCCCACAAAAATTTCTAAGTTACTGAAGGCTTACTATGCTGGTAAAGTTGTCCTTTTTTTCCCCCTTCCCCCATTAAGTACTGCTTGTTGCAACATACCACTAAAGGTGACTTTCTTGGAAGTATTTATCTGTATTTCAGCTTAGCAGTATAGGCTTGTGTTCTAACTTGGGGTGCAAGTTCATCAGAAGCAAATTTCCAAAGCAAAGAAGAAAAAGGAAAAAACATTACATTGGTGCTGCTAGTACAAGTTGGTTTTTTCCATGCCTACACAGAAAAATCTAAACCTTTAGTCAAAACGTGACCCTTGCTAATTATGCTAAGTTTAGAATGAAGATCCTGCTCACTTAACTCAGTTCCAAACATATTGCCTCTAAATAATGCCTAAATAATACCCACAGAAGTAAAAAGGTAAAATACAAATGACATCCCCTCTCTCTTTCTCCCCATAACTGGTATGTTCATTGACAGCCTGCAAACCTTGGCATTAGTTAAAATGACAATATTAGACAAGTTTTTACTATGGGCGACTGTACTTTCCATATCCTCTGTGCTATAAATTGTGAATTATTTACCTCACTTTCTCTCATGTGTAATTGCTTTTGTGAGCTATTTAAAGTCACATCATAAAGTGACTTTATCATCATGACTCCATTTTGAACAAGTCTTGTATTTATAGCACAAAAGTAACTTGACAGCTCAGAATGTTAATTATTTATCATTAGAAGCTGCTTAGTATTTTCCTTTATTTCCTTGCAATTTTATTTTTTTAAAGTTCTGTGTACCAGCATCAAATCCCATGTTAGGTAGATTTCAGAGAATAACAAAGTACACAGCCTACTTGAATATGAGAAAGGATCCTAAATACAAATGGTTAAAAAGGTTACTGAAACGTTTACTTGGAGCTATTTGAGTTTCGACAAGCTTCAAACTCTAACACAGCCATACAATTGTGTTCCACTACAACTACAGCACACTAAAGCAACATAAAATATTAATCATTCCTCACAATACTGCCAAGCAAAGTCCTATGTTGAACTACTAAAGGGAAAAGGTGATGTGTTCATTCAAGTACAGACTCACAAGTTTTATTTTACAATTTTACCTGCCATCATATAGACACTGCTGATGAAATAATATCTGGTATAATCCCTACACATAAATATAACTTTTTTTCAAGTTTTCTTAAACTAGCAGGCATAAGAATAATAAATCTAATAAAAAAAATTGAGTGTTGTTGTTTTTCCATCAGTAACTCATGGTATTGAAGGACTTTCATCACCCTTGGGTGTTAGCATGAGGATTATGAGTAAACCTCCTCATAACACATAAAAACCTTTGACGCTAATACTCAAGAGAGTTTTAGAATACTTTGTTCCACAAGTGCAGTGAAAACGTAAATTCCATTAAGATTAAATATTTCTTGAAAGTTCCTTTGATGCACTGAATTCTCAAATATTTACTTTTATTCAGAGAACAGCCTTAAGGATTTGCGCTAACCAGTGTCAAGTACAACCAGGTTTCATAACTTGTTACCTTTACAAACATCAAAAGATTTATTTCAAGGACCAACACTTCTACAGTGACCAGCCCAATATTTTTTAAAGTAAACTGGTTTTAACTATTTGCAGTATTTTAAGTTAAATGTTCACATAAAATGAGTATTTTATATTCCAGATTTTTACTTTGCCATATATATTGCCAGAAAAATGTAAACAAGTTTTAAAAAAAAAAAACTAGTCTACAATACCAAATAAAAACATTAATCTCACTAGACAGAAACTTGTGCCAGCCACTTAACAGCCAAACTTATAGAAAACAAATTCAGTCACTGAATTGGTAACTCAAACTCTGATACCTAACTGACCAGCGAACACTGTGACACAGTAAGACAGGACACAGGAAGTCAAGCACTGATTTGAGTTTTAAACATCTTAAACAGGTCCATGAAAGCTAGCTGAAGTTTAAATTAAAATACCATTAATAACTTAGAGGGAACTTCTGATACAACAAAGCAGCTGTTGGGCTGGACTGGGCTGTGAGCAACTTTATCTAATTGTCCACGTCCAACTGTCCTGCTACAAACAGGGACTAGACATGGGTTCAAACTAGATGATCATTATGGTCCTTTTCAATCCATGCCATTCTATGACCTTTAAGAGTCTCTTCCACCTCAAACAACTCTCTGATTCTAAGGGTGAGGAACACTCAAGTATAACACTTTTCCAACATATATTTTTTCAGTGATATGTAAGGCACTACAAGTTGATTCCCAATGACTGGTAAGCCTATGTAGATAAACCATACTTATAAAATACTATTAATAAAAGCATTAATGATAACCAAGAAATTCATAACAAGATCAATACAGTATGCTCAACACATGTGATGTACAGTTCCAGTACACTCAGTGCCGGGTCAACGACCATCTCCTGAAATAAAGCACAGAAGCGGATGACATAAGGTTGCCAATAAATATTCTACTCAACACTGAGAAACTGCTACAAAGATCACAGAGATTCCCAAGCTTAATGCCAGACACAGCTTCAGCATTCATTTTTAATACATGTAGCAGGTGTATGGCATTGATTTATTCACAAAGAACATTTTCATCTTTTGGTCCTAAGATATTTTCCCCAAGTCTGATGTACTGCATATATCATACTGCACATTATTAAAAGAAAATGAACATGTGTTTACTATTCTCTTCCCAAGCTCATGTTTTATGAAGTAAAGCAATTTTTGTTTTAGTTTGGTTTTATCTGTAGGAGAAAAAGGAAAATTAAACTGCTTGAAAATTAAGGCTTGGCCTAACTTTTAATACCGCGTATCACCTGCGCGTCTTTAATTTGGTTAAAAAGTAATGACTAAATGCTATGATTGACAGGGAAATTGAACTCTCTTTTTAACCAGCAGTCAGGTTTTACTGAAGTACTAAAATCTCAAGTGTATGATTTATACTGTCATTCTGTGAGGGTGGTTAAACACTGAAATAGGCTGTCTACAGTGGCTGAGGAGTCTCTGTCCCTAGAGATACTCAAAACCCTATGGGACAAAACCCCAAGCAATCTGCTCAACCTGCTTTGAGCAGAAGCGTTTGACTAGACACTCTTCACAAGTCCATTCCTGAAGCCAAGAGACTGGTCTGATCTGTGGACATGCATTCAAAGCATGAAGGATAAGGCCACACTAAAGACTATGAGATAGAAATGATTATTTTAGAAGAAAAACAGTGGCCACATTCTATTTTAAAATGCAAGTCTCACACTGAAACGTTTTATCTATAGCTCAGCAGGCAAGCTCCTAAATAATGCCATAGGGTTTGATGTCAATATGATTAGAGAACATGGGAAACAAGCCTTTGATACTTCCAGTATTTCATTTTATTCATCCATGGGAGAAGAAATGTCTGCATTCAACATCAATACATCAAGACTTTTCCTGCATGAAGGACACAGAACATCAAGATATTTCTAAAGAAAGACTTCTCTAGCAAGTCTGGAATTGTACTGTACACTGAGATTAATGTATTCTGAGCTGCAACGATTTTGACAATAAAGGCAAAAGAGGTTATATAGCTTTGTCTGGGATGAGACGATAAGTGTAATCTCAACCTCCACATGTCTGCCATTCAGTGATATAGAAAAGGTTAACCAATCCTTTTGATTCTGCAACCTTCTGAGGTTTCTATTCAGCAGGAAAAAAAACATACATAAAAACAAGAGAAGGCATCTACTTCTAGGCCGTGATTTACTGCTGTGATTTCTTTGATGTGTGGAGGGGTAGAGGTGAGCTGTTAAAATACAATACCCTGTTAGAAAAAAAAAAAGCTTGTAGTTCGATATCCTCTGCTATGAAAATCTCTACAGGCTCCAGCCATCTGAGAAATGCCTCCTTTTCACCCCCATAAGTGTACCCCACCACATTAATTCACATCTGGTAGGACATAATGAACTAAAGAAACGTTCCTCAGACTTTGAAGGCTGGTATTTCCATCTGCCATTGCTTCCATTGGTCAAGAAGAAGGAAAAAACCCACCAAAATACATCATCTTCTCAACAGAAGACTCAAGAAAACCAACGTTGACCAAGAGCATCTTACAGAGGGTTGGCAGTCTCTCAAATCCCATATATTAGGAACCCTTACCATAAGTAAACTCCCAGCAGAAAGTATGTGCTGATACAAAAGACCTTGTTTTTTAATGAACTTGAAAAAGCACAAATGTACTTGAGGACATGACAGCCCCTAAATGGGGGCCTAGAACCAAGAACCAAGTCTAGAGAAAAATCAGGCTTATAGATAGTCTCTAACTATCATAGGGGAAAAAAAAATTGATATAAAAGAAGTGCTACTTCAACTGCAAAATAAATCAGAATCATTGATACTATCTATTTTAATCTCGTGCATATGAAAAGCTAAATTAGTCTAAAATGGGTAATCATAAAAAGGGGAAAATAACCTATTTAGCACATTTTTTTTCCCTACAGCAACATTCATTTTTCTTAAAAGGTATATGTACTTAAGAAATAGAGTTATTGCAACAGCAGAGAAAATATTTTTGCTTTCTTAGTGTTATCATTTTGAAAATGACTCAGTACACTGATTTTCTTTTTAAATATTTAGCTGTTATGCTCAATATAACTCATCTGTTCCCAGAAAAAGAGTTGTGCAGGCTCCTCCCCCAGTCTGTCTCTTCCGATTTGGCCAGGAATTCCTGGAATCAGTCCAAGGAACAGAAAACAAAACTGCAAATGCTCAGCTGCTGCACAACTGGGCTACGAATGGCAATGAGGAATATGAAACCAGCTTGTCGTGCTTTTTATTTATTTCTTTTCATTCTCACATCTAGGGAATAGTGTGAATATCAAATATTGTATTATACCATAATACATACTGCAAATATTTCTTATTTAGAAAACTTGTGGCCATAGTAATTCTGTACCTTGAGTCCCACTTCCATATTCATACAACCTCTCAAATCATGACAGATTCACTGAGCAATATGGTCTGACATCAAAGTTAAATCAAACTTCGCAAACTAGCGATACTCTAAGCAGAGGTTTAGATCAAACAGCTTTCAGATAGAAGTTTAACTTGTTGCACAAAATTCCAGACAAAAACGTAGAATTCGGGTGATTTTAGGAAAAGTAATTATACACTACGTCTAAAACCAGACACCAGGGTCATTTTCATGTCTAAAAACAGACTACTGGGTCATTTTCATTAACAACCGTTTGTAAAGCCTAAACATTCCAGACCTTAGCCTATTATTTATTATTTTTTAAACCTCAAGCCTCCAAAGACAAAGCTCAGATTATATCAGAAATCAATTTTCTGTACCCATTTTTGGAGAAAAAAAAAGCCACGAAGATGTGAAAAAATCATTCTGTAATCATATTAAAAACATATAATCTGAATGAATGAGGCATGCTTGGCTTCTGCATAAGAGTACATGATCAGTCTTGTACTATCTGCATGCTTACAAAGGATTTCGACTAAATGCTGCACAATTCCAAACATGCATCCCACAGCACAATGCTGCAGGCAGAGAAGATGGAGCAAGATACCAAACCTCTGCTGCCACAAATAAAACTGCAGGTGATATCTCAAGGGGTATTACTACAAATAAGATTAACTAATTCTTTGCCAGTGCTGCTTGGTAGTAAAGTGTCTTACCAGAGTTATTTCTTCTAATACTTACTGCCCACCCCCCCCCCCCCCCGGCCCCATCCCCAATATAAGATATAATCCGAAAAGAAGAAAGGCAATTTCAGGTTGAGAAGTAACATACTTTTGCCTTCTATAAATAATTATTCTTTGTTTTAAAGAGGCATTCCATTGGAAAAGTCCTTGGAAATAAAATAACTGCATTTAATAAAAGCAGATGACATTTCTATGCACAGATCTCAACTTCAACTCTCTAATCATGCATAGTATAGATAAAAAGGTCAGTCCATGGTTTTGTCTTATGAAGAAATGACTGAAAACAAAGAAAACAGAAAATACTTTCTTACGTTATAGAACGGGACTGCTTTTGACGCCTTGCCACAGCTACCCAAATCAGTTACCATACACAACAACCACACCTCAGAACTAAATAGCTGCTTCAAGTCTAGCGCAGAGAAAGGTCAGGAGATTACCAGTTTCCCTGTCTCATTGTTTTGTGTGGGTTTTTTCCGAGCACACATGGCTCCTAAGGAGTCAATTGTTCCTTATAAGTTGAATCCAAATGAAGTAAGTATTCTGGTTGTAAGAGATAATTACTTACTTTGTTTCTTAACGTAAGTTGATTAAGTGCTTATGTAAGAGGCTATCCGGTGGCAGCTGGAACATCTTACTTAGGCTGAGCCACTGCCTATAGCCAAGGCAGCGCTGTGCAGTGGAAATGGAACTTGAATTTCCTTTCAGCGGCAGATAAAGTCATGGCTCACGCCAGCCTGACAAGTTCTGGCACATACAGAAAATAAGGATATTATAAGGCTAGCTTTATCACAAGCGAGTTAAATGAGCTGAATTTAAGAAAAAAAAACTACAACTCTTAATGAGGTATATCCTCAGAAGACAATTAAAACAATCTAGAACATAGTTTTGTTTTTTAATATTTGCCACCCACTAAGAAGGAAGAAAACCAGATGGACATTTCTAGAGACAAAACCTTTGGATGTTTTTGGGAGGACACTGATGGAAACTTGAAGCAGAAAATGACTTATCTGCAGGGAAATCTTGCTTCTGGGTTTTTCTTCTAGATTCATATAATTTCAGTGTGCTATAAAAACACTTCATGGAGACAAGTTTAGGACAGATTTTGTTTGCAGGCATCTACGCATCATACACAGCACCCTTTCCTGAATCACCGTCCATTGTAAATGGAGTAAAAATAACAAATAACTGATTTCATTGGCATGAATCAGCTTGATAAAAAACAAGAATGATAAGCTTGAGTAAGTCACAAGTTAAATTGTCTGCATCAGAACCTGTATCTTTCCATTACATTTAGCCTATAAAAAGCAATAAAATGAAGTCTCAGCACTAGATCAATGCAAAAATTTGTCCCTGTACATAACAATGCTGACATCACACTGTTAAAAAAGAACCAATACAAAACATTGAGCTGCATGCTGTCACGTACTCCATAACACCACAGTAGAAAGACTGGGAAAATGCTGTGAGAAAAAAGGCTTGCTATGCACCAAACGGGAGTTACATTGACCCAATGGCCCTGTACAAATTGCAGTATTTCTTCAAAAGCTGCTTACTTTTCTATAGAGCTAAACAACCCTAAGTTATTTCACCACAAATCTTCAAACTTATTGCAAAAATGTGATGTTTTAGAAAAATATTCCCATTTTGAGTATTTATTAAGTGGCTCAGAATGTTTCATTCAGATCAACAACAAAAGGAACACTTTTCTCCAGGTATTATTTATGTCCAGCTAACGAAGCTGCTTGCTTCAGATCTTTTGAAAGCATGCAGAGCTTACAGCCACGTTCTTTTTCTTTGGGTGTATGGCAGCAAGTGAAAAAAACCAACGTGATGAGTTTCAGAAAAACTCTTGTGCTTTTGCTCAGGAAGCTGAAATAGGATGAACTTCAGAAGAAAGAATTTTCTTTTCATGCATGTACATAAAAGGAAATGAGCTACGCAACAGAGACTGAAAGGACAAGGCAACGTGAAGCAACTCATGCTGGGGAACTTGCCTCATCTCACAGATACCCACACCTTCCAACTAATGCTCAAGCAAGAAATTCTGCCTACTGTCAAGAACACAGAAACAAAATAAAGGGAAACCGTACATCTGAATTGATAGTAAAAGACAGAAGTAATTTCAAGGACAAAAATATTTGATAGTGAAAGCCTGAAACTATTGTACTGTTGAATATTCATATACCCAACACGTTTTCAAGTGTATAAACAGGTTATCACATCTTAAAAAAAAAATTACAAATATTAGTAAGATCAATTTCAACCCATAAGGTATTTAAATCTCAGATATAATACACCAAACAGCCCTGAAGGGTTCTGTTTCTTCCCATTTAATTCATGTAAACTTAGCCTCCCTAATTCTCAGTAGTACCTCAGGCTTTTCACTGTATTCTCTCTAATATTTAAACAACTAACTTAGAGTAAGTACCAAAAAAGCAAGAAATAGTATGCACCAGTGTCATTCCTAATGGCATAGAATTCTGCTTACTCCTGCTGTTTCCATTTTTAACATCACTTACCTCAAATAAGAACGTAAAGTATTTAGAAATCCTTTTATATGCTTCATTTATACATCTGCACAGATAAGAAGCTGGACAGATGGGAAAGGATTTTCCTCAGATGTAATGCTAGCTAGAAAGCGTATGGGTATAAAAAAAAAAAGAAACCAAACTCCATCTGTTAATAAATGCTTCGGTTACAAGATGAAATTGAACATGTTTCCCTGTTTTTACCCTTTAATATAAACTGTCTTACAGTTATATTATTATATTCTCCATCTCATAGTGGAGATATCAGTCCAAGCATTTCTAAATATTTTAAAGAACACAGTGCTAGATTTGCCAAATATTCAATATTTAGGAATACTCTCATGACCAATATGTAAGATTTGCCAGTCTTGGTATACTTCGAAGAAGCAGCTGTACACATTCAGTTAAGTTTCACAACCTTTCCAGCCCAAAAAAAGGGAATTACATAGGCTCCATTTTTTTTCAACCCCCTAATTTAGTCACGTTGGGACTTTGCTAAACAAATTTAATGGAAGACTGGCAGAAGTGAAGAGGGCCACATAATAGAAGAGTTAAACTTACTTAATGAGGGTCTTTCACTATTCTAAGATTCTGATGACACAAATATTTTCTCTTGTCGCAGAGAATATAATTTTCCTCTTCCACTTTGTACACAAAAGTATATATAAATTTGAAAACAAATCAGACGTGTCTTAGGAGAAGTAAAAAGTACTTATTTTTTTTAAATATAACTGAGTTTGAGCAAAAGTCCTACAGTAATTGAAGTCGTAAAGCAGCTAATGAAAAGCAATCATAAATCTTCCTCAAGGCAGCCTGAAGTTAACTGCTACGCTTATTTTTTGTTCTGTGATAAGACTTGCACTTAATGACCAACATTTGCTCTAATCAACGTACCCGGTTACAATTAAGTTAGTATAGAGTTACACAGAAGAGTAAAAACATGACCTAGTATCTTAGTGCTATTCTGTTTCATCTCATTTTTTTGCCAGCATCTTCAAATCAGAGCTTTCTAAACTCTGTGGGTCCAGATACGCCACTGAAATAGTTAAACTATCATTACTGCAACTGATAACACGGAACACCACAGCCTTTCTCAGCATCAAAAAGACAGTATGTCAATACCAGATATTGCATTGATTTAATCACTTCACTTCAAACAGAAAGCCTGAAGAAAATTCAGTAATTATTAGTGTTTGAAAGCTCTTTCCTTTCTGTAGCACCAGTTAAATCAACTGAAATTTGGACAGTGAGTTTTGCTGTTGATGTTTTTAAATCAAAAACATACTTAACTTGTATTAATGGGCTTCTAAAACTCATTTACACTTCTCTTAGATTGGCTTTGTCATCTGCACTGGTACTGAAATAGCCACAAGTTAATGAACATATATAAAACAAAGTTTGAAGGACCTCCAGTATTGTATTTCACTTTAAAGTACTACACATTTAAACTGCAGTTGGCACGTTTGATCACCTTGGCAAAATCTGACGTCTTTCCCATTTTATACAGAGAACCAATGTTGAGTCATTTTTCTGTTTTGGACTCTCCAATACCAGTTAAACGATCTCATGGTAAAAGATCTAAGAACATTCTTACTCTTTTGAAATCTCTCCAAAAAGCCTATTCTTCTTTTATTGCTAGGTTGTCATTATTGGTTGGTGCCATTTCCTTCAAAATGAAGTAGCACTAAAATGTATTGATTCGAGGAGTTCCGCTCCAGTTCACATTAAATTCAGACAAACGATGAATTGTATTGGATTGTCCAATGACCTTAGTTCAAAAAATTCTCTAGGTTAAAGAACAATACTAGAGTAAGAGTAGAAATCACCCTGGTGATTCCTTAGAATTATTAAATGAATGAGAAGGCCAATATTAAGCTCATATAACTTTTAAGTCATAAAAATATTATGAAGCAACGCATCAAATTGTTACTGTTATTATTGCCCACCCCAGTTCCCCTTTACTCAAGTAACAGATCACAGCTTTTTCAAGTTACTTCCAATTACAACAACTACTTCAAGTGATGAAAATAAAAGACTAAAAAAATTGAATTAGCAAATGTTCATTTTGGGACATTCTGGAAATCATTCCCTCTCCAGACATTTTACTTTCCCTGCTTGACCCCTCCAGAAATACTCAATTTTCTCTTTGAATATGGCTATTGACATTCAGTACAACGTGAATCACATTTACAAGCCTGCACTGTGTCTTCAAGGGAAAATACGACAACATAGAAGCTTCCATTTGCAAGCTCACTGCTTCTTCCTGACAAAGAAAAAATGGAGGGGGAAAAAAACATACTAAAAGTACTTCCGTTCGGTTGGAATTACAGCTTTTTTGCTCTAGAAAACTCAGCTAGTTTGTGTAAAGAATGCCCTACCAGCCTAGCACTTAAAAAGTGACTTGAATCATAGAATCTTGCAAGTGGGAAAGGACCCATGAGGATCAACTCTCTCCTAGAACTCTTGATCTCAGTCTGTACGCTTCTTCAGCTATATACAGTATCAAACCAAGCAGCCAACTAGCTAAAAAGAAATTAGAAGTCAAACAGAAAAAGAACTAGACTTTCTGAGCAAACCAACCGTAGAGCATGATCTCAGGCTCTAGGTGGACCCATCTCCAAGGTCAAAGAAACTTCAATAATTGACCTCCAAGAACAAGTGGAAGAGAAGCCCTAGCAGATAACAGTACATAGCATCTAAAGGAAAAGGTTCTTTGGCCACAGATTCTTATTTACAAAAAAAAAAAAATAAAAATGCAACTAACTATATTAATTAAGCAAGTTGTCAGCTGCACCTAAGCATGATGCTGTCACACAAATCCTTTCTGTGCAATAACTATTACTCCTGCTGAAGTTCTTGATGGCTCTGCAACATTAGGCATGATACAAACATAGTTGAAGCTGATGAAGCGTGGATAACTTTCTACATCAGCATCAGAAATAAAGACCTACCAGACAGAAACAAAAGGACACATTAGTTCATGCTTTACAGAATCACAGAATTGTAGACGTTGGAAGGGATCTCTAGAGATCATTAAGTCCAACCCCCCTGCAAAGCAGACTCCCTACAGCAGGTTGCACAGGTAGGTGTCCAGGTGGGTCTTGAATATCTGCACAGATGGAGAATCCACAACCTCCCTGGGCAGCCTGCTACAGTGCTCCCCCACCCTCACTGTGAAGAAGTTCTGATGCACATTTGTGTAGAACTTCCCATGCTTCAGATTGTGGCCATTTTCCCTCATCATATTTATGCATAACTGTAACAAGGTGTTTGCAAAGAGAGAAAGTATACCTGCAAGAACTAAGCACAAACATTCCAGGTTTTATCGCAGGCATCAGGAAGGAAGACTTTTCAATCAAAACATCATTATAGAGTGCTACACAGTGTCAATTTAAAAATAAATTTAGGGTTTCGTGTATCCTGTGCAGTTTCATTCCTAATTGTGTTCAAAGCAATATGATCTAAGCAGCTGTGATAGGAATTATTTAGGATTATTCTAGAAGAAAAAGCTTTTATTAATAAAAATGGTTCCTCTTTCATGAGGGAAAAATAAGCCATAGCATAAGCTGCTAAGTCACCCACACATAATACAGTAAGAAGCATCCTCTTATGCAATGTGTCACCTGCTCAATATTTAATATATTTTCAATTGCCATAACCTAGATGCATGGAAAGTGAAACAAAGTACAGAACACAAGCTGAACAAAAAAGAAAGGTACTTCTGTAAGATATATGAAAGGACCTCTAAACACTGCTTGCAGTTTCACCCCTACATTTTTATTCCCTCAGAGCAGTCATGCATTAGTTCTTTTTCATCTAAATACAAGCACTTTAATAAAATCCTCTCCTCTTTCACTGTTTACATTACACATTTCTGTTATTACAAGTCCCCTTCTATTGTGTTCCCCCATTGAAGTGTTTTTCTACATCCACACTGAAGAAAGGCTTCCATCAAAGTCAGTCTCACACTGTGTTCTTGTAACCAAGCGGGCTCATCCTGTGCTTCGCTGATACAACTGTAATACAAAAGACCAAAAATCTGACCATCAGAATGGTTTTATATCATTAATCTTACAACTAGAGATTAGAGTGAATCAACACAAGACAGCAGCCTTTGTGGTATCATTGTAATAAAGAGCAACAGAACCTTGAACCAGGCCCAGCATCAGACCAGCAGCACATAGCGCTGTGTTCTGATTTTGTATCAGTCCCAAAAAATGATTAGGAGTGCCACATGAACTGTTTTGTTTGGGTTTCTTTTAACCGTATTCTATGAATAGAAAATCTCAAGGCTGATATCATCTCCTCTTCTAAAAAAGTAAGAAATACATCCCATAACTCTGCAATTTATCACCGCAAAGCCAAATGAAATTCAGAACAGAATAAATCAGGTTTCTTTTTGTGGATTAAGTGCCTTGAAACAACGACCTGGAAGCTGCAATCTGCTAGGTGGACTTTGGTGGTATAAAACCGGATGCCCAGATCCTTACACTGACCTCTTACAATGTCAGGCCAAAAAAAAAGTCAAGCAAATAGATGAACTGGTAGACATTCAGCTGGTAGACAGCATGCTGGCCAACAAAACAAAGGCAGCAACAGGAGTAGAATAAACAGAGCTAGGGCATGAGTGAGATTGGAATCATCCGTTTCACCAATTTTCTTATTCCCTGCACAGTTCTGGCTTGTGTTCACAACCACATCATAGAATGCCTAAGAACAACCTATGGAATGACACAAGGTAAAAACCATTTCCCCACCAGATGGCATGGATGATTTTACCCTTTTGCCAGGAAAATGGTTTTTGCTATAGGGTGAGACACTTCTCCCTTGAAAGAAATACACTCCCCAGACTGCTCTATTTAACAGCATGAAGAGGGCTAGAGAATCCCATAAAGCATAATCGTTTCCAAACTATAAAATCCTTCTTAGATCCACAATTATTGCCAGTTCCAATATCTCAGTCTGTATGTCCAGTGAATAGGAAGAACACACTCCTTCCATTACAATGGAATTGATGACCATACTTGTGGCTCAAGGTCCTACAGGGAGCTGGAAACAGACAACCTCCAGAAGTCCTTTACAATGTCAACAATGCTGTGGTTCTGTGACATGGAGAAAAACAAAATATGCACTTCATTTGGGCAGAAGTATTATATTTAGAGTATATTTGCATGCATATGGGATGACTTCCCCTATTGATACCTTCAGAATGAAATTGGAAGATGACCTCTCCAAAATTCAGAAAGCGATGACTTATAAGGAAGCAAATTAGGCAGATAGTCTTATATGCAAATCAACTAAGTCCAGGTGTTGCCACGTACCTGAACAAGGGCAAGCATCACACCTTAATTTCAGGGGCTGGGAACTGGTATGCAAGCTAGACTGCAGAGATAAATAATGTCTTTAGCAAGTTTTGAAGAGAAGAATAATTGAAGGTGGAAGCAAAATGGAAAACAGCATAAAATGCAGTATGGATTTACCTTACAGGAAGTAGGCCAGACTCACACTGTTTGTTTTTTTCCTGATTTTAAGTACTCATGTGATGCAGGAGATTTGGCTTGTCTAGACAACTGACACAGCATTATATAAAGTACCACAAAGCAGCTGACTATGTAAAACAAAGAACTTCTTGTGGAGGCAATGACTGAAAAGTCTGGGATTAGCATTACAAGCTATTTTCACAAATAATTACAGCAATGTTCAATATAGAGCAGCAGTAAATTTTGATGGCAACAAAGCTGGACACCAAACGAGAACTGGTTAGTTGTACGAGAACACCTTGAAAGGGTCGTTGAAGGAATAACATAAAATATAATTGTAAAGAGTACAAGATGAAATACTTCTGATTAACAGCAAGAACTGTGGTTATAAACTGGCATTTAACTGCAAATCATCAGGGGATGAGTTGCAGCCTGTAAAGAAATTACCATGATGATGACTCTGTACAAGACATGGGTGAGTTGTGGAAAACATCTTCTTCATTCACGTAATATCTACTCCAACTAAGAAAGGCACAGAACTGCACAGAACTGGGCTATATCAATAATCAATTTAGTTTATTTTCATTACAAGACTCTCTATCTTGGTCTAGGAAGTTTTAGGACACCTAGGAATCTAGGAAATTACAGTCTAAAATGAGATATGGTTGTCCTCCAAAATACACCAGAATAAGATGGAAACATTGAAAAGTAACAATATAATGTCGCCTTATAAACAGGTAAGTTGTAGGTGAAGTGGGCCTGGAAGTTAAAAGGCCTCCAAAGAAAAAAGTGAAAGGGAGAGAGGGGACACAACTTTGCAAGCATGAACTTAAGTTGATGACAAAAAAAAGCCTGGATGATTTACAAATACTGGCTGTGTAAAACATGAAACTTGTTTCACAGAGAAAGTGACCACTAATCTTACATTTTTTTCAGTAGATAGATGGTAATCTTCTAAAATATTTTCTGTTACTATAACAATAGAAATGATGTCATTTTATTTCATGCAATGAGTCCACAGAGAACATTCCAGAAAACAGCTTAGTCACCTGCCAAACATGTATCTTACTGTGAAATTTCTACCTAACCTATCAAATTGTTCATCTAGTCTATATTTTAAACACCCTTTCATCCCGTATGACTTTTGCTTAACAATGTTAACAAACATAACTAGACAGAGGACTACGTCTGTATGTCTTGGATATACCTATTACATATCCACAGTCAGCGATAAGGCAGAACTGAAAGTTAGCTCACCCCTCAGATAAAGAGAAGCAGCTCAGATCTTCCAATTGCTTAAGTGTTGCAGGTTGTAGACCCAAAGCTGAAGAGTTGTACCCTTCACATTCTCAAAACCGTAACACTAAGAAGTGAAGCCTTTAGTAATTGCTAAGAAACAGCTTTGGATACTGAGGAAAACTATGAACAGCGTGGTATCAGAATTTTTAAGTTGAAGTCACTGAACTCTAACTATAGTTATTGAAATGAGTGCTGGTTATTAGTGATGGCATTTCATCACAGTCAGGGGCTTCACAGCTAAACACGATTTTTTTTTATATAAAGGATTTTGAAGTTCTTGGATGAGTAGCAGTATTAAGCTGAAACACAGAACACACAAAACAAAACAAGTGCAATTAGCATGGCTTTTATTTGCTTAAAGAAAAACCCGATCCATATGGTATCCTGCCCAAGAAAACAGTGCCCAAGACTGGGAGTATCCTGACAGCATCATATGGGGATGATGTATGAAATCAGATATCTCAAACACCTTCCCATAATTATACGTACAGTAGTTTTGCAAGAGGATTTCTACAGAACATTTCAGGGTTAAAAAGGTGACAAACTAGAAGCACCCTGATAACAATTACATAAGGCAATCTGTCTTCCCCTCCCGGTTTCCTGTTGGGCCATACTTAGCCTGTCACACAAATGAAGCAACTTTTGATCATACAGATACACGCAAGAACAAGTCAACACTATTGTGCACAGATTCAGTACAGCTAGATGGACAACACAGCTATTGCAGAAAGATACAGATAAGGAACAAGAAGACAAAAGCAAGCTTACAGAAATTTCTGCCTCAGCTGATGGTTCTTCCTGGAAGATATATTTGCTTGTGCAACAGTCACTAGTTTATTTACATGCAACATGTTGTTCTGAAGCAAAACAGCACTGGCATACTTGCCTAAGCTTGGCAAGCTACAGCTAGTGGAAAGCCACTTATGTGAGTTTCGAAAAGACCTACAGATAGCATTTCTGGAGGCTGCTAAATTAAGAGCAACATGGTTTTATCCACTGCAAGCCTCCACCATAAGAATGGCCTGTGTGCCTGGAGAGGTAAAACCAATGTTTCCGATAGTTGGCTTCTAACAGTACGTGATTCACAAAACCCTGGTTACCTAGTGGCTGCAGGCAGCAGCAATTAAAGTTTTGGTGCTGCCCAAGCCTTTTTAAGTTATCAGGAATGGTACTGTTAATGGTGTTGCTAATAGGCATCTTTGATGACTCCCTGGATAAAGTGAGCCACACACTAGAGAAATTAAACTGTGCTCAACACTTAAAGGCAGACAACTCCTAGTTCATGCAGAGTGAGTGGGTAAAAGGGCCAGAAGATTCATAACTGTGGACTTACATCAAACTCTATCTAACATGAGTTTGATTACACTGAACTTGAACTTGCCATGAAGCCAAAAACAGAGGCTTTAAAGTATCCTAACTGCACATGCAGCACTCAGAAACCCATGCATAGTGAGAAGGTGCATGACAAAGGAAGCTGGGAAGCCAATAAGAAAGATTATAGTAAAGAAACAAATAAAAATAGAATTTTCTTTAAAATTTTCCATAAAAACTTATTTGAGAAAGCTGAAAACACTTAATCAGTGCTGCTAAGCACTTTTCAGATATGATTACTCACCAGAGTCAAACATACAAGGCTTTTGCTTTTCCAGTACAACAAGAGGCATTCAAACCAAGCTCCAACAAAGAACATTCTTAAAGAAAATACTTTAGGATGGGCATAGGAACAAAAAGACTTCATTGGGTGCAGTGACAAAAGAAGAGTTTTGAGGAAGGGAATCACCTCAAAAGGTAAAGCGCCTTGAGCACACTATGAAGATCACTAGGCCCTGTAGTCTTTAGGACTAGAGGGAATGGCTTCAAGCTGCACCAGGGAAGATTCAGGCTGAACGTTAGGAAATACTACTTCTCTGAAAGGGTGGTCAGGCACTGGAATGGGCTGCCCAGAGAGGTGGTGGAGTCACCGAGCCTGGCGGTGTTCAAAGAGCGTTTGGATGTTGTGTTGAGGGACATGGTTTAGTGGGAACCATTGGTGAAGGGCGAATGGTTGGACTGGATGATCCTGTGGGTCTTTTCCAACCTTAGCAATTCTACGATTCTATGATTCTTGAGCCCTTTCAGGCAACAGTCTGCGAAACAGCACCACATTGCTGGATACCAGAAGCAAGAGAGGCTGGAATAAAGAAAAGTATCCTGAAGGAAAGAAGAGGGTCAGGAACATAAAAATGGAAATTAAATGGAAGTGTTATTTCTTCTGATGCGACTCTGGTACATTTAGATGCTACTGAACTAAATTCTTAGGATATAAAATGCCACCTTAAAACAAGAACTGATGCGTGAAACAACTATTCTATTCCTGACAGAAAGTCATTTAAGAAAGATGTGCTCTACTAGCAAATTATTAAGTGGCACTGACACTCAAACAATACTTAGATAAGGGTTTTACTTCACGCACTGTAAGTACCTACAAAATTATCTGTCATGCTGTAAACTGAGATAGTAATAATACTGGAATCAGAGACTTTTGTTTTGTAAGCACTTCTACAAATACCGCAATCCAGTTGCAATGATACCTCCATACTCTGACTTTTAAAAGTGGGCCTAGAAGCTATCTCAGTATAAAGCTTCATTCTTTACACATAAGCGAGAGAACAATGTGGACTTCAGCTTTGAGAGGATACTGTTTAACTGAGAGGAGAATCCTGTGAACCACACAACTCTGCAGATAATTTCCACTGCAATGGCAAAGGCAGGAAGTCACGCAAGCTTACTCTCCTCAACAATAATACATCAAATGACAGAATTGCCAAGATTCATTTTGAGCTGAAAAGATGATAACAGCTGGAACCCTGAAGCCAAAGGAAAGTATTTTGTGCTTCATTTTGTGTTCAGCATATCCAAAGCCTTAATGTACAGAAAGAGGTTAAAAAAAAAAAAAAAAACACACACCATGGAGAAAGCAAAAACTAATGAAAACCTACCTTGCAGAGAGAATAACCATCTTAACCTGTTCACACACTATTCCTTCTGTTCAGATAATATTACAGATGTATGTATCATTTTAGCCAGCGATCCACACTACAAAGCATCAACTGCTTTGACAATAAGAGATTAAGCAATTCATTGTGTAAATGGTTAACCACACACAAAAAAAAAAGAAGAACAGAAGCAATTCAGTGGTCATCTCTTTGTAGAATGTCAGAGACAAAACAAAACAGCAGGGTTTCTAATTATTTAAGCCAATAAATGTTGGCATTTCTAACAGATGAGGAATTACCAGGTGTCGGTTTCATGAAGCTTTTTGCCCAGAGATAAATCTGGCACACACACAAACTGCAAATGAAACCAATTTTCTTTTTCCTTTTTACCTTTAAATAAATCATTTCTCACAGTCCCAGTCCCTAAAGGCAAGCCTGTTCCAGCCATCTGCAATCTTAATCCTGTCATAGCCGACTTCCACATGTATTCCTGCACAAACTATTTTCATATAGGAAATAATATTTTAAGTTATGACAACAGAATAATAATGAATATTTGAACAGAAGCATTTTATCTCCAGTTTTATATCACTTCTGGAGAAAACAATCAGTACAAAGACTGCAAAACCTCATTTTTATTAAAAAAAAAGGAATACCTAGACCAAGGCTTAGCATGCATTGAGGTGTTATAAACTGTAGTTTAATTCCCTTCTAAGGGAAAACCTCTAAGAACTTTGAAGAAATTCCTGCACATTTGAAGGTTTAAGAGTAATGCTGTATCAGTACTAAACTTTCAGATCCACTAGAGAAATAATCGTGAGTACTACCAGAAATGTTTTACAGCCTTTTGTTTCCTTTAAAAAGCAAAACTCCAGAGGGGCCCATAAAAGTTATCTATAGAGACAGCCACATCTAGCGACCTGAACATTAGGTCACTTCTCACTATTAAGGAAGAAGTTCACCATTTCAGATATTTACATGTTACGGGCTCCTAATCTCCATATTAAACAAAAATGATTGGCTCTGTTTTTAAAAAATTAAGTGCTAAAGTTATTTTCCTACTATTAAATGGACATCTAATTCAAAAAAACACTAAACCAGGAAATTATACAATGATTAAAAATGCAGAATCAAAAATCCAGCTTGAATACATACATTTTATCCTAAGCAAATTATTCCATATGAAGAAAAGCTGATTTTTCCATAAAATTGCAGATTATCCTCAGCTGTAACAGATTTAAGCATACCAGAAGTCTCAACTATAGCTTTAATTTTTTTCATATATTTTAATTAGAGGAAGAAAACACAATCCTTCAGAAGCAGTCCTCGTACGATGCAATTTCTAACACCATAAAGCAAAATCCTCTATTTGTATCAATCTCCCTTTCTGAGTTGGTAGCATGTAGGTCTAAATATAACACACTGCTTTAATCAGACTATCTCTGATTACGTAAAAGTTTGTCACACTAAAAAATGACCTCCATTGTTTCATATATTTCAATGAAGAGTATTCAGAAATTACTTCCATTGCCTACTTCAGTGTAGCTGCTTCAAATAATCAGTGAAAATAAAGAAGAGAAATACCCCAAGCCATAGTGTCTAACAATAGTTTCCAGGTGTCTCCCTGTAACGATTTATGGCTTTGCCTAGGGAGGCTGTGGATGCCCCCACCGTGGAAGCATTCAAGGCCAGTCTGGATGGAGCTGTGAGCAACCTGGTCTAGTAGAAGGTGTCCCTGCCCATAGCAGGGGGGTTAGAACTAGGTGATCTCAAAGGGCCCTTCCAACCCAAACCATTCTATTGTTATACTGTGGCATTGGTTTTGATGTTCAGGTACCACAATTATTTGATAAATTATTTTGCTTGTATTCCTCTGCCCTTGTTCGTTACCTTGTTCTCGTCAGTCTCCAAAGTGTTTTTCTTCAATTCTAAATCAATTAGAAGACAGCGAGAGATGCAATGGAAATATCTATTTTTATACTTACTGGTCCAAGGTTGGCTTGTTTGCTAGAAGCAGTTACTCTCAGCACGTGATAGAGTCAAATAAAGAACATGTCAGTAGAAAGATCCATTCTTCTGCTAACACACATTCATATTGTTTTCATATCCCTGCCCCTCAGAAATGCATCCTTTTCCCAACAGTTCCTATCTACCCAGCAAGTTACTTTAAAACCTGCGCCTCAACCTCCACTTCAGATTCCAGCTGAGGTTGGGAAAAGATGATGAACAGAAGAGAAATAAGTTGCAACAGAGGTACAGTACACAAATACAGAATGATTTAAGTATAAACCAAACCAAAAAACTTGACACTTGTTAATTTCAGAATTGTGGTGGTTTTATTTGGCTTGGGGTTTCTGTCTGTGAGTTGTGTGTCTGTTTGTTTTTTTTTTTTGTGTTGTTGTTTTGGTTGGATGATTTTTTTTTCTGTGGGTAAATCTGAGGAAAAATTAGCCCGTGCTACTTCCAAACTTGGAATAACCCTGTTAGGTTATGAAGCTACTGTCTGCATGCACTGCATTCTGCTTAGGAGACGACCAGATCTTCTAGTACAGAAAATAAGTTTAATGTGCTCATTTACAGACAGCACTAAACTACAAAGCTTTAAACAGAACTGTTTTCTAGATCTATCCACTCCATGTAAGAAAATTCACCTGAAGATACGCTTCCATCTTGAGGTGAAAAAAATGTAACTCAGAAAATATTTTTATATTTCTGCTAGTTTTTGAGACAGCCAAAGGGTTAACAGTCTTAATTCCTTACGTCAAATTAAAAGTGTAAATTAGTTTCTGACAGCTTACAGTAATTATCAGTTTCTGCTACTACTCATAATGTCTGACTGCATTCTACAGTAGGTGCTCATCAACCGCCACCACCAAACAAGGATGAAGCCGTTCAGCTCATCTACTTGATGAATCACTCAAGGTGACGCACAGATGGTTTCCATACCCAGTCGTAACACCTGTATTTCTCTTTACAAAAGCAACACAGTGATTAGCCACCACCCTGACCCAAAAGCTCACAAAGGTCTTCTGAACACAAAGCAAAATCCTCCCCTTCAAGAGAGTGAAAGTTACAGCCAAAACTCTCACATTTGCAGGCCTGAAGGAAGATGACCAAACAACAGCTGCCCTGATTTTAAAGTTTCTCCTGTTGTATATCAGTGCTGTAAGTTATTAATACTTCTAGTAAGAATGCTGTTAATCAGGTTTCAAAGTTCACATGCCCAAGCTAGCCCACGGTTATATCCCTGTACATAGAATGGTGTCTATTATCTTGGTTTTACACAGGAGACAACTATTCATGGAATTACTGATACTTTACCTGACAGCCTTGAAAAAAACTAGGTATTTTTGCAGTGCTTTATTTTCTTTGAGCACTATTTCTTAAACTTTGATGATCAGGAATCTTCTCATACAGTAATTAATACAACTGACTACATTAAAGTGATGGGATGCATGTGATAGGGGAAAAATGGAAAACCCACACTTCAGGCCTACTTTTCAGAAAAGCCTCCTGCTTATGCCTTAGCCACAAACTTTCCTCTCATTCAATCCTATTTAGCTTTCCCTCAAATGGAAGTCACACCACAGCGATTATCCCAGTCATCCCTACTAGATTTACTCATGTCTGAGGCAGTGACCAAAGAAGCATACAGTATCCAGTGCACCAGTGTACCACTGTAAAGACGTTTTCTGTTCCAATTTCTATTCCAGCCCCTAAGCACTTCTGCCACTGTTTCCATTACTGACAACTACTGAGCACAGAACATGCTTTTGAACTACCCTACATCTACCATGCAATTTCTCCCAAAGGATCACAGCTAACTAGCTCTATCTTGCATCAGACAGAAGTAGAATGTTTTCATCACCTTCATTCATCATGTGTTACCTTGCATTTATCAGTGCTAAATTCCAGGAGCTACTAGTCCAGTTTCTCTGTATTTCTAAATCCCTCTCGCTCTCACAATCCCTTTGGATTATCTAATTTTATACTACTAGCTGAACATCAGCATGTTTTGTTCCCTCTACAAGATGTGTGGATTTTTTTTTGAGACCACATATCCCTACAGATTACAATGGAAACACGTTTTGGAAAGGGACCATTTAGTTTTACTCTCTTGTCATCTTTTAGCCACTTAATAATACAACAGAAGACATATCTTCTTAGTCCACAACAGCTGATTGCCTTAAAAAGCCTTTGGTCAAAGGTACTGCCTACTTTTGTTTGTTTGTTTAACTAAATTGAAGTGCTTTGGAATAGCCATATGCTTCTGAAAGAAATTACAATCCTTTGAAGGAGAAACAACCTCTAGCTAGAAGAAGAAAAAGCATGATCTCTTCACTACATTAATATGTTTACAGAATTTTTATTATATTTCCTTGAAACTCACAGTTCTATTTCCCACTCAGTCTCCATAATATCACACAAACTTTCCACAGCCTGACAGGGTAAGTTACACACTAAAGCTTAAGTAACACTTCCATATCTGAGGTACTTTACCAACTGAATGAAACTCAGGTGCGCAAGCCTGTGGGACCTGTAGAGATTCATCCACAGGTACTGAAAGAACTGGCAGATGAAGTTGCCAAGCCACTATCCACCATGTTTGAAAGGTCACGGCAGTCTGGTGAAGTTCCCACTGATTTGAAAAACATAACCCCCATTCTCAAGAAGGGGGGGGGGAAATAAAAAGAAAGAAAAGAAGATCCAGGAACTACAGGCCAGTCTGTCTCACCTCTGTGCCTGGCAAGATCATGGAGCAGATCCTTCTGAAGGCCCTACTAAGGCATGCAGAAAATAAAGGTGAGGTGATTGTTTTCACCAAGAGCAAATGACGTCTGACAAACTTGATAGCCTTTTATAATGGAGTTACAAAATCAGTGGATAAAGGAAGAGCAAGTGACACCATCTACCTGAACTTGTGCAAAGCATTTGACACTGTCCCACACAACATCTTGGTGACCAAATCGAAGAAAAATGGATTTGATGGATGGAGCGCTCACTGGATAAGGACTTGGCTGGACGGTTGCACTCAGAGAGTTGCAGTCAATGGCTCAGTGTCCAAGTGGAGACCAGTAACGAGTGGCACTCCTCAGGGATAGGTGCTGGGACTGGTGTTATTTAATGTCTTTCAAGACAACATGGACAATGGGATCAAGTGCACTCTCAGAAAGACTGCAGAAGGCGCCAAGCTGAGTGATGCAGTCAAGACAGCAGAGGGTAAGGATGCCATCCAGTGTGACCTGGACTGGCTTGAATGGTGGGCCTATGCCAACTTCACGAAATTCAACAAAGCCAAGTGCAAGGTCCTGCACCTGGATAGGGGCAATCCCAAGCACAGATACAGGTTGGGTGGAAAACTGACCAGTCTTGAGGAGAAGGATTTAGGGGTACTGGTTGAAAGACTCAACATGAACTGGCAACATGCACCCGCAGTGCATAAGGCCAACCATACCCTGGCTTGCACCAAGAGAAGTGTTACCAGCAGGTCAAGGGAGGTGATTCTGCCCCTCTACTCTGCTGCTCTCAGGAGACCCCACCTGCAGTACTGCATCCAGTTCTGGGGCCTCCAATATGAGAAGGACATGCAGCTTGTGGAGCAGAGCCAGAGGAGGGCTGGAGCATCTCCCCTATGGGGAAAGGCTGAGAGAGTTGGAGCTCTTCAGCCTGCAGAAGAGAATGCTCTGGGGATGGACCTTATAGCAGCCTTCCAGTACATGAAGGAGCCTACACGAAAGCTGGGGAGGGACTTTTTATAAGGGCATGGAGTGACAGGACAAGGGGAAATGATTTTAAACTGGAAGAAGGTAGATTTAGTCTAGATATTAGGAAGAAGTTCTTTACTGTGGTAAAGGGTGGTGAGACACCCTTATCTAAGAGTTCTACTCTTTGAAGAATTACTACCACCCAATTTCTTCACTATTTAATCAGTAGGTGACTGCTTGTTTTTGTTGTTTGTTTGCTGTTGTTTACATGTTTTGCTTTTATTTCTTTTGATACATGTTACTTTCAAGTCTCCAATACACTATCATTATCCAGTCTTCATGACATACACATAAGGTTCTCAGCTCCACAACTACACCTCTATTTCATCTATGAGGCTTGGGAGCCTGGGAGCAAGGTACCTTGGGAGCAAGGTAAGTCTTATACAGGGTGTCATTCATACAAGTATGCCAAATAATAGTACAATACCAGTCCTGCCTACAAGATGAGCGTTGACTGCTCTTTAAAAAAAATGTCTTGCCCTGTTTAAAACTAAAACAACCTCTTTGTATATTGAGGCAGATGATTCAAGAATATCCATGCTGGTTGAACTGTTGTCTCCACGGTACACTGAGTTGAGATTTGTTCCTTCTTCCCCCTCCCCCCACACCTTGAAACCAAGTAATTTCCTGCTATTGCTATAATTTTTTCCCCCCACTATGTTCTGCTTTAATGTCTTCTGACATTTTGAAAATAATCAGAATACTGACAATTAGGCACAGCTACATGATTATACCCCATCCTTCTCCTTTTAAGGCATATTTTGATGCACATCAATTAACATGTCTTACACTACTCAATTCTCCTCAATCATACAGTGCTCTTCTACTGAAGCAACCCATCTATGAGTAATGCAATTTCTACCTATTTGCACCCAGATACTTCAGTGTCTCACTGATTATCTTTCTTCCATCAAGTTTCTCAAAATGCTTACAGCATCAGTACGCTCATTTTAAACACATTCCACTCTACTTTTTTTTGTAAGGAAAAAGACACAGCATTTTGATAAAAGCACACAAGACAATGTTCTTAATAAGCTTTTCTATTTTTATATGCACCATTTAGGAGGACTTTCTTTGCTTCTTTCTTGAGTTTTGTTGCTTCAGCATCAAGGAAATAACTTTTGTCCCTTTCTTTGGGCTTTCATCACTTCCCAAAACATCTAAAAACACTTTTCTTGTACAGTTATCAATTTTCTAGCTTCGGTTTAAGATGTGGAAAAAGGATGATTACAACGAAGCTACAATACTTTCACATTTTATTATAGTCGGTTTGGACAACAGCTAGATCACATCTGCAATCCCCAGGACTAGTAAGGAATGTTGGCATTTTTCATACACCTACCCATTTAACTGCCCCCCCCACCCCTCCAACACCTTCCCAGCAGGTCCTCATTGAAATTCCAGTTCTTTTGCAAGCTCTGGGAGATCTAACAGCATAGCCCACCTTCATCAAGCAACACTGCTTCTCAAACTGCCTATGACAGCTCCTTCTCAGCAAAATATTTTTCAGTAAACACATCAACATCTCCACCAGCACTCTAAACACATTTTCTCCAACACTGTTAGACTGCTCCTGAGGATATCTGAAGCTTGTTTCTTACCTGAGACATGCCTTTTATTTTGGACGTTGACTCCTCAAGACTTTTCTTTTTAAATCCCCACTTCTATCATCATCATTTCTTAACCTCTCCTCATTGACAAGCTGAGACACTTGTTTGCACACTGGCCTGTTTCAATTAAGGTATGTTTAAACTTTTTCAGGGTTTTAAATATTAGGAATATCATGGTATTAGTATAATCACTTAATATGTCTCAGCTTAGTCTAGAGAAAACTGGACTTTGCCAAAAAAACAGCATATCTAACTAGCCAGCCAACGGCACTTGTTACCAAATGTCTAATGAAGAGTGAGAACTAATTTCTGCTTGCATTATCTAACTAATTTCAGCTCTGTTTCTCTCGGGATTGGATATTTCTAAACATTTAGATGTGTATTTGTAAAGTTATATATTAGTGTACAGTAAAATCCTAGTTATTTATTATCAGATCAAACAACTGCAACAGAACATTTAAAATTGCTATTTGGCCTTTTTGAAGCAGTTTGCTAGCTGTCAGTCTCTTCATGCCTTCTGCTGCATTGTCTTGAAACGTCAAAAGTTTTATAACCTGCAGCTGCTCTGTCACTTCAACTGGCTTTGCATATGAAAGAATGTAGTGGGCATCAGATCATTGAATTCAGCCTGCTTGAAGGGCGAAAAATTTTAAGTCACAGCTCAGAAACTATGCAATATGATGTGGCAGCATTTTGTTAATAGCATGAAAACAAGTAGAGCAGGGAATAGCTTTATTATTATAGTACTAATGAAATATTACAGGACACCCTGCGCCCCTGAGTACACAGTTATTGCTTCTAGAAGGACAGAGTTAGAAATCTTGGTCTCACTTCTCAGGTGCAATGATTTTTTTCCAAGGGTTTGGAGCCTTTTTGTTGGTCTTTAAGAACCAGCACAACCAATTTAATTGGAAGGCCCAGCCTACTGAGAGCATTCACTAGACCAATCCTGGCCTTCACAGTTGCCAGTAAGTTTGGGTTGCAAACCAAGCACAACCTGGCTAAGTTGCTTGTCTCATCTAGAATTCATCTTTCAGACTACTCATGAGAAGAGTGAAAAGCACTTCGGTGAAACTACTGTCACAAGATTTTCACAACTGCTGCAAAGACCACCCAAATCTGGGCAGCAATTCGCAAGCACTGAAAGAACTCCTTGTCAAGTCTAAAAGCAAGCGCAGTAGTGACCTTGCTACTGACCCAAGGTCAAAATTACAAGAATTCTTGAGCAGATTAAATAAGCATTAGACTTTTCTGGTTTAAAAAAAAAAAACACCACCACAGAACACCACACAGAGGGACATGAATAGCTATCGTTTTTACAGCTCAGTACACAAACTGCAGCACAGCAAAAATATTGAGATGAAAATACTTGAAATCTTAAAACTACAATTTCATCACTACAAGCTGAACATTTAACGCATTCTTTTAGTCATTCCATTTATTGCATTTTCTTAAGAATGTAAAGCTATCAGTTCCAGGCCATCTTTCAGCTTTGAGATGCTCGGATACCTCATGTGATACTTCAACTTTGATTTTGCCATTTACACTTCAGGGCTTAAGCTGGTACAAACCTGTTTTTGATTACTCCATGTGGCATGCCAGAACCAAGTGAGATCCATGCAGTTTTGGTGGCTTTGACTTAGCATACAGGATGCGTTATAACGTAAAAGCTTCCAACATGAAATACAGACTATATTAGAGGAGCATCCCAAAGTATCTCTACAGTAAAAAGTGATTTACTTACTTTTCTTAAAAATACACATACACAGGGTAATGTCCACATACAATACCACAACACACCGCAAAAGGTTTATCCTCTAAGATTAATGCCAACTTTTTGGCAAGTGCAGTGCTGGATAAGAGGCAGAAACTGCAAGAACGTGAAAAATAGTTTCACTGTACATTCAAACACTCAGAGCCATACTACACTGTACATCATTTGAGAAGATGTAACAGGGTGTACTATCATCAGATACAGAAGATAAAAAAGGAAGTCTGAAGTTGAATTTTAAAAATATCCTGTAATTCTTTACGCAGGCAACACACCTTCCTCCTCCTCCATTTATTTTCATCTCTACTGCAGCAATGTCAGACCAGGAGTCACAGAACTCTAGGTCACGAATGTTAGAAATATAGCACTGTGGGCAAGAGTCATTACTATCCGACCAGTCTCTCATCTCTGCTGCTTTTATCAACATCTCTGTAGTAATAGATTTTCATCAGGGAGGCATCTTTCAAACCAACTCTGCTGCAATAGCAGCCTTTAGGGGCATCTGAAGGAAAAAAAACCATCAGAGAAACAATACTCTTGGTCTCATGCTTCTTGACTCATGATACCTTCTGAATTCCTATCTATCAGAAAGGCTTCTCTTCACACAGGAAACAGTACATTTTGCTAAGTGTACTATCAAGCAACCCATAGAACTGAGTCTAAGAAGTCATTTGGGACTAATCAGTTCAAACTCCAAGATTAACAATAACAAGTACGTCATTCTTCAAACATTTTAAATAGTTGATGCTTAAAGCTAAAGTCCCAGTGCACACGATACGTTCCCACAAACAAGTGCTTCGTATCATTTTGTAGCTTTAACTCTCTTCCTCATCCTTCACATTGAACTGCAGTTCTGCTAAACAGAGTAAACACAATGTAATTCTCACCTCAGTCTTAGGAGTCTCAACATGCCATTTCCTACAAGCAGCCTTATAGTTAGTACTTCAAAGAGTCACAAACATACTCAAGCAGTATGCTTGCATATTGTCAAAGGAGTGCAGATCATTTAGAGCTGAACTCCAACCAAATCTGCTATTAGTTTACCATGTGGCAGATGGGCTTTGAAGGCAGACCTGGATAGAAAGCTTCTACATAAGAGGCAGGATTTTCCTCTGACCTAAGGGAACTAATGAACCTTCGCACAAAGCAGCAAGGTAATAGCAGAGCATGTTAGAAACAGTTATAGAAGAGGTCTCAAAATGCAGACAGGAAAATAGAGTAGAGAATTGAATGCATCAATAAGACGACTTGAGCACAAAATGTGAGGAAGAAACAGGTTTCTCAGAAGCTCAGATGGTGACAGGAAAACCAAACTACGGATTCAATCAGACATGAGTTAGGAATTGGCTACTTCGTTTAAACAATTTGCCTTTTCTGCAAAAGACACAGAGGTCAGCATTTTAAAAAAAAAAAAGTTATTTGGTGGAAAGCCAAAGTTAATTTAAAAGCACACAAACTGAAGCAGCCAACTAAGGGAGGCAGCAAGGGCTGCAAGTCTCAGAGGAGAAGCACAGAGAAATGGAGTGTGTTTTGGTCACAGTTCATTTCCTCCTCTGAACACCTATAGCAATTTGTTTCCATCAAGAAAAAAAATCAGTTTTACATGTCCTTATGTATACACAGACAATATACAGTTGTACTTTTATTCCCCTCCCAAACACAGACAGCTTAAACTAAGTGTTCAAATGGTTCACTGTTTCAGAATCCAAAAAAGCTATGCCCTGTAACTTTTCCCAGGTCAAGCAATACTAACGTGCACACATCTGCTGTATCCTTTCATTAAGGCTGTACTATGCACAACAACTGTTTGAACGCTAACTAGCAAGGATCTATTTTGGTCTCCCAGCAGAGACCAAGAGTTGGCAGAAAGGTTGTGTGCTACTGACAAAACTGCTTCCATGCCTCTCCTAAAGGATTATCACTGTGACAAAGGATGAAACAGAGCTCACCTATCTCTTGCACCTAATGCCTATCACTTGTGTACACCCCCTTTTCCCACCACCACATTCTGAAGCCAATCAGCTCTAATTACAAATTCAATGAAATCATTAGAAATGTCTTAATGTTATCAAAATATTTCATAGTATTCAAATGTATTTATTAAGACCATAAATGTTAAAATGTTTTTTAAAAATCTCCAAGACTTCATCACTGTCCTGCCCCAAACAGGACAGCATCAGGGTCCTAAAATGAAATAGCTATCAGCATTTCCAGGGCTGGTATTACTCAGAGTAATACGACATTTGTGCCTAGAACTACTTGTGTTTGAAAGCTCCCTTATGCAGAAGTGGAGAACTGACAGCCAGATACACACATGCACTCTATTGGCTTTAGAATGGCTTTGTTTTAAGGGAAAACAAGTGGCAACAGCAGTGTGATCCCACTGCAGTGCAAAATAAAGCAGAAGCTCTATTTTTATTGTATTATACTTTTTTTTTTTAATGTCCTTGGCATCTCTTGTCTTTCCATGTTTACAAAACCGACTGTTCTCCAAATCCACCTAAGAGTTGTTGGACATACTCATGTATTTTTAAGGAGAATAACATACTTTTACTCCAGACACATTCAGACCTATAAAATAGAGTTCCTACTCTTGCTCTGAGAACAAACAGTAAGAAAGGAAACTGATACTAGCAAATAAAAGTAAACCTCAAAGGTAAACTGCAGCATAGAGACATGAGAAGAAGCATGTTTGAGCTATTTACTACAAAAAAACCTCATAAAATAATCCTGCTCATTCTTTTTAATACTTTAAGAACTACAGTGACTTCACACCAGACATACAGTGAGTTGGGTAAAGGCTATCTCTCATACACATCCCCCATCTTCAGCACACACTCTGTTTTGCAACAAAGATTCAGGTCCCTGGGAAGAGACACCTTTGAAAATAGTGATGTGATGAAGCACACTCTCAATAGATAACTACCGCTCATATGGCTGGTCCTTTGCTGTTAGAAGTAGGTAAGCTCCTATCTCTTCCAGAGGTCATCATGCACCTCCTCAGTTCTAGCACTTCTCACTCCATGCAACAGAAACTGAGTAGTGATAGGAAGGAACGGGAAAGGGGGCAGGTAAGGAGTGTCTGAGCTGTTTAAACATCCACAAGCTGCTCCTTCAAAGTCTGATGTCTCAGGACAGGAGTACCCTTGCAGTTTTGTGGCCTGTAACAACCGTGGTCTCCTTTACCTTACACAACAGGTTACCTCTGTTCACTCCTTCCCCAGTCTCAACTCGTCTGCATATTTTCCTTTTGCATTTAAATAAGGGAAAGCATATTCCTCATGCACAGTCATACAATCAAAGCATCAACACACACGCTTTATGCATTCTCCCTTCCCATTTAAGCTGCAGCTATACCAGCAATCATTGTGATCTTCAAATGCTGGCAAATCAAAAGCAAAGTGCAAAGTGCAAAGTTCAGAAAAAGCAAGTTGTTGTAACGCTCAGTCAGCAGCATGGAGCAGCAAGAGATCTTCCCACACCTGGCTGGCATTGCAGCTACCATCTTGGATGAAGGTCACCCTCAGTCATAAAACAGGATTACTTAAAACAATAAATACAGACCCTTACGTCATGCTTAAAACTCACACCATTTATGTCTTAACTAAACTGAGACCATTAGTCTTGCCATCCATCCATCATAAACCAAAGAAACCCAATCTCATTACGTGCAGCACTTCATAAAAAATTTAAGATGGCAATTTCACTTCCTTTAGATCAGGACTTCAGCCTGTTGAGAACAAGAAATCTTTGCTTTCTTATTAAAAATTTACTATATGGCTGTTCTGGCATCTTCACAAGAAACGCCACATACAAATGCTATGCATTAGAAAAATATGAAAGCTACATTTAAAACACTTAGAAGATCCTGGCAAGCAGGCAAAGGCAGGGAAACACAAATAAAGCTGACAGCCCAACTTTCGCCGCTGCTTCTTTCCAGGACAAGCAGCAGCCACACAAGACAGCTTTTTCCTTTGCTTTGAGGTCAACACACATCAGGTAGTTTTCCATAAAACACACGTTTGTTTCTACCTGGGCAATCAGCTCGTTTTCCTGTCAAAGCTTGCCATTATGGCATGTTATTCTAGAAGTCACGAGTGTTTACCAGCTTCAAGTACATATAAAAGCAAATTGACTGTACCTCCCCATCTCGCCACAAACATTTTTATTTTCAGAAGTGTAAACCTAAGAAGTTCAATTAAACTAAATCAGAAGGACACCAACACGATAACCCATAAGACGATGCACAACATGGAAGCCTTAAAGTAAAAGGCTATCTTCAGCATACCACTCGCAGAAGGAAAGCATCAACGTTATATTACCTATTTCTTCAGATGATTTAATGAAGCTTTTACATGATGTTCCTACCAGTAGCTGTACAGCCATAGCAATGCAACAGCTATACGTAATGAAGAGACTTGCAGTCCCACTGCAACTTTCAGATGTGAGAGTACAACCGCATACCCTAAGCAACCCCTCTAGCTTGCACAGCAGCAATGTTACCATAACCACTGGTTTCTAGTGGGACTTATTACACGCAGTACTGCAGAAGTTTTTCTAAGAGATTCTGCATTAAGAGGGCGAAGAAAGATTCTTTCCCTCCCACCACCATTCACTGCAAAACTGTGTTTTGGATGTTACAACACACCACAAACTCCTTGCAAGCGGTATACCTGTGAGCTTCCAGATTTTAAGTTTTATTTGAAACAAAGCAGTAGGAACTGGTGCGCTCACAAAAACTTCCAAGCCCAAGCATCAGATTAATATTTAGAACAACAGAAATCTTCCAACGCAGACCAGAACAAGATAAAAAAAGTCACACTGGCTGGCAACATTTTCAGATGAAAATCTTGCTTTCCAGTGAGTGGGCAGGGCCAAAATGTCAAGGCATTCAACTTTAGGTCAAACTTCAAGGCATCTGTTTCAAGACATTTTTGTTTTCTGACAGAGCTAACCCCATCCCACCATTTACTCAACAAGCAATCGTGGTGCCAGGCTGTCCATCCCACAGTCCATTTCTCGGAGATTAGGAGGTAAAAAACACAAAGACTTCCACACTGTAAAAAAAAAAATGAAGCAGCCCTGAATGGCTGCAAGATAATCACTACTGTGCTCAGTACCACCTTTCCATCCTCTTTTGCTGTCAGTCTCAATTGCCACTTTGATACACATCAATCAGACAGAAATTGTGATCTGCATTTCTTCCTAGCACAGCCTGCCAAGACAGCTGCATTGCCTTCTGTACTAATGACTTGAGAAGGTACTAGAAGTTTTGGCACTGATGTCCACCAACAGAAGGTACTCCTAGCATTACTGGAGATGGCTATTATTGTGCTCTCCTATTAGCACAGAAGTATCATGCAAAAATATATTTAGTATGGCATAATCCTTTCAATCATATGCTTCAGCTCAATTTGAGGAATAACAAAAGCATGTTTTTGTTGGCTGTAGTTTTCCAGGCACCAAAGACAGCTGTATCTTCACAGGAAATGAGATCCAATTTATTCCTCCCACATGAGGTCCACCACACAAACAGCTGATTTGTATCAGCTGGGTGTCAGATGCCCTAGACCAGATTCAAGGCTTGGAGCACAAGCCTTATGAGGAACAGCTGAGGGAGCTGGAATAGTTCAGTATGGAGACAAGGGTACCTTATTGCTCTCTACAACTGCCTAAAGGGAGGTTGCAGTGAAGTGTGGATCAGCCTGTTCTCCCATGTAACCAGCAAAAAAAAAAAAAGCTAGAGGGAATGGCCTCAAGTTACATCAGGGGAGGTTCAGGTTGGATGTTAGAAAATACTTTCCCAAGAGAGTGGTCAGGCACTGGCACAGGCTGCTCAGGGAGGTGGTGGAGTCACTGCCCCTTGAGGTGTTGAAGAAACATCTAGATGTTGTACTGAGGGATGTGGTTTAATGGGAAATATTGGTGGTAGCGGACAGTTGGACTGGATGATCTTAGAGGTCTTTTCCAACCTTGGTCATTATGATTCATAGTTCTGAGGAAGAGGGAGGCAACTTCTCTACCAGGCTAGGAGAGCTCTTTTGGCATTCACTACCCTGTTTTGTATAGCTGCTAAGAAGGGATGCATATGAACGGATAGACAAGCTAGGACAAAAGCTACAGAGAAAGTCTATGGACCCAACACAGGCTCCAGGAAGATAGTTGCAAAACAATGGGCAGAAGACATGAGCAGGAGACCTATAGGAAAGGCTTTTCAGAAGAAATATGAACCATAGTATGATTAGCTGAAGTAGCACTAAAGAGAAACTGAGGCACTGGAATAAGATGCATCTGAGCTTAAAGATCAATAGATTACTTAGAGACAGAGCACAGGAGAACAGAACATCCTGAATCACCTGGAAAGGAAGTGGAATGGAACAAACAGCACTTCAGCAAGATGCATGAGGCTATTAGATACCATCCAGACCAGGAGTTATATCCTTTCTGGTAAAGATTCTAGCTAAAGCCCAGGCTAAGAATTTAAGCCTTTAAAACACTAATGACATTGCTGAAAACAGACTGTACACTCATGTACTTTGCAAGGTAAGATCAGAATTATAAGCACATTTGTTTTCCTTCATTAGCAAATAGCTTGTTTAATATAACCAGATGGAAAGGCTGAACTCAGTATGAAATGAGTATTGGTCCCCCAGAATTCTTTTCCAGAAAGATGAAGCAGAATCTATATTCTAGGATAGTCTGTCATAAAGCTTCTAGACCCTCTTTTAGAGCCCAGATCTTATAAGAGGGCATTCCACAATTTAAGCCATCTAGGCAAAGGGAATCTACTAGCACTTTAATGAAAAAGCAAAGTCCAATCAGTAGCAGGAATGCTGGCCTAATTTGCCAATTTATTTACAACTTGACCACTAAGAGTTTCAGCCATCTTCAACTGACCACATAAGTGGAGGACAGAGATGCATTTATGGCTTGCTGTCCCTCAGCAACCGGCTCAGAAACCACAGAAGGACATACCACAACACATGACCTCAAGCACATGACATCAACTATTCAAGATTTCCCCTTTAGCCAAAGACTTCTGTTCCACAGAATATTCTTTCACAATTCTCCTCCTGGAGATTTTAAAGCGGTGATAGAAATCCACTTCATTAACATGCTCCAAACTATTTTACAAAGTGTAAGGCAGGTAGACTGAGGTCAAGCAGTTTCCACTTTCATACTTTCCTTCCAAGTAGAAAAATCATCTTTGCTGCCTTTTAACCAGGTTAGGCCTCAGAACTTTTCCAGAAGCTCGTCAGGCTCCTGACCTAGCAATAAGACTTTCAGGAATAGCTTACAGCCTTCTGTTTTGAACAAACATTTTTATGGTAATAGGACCGAATGAATCAAATCTCTTTACGTGGACAGCCAGAGCTCACCCTCTTTCCTCTTGCTCCCATACTCCTCGAACTGCATATACATGTAGTTTCAAAGCTTACACGCAGCTCTAGAATAACTTCTCAGAGTACAGGCACCCAAAGCTGGTGCTCCATGGCGACACAGCTATCTTGTCATGAAAGTTGAGACCAGTAAGGCTAAGTCTCAAGGGCACAGGCATTTTCTCACCATTTGTTACTAATTAAAGTCTAGGGGCTCTTTTCTTCCTGCTGCTGAGGTCATTTATACATCAACAGCTTCCAAATTAAGTACTCTATGGAAAAGTTGTAGGCATGTAGCCTGTTTTGGCTCCAGGAGAAGAGTTTCCCATCCACAGCTCCCTTCCTTGCTGCCATCTTCTATCACAAAGAAGAGAGCGTCTTCAGGTAGTAGATAGTAACAGCGTTTACACCAATGACAATTTTTGGGTTTTTTTCTTTGTTCCAGTTAGAACTGGAGCAACAAGAGCCAGGAGAAATGGACCTGGTCAGGTCCATTGTTATTAAAGCCTCAGCTCCACCTACAGCAATTTTTACTGAGCTAATGTACACAGGGAAGCACTGTGAACCTCTGTCATGGCACTCTTAATGCATGAATGAACAAATACACTATGCAGTGTAATTACTGTTCAGAATAACTCATCAAGTCTGTAGGTTATCACTACCATCTTACACAGCTTTGTCCACAGAGCCTGTTTTAAACTATGATGTTTTAATGCCAGCTCAGAGAAGAAAACAGTATGGCTGCAAAAGAGACAAATAGTCTCTTTAAATTAACACTAAGCAAGCTGACAGTTCTGATTTCACCATCAGAATTACGCAGGCTAGAAAGGATTTCTCCACATCATCTGGACACTGTTTATGGGAAGACTTAGAAAGTATTTTCAGATTAGTCTGACATCAACAAATGTTTTACTGTCTCTGTCCCCCAGCTAATCTGAAAAGCTTTATATTGGTTTTCATACTAGAGAATCCCAAACAGCTCCTGTCTATATATGTGATTCAAACTACTCATCAGCAGCTGCTACATTACACAAGGTAAACAGTTTTCAAAGCTAAAAAAGCTACACTGTTAGGAAACCAATACCAATTCTTTAAAAGGGAACAGGATATTTTGTAGCCAGTTCAGAAACACTTAAGAACTGAAATCACAGCATGAGAAATAAAATAGCTTACCTTGGTCTAGGGCGCACAATTACATGCAAACAGTGCCAGATTTAGCATACTTAGTTGTTGAGTGGAATCAACCCTGAAAGCAAAATGGGTTGATAAAGAATGCAGCTCAAGGGATTCGTTGTTTCAATACACACATTTTCTGAGAAATAAGCATCCCAAAAAAAAGAACGGAAAGCAGGTGAATTATAAGGACTGTTTTATTAGCACAGAAAAGAAAGGGATTTTTGTTGTCACAAGGTGTGGACTATTCCCTTTGCCCCTCTTGTATCTACAGAGAACCTACTCACACATATTACACACACAACCTACTAGGCAAAGTGATCAACAATCCAATCTATTGTTGGCTGCAGTTGCTCTGCCTCAAGCAGGCTGGACAGGATGACCCTCACAGCCTCTCCTAAACAGCATTTCTGTGTTCCTAAACCACTTAGCTGCTCTCAGCCATTGAGACAAGAACAGAGAACAAAACATTCAAACTGTAGAGATACTGGCTATATTCCACTAAGAGGGCTCTTAAGAAACATAGCCTCTTACGGCTTCCGAAATCCTGCATATCTCATTCTGTGATGGCCTTGTTCCTCCCCTCAACTCCCCACCCAAAGAAGTTTTAGAGAGAATTACTTTCAGAATAAAAAAAAATAAATGAATTTGAAACATCCTTAGTAAAAGAGATTGTGTACATCTTGTCTCCATGCAGAGAAAACCTTGATTTTTTAAGCTTTTGACACTGGCCTTCACATAACCAAAAAGATTCCCTTACCAGCCTTCCACAGCTGCCTGTGAAATGGTTAAAGTGCCCTGGGCTTTTACAATCCCAACAGGAGATTCCTGTTCTGGCTAGCATCCCTATTTCAATAAAGCATGTTCTAATATAACACACAGTAGGAAGTGCTAAGCTTATGTCTGTTCCATTTTCTCCAAAGTCATTACACCTTGATTGCACTTAGAACTTCAGAAAGGCCAAGCCACACGGCACATGAGCACTGTATGACAGCACATATCACACAGTTAAGTTGGGGAAGTTTTACGTAATACTCCCTCTAATTGGCAGTACCCAGACTTCTAATTCTTTAATGCTCCTTGTCATTTGTATGAGGTGTTATCTTTACCAATTACTCCTTTTCTGATGGCAGCTGCTACCCCACAAGGCCAGGCAGTTTCACATTTGTCAGGAGCCCTGACTCACAAGTCATCTCCTCAGTATGTCACTACACCCCTATTCAAAGCGCTACCCAGAGCCCCAGTGTTGGGCAGCACTCTTTCTTTTACAAAGGAACTTTCTCCTACTGAACTCATTTCAGCTTCAAACCCAAAGAAGAGTTACCTTTATAGAAATGCACCCTTCTACTCAAAGCCCAATGCTCTGCCAGTCTGAATGAAGTGAAAGAGATATCACTATCAGCAAGCCAACAGCTCGTCCAAAATAGAAGGGAAAAGAATGAGTAAGCTGATCTCCACTGCCAAAGCGCCTTCTGACAGCTCTTCAAAGGTTAGAAGAGCTACGTGCATAGCTCCACTCTTGCGAGAAACTGAAGTCCAGATCAGTTTTGGGCAGTTCAAGGAAGAGGCAGCACACGGCTGCCTGCAGCCAGGAGCAGAGCCACAGCCGTGCCTGCCCACTCCTCGGCCGATCTCCCCCTGCCCAGTACAAGGCAAGGAGATCCCTGCCAGGCTCTGCAGCTCTCTGCTTTTTCCCTGGACCGAGGCACAGCTGCAAAGAGAAAGCGACGAGTTCAGAGGCACTGTTTCCCCACTCTAACACGAAGGTCAGCTAGAAGCTGCATAAACAAGCAACTCCTACTCTGTAGCAAGTCAAGAACTTGTAAGTACAATTAAGTGGTCTGAGGGAGATGAAACAAACAAGTAGAAAAAAGCAACGCTACAGGCATACTAGTTTTAAAGCTCTGCAAATACCTGCAATTGCCTCACTACTCCACTACAACCTTGACTCAACCAAACCTTATTTGGCTTTTGTTACCATTTTTAACATGCACACACACAAAAAAAGCATGGGTAAAAACATTATTAGTTTCAGTTTAATACACTCTGTCATTAGATATATACTACAAAATGGTAAAGGAATACTGAGATTTTAATTCTATACACCCAGCAGAAGTCTAGCCTTGAGTCATTTAATTTACATATGTGTATATATATACACACACACATACATATACACTGACATAAAAATGCTTTGAAGAAGTTATAAGATACCATTAGTACTGTAAGTAAAAGTGTTCATGGTGGCCCTTGTACTTCCTAGGGAAGAAGTTAAGTCCCATGCTGGAAGCTTGAGACCTCAAAGCTGAACAAGACAGAAGAATCCAGACTGTCCTATATAAAGCTCTGTTTATACCTGCTTTTACTCACCGTACATTGCTTCATGAGAGTACCTGAAGGTCTCTTTTTGTTTCTACATGCTATAGCCACTTAGGCATCAAGGCTTAGACTCCTCACATCAGACAAAAACAGGCAGAATCTAGAACTCTCGCATATTCACACATCACCTTAAAGTCGTGAAGCAGTTTAGGCCTCAGGGCATAGCTTTCCCCATGCCAACACCCCCCCACACCCATTTTCCTCCCCTCTCTCCCCCCCAGTCGCTATACACAGACACCTCCTGCTGAATTAGGCCATCTGGTCACCTGACTACTCTAAGTAGTTAACAGCCAGTTAATGCTGTTTAGAAGATTAACAACACTTCAGCCTTTGCAGGTGAAATGAAGATAGCCCTGTCAGTTACTTCGTCTTAAAAAGTAAGAAAAAAAATCAACAGCTGTGTTCAGACAAACAAATTTTTAAGAACCAACTCATTATCACAGCCTTGAGTCCTCATGAATACTGAAGACCGTGTCTGTAAGTGTTAGATAGCTGCTGCACAGAGAATACACCTGCAATGCCTGCAAAGAGCTTTAAGCCACCCAGAACCCTTAGAATGATTCTGGTTGAAGATAGTGTATCATCCTGCAAGTGTACTGGCATTCAAAAGTAGACTGTACCCTCTAGATAAGTGTTCTGTGGGAAACAAAACTGAAGCAGCAGCAATTATCAGTATCCTACTTGAAACTATTAGTGTTAAGATTACAAGAGCAATTTCTCAGAGGCATCATTCCAATAGTATCTTTACAACTTTGCACTGTACTGTCCACATCCCACGAAAGTCATTTCTATCATTCACTAAAGGTCCATTTAGTAAGCAAACCGCCTTCAAAATACACAATTTTCCTTTGCATTAATCATTACACGCATCATGTTTTCCAACTATGGTAGTACATTCCTTGGTTTTATCCTGTAATGACCTCCCAGAAAGCACAGTAGTGTAACCTTAGTTATTAAATACCACTTTCAATTCAGATCCACCTCAAGGAAGGCCACACAATCATTATGAATGGCATAAATGAAGGAACACAAAGTGGAAGAAATGAATGGCATTAGCGTTATCATTATACTTAAGTACCAACTTCTGAAAGCAACTTTTATTGATAATACTTTGAGAAGATACAAAGGGCTATGTAAAATGCTAAGCATGAAATGCAAGTGCCTAATGCAATTCAGGCAAAAAAAATCCATTCCAGTTCTTCTACCTATCCACTTTACAACACAACTTAGAAGCCTCAGAAACAAAACGCTACAGGGTAAACAGCTCAATTCCTCTCCCCCTTCATCCACTTTTCACTCTGGACAAGCACTTGCCACAAGCAAAAAAGCCCCCCATATAACTATTTTGATCATTAACTTTGCAAAACTTCACTGGTGCTTCGACAGATGCTCTTTTCAGAGGATTTCACAACATCCTATCTTAGTAGTGATGTAGAGGAAGAACCTAATTGTCCTTAATCCTCTATTTAAAATAGGTTATACGAAATCCTCTTTTGACTGAAGCAGAGAGATTAGTCAGCACCACTAGGAAAAAGAAACACTACTCTTCCCCCCTCACCCCTCTATCTAGATTAATTTAATGATTAATGAAGGAAACAAATTAACCGGTCTCATATTTCAAAAAGGAAAATTAATCTACAAGGAATAGCAGAATAGAAAAGCATTCCCATGAAAACTCCCAATTCTTATCTTTTCATGCTTGTAAGCAACTATCATAAAAACAACCTCCACAGTACACCCAAATATCTAGACGTAACTTGGCATAGTTCTTGACAGTGCCAAAGGAATTGCACACAATTTCACAGAGCACATGTGGACACATCTGCAAGTGAGCATGTGTCATTGGAGGATTGAGAGTGGGGTTATAATCAGGGGTAGCATAAGAAAAAGACGTAGAACAGTTAAGCAGTGAGGGCAAAAAAACCAACACACTAAATATACTTGTTACAGGCTTACAGTGTGAACTAGTTTTCTTCTTTCTAGTACTTAATTATCTCAAAGCTTTCAACTACCCTTAAAACATCTCTCTGCAAAAGAGCTGGGCAATACTCTCATCCTTGTTGTAAAAGCAGATGGAGGAAGAGCAGATAAATTAACATCCAGATCCACAGGAGATATCTAAGTGCTTTAATAGCCCACAGGCTGTAAAGTTCCAAACTTTCAGACCCTGGCTTAGGCCATCCATCTCCTAGAACAATTTGGGCTAGGCTGCCAGTTTCTTCCTAGAAAGCATGCAATTTTAATATAGTATCACAAATAATAAACATTTAATAAAATTGAAGTCAATTAAATGAAACAAAAGCTAAGAAATCACTTCTTGTGATGACTCGGTGTGCGTTTGTGCCACAAGCATCCCAGAGTCATTACCAAGAGGGAAGAAAAACACAGGCCTGGTATCTGTGATATAAAGGATTCTTGGTTTGCCTTGTCTACCTGCAGTTGTTGCCATGGCAATTATAGCAGAGAAGATAATAGCATTCCAGTGTCATTCCGCCTCAGTTCAGGATGAACTTCAACTGAAACATCCCTTGACAATTACACAAATAGAAATGCAATATCATACTGCATAATGGTAAACCAGTAGAATAAGAAGCACTATTCTGGAAAAACATAATCCAACTAAAAGACTTAAAATGAGGAGAGGCAGGCTATTTTGTTGAAGGAAAAACAACAACAACAACCAAAAACAGTAAAGTCAAATCCAGTTACATAACAGGTGCTAAAACATCTGCTCTGCCTTTTCTGTGGCAGAGCTTTCTGTTGGTTTCCTCTCCCTGCCAGTATACACATGACATGGTGGTGGCATCTCGCTGTCAATCACACCGCAGCACATCCAAAACACAACTGTTTCCTCATTGCATTTAAGTCCTGTTAAATTAAATGAGCCTATATCCCCACCTTGACAGCGCAAGCAGCAGCCTGGTATGATATCTGTGAAATGTTTTACTTGTCAGCCCAGTTATTGCTTTTTAAGTGTTTCAGTTTCAAAAAGGCAGGCTCACTAGAAAATCCCATTTTGCCCTGCCACTTTTCTTGTTTCAATTACTGCAGTATGACAGGAGCAAAGAATGAATGAGCAACAGTGCATGGGGACTTCAAGATGTAAGCGTGCTAAGTTGTATTGCACCTTCTTTCATTCCCGCTAATGATTTTGAAGAGGCTTCCTACTTTCAGAAAGGATTCTGCGGCACCCTACAAGAGGCACAAGAGCAAAACTATACTGCAATAAAAAAGTTGACAAAAGCAACTACACAATTCTCATATCAGAAGAAAAAGCGCAAGTTATTTTTGATGCTAAAAATGGCAAGGTTAGGAGTTCTTGATCTACTTCAAGTCCTGACCCTGGAGGTGTTCAAGGAACGTTTGGACGTTGTGTTGAGGGACATGGGTTAGTGAGAACCATTGGTGAGCGGTGGATGGTTGGACTGGGTGATCCTGGGGGTCTTTTCCAACCTTGGTGACTCTATGATTCTAAGTCACTTAAATACACTCAGAGTAGAGAATGTGTTTGGGAGGGTTTAAATTGCAGAAGTATCCATTGCATATAGGTGAGCAGTATCTTGTAGCCAATAGCAACCAGCTTTGTAGTACATTCTCCAACATCTTGCAACTGAACTGTTTTACTTACGTACTGTCTTACTTTCATTCATCTCAAAAGATAAAGAAATGGCATCTTTCTCAAAGAAATTAGCTAATTAGGCCCCGCAATTCTTCTTGTTTACTGTCCCTCTGGTTGGTTGGTTGTTAAGTTTGTTTTTTTTTCCCAGAGGGACTGAAGGTAATGCTGAGATCTGGGGAGCTTCAGATTATAATGAAACAGCTGAAAAACACATTACAAAGCTGGAAAGAACATGAAACAGAAGTCACTACCGGTGTGCAGGAGCTAGGTAGATTTGCAGAAGTGCCATCACCCACCAGCCACACTTGGTGCTCACTAGAATCAACTCTTGAAATAAGTAAACCTTTCAATCTTTGCCTCTTTAAAGCAAAAACCATGAAAAGCATGAAGTCAGCACACTGTCCGGGCTCATTACCCAGAGGAAACAAACCAACCAACCCCATGCAGATAGGAGAATAACAAAGCAAGGATGCTTGGGGGAGACAGGAATTCAGAAGTTACCTATGCTGTTTAAACATACCCTGTCACACCTTCTGCACCAGAACAACTGGCACCCCCATGCAACAGGGCAGAAGGGTGAGATGGGAAGCATCAGGAAGAACTGTGACATGCTGACATCCAGGAGAGATATAAGAAGTGCATTCCATGCCAGGGACAGACACGAACACTTAAGAAATGCAAGGTACTAATTACTGGCCTGTAAATACATGCCTAACCCCTAATGAGAATGTCTTCTGTACAGTTCAGACTGCTTGCAGACAGAGTCAGGATATAAACACATTCATATGACATTTAAAACAGACAGCTTAAAATTCTGTCAAATTCTATCACTGGAGGAAAAAGACCTAACCCTTTTGACTTATTGCAAGTGACAGCTAGGGGGAAAAAAACAGTGTTCATTTAAAGAGGCACCCTGAGTAAGGAACATGCAGCCAAAGCTTCTCTGACACCGGTCTGTAGAGTCCCAGGGAAAGCTGAGTGGCTGTGAGGGAAGGCAAGAACTGGAACACAGAGTTGCCTTCAGGTGTGTTAGCAAAGCTTAGAAAACTGCAGATCACCTCAACTGCTTGATAAATGGACTGGCCTTGTAGGCAAATAATTCCAGAACACCAAAGGTTACAGTTTTCAAGCTTTCAGGTTAAAGTAGCTACATCCACCTTCTATCAACATCACACAAAAAAGAAAATCCTGAAGCTCCATATTCATTTACAATAAGACTACGTATACAAGCAAAATACTTTGGAAATCTAATTAGAAAACAGGTTTGGATTTTACACTGAAAATAGAAACAACATAATTGTCTGAACTATTAACCAAAATTCCCAGGCTAACACGATTTAGAATTGAATGTGCTCGGAAAAAGGAAATACTAATGTAACCTCCTGGCCAGATGAGTCAATCACCTCCTCAAACTACAAGTAAAGTCAACCCACTTCTTCTAAAGAAGTGAAAAATAAAGCATTGTTTTGTAACTTCATTTATTGCAGCCTCCCTAAAGAAGACTTTTCAGAACTACCTGCAGAACTAATAGACCAGAAGGTTCCCAGAGGCCAGAGCTGTAGTAAATCATTCTTTCTCTTGGAAGTGAATCTTTACATGCTGCTGTATACCTTTAGAGATGCTTACACAAGCAACAAATACATAACATTCAGGTTTGTACTCCTAAAGTAGTATGAGAACAAGAGGGGAAGCAGCAGCAGGATTTCTAAGCATACTACATACAGGAGGCAGAAGTGCTCGGTAATGCAGCCCTGGCCCAATATTTATGGTACAATTCAAAGCAATTGACCTGGGCAGGAACATTTAGTGGTGAGGGGCCAGCTGTCCTACAGATACAGAACAGACTGTCACCTTCTGCTGCAAGATGGTGAGTGACCATCCAGTGCTCAAAGAAACATATGCTAGGAGTGATGTTTTCCAGGTTGCCCAGACATATTCAAGTCAACAATATTCACATATATGCAAACCCACAGTCTGCCATAAACAGCTGTTGTGAATGCACAAGGCACTCACACACATTTCATTAAGCAAAGGAAAACCAGTGCTCACTTTATGAAAGATATGATGGCATTGAGACTTGTTTTAAGAGTATTAGCTATCTCTCAACTTCTCTCTCCTGAAGAACTTCAGAAGCCCTGAGATCAGCAAAGCCCTTTACTCCCACAGCAAAAGTTAAAAGACAAAGCCAATGTAACCCCAGTTACATGGACAAAACATACTGCTTGATGACATATAACAAGCATTCCAAATAATCTAATTTAATACTGAAGGTCATCAATCATCTATGGACACAGCGTTGATTACGATGCTGTGCTTATTTCCTCCTCCCACCCAGCCCTAAATAATGTACACTTCTAATGTTAAAGTGACCAGCTTTGCTCATCACTGATCACAGAGGCAGGGTCTGTGTGGCAAACACTGGCAGCACACGTTAACTCAGCCTTCTCAGATGGGGAGGCTGCCCACCCTGGGGTAGCACACATCTTCTGGGGAACACACAAACAACCCAAAGGTATGACAGCAGCACCACACCTGATGCAAAAGCACCACTCAGAAATAAAGATTATATTCTAATAAAGAATGTGTGATATCAAACCTTTTACCCCCACCTCTACTCCCAGGGGGGATTTTCACAGTCCTCACGGGGTCACTATTCCCCTTCTTTGGGAAAGTAAATGAAACAATTGCCAAAATTTATCTTAGTTACAGAAAGCTTCATTCAGTTTCCGTTGCTCCATGTGGTGGAAAGCTGTATGTAAAGGTGCTTCTACTGCATTACTCAAAGATGCCACCAGTACGGTGGATACAATTTGAAGCAGCAAAATATTCTCAAACCCAAATAAGAAGTATTCTGAAACCCAAATAAGTTGCACTGCTCTATTTCAGGCTGAAGGATCAGGAAGCATTTAGAAAACAACTCTGAACATTAGATCAGCTGCACTGCAGTGAAACAGACACCCTCTGCACAGCAAGTAATTCTTCCCCAACAGCCCTATAAATTTTGTATGGTTGCAGCCATGGAACGCAGAAAGGACTAGAGCAAAAGAAATCTGCAGGATGGATAGAAAGAGGCAGAACACCACAATAACCATTTTGAAATGGAGTAAGACAACATTATCACTGCCTCTGTCCTAGGAGACTGTTCCATCCCTCAGTAAAGAGATGCAAGATATGGTATGAGCAGCATGCCGAACATGGGTCTGACTCAACCATGGCACTGGAGGGTTCCAATGTCTGGAAGATACAAACAAATAAAAGACACTCAGTGCAGGTGAACAGCATGCATATTAGAAAATGCTAATCAGGAAACTGACGTCAGCTTGACCTGACAGCACCCAGCCATCACTGTGCTTCCATACAGCCTTTGAGATATGCACTATTTTGCGTTGCTTCAGGACAGTGACTGCAATAACAAGGGAAATGGGGTGGGGGATTTGCAGGGAAACCTTTCAGCACATTTAGGACAGTTCTTAACTTATGCCCTACAACACATATCAGGGAGAAAGGAAAGCAGTTACACAGGACTCAGACACTGCTGCATTAGAAGCTTTCATCAGTACAATGCAATTACCCCAGCAGCATCTCCAGCTTCCTTCAAGTAGCAACTGCTCTGCTCCAGGGAAGATCCACAGCTAACCAAGTCCCTAGAGACTTGGGTGCAGTCTAGAGAATGACAATTCATAGTTCTAGGCCATCAATTGCTGAATAGTCTCTGCACAGATTTGAAATAATCCCAAATCTGAGCTTACTTTGGTACATTTTGGCCTTGTATCTTTCTCTTTGACTCCTGCAGAAATGCCACTGCTTGCTCTCCCTCATCAAAAAGTAGCCTGGAAAAAGGCAAGCACATCCACACTTCTGAACCATAACTGTTTCGTACACAGCTTGGGTGAACAACTGTTGAGCAACACTGCTGACATGTGCATCTGTTCCTCAGTTACAGCAGTCAGTTTCAGGCACAGCATTCAATATTAATTTTCATTTTCACTGCTGTAGCTGTATAAAAATAGATGAACCATGGAGAAAAGAAACAAAACAATACAGTAATCAGCATGCCAGATTTAATGGCCTTACTGAAACAATGATCCCAAGTTTACTGACAACAGCTTTGTCCAAAGTGTTCTTCCCTTGGAAGAAAAAACTTTTAAAAAAATAAACAAAATATAAAATAAAAGTGAAGAAACTGACTTGATGGCTGAGGAAAAAGTAGTGCAAAAAGAACAAGCAACAGGTGAGAATACACAAGGCAGCTTGGAACAGCCAGGCAGTTATCCAGATGCAGCCCACAGGGCATACACATAACGCAGAAAGCAGTGAGGAAAAATCTCCTAGATCACACAAGGGCTAAGTGTTTCATCAGGTTTTTAGACCACTGAATTACCCTCATCAGCAGTGCAGGAGCATGATGATGGTCCACAGCTTAGAAGTTCGAGTGCCTTACCTTTTCCATCATGCTGCCCCCTTACCTACATCTTCGTCTTTGAAAATAAGAATTAGAGCTAATCTTAAGTTCGTTTCAATCACATCTGATGCTCAGTTTGAAAGAGAGGTTAGCGCTAAAGTTATGCAGAAAATGCCTAGAGATCACAGTTTGCTCTCTGCACAATGAATGTGGTATGATTTTTTTTTTTTTTTTTTTTGGAGTATCCATACTGGATTCAGCTGTGAGAACACATGAAATCTTCAGTTAAACCCCACCTGAAGATCAGCAGTGCCAGATCAGTACACTCAGACTGATGTTATTTCTTAACAGAGCTCAGCACAGCTCACCCGGGCGCTGCACACCCACAGAGACTTCTTCTCTCACACCTCATCGTTCTTGCAGTACTTCCTCCTCCCCTCAGGGTTGCTTTCTAAGGATGCCTATCCACATCGCTTCGTTCAGTACTCACCTATTCTCTCCTCATATTCTCTCCTCATCCCACGGAATAACGCAAGCAATAAACAAAATCTAATATCATTTCCCACCCGATTTTTTTCTCCATCTGTACATAAACGAGAAAGCTCAGCGTGCATTACGTGAACAGAACTCAACACACCCAAAACTAAGGGCGTTCTGACCAAACACAGGTATGGTCAGAGCGTGAAAGTTTCCAAACTTACAGCATTTCCTGCAGGAGAGGAAGAGCTGTGTGTATATGGAAATCCCCACTGCCTCTTTGCAACAGCACTTCCCAATTGTTTTCTAAGTTTCTCCTACACCCAAAAGCAGCAGCCCGCATCCTCCTGCTTGCTGGCCGTTCCCAGCCCTCGGATCACAGGGATCTGTGCTTTACGCACCGCGTTCTACACCTGGACCCACTGTAACACAGTACTGGTTTGCTTCGGCGCTGGGAGTGGGAGAGAACAGCACGTAAGGTTAACTCTCCGTCCCCGAAGCAAGTTGGGAGCGCTCGAATCCCACCGCGCGCATCTACAGACAGAGAAGATTACCCTGAGCGCTCGCCCGCCTATTTAAAACGGCCAGCTCCGCAAAAGGCAGCCGGATTGAGCCATGAGAACCAAACGGGACAAGCAGCAGAGCCGCGACCGAGCTCGGGACGTCTCCCAGCGCCGAGAGCCGTTCCCACTGGGGGCCGGGCTGCACGCAGCCGTTCGCACCAACGGCAGAGGGCCGCCCCGACCCCCGCGATGCCGCGCTCGGAAGGGGCGCCCCGAGGGGATCCCGTCGGAAGCTCCGTGGCCGGGCGGCGGTACTCACGTATCGGCTCACGAGGGTCCGGAGCAGGCTGCAATCCATGACGGGCGGCCGGTCGCCGCTGCCCGGCACTCAGGACCGCGCGGCCGGCTGCTCTCTGCTGCCGCCGGGCTGCCCGGCTCTCCTCGCGTGCCACATGCAGGGAGCCGCGCCCGTTCCCCCGCCGCTCCTCGCCGTCCTGGCTAAGCCGTGCGCTGCCCGCCGCCGCTGCGGCGCGCTGCCCCGCGGCCCCTCATGCCCCACAGAGCGGCTGCCGCGACGCTTTCGAGGCGAGGAGAAGACGCAAAGGAGCAACGCCGCCGACGGCCCGCCCGGCTGACCGCACACCCACCCCCCGCTGCGCCCGCCCCGCGGGGCCGGCCCAGGGCTTTATCCGGCGGGCGGGCCCCGCGCCGCTCCCCTCGCTGCCACCGCCCGGCCCGGCGCGCCCCGCGGCCGCTTTGATCTCGGCCGGGCTGCCCCTGCCGCTCACGTCACGCGAGGCGGGCGGGCATGCGCGCGGCAGTGCCCCTCCCTCCTCCCCTCAGAGCTCGCAACGGCCGCACCGACCGTGGGAAGCGGGCAGAGAGCGGCCGGGAGTGGCGGCCGCTCCTTTCTGAGGAACAGCGTTCTGTTGGGACCCCGCTCGCCGCCCGCCTTACACCGCGGGTAAACAGCCGCTGTCAGTGCGGTGAGGTGAACTACAGCCGTGCTCGAGGCAGAACTGGCGGAGCGCAGCCCTTCGCGTGCCGGCAGCTGAGGGATGGCGGTCCTGGGGCTCAGAGCCGTTAGAAAAATATCTCGGCTTCCAAAGGGCGTTACAGCCCCGACAAACCGAGCAGAAGGGATTTAAGTGAGGGGATGTGCAGAAGTTTCCCTCGACTGTTGTGCTTTCGTGTCTGTCGTAGATTTAGGGACACCTAGGGACCCGCTTGGCTTTGCTGAAGTCTTGTACGTAGCCTCAAACAAATTGAGTATTGCTTTCCATGATTCAACATAACGCAAACCAGGCTTTAAGTGAAATACTTCCTCTAAAATGAACTGGAACTTTATGCTGTTGTAAAATTCAGGATGTGACTAAAAAGTCAACTTGAAATAAAGCAAGGAAATCGTTGTGTGCAGTCAGACTGAAAATCCACTCCTTTCGGCAGCAGTCAGTCACGCCGGCTGCTCTGTGTCACCAGGCTCTGCCCAGAGCTGGCCAGTTATCCCTCCTTTGGTTCCTGGCCATTCAGTCACTCTCCAGACACTGCATAATCCTTCCAGACCAAAGAGAACCCAAACTTTTAATACAACTTACATATGCAGAAAAAAACCCACAGAGATTATGCTATTTGAGCTCATATAATATTAAGAAGAAGGGCACGTGACTGGTTCTTTCCAGGTGACCTTTAATTTAGATGCGTTATCTATGTTCAGCAGTTTTTAGACTGCAAAGTATATAATGTGCAGTAAGTGCAGTGTGGTCAAACTAATGTTGCTGTTCAGACTCCAAAGTGGTGTTGGTCTAAAACCCAATGCTTTTCAGCTCAGCTACTGCTAATAACTTACATTCCTTTTGCAGCACCTGTCTTTTGCACGCTCCTATTCATAGCCCTAACACTTCTGCAACATAGGTTTCTGTTCCTCTATTTCGCTTTCAAGAAGTTATCACAGAATATGAAAGGGAAAAGAGTTATTAAGAGTCATGAAACAACGGGATTTTTTCTTAGAATGAGCAGTTCTGTGTGAGTTAACCCAAAACTGCTTTATCTGTTTTTTTTTACTTGAACAATTAACTGTCAAACTGATATGCCACGATTACACCATCACTCTTTAGGAAACCATTTTTTTTGCAAAAATGATACAAAACCTAATTTATGAATTCGGTTTCATTGACAACGTCAAGTATTCGAAGTGCTAAACTGAAGCAGAGAAATGCAGTTGTTTTTGTGATACTATTCTCTCTGGCCATTCTGTTTTCCAAGAACCACAGAACTGCAGAGGTTGGAGATAATCACTGAGTCCAACACCCCTGCTAAAACAGGTTCCTTACAATAGGTCACACAGGAGAGCATCCAGATCTTGAGTGACTCCAGAGAAGGGGACTCCACAGCCTCTCTGGGCAGCCTGCTCCATTGCTCTGTCACCCCAAAATATAAAGCTTTTTCTTGTGTTTGTATGGAACTTCCTGTGCCCTGGTTTCTGCCCGTTGCCCTGTGTTCTGTTGCTGCACACCACTAAAAAGAGCCCACCCCCACCCACTTGACTTCACTTCAGATATCTATAAACGGTGGTGAGATCCCCATCAGCCTTCTCCAAGCTGAAGAGTCCCTCGGTCTCTCAGCTTCACATAGGAGTTGCTATGGTGTGTTTGTATTTTGTAATATTTTCACAAGTTATTTCCATTCTTAATGAAACCTTGCCTTTAGTTATCCCAGTATCTTTAATGACTTTGCTTCTTACCTAGATTTGGAATGAAATTGAATTTCAGTTATTAACTATATCCCCATTTTGCATCAGGCAGCAATGTTGGCAAAGTGAGGTTAAGGATCTGTACTCCAGTCTTTTCATCTTAGGTAACCATGGTGGGGCTGTGAGAAACATTCTCCTCAGATCCAGCACCTGGAGTTCACTCACATGTGTAGGTCTCACCTAGGGACAAATGTTTTCCATGTTCTCTAAGGTGAAAGTAGGACCGGTGCTCCTGTTCTCACTTTCCCCCTCAGTCAAGGACAGGGAAAAGGGTCACACATGTGTGGATATAGATTTGCCATTTCCAGGCTACTGCTCAAGCTAAGCTGAGACATTATTGTGACCTTCCTGTTGAAGCCGTGACGCTGTGCTCTTAAGAAAAGGACAGATGGATCCTGAGCACACACTGAAGTCCCAGCCTGCATCAGTTGTCCTTTTTACTGCATTTCCACAGAAAGGAAACTTATGAGTGCAGCCCAGAGAGAGCGGTGGTAGCCCACTGGAAGTTAGCACATCATGCTCTTGCTGACCAAACTGCGTGTGCACAAAGAGCTGGGCAATAAATGCATGTTCCTTTTTGGGGTGACAAGTTCTTCTGGGGTTAATAAATCACAGAGCAGGGTGTTTAGGTCATACTGTGGGACTTAGGCACCTCAAATCTGCCTAAGTCAGGCTTAAGATGCCTGAGTCCTTTATTGGATCTTGCCCGGAGTGACGAGTGGAAGGTCACATTGTGACTTTACAGTCAAGCCAAAGCAGGAGCCTTGATCATATCAATCATGGATCTGTTCTGCTTGTTATGCAATGTTTTACTTGTAAGCAATTTATTAAACTATTAGTCTTTGTCTTTGAATATGCCATTACGTTTTTTCACTCCTAATATTTTAAAAAAATAAATAAATTCTAAAATTAGATCTATGCCTTCTCCACCTTCTATGACCTAGCTGTTCTTTCTAAATGTCTTGCTCTTCTGACTGCAGATTAGTCCTGTTCTGTTGCTCTTCATTTCTCGTACTTGTTCTTACCAAATTATTCTTTCTGATCTATTACTTGCCTCTCAGCCTCCTCCTTCCTGCCCAGCTGAATTACCAACTGCTCTAGATTTTACTACTTAGTACAGAATCTCACATCCCCTTTAATTTACTTATCAATACATCTCTGCTTGAGACATTCTGCTCGTTGTTTAAATAGCATTAGACACCAAGGTGAATACTTTAACATGCAAAATATTTGCTTTTCTCATGTACAGCTGTATTCTCTGCTACTTTGCAATCCTTCTTTGGTTAACCTTGTTTTATAATTGCACTGAAAATGCTGGGAAACTGGTCCAACGGCAGCAGCTTCCTTCATACTGAATTCTTTCCTTCAGGCAACAATGCTCTGAAACTCTGGTGTAATGTCTGAGCCTCGGAAGGTGGGAAAGCAAGGTTTTAAAACATTATGTAGCTGCTAAGCCCCCATAAAGTTCCACAGTTTTCACAGGTATAGTGATATATTGTACACTGAAAATATGGTAGGTATAGGTAGGTAGGTAGGCACTAGATTTCTAAACACTATGTTTGGCATCTGTTTAGATTTCTGCTTCCTATTAAGATAATGACTACATGCCTCTTTTAGTCCTAGGCAAAGTAGCTAAATACTTTTGAAAAGAGTTGTAGATACTAAGAGTTGTCTTGGCTGTATGTGAGAGCACCACAAGAAGAGCAAAACAACAGAGACTGACAAACCATTATTGTATGCATCTCACCTGCCTGAGCAATTTCTGTATGCTTAGAGTGAAATTACTCATCCTGCAGTGATTTTGGCTTTTCCCTACAAATACTTCACTTCTTGTGTCCCTTCCTCTACTACATTTCTGGGAAGCTGATCAGAGGAACAAGTTCTTCTCTTTCTTATGTCTACACCATATATTTAAACTAGTTAATTTGTGTTAATAAGAGAAATTACTCTCTCCATGGAACAGATGTTTGCAAATTCATCTAATGCAAATATTATATTCTCCCATCCTTCTGCTAATTCTTTGTGAAAATGACACTATTTTTGAGGAGTCTTTGTCTCATGTTAAAAAAATTTCACTTCCAGGAGTTTATGATGGATAGATGGATGGATGGATGGACTTCATTTGAAGAAGATTTTAATCAGTGGTTATTGCAGTATTCTCAGGGTGCAGTAACTGTACAGAGCAGTTGACAAATTCCTCCTATGAGGAAAGGTTGAGGGAACTGAACTTGTTTAGCTTGGAGAAGAGAAGGCTCTGAGGAGACGTCATTGTGGCCTTCCAGTACTTGAAGGGAGCTTATAAACAGGAGGGGGAACGGCTGTTGATGAGGGTGGACAGTGATAGGATAAGGGGGAATGGTTTTAAACTGAGACAGGGGAGGTTTAGATTGGATATTAGGAGGAAGTTTTTCACACAGAGGGTGGTGACACAGTGGAACAGGTTGCCCAAGGAGGCTGTGGATGCCCCATCCCCAGAGGCATTCAAGGCCAGGCTGGATGTGGCTCTGGGCAGCCTGGTCTGGTGGTTGGCGACCCTGCACATAGCAGGGGGGTTGGAACTCGATGATCACTGTGGTTCTTTTCAACCCAGGCCATTCTATGATTCTATGAATTGAAGAGGAAGCAACGTAAAGCGTGAAGTCCAAGAGAGTACGGTGGCCAGCATCAAGCCATTGTCCAGATGATCAGTAGAGTGGCCCAGAGGACAAAGGATTGAAAATCACTTCACTCTCCTATGACATTCTTTGTCTAGATCTGTTTTTGTTTTTTTTTTTTTTTTTTTTTTTTTTTCCAGAAAGTTCATGTGAAAATGAGAAATCTTTCTGACTTTTTGATCTCTCTGTTCCCAACCTCTGGCAATAATGCATATCTTCTGGTATACTCAAATGCTAAGTGCACTGTCATTATGGCAATGTAAAATTCCCACATCCTTGCTAACAAAGGTGACCTTTGTTACGTAATTTCTTTACAAAATCATCTGAAAGAATATATTTTAACTTCTGAGTATCAAACACAATCAAGTGAATGGATGTTCATTAAAATAATTTGACTACTAGCTCAGGCAGTTCTCTGCAATCACAACCAAGATTTGTCCATCTATATTACCTCTATGTGTGTTACTTAATAAATGACAGGGAAATCTTGGTCATTAGCAAATATATCTTTGCAAGAGATCCAATCTCTGGCTGTCACAAAGTAATCCTCATCATCAGGAAAGGCACAGCACTCAAGGCAATCTTTCTAGTGACACCGAGCAGTAGGCAGTCCAGTCACATGGACCATTTGCAGGACACAGCCATTGCTGGGAAACAGTGTAGTAAACTCGTAAAAAGGGAAACCAGCCTCCACCAGAGAAAGCTTCTCATGGGATGAAATGCTGTTGGCTGCTATGGTTACTAATGTGATGTTCCATTTAATTCCTTCTCCGCTCACCTGCTTTCCCATTCAAACACCACACACAAGTACCTTCATACATATTTGGTTTTGGAATTGTGACAAATCTCATTAGTCGCAGCCATGCATAACCAAAGTGGGGGAAAATATGATATAAATGAGCAGAGAACAAATTGAAGGAAGGAAAGTGCTGGAATCTATAGGTGTTGTGAATAATATTCTGACCTTGCTGTATGAACTGTGTTTACTCTTCACTTTGGGCTTGCGTTAGTGTTAGTCTTGCCTTATGTCTGTATTTTACACTTCAGTGCGTTGATCCGGCAATGAACTCCCCCCCACAGTCAGAGTCCTGTGACTGTAGAGCTGAGTGCAGTATTGGGATCTAAATGAGGAAAGTATTCTGTTTTATTTTTGGTTTCTTAAAGGGACAGAATATTATTTTGCTTTGATTTTTAGTAGCCCCTCACTGTTCTGGCTCCTATCGCTACACACAATTTTATTTTCACCTTTTTCATCTCTCTGATGAGCCCGTCTCCACTATTTAATGAATTCTACACTGTTAAACTGTCAAATCCCAAACAAATTACACATCTTGGGGATTTTTTTTTCCCTCAAGAATCAAGAAACAAGAGACTACTGTTTATAAAGTGTATGAAAATTCCTCTTACATTCCATGATAATAACCAGGCGGAGCAATTAGTACAACTAGCATTCACCATAACATATTTCCGGGCTAGGAAATAGTTTTGGACAATACTTTCTAGCAAAAGAAGCACGAAGCTGATCTTCCAGAAGAACAGTAAATAAAAAGGTTATCACTTTCTGGCCACTTTAATGTCATCTGCAAAAATTACCTTTGTTCTGATGTAGCATTCAATCAAAGCAGGATGAAATCTTTTAGTGGTTTGTTCTTTCCCACCAAATAATGCACTAAATATAGCAGCATCAGCATTCTGGGCTTCAAGAAAGATGTGGTTCAGGATTCTCAAGAATGTCTGCATTTTCTCCTGACTGCGTTCAGTTTGTTTTATAATTGTTTATTTAGGAATCATGAATAGTTACAAATCAATACATAAAGTACCAGAAATATTAAACACTCCAAAAATGAACTTTCAGCTTTGATAAAAATGATGGAGTATTCAGTCATCAGATTTTCCAGTTTGAAAGTTACACCACTTGGAGGACAAATTCCTAAGAAAGGCACTCAGCACTGCAGTCTAGGGCAAGCTGCCTTGTCCCACATAGAGCTGCCTGCGATACCTTTGCATCACCCTGCTCTTCCTGTCACTCCTGGTTATTATTAGACACTGCATTCTCACGTGCTGGGAGCAGACACAGCAGGGCTGGGGTGGTGGTGGGAGGAGGATGTTCAGGGAATGGTCCTTTTTAACCCTGCAGGCTTCCTGGTGGCCCCTCACAGGCTGTAGGATTGGAATTAGGATGGCTGCATTCCGTATTCCTTTGTTTCCTAAAGGTAAATCCTGGATGGCAGTGGCACAGACCCCACCTCTTTCATTTCCTTTGTCCAAAAGGCATCAGCATTTTCTTACAGATGAGCAAATATACCAGTATTCAAATGAATGCTTCCAAATGCGTTTTTGCTGATGTTTTTGGTATTAATGCTCTATGCATGGCTTTTTTGTATGTGCGTAGCAAGTAATGAAACCTGCTGCTGCGACCACCCCGTGTTTGACTGGGAAATGGTTCTTTATGATGCTGCTATGTTTTCCCTTACTGCAGCTAGGTCTGGCTGATCTTCTTGAGCACTGCAGAGGCTTGGCATGATGCACGTGGTGTGTACTGGGAATCTTGCTGTGAGGGAACATGGTGAGACTTAGCATTTTGTAGGCAGGCTCAATGATGTGTATGAGATCCCTGAAGCTTTCAACCATGACAACATTCAGTTCCATCATCTCACTTGCTGTGAAATGTGTAATGGCCACAGCCATTGCTTTTATTTTCCTGCAGGGTTTTGACTGAAACTGCAGTAAAGTTGCTGTTACAAGTTTGATCCAACTTGTCATTGGTGTTTTATAAATTGTTTTAGTTAAGTAGGTGATAATTCTAGGAAGAAGGATTCCTCCTGACAGAGATGCACTAGCAGAAACCTTTACATCCATACAAACAGGCATATAAAAATAAAGATTAGAGTTGCATTAAAAAAACCTTGAACATAACAACTCTATTAGCTTGTTTATTGTCTTCTCTCTCTTCCCCATCATATTGCCTGTTGACTAATAAAGTACCTCTGTAGTACATATCTACAGAGGTTTGAATTCTGTATTTTCCTCTAATAGTCCTGACACTGAAAACCTGCTGGGAGAGGCAGGAAGGGGAGCCTGTCTGTTGCAGTCTGGTGTTGTGTGTGGACAAAAGTATTCACTGGAAAATCAAGGAAGTGCCTGACATCTCCTAGCCCCTTCATGAAGTTTGCAAGCAAAAGGACATTTGTGTAGCTTGCTGAGAGTGAGGAAGTAGAGCTGCACGAAAGCAGCTTGCTCCCACGCAATATGTTTGCTGTTATTGTAGTGGAAGTTTGTTTTTCTGTGTCTTTATTTCATGTAACGGCTGCGTGTTATCTCATGCCAACTAGAAAAGGATTAATGAACTGTGATGACAACATTCATGCCTGGCCACGCTACTTCCAATAGCTGTCAGTCCTGTAACCAGCACCCGACTGATGGCTGTGTGGAAAGGAGAGCCAGCCAGGAGTGTGAAACACAGTGTGAAATGCCTGGGAAGGGAGAGATTTTCTCAAGAGGCAGTGCTCTGCAACGTGCCACTTTCTGCTGAGATGCTCAGTCTGTGCCCACTAAGATGACTGCTTCTGAGGGAGCTATTGCTTCTGTGCAACTGGGCTTTTATGGCCCTGTTAGGCAAACCATAGCTTTCTCTGACTTGGTATGCTCTAGATTCTAACCTATTTGCTGGAACAGACTGTCCTGGCAAGTGATATCAGGTTGGTACCACCCCTTCAGTAGCTGAAAGTCTTCTCTGGATCCAGGCAGAGACTGCCGAGAAAGGAGATTTGACTTTCTAATGTCCAGAAAGGCGGGACAAAATGGAATATACTTAACTGGGGATTATTGCAGGGAACCAATGCTTCACAGTAGAGAACTAATAGTGGAGGTGGATAATACCACAAGAAAGTGTTTAAGACGGATGTATCTAGTAGTAAACTAAATACTATGATTACATGCCACCAGCAACACTTGATGCTCTATAAATAAAGATGTATACGAGGGCAGTCCTGCAGCAGTCATTCACTGTTGACTGATCTTAATAAGTCAAGGCTACTGTTGCTTTGCCCCACTTTTTCTTCTACTGCTTCAGTAAAACTGGCTGTTGCTGGAAAGGATGGGAGTGTGGCAAGTGTGCAGTAGCGTGATTTGTGTCCTCTATGACTATTGCTTTAAGCTCCTTTAGTGAAAGGAGATAACATGAACTGCCTTCTTGTGTGTGCTTCTTTCTTTTTGTTTCCTAAAATAACTGTTTACTAGCAGGTTACTGCCTCAGATTAGGTTACCATCAAAGAGGATCTTCCACGTAACTACAGAGATTTAATGTAGCTGCTGTTTCCTATCCGTGGAGACACGGTAGTGATTTGAAACCATGTGAAGTGCGAGTGCCATCCTGAATGACACAGGCCTGCCCTGACTCATTTGAATCAGGAATTATGTGTGCATGTGTGACATTTCCAGGACTAATCACCCTGGCAAAATGAGTCTTATAATGGGTATTGATTTATAACTAGATGTGGGAGGTTTTGTTCATGGTATCGTGCTGCTGTTGAAATTGAATTTGATCAATTAGAGATCACTTTGCCTCCTCTGTACTGAGAAATTCATGAGCAATGAGCAATTGCATGTGCTGCAGAAATTCCAAATATCTGCCTTAATTTTCCATATTGCTTAGAGAAGGAAGTAAGGGAAATGTCAGCTCATTCCACTCTTTCCTGTTGTGCCCTGTCCTACTCCCCCTCCTTTGGAAAGAGGAGGTGGTTCAGGCTGCTAACCAAAGGCAAGATATTTAGGGAAGAACCCAGCAGAGGGAGAATGTTTTATGAAGGCTTCCCTGCTTTGAGGCCATGAATCAGGATTCTTCCCTTGCAATACATAGCCTTTAGGCTACCTTCCTTTCTTTGCCTGCTACCATGCAGTCCCACTGATGTCAGTGAATGGGCATGAGTGTAGCTGGAATTAATTTACTTGTAACAGTCAGCACGTTATCAGTCTGAAAGACTTCTTGGATTTCCAAGGAGCTGCCTTAAGAGTGAATGGTGGTGGCACTATAGAGAGAAACATCATGAACAAGACTGGGGAACTGATGATAGCTAGAGAGAAGAGAGGAGATGGGACAGAGGAGGGATGGATATTTGATAGCTTCGTATTTCATCGTTTAGTTCCTGGAGTGATTATTTACAAATGCATACGCAGCCACTTACATGCAAACTACAATTTTTCTCTTTAACATTTTGATTACAGTAATGCCCTTTAGTACTAGTCACTGTATATACACACAGTGATACAAAATCCTGGCAGCTGTCTGAGGACGCGTTAAGTGGCTGATGCATTAGATGTATATATATATATATATAGCATGCCTATGGGATGATGCAATGTGCAGATATGTGTATATGTGTGTACGTTAAGAAGAACTTGCTGCTGAAAAGGAATCTGAATACAGTAGTAGCTGGAATCGTATTGCTCCGCTATGTTGTATATCCCCTAAGTGTCAGAGTTATGGGATGTATAAGCTAATTCAAACCCATAAGCAGCATGCATTGTCTCAGTTCTATGACTAGACTGCTGCCAGAGCCCAAGCTAGTGACTGTAAAGAGATTTTGAATTGGCCCTAGTACAGCTCTGTAGTTTTTAGACAAGCCCTTAGTGGCACCGAAATCCTGGCTAATAAAAGCATTTGTTAAGTCACAGTGCTTTCTACTCAGTCTCATGCTCAGCAGGCAAGTGAAGGCTGTGGGAATACTATGTTACACTCCAAAGTTCTAAAAAGCAAACAAACAACATTTTATCTCAGGGCTGTGCATCTGCGGATATCAGCAGGACATATTTAGCAGTGTTTGTACAGACAGCAAACTGGTAATGGGACTTCAGCAAGAGTCAGCGAAAGACTGATGGGAATTTTTTAAGAAACCTTTTATTTTACAGGGAAAGCATGCTTGGGTATTTCTTTCAGCACAAAACTGGAAACTGCTAGAACTGTGAGTATCAAATTGGTTTATTCTTGTGTTCATTACGTAACCAAAATACTGTAAAAATAACTTCAATGAATAGTGCCAGAAAATAATATTTAGTAAAAAACCACCACAGTCATGTTCAAAGGCCTAAAGAAGTCTCGGGGTGCTGTACATATATTTATGCAAATGCATTAGAAAACCTAGTCTGTCCTGGACTTCTGTATGAAATAATGGATAACAAATAGCAAGAAACAGTTTGCATTAGACCACCCAACTTCTATTATTCATTTTAAAAGGCTCCTATCCCAAATATACAGCCATTTTTTCCTTGGAATAGGTGCTACTTATTACCCCCTTTACTGAGGTTTAATTTTCATTAACAAAAGCATGAACTGTGCTCCCTTTTTGCCAAGCCTTTCCCCCTTTTGTGACGCAGTGGTGTGATTTCTGCATGACTTCCTTCACTATGTACATTTTCCAGGTGTTGCAGCCACTACTGACAAAACCAAACATGTGCTTATTTTACACAGCCTGCTAAATTTGCCAGAACAAGGTGATAACACGTGTCAAACTTCCCTCTGTGACTAAGGTTAAAAAAAAAGCTCTTTCTGAGAAAACATCCTCTCTCAATAAGCTTGCATGTTATAATGCCCAAACTGGTAGGCTGCCAAAAATTATTTCGTAAAAGCAAGAAAATCTGGCATGGTTTCCTCTTGGAGGTCTGTGAATTATTCATACATCCGATGCAGGCCCATGTGAGGTGACCGATTTACCATCTTATATATAAATTTACCATCTTTATATCTTAAAATCAAAACAGCCTGGAATTCCACAGCAGTTCATTGCAACCGGGAAGGTGTGTCCCTGCAGACTTCATTTGCATAGGGTAGGTTGAAAAGTAAAGGACAAATAACTGGGAAGTGGCACAATCACACTCATCTCACACTTAAACGTGGCATTTAAAAGTCTGGAGATGTATTGTTCCTGACGATGTCATCATCTGATGTCAATCATGCTGGAATTAGATTTTGGGATCTGTTTCAAGGCAGGATTCAGCATCAACCTGGCAAGGGGGAGGCAGGAGACTGCAGCTTGCAGAATAAGTCCAATCCTGTGCTAAGTTGTTTCTTAGCTTCCACTCAGTAGGCCAAGTTCTGTCTCAGTCTATAATGAAAGGGAGGAGAGAGGAAGTAGTGGAAATCAGATATATCGGGATGGCTGAACTTCCCTAAGTCTGGCCAGTAAAAATCATCTTCTGTTTTAGCTAAATTGCTAGGTAAAGAGAAAGGAGAAACCAGAAATGCTTCAAAATACCATTTTGATCCTATTTCTTAAACATAATCTCTCTATAATAGAAAAAGGAATGCAGTGACTTTCTAGGATGCTGTTATCTTGAGATCACAATCCTGAGGAGCATTATGCAGCCAGGAATAAAAGCTCAAAGAAACTGAAGGACTTGGCCAGATTTACAGGAACACTTATTAAAGGTAAATCTCTTATGAAAGGAAAGAGTAAACAGCCAAAACAGTCTGCAGTCACGTAGGATACTCTACAATCCCTTTGTTACTCAAAGGACTCGAGCTTCCAGAAATCACATTGTTGCTTGTGCTAATATGATTTATAGGATAACATCAGAATTGATACTTTATGCTGGAAAATGTAATACTGAAGTTATGATGATTGTTACGTGACAGGATGAGGCCAAATGCATATTAAAAATGAAGCCATATACTAGAGCCAATAAAAAGATTCAGTTTTATGATAATCTTCTAGGAATACAAATGGAATTTTATTAATCCTGCATCAACTCCTTGCTTCAGTAATATCACTGTAAAATGATACTATGCTTCATCCAGAATGAATGCAGTAGTCCTGTTCAGAACAGACGGCTGCAATGATAAGCAATTAAGAAGCATATTGGCTTTCAGATAAGAATAGTCTAGCATACAGTTATGAGACGAGAAGGAAATGTCTTTGCTTTTACAAGATTTTGCCTTTTTTCCATACCTGATGCTGCCATGACTTTTCTGTCTTTGACAGGATGAGGGGAAATGGCCTCAAGTTGCATCAGGGGAGGTTTAGGTTGGATACCAGGAAAAACTCCTTTACAGAAAGGGTTGTTAAGCACTGGAATGGGCTCCTCAGGGAGGTGGTTGAGTCACCATCCCTGGATGTGTTTAAGAGCCGTTTGGATGTGGTGCTCAGGGACATGATTTAGCGGAGAGTTGTTAGAGTTAGGGTAGTATGGTTAGGTTGTGGTTGGACTCGATGATCTTGAAGGTCTCTTCCAACCTGAGCTATTCTATGCTTCTATGATTCTACTGATTGGAATTAGAGATAAAATGAGATGAAAGTGTCTTTTTCTCTGAAGAGTGGAGGCAGTCAGTCTTCCTGAAGAACAGAGGAGGATCGGGAATACAAATGTTTTTTTCAGCATCTGAATTCACTTTCCTTATGGCATTTTTATCTGCTTTCATACTTGAGTCCTTTCTTTCATTAAAAGTTCTTGGTCAGGAAAGATTTTAGAGATTTGATACAACAGTCCACAAAGCAATTGTTTCCCAGAGGAAATACATTTTTAAAAGTGTTTGTTCTAGATAAGAACGCAGTGAATGTATGAGTGTAGAGGACAGTCATTTATCTTCCTTTCTGCACAACTTTAGAAAACGTACCAATTTCTGTTCATCTTAGTTTGCCTGTCAGGGATTGCAATGTTCTGGAAATAGTTATATCCAGTTCTCCTACTGTTTCTACAACTCTCAGCCTCAAACTAAGTAATTAGCTGCAATTTTCTGTACATATTCTCTACTTTCCATTGACCTAGCTTTAAAGATTTAAAAAAGGATTAGTAGGAGAAAGTGCCTTTCAGTGTAACTTGCTCTGTAGTACTTTCTGTTGAATCTGAGTCCAAATAAATCAGATCCACAAATTTTGGCTGTGTTTCATGCATATGGCTTGATTTCAACCACGCTTAACTAAAATTAGATTGCTGAATTCAGTTCAGAAATTTCTGCTTGTTCAGCCAAACTGGAGCTTAGTGAAATTAATCCAAAAATATGCTGGTACTGCCAGCAAAGTGAGTGTACATCCACTGCTCTGCGTACTATTCCAGCTTCTCCTTTAACATTCTTTTGACAGTGACTTAAACATTTGTGGCCTTCTTCAGCAATTCCTTTCTCAGTTGGGCATGATTTTGTATGCTCACCAGGTTTCAATAGATGTCATATAGAACAGAGATGCTGAAGGTAGTTATGTTATATATATATACATATATAAATGTTACAGCATGAAATGTCATCAGACTTGTAAGTCTGTTTGCATTTACACTTAAAAAAAAATCAGTAGTCTTAATCCACAACAATATACATCTATTTTTAATAAAGAACAAGAAGAAAAATGTACTACTAATGTAATTACTCGCTTTGTTATGAGTTAATGCTTTTCCCGTGCCCTGTTGTTCTACACTGTTAGAGTGGTAATTGGCTCAGGTACTAAGAAATCTAATTGTTGATGCCCAGGCCCTTAGAGTTCTGAAAGGTGTAGAAAAGATGTGGGCCAGAAGGATCTCCATCTAAGAACTGTGTAAACTGTCTTTGTTGGTTAAAAATCTGATGTTTACTTCCTTTCCCACTATTACCTATTGCTTGAAAATGTTAAAGATGATGTTCACCACTGTCTTATTTATCAAGACAATGATAAATGCAGAAACTAAATATATGTATGAAAGGCTGAAATAGGTGTAGTTGAGTATGGGGCACAGCAGCCTGAAGCCCAGGCAAAGGGAGGGAAAATCGTGGATTCTAATTGCAGATTCGGTGAAGGATGCAAGAATGAGGAGAGGCAAGAGCTTAATATTGGTGAGAGCCAGTATCTCTTGTTTTCTTCATCTCTGCCCTCTCACACATACAATTTGGGAAAAAGTAATTTTGTAAATGATTGAAAAAGCAGGATTAGGAACGGCTATTCCCAGCAAGGTTCTGGCCTAACAAAGAAGTCAGACACACCTCTGCATAATAATTCAGATAAGGTCCTGCTTGAAAGGAATATTTAAAGCCAGTCAGTCCAGACACTCTAAGCACATAGAGGAAGAGGGTGAATACTTTTATATCCTAACCACTGCCCTGCTGTGACAGATAGATTTTAGTCTGTTAGTTCATATCTAGTTAAACTTTGAAAAAAATTCAACTCTTGTAGCTTCAAAGGCAGAGGTAGATTGATACTAGAATTTCATACTGTAATAGCTGACATGCAAACCAGGATACAAAACATTTGCTTGTTCTTGCTCAGCCAGCTGTGGGCAAGATCAAAAAGACCCTTAAAACTTTTGGCTCTGCTGAGGAAAAATTAGGAAATTTGTCCAGTTTATAGAAGGACAGAGAAGAACCAGAGTAGAGAGATGAGTAGAGAATGCTGTAAGATGCAAAAGGCATGGTGATTAGAAAAAGCTAGAAAAAAATCTTCTTCCTGACCTAAATGATCTCTCTGAACCAACACTGAATTACTGAATTCTGAAGAATCTTTGGTTGACATCTTTCATATGTTGATGAGGTCTATAACAACTTCAACTTCAAAATTATTCACAGAGTAAAAGAACTTGGATATAAGAATCTTTGGATACCAAAGGCAAAAAGCTCGTTCTTTTGAATTATACTAGATGCCTGAGGGGATGAGAAGAGTATGTCTGAAAGTTGCCTAAAATACTTCGACTACCAAGAGTCTACCTGTCTACAGGGGAGTAAAATCTTCTTTTTCGTTGCTATAAATTATCCAATTTTTTGGATATGACCTAGCCAATTGTTATGGAGATCAGCATAGGTACATTCTCCTTACTGTTTCTTCCACACAAGGCAAGACAAGACAAAATATACAGACAAACCATTTAAATTTCACTCTTCTATTTCTGGATTTACAGGTAGAACTGTTTCAAGGGGAAACTGCACTCAATTCCTAACAGGGTTAGACCTTAACACATTAAATCTGAAAACCTTAGTTGTTAAACTCCTAGTGACTCTCACTTGGCATTCTTAGCTGAAAGCAGAAGGCAAAAAAGTTCTTTCTCCTGAGTAATTGTTACCAGAACATAGGCTAAAGGATATAAATAAGAGTTTGACCAGTACTAACACAGGATATTATACTAAAAATACTTGACAGTGTGTTGGGAAGTTCGCTGGACTGCTAGCATTATCTCTCCTAGCAGTGGCAAGCAAGAACGCCAGATATTAGATTCTATAGTAGCTGACTAAGAATAGCAACATTTTTTTTCTCAGAACGGCACTGTTAGGCAGAGAAAGTCCTTTTCTCCTCACATGCCAAAGGAAACTAGAAAAACCATCCGGGGAATATTTCATGTCATCTTATGTCTTGATTTTAGACCCAACTGCCCATGTTATTTAAATGCAAGTGTAAAATATGGAATGAGATCTAGGAGTGCCTTGTCTTTCACATTGCTGACACCACCACTGAAACATACCAGCCACCAGCTCACTGTGCACACAAACACTGTTTGGTCTCTGCAAACATTCAGTAAGCGTCAATGAACGTCAGTGGGTGCCACTTGGTTTCAGACCACACACTTGGTTTTGGACCAAATCTATTGTATTTACCCTGCTATTGCCTTGGAAGACACTAAATTGCAAATGGGTGTAAAATGACAGAGTAAGTACAAGTTAAATCCTTTTTCAGTGTAACTTCATGCTGTCAGCACGGATTCTTCAATTTCCTTCAGAACACAATAGATATCTAAGATGCCTGGAGATTGGACTTATATCAGCATCACACGATTGAAGCTCCACAGTATGCATGACAGCGTGTTTCTTACAGAGTCATGAACTCAGGCATCTTATTTTTTTTCAGCTATGCGAATCGTGGTTTTTTTTAGGAGAGAACATTTATGTAATTGCTATAGGAATGTGTAAATAGGGCCATCATTAAGGTAAATTCCTTATTTATGAGAAAAAGCTGTCATTATTTTTCTTTTATTGCATATATTTTTAAGTACTGGTCATACTTCTTAAAGACTTGAAATTCAACACAAAGGAAAATACAAATAAATTAATTAAATGCTATTTATTTTTTTAATGCAATATAATTATATAAATTTTTGCCCTAATGACTACAACTGATGTACATGAATAACATTCTGTGGACATCTGTGGCAGTTGAAAAAAAAAAAAAGAAAGGAACTGTTAAAGCTATGCCAAGACAGAGAAACTAATGTAGCCTGCTAATTAATTTTATGTAATAATGCCATCACAAATGTCATTTTGACCACACATTTTAATTGTCTACTCATTCTTACTTGTAATTTGATATGAATATCCATGCAAATGTTTATATGAGAACACTATATAGAGCAGCATTTAAAAATCTTTATTTTAAAGAGAAAATTGCATCTTGTTTTTTAATTCGTAGGATTGTAGAATATCCTGAGTTGGAAGGGAGCCATGAGGATATCTGAGTCCAACTCCTGACTCCAAAAAAGGCAACACAAAATATAAACCATATATCTAAAAGTGTTGTCCAAATTCTTCTTCAACACCTTCAGGCTTGGGGTCATGCCTACTTCCCTGGGGAGCCTTTCCAGTGCCCGATCACACTCTCAACCTTTCATGCTAAATTTTAGTGTCTTACATGATGTCTCAGCTGATATTTGACACTTAAGCTTGCTTCCTAATATACATCTTGTTTTCCCGTATGTTATCACACAGCTCATATTTTCCATTAATAATACATATCAGTCATCCCTGGGAGAAAAAAATCTTAGCTGTTACTGCCAGCTTTCAGGTGTGCTTCAAAATGAGACTTCTGCTGGCATCTTGAGTCATTATTTGACTTCAGTCTCTTTACAGATGCAAGCGGGATATGTTGTAAATACACAATCATTTTTAATGTGTATTTCATTAAATCTTTAAATTTGGCATCAGACACCCATCATCTCTCAGAGGCAGATTTACTGGGATTGGCTTAAGGGAACCGTAAGTCCATTCTTCTCTCCTCACAGCCTACCCTATTAGCACTCATTCGTTATCGTGATGGTGAAAAAAATACCTGTACAACAGGGTTTCTCCCATAGCCACATCATTACAGTTAAAGCCTATCCATAATACTGCTTTGATTTGTTCAAAACACTTCTAATTTTCTGTAAAAATGTCATGATGCTTCTCCTTGTCTTTCTGTGTTCCGAGAAGACATAAGGCATGACTGTAGTTTATCAGCTAATCAGCTGGCAGGAATCTTAGAAATAATCTGTCTTCTGTTACGCTGACATTGTGTGATGTTGCTTTCATCATGCTGGAGGAATGTGGGTGTGCCTCTCTGAACGCCCTAAGGTTGCTTGCTTTCTAACACATTCTCAGCCAGTACAATCAGCCATATCATTCAGAATACACAAATCCAGAAAATGCAAGCATTTTCACTCTCCTCAGAGTAACCCTGGTGTTCCAAGTGTTGCTCTACCAATGACTCTACAGTGCAGCAATTGACAGCTGCTTCTTAAGGGGCAGTGATTCACAGGTGATAACATAGCCAGAAGTGTAGGGACCTCACAAGTAAGGGATCCATCCCACTGCCCTCAGCTGAGGCAAGTTGGTCAAGAAGTCAATCCACAAATCAGGGTCAAGTCTAATAAGGCTAACTGGGTCAGACACTGCCCAGTGCTCACTGAGCAGGTCCGTGATGACAGGGAAGGGCCAAGGTCAGATTAGGAAGTCCAAAAGTCTGAATCAACAGACAATGAGCAGGCACAGACAGGAAACAGGTATAAGCTACAACATAGTGCAGGCTAAGCCTGAACACCCAGCACTGAGAGCACACTGACATAGAGGTATGGGGTGGATGTTCCACGTGAGGGCCGTTATGGCCTATTAGTTCACCCTGGCCACTGATAGGGCATTCTGCAGAAGAGAAACTATAGGGGCCAAAAGGAAAGTGTAGACTTCAGGACATGTAAGTATTCAGAGGTGGATGAGGCCACAGCAGAATTTCAGTCAAATGGAATGACCCACATTCATCTTTCAAGCAAATGAGAAAAATTACTGTGAAATCCACATAGTTGCATCAGAACTAAATGTAGACAGTGAAACAAAATGAGGTAGAGTTCCAGTGCCATAAAGAGTTAAACTAGCATTGTGTGGTATGTACCTAGAACTGTTTTGGCAGCAGATGTAGATTCCCAGGAAAATGGCCAAGGGATTTAAAAGGACGTCTCTCAGCTATTCAAAATGGATGAGAAACTCTTCCTAGCAGCAAATAAATTTGCTCCATCTTGCATCCAACTCATCATCAAAACTGGTTTGTCAGTGACCTCCAATTAGAGGCCTTCAAGCTTTTTGCCCTTACTAGCGGATATTTTTTCTGATTAGTGAAACAAACAATTATATATAAATCAATAAAACAGTAAAATAATACAGAGCCAGAAAAACATGTTTCTATATTTACAGAGAAGATCTAACAGAATAATTTCTTTTTAGGCTTTTGTCTTCTGCTACCTGTACACTGAACACCAAGTCTGAAGAAGATGAAGGAACTGTTCCCACATTCCTTTTTGTATTTGTACTCAGTTCTGTGTAATTTATCGATAAATCTGCTTGCAGCTCCTGGTAACAACGCATACTTTGCCTAGCACAGAACTCGGCCTAGCACGATAGCTACAGAGCCCTCTCTGGCCATAATTCCTGGCAAGCATCTTAAGGAAGTGTATGCTTGCAATTAGCTGATAGATCAAATCAATGTCAAAATCGAAAATCTATTTGCAGCAGAGAGTACAGTAATCCATCGTCAGTTTGTAATGGGAAAAGAAGATGGTCTTCGTGAAGACAAACTCAATCCTATATTGTGATTGTTCTTTAGTCACAAATATTTACAAGATTAAACCACAGTATAAATGTTGTGATTGGTGGTGTTGCTTTAGTTTTAAGATAGCCTTTTAAGAAATGTGTAGGAAATATAGTTAAAAGATTCTTTAAAACCATTATCAATTGCATTTTGCACATCACTGCAGTGAAAGTCTGGTTCCATCTCCTATTTGGCCGTTTGCTGGTAAAAACTCACGTTATGAAAGTAATTGCTTTTGGATGTATAATTGTTTAAAAGTACGTGACAAACGAGATAACGCAGACAGCTGGGATAACAAGTACATACTGGGGCTTCTCAGGGGCATGTTCTGGGCTATGTCTGAAGTGTGTATCCAGATTCTGTAGCTCAGTTTGGATACCACTGAACATGGGCAGATTATGTTAAGATGCCCAAATAGTTTCCATCCCTGTCTGCCTGTTCTACTTCCTTCCTGAAAGATTGTATTTCCATGTCAAGGGAAGGGAAGGTACCTAAAACTGCATTTAAAATTGCATGGGCTGAAGGTAGAGAAGGCAGCTGAGGTGTATATACCCTTTTGTGAGACGTGTCACCAGACAAAAGGGAGGAAGCAACCGAAAACCAAATGAGCTCCGAAGTTCTGCGCATCCTTTGTTTCTCTTCTGATGCAGGCCAGATAGATCCTATTTCATTTATTATTAAAACTCTTCCTGAACTTCTAGAAATTGATGTCAGGGAAGAACATGATTTCCATGGAAAAGTGCTGTAGGACACCAGTAAGGAGAATGTAACTGCAGAAGAGAGTGGGAGTGTTTGTATTTTATCTAAATTTGAAATAGGAGAACAGGGTAGACTGCTAAAAGCAACTCTAGCGATGCAATATCCAGTATCGGGAGAACAAAATCCTTTTGTTTCCTGACCTCAGCCTCACCAAACAAACTAAGAGAAAAGTGTTATTGAGCTGGAGGAATTTGTTTACTGGAAAGAATACTGAGGCCCTGCGATGGCATCTATAAAGCTAGGGATGGCACAGAACAGACCTATTCTGGATAAGTATCAGCAGTAGTGATACACAGATGACAGCAACATCAAAAGAAGATGAACTTCCATGAGCTAGAAAGTAAACTCTATCAATAATTTGATTCCTTTATTTAGCTGACAGCTGCACCTAAAATTGATCTCAATTATACTGACGTAAGATGTTTTAAAGACTGCTTAATTGACATGTGCATTTAATTCTGTGTGAAATGTTCCAGTTAAATATGCTTGTGCCTTCAAAAATACATGATGTGGTTCACTGAATAATGGTGAAAAATGTGTTTCCAAAACTAATGCTGTTTTTCTATATTGTGGAGCTAATGAAGCTAACTGTTTCTTAGTGCTCTTCTGCAGCGAGCTCTGGAAGGTCCTGCTCACTCCCGATCATCTCGCTGTGATATGGAACACTCTGTACTATTTGTATGTTGTATCCCTACCAAAAAACCCTTCAGCATATGAATATTCTCATGCTCTGTATCACAATGCCCAGTCTTTGGAATATGCAATAAATCATATAAGCTATATACTTTGCCTCATGACATGATGACACAGCTTTGTAGTAGGAAAAACACAATGGATCGTAATTTCCCCACTGAGTTCTTTTATTCATTTCCTGACCAGTATTAAGCTTTATGTTTTTGTTTTTGCTTTTTATTTCCTGGAATTTATAGCCACTTTGGAACACTTACAGATGAATGTAAGTAACAGCAGCCAATTCTCTTAGCTTTTATTCAAATTCTCCTCTGTTATTAGTAAAACCATAAATTGGTTAAGTATCCTATACATTATTTTCCAATATATTATCAAGCCTTTTCTACAACATTATTCCTGTTTCTAAGAAATAGGTACAAAAGATCATGAGACAAAAGAGATTTGGAAATAATAGCTTAAAACCCATTAAATGCGCCTCTGATTTATACCATCACTCTTTACAAAACCAAATTGCTCTAAAAGACAAGGTGGAACTTATCATCTGACAGCAGTGATACACTTTGACTTTTGATAGACCTATTTCATCATGTGGGTGAGCTGTACGCAGCAAAAAATAAATAAGTAAATAACAACTTCAACAAAACATGTGCAATAAATCTTAAGACCCTTCCTCACACCTGCATAAAAGAGTTGGGTAAGCAGCTGAGTCTTGCAGAATGTCCTGAAGGTCATCCTCTCAACCTCAGGCTCTCATGCACCAAAGCAGTGAAAGCAGGTGTCCTGCATACCTCGTCCTATGCACCCCAATGTGACATCACGCCTTTCTGATTTGATATATTTCCTCTGACGTGCCTGACAGCGTTGTGTCTTCTCATGTACTTGGGGAATTCGCTGATCTAGGAGACAAACTAAAGATCATTTGCAATTCTCCTGCAGATTCTCACAGCGTTGGGACACGATGCTTTTGATAGACTGAAGGGCTCATCGTAGCCTAAGAAGCACATCATTTTAGTAGGTTTCTAAGGAATAATGTTGGACGTGTCGTTTTATATTTTGAGCAGTTAAATCTGATTTCTGCAAACTCGTTATTAGAGGCTGAAGCTGAGCATCCTCTTGAGATTTATATTCTAAATGTTACTGTCTCTTCTGACCAGCACCGATGTCTCAAGCTGAAACCTCAGCGCCTAAAAAGCACTGACAATTCATTTGATACTGAACAAATCTTAATCAAATTCAAAACTATTTCTGTGTTTGTTCTCTTTTCACAACCTATTTTCCTCCCTCAGTGCTACGAAGTCCTGCTATTGTGGACGATGTGTGGCAAAGAACTGAAGGGCAGATGGGACTGCTCCATATTTAATGCCTTCAGGGGAGCAGAACACAGATAACTGTGGAGCATACGTGCAGCCCAGCTCATGTCAAACCCTCTTAAGTGCAGGAAGCAAAAGCCCCCAAAATGAAAGTCACATGGACAAATAAGACACACTTCTGGTGTAAGGAACCTCACTGTTCTCTTACGAAGTTGGAAAGTAGTGAGACAAGGTAACACAGAACCCTGAGCAAGCTGTGCAGGTGGAAGACCTTTTCCCCTTCCAATATCCTCTTCTCCATCTTCTGAGGCAGCCTCGTTGTTAATAGAGTGCTTCGTGGTCTTCAGTCTGCTCTGCTTTTCTAGCATCACTTGGTGAGAGAAAAGGAGGGAACTGAGCTCCTGGCTTGTCACGAGGGGATGGCTCACGTTCCTCTCTTACATGAACAACAGTAGGAAGGAAATAAAGATCTCTGCCTACTGCACCACACATCTTCTTTAGCAGCTGAGATGGTGATGTGTCTGTCTGGACAGCGGGACTGCTGCCGTGTTATTTGCCTGAGCAGAGGTAGAAAAGCTTTGAGAAGATCCAAAGCCTTGGGGTACACGTAGGGGTTGGTTTGGTGTCTGGACTGCCCCTAGCATATACACAAACAGCAGCATCTCAGACAGTGGGCAGAAAGCAGGACTGCAGTAAACAGCAGCTAATGCATGCTGTAACAGCAAAGCAGAACTGAGCAGCTCTCTTCTGCCAAGTGACAGACACAGTCTGCATTCAAAATAAAGAAACAAATGCATCACGCAGGCCGTTTATGAACTAGATAGGGTGTGCTCTTCTCTCCATCCTTGCAGGTCTGCACAGACGCTTGGGATCAGTGATGCCGGCACTGTGCGGCCGCTGGCAGGGCAGCACGGCCAAGGCGCTGGGTCATAGCGGGGCCGGCACCGGCCGCTTTCCGCAGCCGCTGCCTTTTCTTTGCTTTCTGTAGTGCCACCTGGCGTCGATTGTTTGAATGAGGATGGATTTCAGATGCAGGGCTTTTCTTATAAGGCGCTCTGAAGCTTCCAGCCCGATCTCTGCATGTACGCGAGCATCCTTGCCCTCTGCTACTGCAGGTGCCCAACCTGCTATCTCCAAGCACCTGTCCTGCCAACTGCAGCTCTCCTCCTTTCTGCTCCCACAGTAACTTCAGCTGCAGACTCCAAATAAGCATAGAATCATAGAATGGCTTAGGTTGGAGGGAACCTTGAAGATCACTTAGTCCCAATCCCCCCGCCATGGGCATGGCTGCCACCCACGAGACCAGGCTGCCCAGGGCCCACATCCAAGGGAATGGGATCCATCCAAGAGAAAACAAACCTGCTGTTAAGTTCCGACGTCATTGTATATCAACGTTAATATTAGCAGTACCAATTCCAGAGGTTCGTGCCGATAAGCAGCAACAGGTTAGTAATGCAGCTTACCAGTATGTTGCCACATCGAATAAAGTACAGCTTTCAAACATGACGTTTGGGTGTTGTTCTATTTTCTACAGCAGGACAATATTAGGTGCAGATCCTGGCGCTTGTTTCACCAAATGCCACGGCTCATCTTTTGTGTTCTGCTTGTCCCACTTCTTTATCAGCTCTGTTACCCCTGTGGGCTCATGTTGCAGTGGTTCAGCCGCACCTTCTCACTAACTGCTCTGTACAGCAGCAGGATGGCTCTCTGTAACTCTGCTTGTCATTCAGCCAAGTGGCGTCCTGCTCTTATTAAATTACATGGTAGAAAACTAACTCTGTTTTAGACATCAGAAATCCAGAGCTTGCTGATTATTTGTTCCTCTCACCATTTCCAGCCGAGAGCTGCACTTTTAAAAATGTTTGATTTCTTGGGACAGCTTTACCTGTGCATAAATGAGCTGCAGGAGTGCAGGGCCTGGAGGGGAGCAGCGCTGCATCCCCGCCAGCACCACTTGGCCTGCAGTAGTGAAGGACATTACGCAGCAACGGTGAAGGGAAAATGGAAGCCATAAGCCAAGGCTGAATGTGCAGCAGTACTCCAGCCTCACATAGGCAGGCTAGTCTACTGTTGTATAGCCACAGACTTTCTTGGATAACACTTTTTTTTTTCCCCAACAGTTTCAGATCATAGATTCATGGAATCACAGAATCGCTCAGGTTGGAAAAGACCTTCAAGATCATCGAGTCCAACCACAACCTAATCATACTACCCTAACTCTAACAACCCTCCTCTAAATCATGTCCCTGAGCACCACATCCAAACGGTTCTTAAGCACATCCAGGGATGGTGACTCGACCACCTCTCTGGGGAGCCCATTCCAGTGCTTAACAACCCTTTCTGTAGTGCTGTGAAGATGCTGTGAAGTCCTCCCACAATAAGCATTGCTTTTAGTTAAATATACCTGGGCACCTGAAATCAAAGGTGCCCATACCCAGAGGTCAGATGCTTCAGTATTAGACAATTCAGGAACATTTCCGACTTTTGTCCAATATTTTCAGGTGTTGGCTCAGTCTAGTTTGGTTGTTGAAATACTTCCTTCTTTCAATAAAGTAGTGATGGTCTCATTCTGCATAGCGCTCTTCCTCTTAACTGTTCGATGGGCAGTTCCATCTGTTTTCCCCTCTGTCTCTGTGCAGTAGAGGAAGCAGCTGGGAAAGGAAATGAATCTGCACAGTGTCCTGGACTAGATTCTGCTTCATTTGATTATTCAATCACATATTTGTATCATAGCGCCCATATAAGGCAGGATGATAATCCTTGCTATTGAGATCTGTAAGAAACCAGAAACAATTGAAGGCAAATCTCATTTATTCAAATGAACAGCAACTCACGTGGGAGAAAATATATTCCTAAAGAAGATTATTGGAAAACTTCTACACAGAGATTATGTCACTGCTACTATGCTCTATCCTTCATAAAGCAATAACTATAATCATAATCCAGTGAATACAACTCTTCACAAGAAAAATGACTCATTCTAAATCATTTGGAATGTAGCGTTCACTGCTGCTTCTCATACTGAGGAAAATACCATTTTCTGACTTTTAAAATGCTTATGGATTTAGATGGATACTGATGTACCTCATCGGGTTTAGGAAACCTGAACAATCTGTTCATACCAAACGTATGTTGCTGCTGTGCTTTCTTGAGATGGGCTGAGTACACAACCCTGCCTTTAAACAGAAAACATTCCAAGGATAATTGCAGCTTTTAAAAACACTGAAAGCATTCTAAGTGGGAAGGAAAGAAGATTCTGTGGTTAATGTATATGAAAAAGAGAAGAGCTGGGTTGTAATCCCGGACTGGATAGATACTGCCTTTATAACCTTGGGCAAAATGCTTCTTTGGTGCCTGTTCACATTCCCGTATTTGATTCTCTGTGAAATGGGGATTCTAGCCCTTGTCTGCCTCCGAGAATGCTGAAATTGTTTGTGCAGGGCTGGATGCTCTGAGATGGAAGCTGTTATCTGATTATTGTTATAAATGGAAACACAGGTTATGGCTACGCAGGCTCTTAGTTAAAAGCTGATCCAATTACACAGAGGAAACCCACGAAACAACCCTCATTCTCAGAGGCTCCAGTTACTATCTGTGTGTTTCTGCTCCTGCGTTCCTATGTCTGTCTCTGTGGGCCTCACTACCCCAGAATATGCTTTTATCTACCCCAGAATATGCTTTTATCTGTCTCTCAGATTTTCAGGAGGGAGAAAGGGTTGAGATTTGTTCCCAACCCACTAGCTATTAGTGCCTTCAAGAAAGCTCTGAACAGTAGAATACAGTGGAAGTTATCTATGGAAAAAAAAACTGTCCTGCCACAAAAGAGGGAAATGCAGTTAGGAAGCAAACATTGCTCCCTTGCTAAAGAACACGTTTGAAAATTGGCAAACCTTTGTAGCTTCACTGCTGCTCTTTGTATCTGTAGTTCTTCTATAGACGTTCAGCAGTGGTGGTAACAATTTGCACTTCAGTATCCTGTAGCATCACCCGCTCATCTGAGCATCTGAGAGCATGTGATAGAAGCTTCAATTTACAAACACATTCACAAATCTGTTATCTACTGATATTTCAAGCCACGTTGAAGTCAAGGGATGTAATTCCTACATCTTTTTGTAAAGCCAGGTCTTAAAAGTCACCTTGTTGGACACATTTATTGCAACTTTTAATTTAATGCAATAAGGCAGCTTTTTAAAACCAGGAATAGCAAAACAGTTCATTATTTTATAACAGGAAGGAAAGAAAAGCACGGAATTCACGGATTTAGATATACAGGATATTAATCACCAGGACAGAACATGGCAGGGATGCCAGGAATTTGTCTTATTCTCTTAAGAAGGCTGTGGATTGAAGTTAGTTTATGTTTTTCCTTGCAAATATCCATCAGTATACACAAGTTCCTCCTCATACTGTGACTGAAGTCAGTGATCTTCAAGAATTCTCATGAAAAAAAAAATCCCTCAGGCTGCTATGAGATGGACTTTATGAGATGGACGTTCAGCTTCCTGGGTATGAATGTTTCACTAAAGTGGATAGCATTTTTTTCTTTTATTATCTGTAGGAAGGTAAATCTCAGGATGCGTTCTGCCGGAGATATTGTTACCTTGACAGTCATCTCTGTCTAGAAATGTGGTACTTGATGATCTTTAAGGTCTTTTCCAACCTGAGCAATTCTATGATTCTGTGATACATATTGTTTTCAAGGGACTAATTACAATAGGCAATACAAAGCTCTGGGAAAGAAAATTATTCTTTTTCCCGCACTTTTTAAATATTTGTTTACCTTATACATTTAGTACAGCCATAGATATAGCTGATTCATCCCATCATTTTCCTGAGCAGTTCATTAGAAAGAAAAAGAATCAGTATGAGGAAAACTCTCTCAACACCAAGAGGAAAGCAAAAAACAAAACAAAAATCAATAGTCATTTTTAAGAGCATTGCATGGCAGAATCTTCGGATTGACCCTTTCAAGAGTTCACTGTCAGAGAAATGCATAAACAAAGCAGGCTCAAATACAATCAAAAATGTCCCTTGCTTATAAAATGACAAAATAGAATTGGTTTCTCCCAGCCAACTGGTTGCTCTTTCTTTCCCCGGGACATGAGGAAAAGCCTAAACTTTGACCTTGAGGCTTTCACACAGATGTGAGAGTTGGCACTGGCATGAGACATTTGCACCTGGGGAAATGAGTAAACAAAGTAAGGTTAAAAGAACACAAAAATCATCTCTGACCTTTCTGCTTTGTAGTGAAATTAGCTAAAACAGCAACAACAACAAAGGAGAAAATTGATCCAAAAAGCTCCAACCACCTACTCGCAAAGCGCTGCAGGGCTCTGTAGAGCTTTGTTATTGACTTACGCTATATTTAATGAGTTATTTTTGCTCAGTGGTATTATTGCTTTTATAGAAATAATCCCATTACAAATGCATAAATACATGTTTTTAAATTGGCCTGTTACACTGCATTTTTTTGTATTCAGCATCTCATTTTGGTAGTTTCCCTTGTCTCCTTTGTGGAGGGCTGAGAACAGAAGATGGCAACGCCACTTAGGAGGGACCTTCAATGATCACAGAGTCCAACTCTCAGACTGCTTTGGGGCTGATCCAAAGTTAAAGCATTTCCTTCGGGACATTACCCAAATGCCTCTTGAACACTGACAGCATCAACCACCTCTCTAGGAAGCCTGTTTCAGTGTTTGACCACTCACGAGGTAAAAAGGTTTGTCCTAATGCCTAGTCTGACCCTCCTTCGGCACAGCTCTGAGCCATTCTCACATGTCCTATCATTACATAACAGGGAGCAGAGTCTGGCGTCTCCCTCTCCACTTCCTCTCCAGGAAGTTGCAGAGAGCAATGAGGTCACGTTTCAGCCTTCTCCAAACACGACAGCCCAAATGTCATAGAATCATAGAATGGCCTGGGTTGAAAAGGACCACAATGACCATCGAGTTTCAACCCCTCTGCTATGTCAGGTTTGCTAACCACTAGACCAGGCTGCCCAGAGCCACATCCAGCCTGGCCCTGAATGCCTCCAGGGATGATGTCCTCAGCCTCTCCTCACGAGACATGTCTTTAGGTCTGGTACCAGCTCTGTTGCCCTCCTCCGGATGCATTCAGGTATCTTATCATCTTAAAATTCTGGAGCCCAGAACAGTATGGAGTAATACTCCAGGTGAGGCTGCACCAACACTGAAAACAGTGTGAGAAAGATCAAAAGCATTTGCTCCAAAAAACTGAAGCCAGACATGGTCAAAACTGTTACTGAAAAGCTGAATACAACATGAAACACATATTTGGAAATACTAGCCCAATTTTATTAAAGAGTTCCATTCTCCAGGCTCTTTTCCAACATTATTATTCTGCTTTTAAAAATGAAATACTTGTCATGAACTTTGAAAAATATTTTGACAGTATTTTTGGAGTTTTTAACAAAACAGAAGTGTTCTTGCAAAATATTTTCACCAAACTACAATTCGATCTGTTTTTTTTTTTCCTCCCACTCTATACATGAGGCGTAGCTGTGATCATAGAATCACAGAATCACCAAGGTTGGAAAAGACCTCTAAGATCATCCAACCCAACCGTCCACCTACCACCAGTATTTCCCCACTAAACCACGTCCCTTAGTACAACATCTAAACGTTTCCTGAACACCTTCAGGAATGGTAACTGAAGCATATCCCTGGGCACTCCATTTCAGTATCTGGCCACTTTTCTGGAGAAGAATTTTTTCCTATGTCCACCCTGAATCTCCCCTGGCCAACTTGAGGCCATTGATGCTATGGGAAGGGCAGGGACTTAGAAAATACCTAGTAGTTTGAGCTGCCTGTTTGCTGGCTGCAGTTATACTATTTATTAGAAAGATACATAATGCTGCCTGCCCCTGTGTAATAAATAACATTTAACACTGAGTGGGTTTCGGTGTGTGTCTGTATATATTCATGTTGGAAAGGATTTCTGTTCATGATTACGAATACCTCTCATATGAGGAGAGGCTGAGAGAGCTGGGGCTGCTCAGCCAGTATAAGAGAAGTCCCCAGGGATCTCATCAATGCAAACACCTGAGGAAAGGATGCACAGAGAAGGCAGCCAGGCTCTTTTCGGTGGTGCCCAGTGCCAGGACAAGAGGCCATTGGCACAAACAGGAACACAGGAGGTTCCTTCTAATCACCAGGCAGCATAACATTTTAATTTCACTGTAAATACTGAAAGAAGTCCCAAAATAAAAAATGAAAATATCCCTAATTTTGCCTCCATACAGCTTACACCAAGGTTTCTGGCATCTCCTACATATTTCAAAACCAGTTTCTTTTTGGATATACATGTCAATTCTGTGACTTTCTGTAGGTACATGGCATTACGGAACACGCTTCAGGCTCCTCAATCAACAGAACAGTCAAAGCGAAGAGTGTAAAAGCAGAGAGATGGCCACGATTTTGGTAAAGTTGCAACAGGTAGGCTTATAATGCAGAACTAACATGCTTAGGAGGGTTAAACTGTTTGGATCAAATTCTCTCTTTATCTAAGCCTTACTCATGCACAGGGAAATGATCCACTGAAATCCAGTCACAATACTTCACTCTAAAACATACGGCCTTTCCAAAGTTAGATCTGTAGACACCTTTAAGAGCCTCTTAACACTGCAGATGCAGCATAGTCGGGCTCTAGGCATTATAGGGCTGCCGATGTGGAAAATATGTGCTCAGATACAGAAGCCAACTGGTGTTGGATCAAGTCCTGTGGGACTTCCATACGCTAAGGCACAGATAGCATCCTCCATTGTCTCCAGCCACTATGATTCTTGACATTTGTTATATGACACTGAAAATATGTCTAACTGGCACAGTGAAATGCTGGAGGTGTCAGCATGATTACTCATTTTGGTATCTCTCCAACAGCTAGAGCTATGGAAGGTGCTGTGCCCTGCAGACATAATCATAAAGGAGTTAAGACAACCAGAGCAATTAGGCTTCAGGGTTTTTATAAGAATAAGAATCCTTTCTCAGCATTGTTGTATGAATGTAAAAAACTCAACAATCAAAAGGGACTGTAATGCCCTCTAGTCTGATCTTGTGGGTAGCATACACACAACACTTACATGATAGCTCCTGTGTCAGTTTGTGTTTGCTCAGTAACCTTGCAACAGAAGGCTGATTTAAAACGTTCAAGATTTGGAGAAACATCATGCCCTTAAACATCTCTCTCCACTAATTAAATATGCTCATTGAATTTAAAACAGATTTTTCTAGCCTTACTTTGCCAGGCTTCAGCTTCCATCTTCTACTGCAGGATTTCACTGTATGTTCTTCTGTCATAAAGCTCCTTCTCATGTAGGAACTCTAAACACAAGTCACTTTAAGCTTCTGTGGATGAATTAAATTCTTTGTTTAGTCACTGATGGTCTTTCAAAAGTATGCACTCAATCTCATTAACAGACGTTTTTTTCTGCACTAAAAAAATCTGAAGGGTAAGAACTTCAGTTTTTTAATAGTGTGACGCTCAGAGGCCAAGCAGCAATGTGACCTGAGCTATATGATAAGAACAAATAGTTGGTATTTTTTCATTCTCACTTTTCAAAAATGAAATAAATTAAGACATTATTCTGCATGTCCGTAAAAATGCTGGGGAATACCTTAATCTGATTTAAGTGATCATAGGTGTACTGGAACTGGTAGAGTCTAGATAACCTGCATATGCTAGCCAACTGCCACATCAGCTGGCATTTCTAAAGCAGGACTGCAGGGCAATTCTTTTCATGAAGCAGAAAAGCAAGGAGTTCTGTGAGTAGTGGAACTAATGAAGCTTTGCCTCCCGTTTTTCCCAGCAACTTGCACTATCTTGCCTCTTTCTGACAGCTTCCAATGTTATTTCCAGAGCTCCCTGTCCCTTATACCATAATTTCCTGCATCCTCCAGATCTGTTAGGCCAGGCAAGAAGCAGCTGATACTTTGGCTGGATCAGAGCTAGCTATAGCATGCTGTCCAGGATGTGCATGCCAATCAGGTAGTTTGCCAATAGCAGATCAAACAGGGAGAACTAAGTCCTCCTTGTCTTTCTTTTCAAGAGGGCATTAACTGAGATCTTACAACCCTCATCTGCTGACTTTGACAGCATTTTTATTAAGTTAATATATCTGTGAGCTGTATCCTTCTACTAAATTTGTTTGAAATTTGTCAAGTAACCTAACAGTTACCAGGACAAACTGACACATGGAAAAATCACATACACCTCATTGTATGTCCTTGGGGAAGTGAGGCTATATAATACATTATATATGCATTCCTTAATACATTAATAATACATTATAATACATTCCTTAATAGTGTAACAGAATTGACTGCTATGACACTATTTTGTAGCGTAACACAGGATGTAGTTTTACTGAAATTGTCAAGTTAAAATTAGTAATTGTACTTCTGCTTGACGACACACAAGAGTCGTGCTGTTATAATAGTATGTTTCTACCAGAGAATCACAGGATAGTTTTAATTGGAAGGGACCTTAAGGATAACCTAATTCCAACTCACTGCCATGTGCTACTTCTTTTTTATATGTACACTTTTTTTTTTTTTTCAGTTTAAAATTGTTACCCCTTGTCCTGTCACTATACTCCCCATCTTTCCTGTAGGTTTTAAGTACTAGAAGGCTACAACGAGGCTCCCTGGAGCCTTTTCTTCTCCAGGCTGAACAAGTCCATCTCCCTCAGCCTGTCTTTGTAAAAGAGGTGCTCCAGCCTTCAGATCATCTCCATGGCCCTCCTCTGGATCCACTCCAACAGTCCTATGACTTTCTCGTGCTGGCAGCCTCAAGCCTGGATGCAGTACTGTAGATGGAACCTCAGGAGGTCAGCGTAGAGGGGACAATCACCTCCCTCTCCCTGCTGGCCTCCCTCTGTTAATGCAGCCCAGGATACTGTTGGCCTTCTGAGCTGCAAAAGCACACTATTGGCTCACATTCTACTTTCTGTCTATCAGGACAGCCAAGCCCTTCCCCACAGGGCTGTTCTCAATGAGTTCATCTCCGAGCCCGTTCTCACATTTAGGATTGCCCTGCCCAAGTAACACACGCTGCCCTTTGCCTTGTTGAACCTCATTAGGTTCTCATATGCCCACTTTTCAAGTATGTCCAGGTCCCTCTGGTTGGTGTCCCTCCCTTCTATTGTGGCAACTGCACCACTCAGCTTGGTGTCAGCAGCACACTTGCTGGGGATGCACTTTATCCCATCATCAGTGTCACTGATAACGATGTTAAAGAGCACCGCTACCAAGATGGACCCCTGGAAGACACCATTTGTCACTGGCCTCCACCTGGGCGCAGAGCTGTTGATCACAACTCTCTGGACACAGCCATCCAGCCAATTCCTTGTCCACCCTTCGAATCTGTACCTCTCCACAGTAGAGACGACCTTCTGATTTTTGAAATGATACAATTGCCACAGCTAAAATCACCAGAAAAAAAACCCAACAATATCCATTTACGAGTTGTAGCCGGATATTTGTCAGCATCTGACTCCCTAAGGACTTAAAGATTCCACAGAGCAACACCACTTCTTGACACTGCCGCTGCTTTCTTTCCACGTGAGCAGCCCTGCTGGGCAGACCAACGCTTTCCACAGTGCTGTCTACGCCTGAAGCGGTCGCTCACGCCCGCCTTGGCTTCCAGCAGGGCTCGCGGGGCGGTTCGGGAGCGGGCCCGGAACGGCGGACCGTCGGAACCCCGGCACGGCGGCGGCGGTGCGGCGGCGGAGAGAGTTGGGAGCAGCGCGCAGCGATGCCGCCCCCCGCGCACGGCATTGTGGGTGCGGAGCGGATGCCGCTGCGGCTTTCGGCGGTTCTGTTAAAATGGCGCCGTAGGCAACGGCCCAGCGTGCAGCCGGCTGCTTGCACGGGGCGGCCGGCACCGCCTCTCCGCCTGCCTCCTTGCCTGCCGCCGCTCGCCACCGCCTCGCTTTTCCGTCCTCCTGGGCGGCGATGGCGACTCCGGACCAAAAATCCCCCAACGTTCTGCTGCAGAACCTCTGCTGCCGCATCCTGGGCAAGAGCGAAGGTAACGGCTTTCCCCAGCGCCGGGCCGCTGGGACCGTTAGGGCGGGAGTGGCCGCTGGGGCCGCGTTCCGTTGCCTCCTCTCCGGCCTCAGCTCGGGGCCGCTGTGTTGGTGCGGCGGGAGGGAGCCTCGGCCGCTTGCGTAAGTTGTGTGTGGTGCAGCCCAGGCGGTGGCTCCGCTCTCGGTGGAGGGGAGGCAGAAAGGGAGAGGTGCGTCCGCTCATCTGTTCTTCGAGTTGCTCTCTTTGTGAGAGCTGCCCCCGGTTCGTGGCCTTTTCGTGGTAGCCTTTTCCTTGTGTGAGAGATGGCTTCCTCCCCTCTTAGTAGCTGTGAAGTCCGATATGTTCTTTTCCTCCTTCCGTGCCACTGTCTTCTGGAAAGTCACCTCAGGTTACCTTGAGGTGTTTGCGTGACAGCAGTGAACAACTTTGAACTGACTGAATTCCTGCTTCTTGAAGTACAGAAAACAAGCGACAAGGTCTAAGTGTACCTCCTTTCTCTTCCTCCCCCCTACATGCTTTTGGAGGTCTGCGTTCAGTTACCCTCTGCATTGTGTGTTTGAATTTCTGAAACCATAAATTCTCATTTCCAGAATTGCCAGTCTGTAAGAATTCGGCGTCAGGAATTTCTGGTGTGGAGCTTTTCTCAGCTCCTACTCTTCCCCAGCCTCCTTCACATCAATGTTAGCTTACAAGCTGTGTAGCGCCTCTTGTGCTTTTATGTAATCACATTTATTTTAGGCTGGTTATATATTAAAAGGTATTTCACAGCAGCCTTCCATTCAAAGATACTGTTACAGCTTTGATTTGAAAGCTGGTTTTCACTTCTAAAATCATTTGGAAGATGTGTTATTATACAGTTGGTGTATATGTTTGCGTGCAAGTGCACTTCTAGCTTTTCATTGCCTAAAATCTGCAGTTATTGCATTGATTCTACCTAGGACTGTTGTTATTTTTAATTTATTGGCATAGCAGTGCTCTCTTTGAGTCACCGACCCTGGTGGTGTTCAAAGAGCGTTTGGATGTTGTGTTGAGGAACATGGTTTAGCGGGAACCATTGGTGAAGGGTGAATGGTTGGACTGGATGATCCTGTGGGTCTTTTCCAACCTTAGCGATTCTATGATTCTATGATTATTTCTATACTGTTAATACTGTGTTGCTGGGTCCTGTTTTCCTGATGACTTTTCTTTAGTTTGGAGAGGAACTGCAACCTAAACTCAATCTAGGATTGTTTCTTGATGTTGAGTATCTCATTTAGGCCTATGACACAAAGGGCATGAGAGCACAAAGCTCTGTGCTTACCACTGGTGGTGTGAGTATTGGGAAAAGGTGGGATGCTTCTATGGACTTTAGATGAAGCCTTAGTTCCTCTGCATTTTCTTGTCTTCTGAGGGGACCATTAATTTCATTTGCAAGCAGTACTTGCAGAAAGCAAGGAGGAGAACGCAGGTATTATTTAAAGAAACAATTGTTGAATCTAATCCAGTATGTTTGGGTTCCACTTGTACACAAAACATTTTACTTACACTTGATGAAGTAAAAGGAAATTCTGCCCAAAATCGTGGCGGGCTGCCATATGCTGCTTGCAAGTTCACTGTGTCTGCTCGCTTATCTGAGGATTTGCTTGACTTCTTTAGCTCCTACTGAAGTATTTATTAAAATATTGACTAAAAATTGTGTGGACTCTCCACTATCTTTTCTGTTGCTGTAGTTCTTTGCGCTTGGCAGGTAGGAAGCCCGTCCTTATTTGCTCTTTTTCTTGTGGTACAGGAGACTCAAGCACTTCTGACATAAAGTTTCTCAGGGAACAGTCAGCTGTTGTCTGTTAGTTGGCCATCAGCCCAGCTATTGGTAGACAGTTCAGGGAGACTGTAACACAAAGTCCCTGTGGGAGAAATCCCAGCCATGGAAGGTGTTCAAACATGTTTTTTCTTTTTCTTTTTTTTTTTTTCCTCTTGTGCATTTCCCTTGACTCTCCTTTTCTTTCCTGGGTCCAAGGGACAAATTGAGACAATAAGGGAACTGTGTTGCTGCCAGTATCCTCTGTGTTGGAGTATCAGGTGTGTGTGCCCCGAGGGGAGCAACCAGTAGCTTCTTGTTTTTCAGGCTTTTAACTCAATCCCTTTCAGCATAGGAAAAGAGGCTTAGCTACTTAGGAGATTCAACTTCAAATTCCCATAAGAAGTTTTTTTTTTTAGAAATAAACTAGTAACAAGAAGCAAAAGCTAAGTGCAGACAGTCATCTTTATGCACTTGTGTAGTTATCCTGCTGTGTACTTGGCTTGAAATTCTAGCTTTTGGTACCCTCCTAGAATAAGTACTCTAATGAAAAACAAGTTATCAAAGTAATTGGGTAGAATGGTGTGGACTAATAATAGAAAGGAGCTGAGATGATCTAATGGATCTTCCTGCCTGTGCATTCCCTGGGCCTCTCTGTACTTCAGAGGGCTTCATCTGCATGGCTGTGTTTGTTCTCAGTGCTTGTTTGCTGTTACGTTCATGTGGAAGCCATGGCATCACCAGGAGCTGAAGGATTCCACTCATACAACAAATGTGGGAGTGTGCTGTAGCTGATGTGGGTGATGACATCCTTGTGTGCAGCCTGCAGTGCTGTGCTTGAAGCCTTCAACAAGTCTCGAGTCCCTTATCTGCTGGATGTTCCCTAGCTCCTGCCTGTGACCATAGAGCCACAATATTCCAAGTTGGAAGAGACTCACAAGTATCACTGAGTACAGCTCCTGCCTCCACACAGCACTGCCCTGCATTCAAACCCTGTGTCTGAGAGTGGTATCCCAATGCTCTTTGAACTCTGGCACTTGGGGCTGTGCCCACAGCTCTGGGCAGCCTGTTCCATGCCCACTGCCCTCTGGTGCAGCCCCTTTCCCTAACCCCCAGCTGCCCCTCCCCTGACACCACCATGCCATTCCCTCGGGCCCTGTGAGGCGCTGCAGCTGCCATGAGGCCTCCCCTCAGCTCCTCTGTGCTGAGCACACCCAGGGGCCTCAGCTGCTCCTCGCATACCTTGCCCTTTCAGACCCTTCCACACCTTTGCAGCCCTCCTTTGGACGCTCTCTAATAGCTGTGTGTCCTTTTTGCGCTCTGGTGCCCAAAACTGCACCCAGTAGTTAAGGTGAGGCTGTGTGATGTCCTGTGAGGCCCACTCATTGAAAATCCATGTTGAAGTGAATTTGTGTTAGAATGCAGTGTGACCACAAGAGGTTCCCAGTGGCAGATCTGCCACTCTGAGATCATCTGCTATATGGATAGCTTCCTTTGTTTCCAAGGGATGAGAGTTTCCTGCATAGGGCTTATTATTGTTTTTGAGCAAGCTGAGGTATTCAGTTTTCATTCATTTTTCCCTGCCTGGGGACTCCAGCAGTTAGACAAGGTTGCATGCTGCTCTGTGAGTGTGAATTTAATGCTCCTGACAAAGCTTCATGGTCTTGGCTATCTTTCAGAAACCTCTGGGAAGTCTTGGGCAGTCCTACTTTGTACACTGCTATACTAGCATGACAGTTGTAAGAGCTCTTAGTACATCAGATAGTACTGTAGTTCCTAGTCAGGCTATGCCTATTTGGTTTTGAATCGTAAGAAGATTTTTATATGCCAGACTCCTTTAGTGCTTCTGAAGGTGAGCATGCTCTAGATAGTGGTATTCGAGTCTTCAGGCAGCAGTTTGTTATCTAGAGTCTGCACTATGGTCTTAGTTTAGTATGTATAATCTCAGAGGTTTTCTTGCTGCATTTCTATTATTTAAGCTCTGATCTATTGGCATAAATGTTTAATTTTCATGGGAGGGAGAGAGAACAGAGTTACTTAAAAAATTGAGATGGGGATTGAAGTACATATAATAACAGAAGAAAATGCAAGTTGATAACTTAGAAAAAAATCATAGCAAGGAGTTCCAGGCAGACTGTCTGTCCATGTTTGCTGGTAAGTCAATGGGACCATCCTCAAATCTCTGTATGGGCAATGCCACAGAGTTACAGAATAGTCCTATTTCCTGTTCTGTCCTTTAAAATATACTTAAGATGTTTAACATTATCAAATGTAAAGACAATCTCTTAACTTTATTTTTTTGTTAAACATAACTAGCTTAAAATAGGAACATTCTAGACTAGTATTTTACCTTACCAATATTTTCTATTAGTTTATCAGGCTGATCTAGTGGGTGGCAGCCCTTCCCACGACAGGGATTTGAGCATGATGATCTTTAAGGTCAGTTCCAACCTAAACTGCTCAGTGATTCTATATGGCATAATATTAATGGAATTGTTTGGTTTTTCTTCTCCTGAAGTTTTTTCTGGTAGTAATTTGTACTGATGAAAATTTGATACAGCTCAAATGCATAAATAAGAGAACAGCTGAACATGTGGCAGTTAAGTTTTACAGCTTTGATCATAGAATCATAGAATTGCTCAGGTTGGAAGAGACCTTAAAGATCATCAAGTCCAACCACAACCTAACCATACTACCCTAACTCTATCAACCCTCTGCTAAATCATGACCCTGAGCACCACATCCAAATGGTTCTTAAACACATCCAGGGATGGTGACTCAACCACCTCCCTGGGCAGCCTATTCCAGTGCTTAACAGCCTTTTCTGTAAAGAAGTTTTTCCTGATATCCAACCTAAACCTCCCCTGGTGCAACATGAGGCCATTTCCCTTCATCCTGTCACTGGTGAGAAGAGACCAACTCCACTCTCACCGCAATTACCTTTCAGCTATTTGAAGAGAGCAGTAAGGTTTCCCCTCAGCCTCCTTTTCCCCAGACTAAACAGCCTCAGTTCCTTCAGTCGCTCCTCGTAGGGCATGTTCTCCAAGCCCTTCACCAGCCTTGTTGCCCTTCTTTGGACCTGCTCCAGTACCTCAATGTCTCCTCTGTATTAAGCTGCCCGAAACTGAATGCAGTAGTTGAGGTGGGGCACCACCAGTGCCGAGTACAGGAGCAGAATTACTCCCCTAGTGCTGCTCACCACACCATTCCTGATACAAGCCAGGATGCCATTGACCCTCTTGGCCACCTGGGCACACTGCTGGCTCATATCTAGCTGACTGTCCATCAGTACACCAAGGTCCCTTTCCATCAGGCAGCTTTCCAGCCACTCCTACCCAAGCCTGTAGGGTTGCCTGGGGTTGTTGTGACCACAGTGCAGGACCCGACACTTGGCCCTATTGAAACTCATACAATTGACCTTGGCCTATCAATCCAGTCTATCCAGGTCCCTCTGTAGTGCCTTCCTCCCCTCAAGCAGATCAACTCTCCCTCCCATTTTGGTGTCGTCGGCAAACTTACTGAGAGTGCACTCAATCTCCTCATCAAGGTAATTAATAAAGATGTTAAATAGAAGCAACCCCAGTACTGAGCTCTGAGGACACCGCTCGTGACCAGCTGCCAACTGGATTTAACTCCATTGCCCACAGCTCTTTGGGCCCGGCCATCCAGCCAGTGTTTCACCCAGCGGAGCATATGCCCATCCAAACCATGGGCAGCCAGCTTCTCCACGAGGTTGTTGTGGGGGACAGTGTCAAAGGCCTTACTGAAGTTCGGATAGACCACATCAGCGGCCTTACCTTCATCCACTAAGCGAGTCACCTTGTCATAGAACAAAATCAGGTTTGTCAAATAGGATCTATCATTTGTAAACCCATGCTGACTGGGCATGATCCCCTGGTTGACCTTTGGTTGATCCATAATGGCTCCCAATATTATCCATTCCATAACCTTCTCTGGAACTGAGGTGAGACTGATAGGTCTGTAGCTACCAGGATCATCTTTCCGACCCTTTTTGAAGATGAGTGTCACATTTGCCAGTCTCCAGTCCAGTGGGACATTCCCAGATAGCCAGGACTGTCGAAGGATGGTGGAGAGTGGCTTGGCAACCACATGAGCCAACTCCCTCAGCACTCTGGTGCAATCCATCCAGCCCCATGAACTTGTGAGCATCCAGCTTTCAGAGCAAATCCAAAACCATCTCATCATGGATTATGCAGGGCTTATTCTGTTCCCCATCCCTGTTTATCAGTGCAAGGGGCTGTGTGCGCAGGGGGCAGCTAGTATTACTATTAAAGACTGAGGTGAAGAAGGCATTCAGTACCTCAGCCTTATCCTGATCCTTGGTCACTGTGTTGCCCTCTATGTCCGATAAGGGATGGAGATTCTCCCTTGCCCTCCTCTTGCTGTTGATATATTTATAGAAATATTTATTTTTGCCTTAGTGACTAAGTTCAGTTTTAGCTGGGCTTTGGCCTTTCTAATTTTCTCCCTGCGGAGCTTCACTACATACTTATGAGGATCACAAGTTGCTTGCCCCATCTTCCAAGGACCATCAACTTTCCTTTTGTTCCTGAGTTCCAGCTAAAGGCCTCTGTTCAGCCAGACTGGTCTCCTTCCCCATCAGCTTGTCTTCTGTGACTTGGGGGTGGTCAGGTCCTGTGACTTTAAAATAAACTTCCTGTCAGTGGTTTATGGACTGGTTCGGCCCAGTTCCATGACTATTGGTGGGGTGGGGGAGAAACCCATCCCATGGACCCGTGCCAGGGATAAGGGTAGAGAGATGGGCCTAAGAACAAAACAGCGGCAATGATCTGAGGAGCAACAAACTAGTTTACTACATGAGATATTGGAATGCAAAATAACATACTATAATACAATTTAATTAGAATTCAAGCTAATAAATGAGAGTGTCTGAAAAGCTGAAGGCCTAAGTAAGCTGAGGTGATATGGCACCTGCAACAGAGATGAGTCTGATGGTCAAAAAGAAGGGGAGTCTTGTGATCTGTGAACAGCTTTTTTATCTTTCCCTCTGAGAGGAAATGGTAACAGAACAGCAAACAGTCCTCTGGGAGATGCAGTTCTTTTTCTCTTCTGGGTCAGGTTCCTGGATCCAGAGCATTAACTCTTAACTCCCAGTGCACTATGTGATGTTATGATGTGGAATACTGATAACAAAAAATCATAAAACCATGATCATAAAATCATGACACTTCCTGAAAGTATTCCCAGCCCTCCTGGGCTTCCATGCCTTCCAGACCTACCTCCCAGCGGGCTCTCAAATCATGGTCTGAAGGAGACCGAAGTCTGCCCTCTGGAAGTCCATGGTAGCAGTTCTGCTGACTCCTCTCCATGGTTCAACAAGGATTGAAAAATCTATCATTTCATGATCGCTTTGCCCCAGATGGCCTCCAACCTTTGTATCCCCAAGACCTTCTCTGTTAACAAACAGTAGGTCCAGGATTTTGCTTCCCCTTATTGGCTTCTTTACCAGCTGTGTCAGGAAGCTACCTCCCACATGCTCTAGGAACCTCCAGAACTGTTCCCTTACTCCTGTACTATAATTCCAGCAGATGTCTGGGAAATTGAAGACCCCGACAGGAATAAGTGGGAGAGACTTCGGGACCTCACCCAACTATCTATGAAGTATCTTATCCACCTCTTCATCTTGTTTGAGTGGCCTGTAGCAGACTCCCATGATAATATCAGTTTTATTGGCCTTCGCTTTTATCTGACCCGTAAGCTCACAACCCTATAATCACTATAATTAATTTTCATATATTCACATTCTTTCTTAATATAGAGGGCTACACCACTGCCTTTCCTGCCTTGCCTATCTCTTTTGAAAAGTTGGTAGCCATCCATCACAGCACTCCAGCTGTGTGAGTCATCCCACCACGTTTCCATGGTGGTGACTATATCATAGATTTCTGATCATACAGTGGCCTCCAGATCCTCCTGTTTGTTATCCATGCTGTGTGCATTAGTGTAAAAGCACCTGAGCTGGGCCACCTTCTGGGTGGGATAAGCCCTAATACCCTTTTGACCATACTCAGATGCTTCTGTAGCCACCAACCTCACACCAGCCCTTGTGTTCTTGCTACAAAAAGGTGTGTCCCCCTCCTCCTTCACCAGGACACAAGACTGGCACATCTTACTGTTGGACTGGCCTGTCTTAGTAGCACATCCCCCTCCCACAAGGCTTCTTTCTAGTGAGTATTTTTTCTTGAGCATGTCTTAGATTACAGCAGTGGTGTTTGAGTAGTTTCCAACAGTAGTCGTTCAGAACCACATGTGGACTGTTGCATGTGATTTAGTGTCATTGTTTCACAATGACTTTATAAAGTGTTGAGTGGGTAGAGGCAGCTGGCTAGAAGTGCTAGTGGAGTTTGCTTTCTTCAAGAAAGGAACTATTGTCTGATTTATTTAACTTCTTTTAAAAATAATTGTCCTGTAGTTTTAGCTTGCATCCTGAATTGCAGTGGCTACTCTGAACTACTGGCTTCTTGGAGATATAGTGGCCAAGCTATCTTATTTTTTCTTGAACACCTCCTTTGAATTTCATCTTGTACTGTTTCTCCACCAAATTCTTCCTATGCGTTGCTTCTCTGTGCTCCACTTGTACTTTCTGTGACTTCAAAATGTCATCTGCCTTTGGCTGTAATTCATCTTGAATACCGTGTTGTTTGTAGGAAAGCATAAATGGGCGGGTAGATGGTAGATATTGAATTATTGATAGCTTGCTCTGCTCTAGGGTGAGAGAGTCATACTGAATTACTTTCTGATGGGAAAGTGTATACACATATATAGACACACAGCTATGTATTTTACACTTGCCTGCCATCTTAATGATCTCTGAGGCAATTAAATACGTCTATTCGTTGTAAATGATGTGATTCTTTATTCCACTGACAGATATCCGAATTAAATTACATTTAAGCATTACAGGTGGTGAAGTTATGTTACAGACTCATAAGAAATAATCTGCTGCTGAGGAGCCTTCTTTAGCAATGTGCTCTCCTTGTATAAGAATTTGGACTCTATGAATGAAACAAGAAAAGCTGTGTAAATTATAACGTAAAAAGTCTTTCTATGGTACTTTCGAATTTCCAGTGCAAATCTGTATGTGTATTAGTATTAAATGTGGTCTAGAGTTAAATGTGGAGGCTGGTGGCCCTGCCTGTGGCGGAAGGGTTGGAGCTTGATGATCCTTGAGGTCCCTTCCAACTCAAGCCATTCTATGATTCTATGGTGTAAAGAGTGGATTTCTTTGAACCACACAGTCAGTCATGTAGCAGGCTTAATCTGCAGCATTCTTTAATGGAACTGTAGTTTTTTAACTCGAGACCTTTCTCAGATGCCTTGTTAGGGCAGTATGGAGAAACTTGGCTAGGTCTCTGTGCTTTAACTAGTTTTGCTATAGCTAATGTTGACATAGAAGGTTATTTATGAGCTTTGTTAAAGCTTTCCTATTAGAGAAAAAGGAAAGCCCTGTTACTTACTGTTGATAGCATATCTGTTGTGTTTTGATTAGCCTGAGGACTTAAGATTAAATCTTATCTCCAAAACTTCTGTCTGGAGATCTTCACACATGTTTCTGCTTCTCTCATCATCAATATTCCATTGCAACACAAAGCTAGAAGCAGATGTAGTCTTAAATTCTAGTGTCAGAGGGAGACTGGGAAGCATGCAAATAGCCAAGCTGTTGATTTTTCTTCCATTAGTTAGGAGGTAAGTCCTGATTCTGATGTCAGTTTCTCACACAAGCGTGCACAACCAAACAAGAGCAACAACAAAAAAAGCCCCTTACAGCTGTGTGTAGCTGTCATCCCGACTCAGTTCGTATGCAGAAATAGAATTCCATAAGTTGCTGTAAACTTGAAGGGAAAACAAAAGTGTTAAGGTACGCATTCTGTGATAAGTCTGTTCATCCACTAAGGTTATGTCTTTTTTTTTTTCCTGTGGAGTTCTATTTTAAGTTGTATCTTCTGTAACACCTCAGAATTATTCAGCTGCAGTACTGCCAGCCTGTGCTATTATTCCTTGTAGCTCTCTTCAGAAATCTCTGGGATCTTTCATCCCCCATATCTGTTCGTCCATGCTCTCTGGCTGCAGTCTGGGCAGGAGGTGGTGCCTGCTATTGCTAAAGCTGTGCTGGCAGACCAAAGAGAAAGCTTAACTGCTGAGTTTATGCTGCACTCTGGCCCCCCTCAGGCAAGGTTATTTGGAGGTTTGTTCTGCCAGTCCCCTCATGGAGACCTCAGGGAATTGTTTTTATGTTAATACTTTTTAATTTAAAGAGTGATAAGAGAGGATAGCAGAGGCGGATGTAAAAGTTAATTTCTAAACATTATTTTCCTTAGGAACAATCAAAGCAATGTTTTCTATGTGCAAGCTGAATTGCGTGACTGTGGCAAATCCTGCACAGCTTTTCAGGCCGCAGGGAGCTGCAGAGCCTCCTGAAGTTTGCTGATGCTCTCTAATAGCTGAGCAGGCCTAAGTGTCTCTTCAGCCAGTGCAGCATAGGAAGTGTTTAATTGCATACGTTTAATTTGCAGTGTGTGTACAGGTGTGTTTGAAGTATTGTTAATCTCCCCCCCCCAGAATAAGCTGGACTTCACTGCCCTCTGGTTAGAAGTGTATCTGAGTACATCTAATGTAACAGTATCAGATCTAAGCTGAGTACTTTATGCCAAATTCAGTCACAGCTATGTAATCTTGTGTCTTTAATTTTTTTGCTTTTTTTTTTTTGTCTTTTAATAGTACTTTAGCAGTCTGCTTCATTGGGTTTCCCTTTTTTTTTCAGCTGATGCAGCCCAGCAGTTCCAGTATGCAGTGAGAGTTATTGGAAGCAACTTTGCTCCTACTGTTGAACGGGATGAATTTCTCGTAGCAGAGAAAATCAAGAAAGAACGTACGTGCATCTCTGTTTATTCCTGTGAAGGTGGAACTGTTCTGTCTCACTTACCTAATACTGATTACTGTTGTTATTGCCTGCCCCTGAAAATCTTGTGCTGGCAATTCCACGAATCCCCCAGTTACTCCTCCTGAGTTCAGATGCTAAGTTTAAATTTCTCTTGCTTCTGAACAAGCCATTGACTTTCCATCTTAGCCACCACAGAAATAAAGAGCAATTTATATTACATTTCTTTCACTTTAATATTATTCAGACTTCATAAGTTCATACTTCTTTTTGGAAGACTGATGTTTTTGAGGTACGCTTTGGCACAATTAACTTCATGAGCACATATGTGAATCTTAATGAATGAGCGTTCTGGGGATAGATGGAATCACTGTTCATGCAACTTAGCTGATATTTCTTGCCTTTTGTTTTCCTAGAAGTTTATTTACAACAACCTTCTCAAAGCCACATTAGACTGTGACAGTAAGTTATTGCAGTTACATTCCACTCTGCTCTGTGCTGCTCTGAGTCAAGTGTTGAGCTCTTAATCCCATTGGAGTGTGAGGCATTCTTAAAAAGCCAAGTAATGCTTTCAGCAGATTCTCAGCTCCACAGTAGGATGTTCAGGAGCAGTTACTGATTAAATTAAAGCTTCCATTTGTGCTCAGGAGCTTTGAACATTTGGTCAGGATGATTGAATTAAAATAACTGAAGCCAGTGGTTGTAACCTTTTAAAGTACTTGTGTATTTTTTGCTAATGCAGGGCTTCCATTACTTACTCACAAATAAGCCCATCAGAATTTCCCTAGATACAGCTGTAAAACCCTGTATTCTACAGTATACACTTCCTGCACGTTGAGTTTCTGTATCTTTTGGCCAGTACTAGACAGCACTGCAGTGTATACAACTGTTCTGCTGGGGCCTGTTGCCCAGTGGAACTGATTATCTCCATCATCCTCCATCTCCCCAGCTTCAGCTTGTAGGTTGATTTTAGTGGTCATGGGATAACTGACTGGATATATCCCCTACTTTACATTTATGTTGGAGTTATTATGTGGTAGGTGACTTATCTGGTTTAAAAAAAAATACATGGTAGTGCCTTTTAATACTAATTAGCATTTCTGTTGTTTAGCAGCAACTGTTTTATGACTAATGTTCCTTTAATGTTTGCCTTACCTTTTTTATATATGACTCTTTCTGATGTAAAGTTGGCTTTCTGAAGATACCTTTAAGCTTAAAAATATTCCTCTGAGCAAAGACTTCTGGTACATAACAGGCAGGGATCAAAACTTTATATATTTATCCTTTATATATTGAAGTTCTTTGACTTTGAAATTCTTTTTGACCTGGAGCAGGTGGCATTGCTACTTTATTTCTGTATTAGGTAGTGAAAGTAAGAAACAAATGATAATTTTTATAAGTTACTTTATAGGGTTCTTAACCCATATCTGCTTTCAGTCGTGTGTTAATTCGCAAACCCTACAGGAAGACAAGCTCGATTTTTAGAAGGTCTTTTTTAATATATCTTTTGCAAATGCCTTTGTTGCTGGAAGGGAAATGGTTACTGCTTACATTGGGTCATATCCTCTGCAAGAACTTTCAAGGGTAGAAATGCAGATAATGTGAAAAAACACTCAGAAGTCTGAATAAGTAATGCAAAACAGTTAAGCATTGTTATGCTTTCTTGATCATGTTTTCCTATTTACCACAAAATATATAGTTTCTGACATGACTATTGTTCTTGTTCTAGTTCTTTTAATCTATATTTATCTCTTCCAGTTGTGCGACAAAGAAGGGAAGCAGACGCTGCTTTGTTTTCAGAGCTCTACAGAAAGCTCGGTTCACAGGTAGTGTAATAAACATGTGAAGAAACTGAAAGCACACTCAAATTCTTTTGATATTGTAGAGTTGTTTTTGGATAGTGCTCAGATCATTAACGTCTTTATTTTCCTTTTTTTTTTTAACTGAGAGGATGATTGGACACTGGATCGGGTTGCCAAGGAAAGGTGTGGAATCTCTGTTCTCAGAGATGGATTCAACACGTGGCTAAGCACAGCCCTGGGTAGTCTGCAGTATATAGTCTTGCTTTTGAGCAGAGGTATTAAAATAGATGATCATCAGAGGTCCCTTCCAGCCTCAACCATTGTGTAATTTTTGTGAAAAGTTCAAAAATTAGACTTGTGTGTATATCTTAATTATATATGTATTTATATGTAAAGATATGAGCAGTTTGCTATTAATTAAACTTTTAAAATTGGAACAGACTGAAGGATACAATTTTTGAGTAATTTTGAAAAGCACTATGTAGGAAAAAATTAACTTTGGAAAAATAGAAGTGTTTAATTTTTTAATATGTAAGATTGAAGAATTTTCTAATTTTATGGCAATGGTTTGTAAGTTTCTAGTTTTTTAGTTAATCTCAGATTTAAACAGTCCTCATGCTTCTGAGTTTTTAAGTGCTCCAGATCTTTATTGTTCAAGGTTAAGGGCTTGCTGAATTTGATGGCTGTGCTAAAACCAGCATTCATCAGAGAATACTGTCTATTGTTTTCCTGTTAGTGTATAGAAATCTCATGGTTGAGATCAATGGATATTGAATTAAAGGAGGGAAAGATGTGAGGAGAGAAATTTAGCTTAGGGAGGTGAAAAATGACGACTGCTAATCTGTCCTGGTTTCTTCATAAAGTTGAATGTTCAGCACAGTAGAATATGCTGAGCTTTAATAAAATAAGACTTCCAGTTGTCATTTGTACACTTGTGGGTTTTTTGTTTTGTATTTTTCCACAAAAACAAATGAATCATAGAATATCCTAAACTGGAAGGGATACACAAGGACCCTTGAATCAGACTCCTAGTTCTACACAGAAGTACCCAAAATTCACTCCCTATGTCTGCCAGCATTGTCCAAATACACCTTGAATGCTTGGGGCCGTGCCCACAGCCCTGGGCAGCCCGTTCCATGCCCATCGCCCTCTGGTGCAGCCCCTTTCCCTCACCCCCAGCTGCCCCTCCCCTGACAGCTCCATGCCGTTCCCTCCGGTCCTGTCGCTGTCACACAGAGCAGAGCTCAGCGCTGCCCCTCCGCTCCCTGTGAGGAGCTGCAGTAGCCATGAGGCCTCCCCTCAGCTCCTCTGCTCTGTGCTGAGCACACCCAGGGGCCTCAGCTGCTCCTCACACACCTTGCCCTACAGACCCTTTTCTTCTTTGTTGCCTTTCTTTGAATGCTCTTTAATAGTTTTGTCTTTCTTATACTCTGGTGCCTGCATGTGCTCTCAGTACCTTAAGGTGAGGCAGTGCAGAGCAGGACAATTCCTTCTGTTACCCAGCTAGCAGTGCTGGGCCTGGTGTTTTTCTGTATAACAGACAAATTGCCCTAATTTCTATTTCAGCTTCAAACTTTTGAAGTGTCCCTTAAGAAAGGTGAAGAGGAAAGTGGATAAAAGGCTTCTTTTCTGAAAGAACCTTTGAAGAAAAGGTTGTTTACTGTTAGCAGTTGTACCACAAGTTTGTTGTCTTTACTTATGGTGTTAGATGCAAGTCCAAGGTGTTTTAAATGGTGAAGTATGTAGGAATACCAGCAGAAGTTCAACTCTATAATTGTCTTTCTTAGTAGCTAAAGATTTTAAATTGAGTATGCTTGTTGATTTTAGAACAGGTGAGAGAGTTCATGCTTTTAACACAGTGGAGAAAGTTCATATAATACTGTTATGGAATCTACATTGCACATTCCTGGTTTACTCAAGGTTAATCTTATTTGTGTGGTAAAGTTATTTATACGTGCACAATGCAGTTGATTGAATGACTTAACAACAACAACAAAAAACTATTGAGAGTTATGACCAACTTGTATTTTGTTTGTTTGTTTTTGAAAGGGCATTTTGAAAAATAAATGGTCAATACTCTACCTCCTGCTTAGCCTCAGTGAAGACCCACGTAAGCAGTCTAACAAGGTATGTGAGGAGACATTGTTAGTTTTGAGAAAGAGTAAAGCTATGTTGTTTAGTTGATATGTCACAGAGCTGCTATCCAGACCTACTGAACACTTCTGGAAACTAGGTTGTGTGTGTGGTTGTCTCAAATGTATTCTTTCTTTCATTCTCACACACAAGTGTCTGCATTTTTATAAATTATGAGCTGTTTATCACTTGTAGCCTGACGTGTGACTTTGCTGGATGGTTTTACTTTTTGGTTGGTGGTGTAACGTCTGTTCATGTGCTAGTAAGTTTGAAATGGAGTAAGAAGAAAATTCCTTCCTTGATTGCAGCTCTGCTAGCACCAAAGTACTTTTCCAGCTATTGCTAATGACAATTCACAGGCAAAAATAAGCTGTATTTCTAGAGGCACTTTCCCTCACAGTCAGGGACAGTGACTTGCTCTTCTGTCTTAATTGTAATGAAATTATTTTCTTTGCATAATGATGATCTTCAGTTCTTTTTTTGTATTCTTGAATGTCGCAGTGCAATTAAGATGTGACTTGTGTCCATTCACATGTCTTTCCTTTTTTCCAAATCACTTTTCAGGTGTCAAGTTATGCCACACTTTTTGCTCAAGCGTTGCCACGGGATGCTCACTCAACTCCCTATTACTATGCCAGACCTCAAAGCCTTCCACTGAATTACCAAGACCGCAGTGCTCAGTCTGCCCAGAGTTCTGGCAGCATGGGGAGCAGTGGGATCAGCAGCATCAACTTGTATGCCCTAAATGGCCCAACACCAACTCCACAATCGCTCCTTCCAGGGTAAATTAAGTCTTTCTTTTTAATAAATAGGTTTGGGGAAAACTGGCAATGAGCTGCTTATTCCTCCTTTTCGAGTTTTTTTGGTTTTGTTTTGGTCTCCTCCCCCCCCCATTCTCTCCAGCTGTATCCCATTGGGAATTCCTCTGTAAGTGGAGTTATTCAGCTGGATGTTTCTGAATGTCAGGTGCTGTTAAATGATGATCTGAAGCTGTAATTGGCTGGCCAAGTGTATTTATTTGTAAGCTTAAGTGCCTGCTGAGCAGCTGATGTTTTACTGAATCTACTCTTGGATTCTAATGCCAGATCTTGTCCTAAACATCTTAGTTTTCTGAAATCCTTTAAAACCACCTTTATTTTTCTTCTGTGAAAAAGACTTCTTAAGAGCTCTTCTCAGGCAAGTTCCTTTTATGAAGTGAGTGTTCCTCTGCCAGTGCTGAAATAGTAAACTTCATGTTTACCATTTTCAAGTCAAGATCTGTCTCTTAGGCATGTTCTCAGCAACTTGGATGCTATACTAAAACAATGTTGCATCTTCTGTGGACAAGTTTTCTTGCTTGTTCTTATCTACCCAGGCCTAAAGTTCCAGCTTGAAGTGCAGATAATTTTCCTGGTATTTACCAATATACTACTGAACAGTCCAGTAGTGAGACTGGTGTCTCATAGAATCATAGAATGGCCTGGGTTGAAAAGGACCATAATGATCATCTAGTTTCAACCGCCCTGCTATGTGCAGGGTTGCCAGCCTCTAGACCAGGCTGCCCAGAGCCACATCCACTCTGGACTTGAATGCCTCCAGGGATGGGGCATCCACAACCTCCTTGGACATCTGAACTCTTCAGAGAAAGTAGCACTGAGCAAAAGAGATGGTACTGACTTAGCTATGAGTGTTTCATCTAATGTGTTAGATTGAAAGGTAGACTAACCTTTTAGTCAGTCTACATCTCTAAACCCCAAGGCAGGAATTTGAACTGTTTGGTGACTTCTTGCATATGTTGTGTACACACAGCAGGAAGTGATGGAGAAACTTGAGGAGACAAAGCTTCTTTCAGCTTTTCTTCCTAACCTGTTGCATTGACCTGATCTAGCAGATAAGGACCCCGCCAGCTGCTTACTCACAGCCCCCACTCCTCAAAGCAGGACAACAGGAAGAAAAGTTGTGGGTTGAAGTAAAGGCAGTTTAACATGAGAATCAAAGCTGTACTTGCTTTACCTTCTTCCAAGGTGAAAATCGTGTTGTAGTGTGTTAGTTACCTTTCATACTGTATGCTTTAAGATGGCTGATGATAAAACTAACAGATAGCTCTCCAGCAGCAAGAGATTCTGCTTAGCCTTTCAGATGGCTTTTAATATTTCTGATTCATAGTGGCTACTGGCTAAGGAGGCTAGCAAGGAGACTTGAAAGGGGAAGTCTTGTAGAGTTTCTGGTAGACACAAAATAGGTGGATTCATTTTGTCATGTCAGCTCAGGATTTCAGGTGAAATTTGCTTTTTGAGTACAGCATACTGAGTTGACAAGACAGTACACATCGCTGATAGATGAAGTCTCTTTTCTAAAATGTTCATATTTGCAGATACTGATCACTGTTATGATTGCATGTTTATTTCTGATGTTTTCCTTAATAACGAAAGAAATGCTTATTGGGTACTTCCAGTGATAACCAGAAATAGCAGCGGAAAACTCTGCTCAAAGGAAGTGAGGTTTTATTTGAATCCTTCAATTACTGAGATGCCTGTATCAGTGTCCTTCTGCTGCAAATTCTTTTTTCCTGATAACTTACAAGTTTGCTGGCAGCAGAATCTATGGATTAGGTCCTTCTGTGTTGAGTGCAACTCTGATCTTTATACTTCTTTCCCATGCATGCATTATTACTGCTTCCTCTTGTTCAGTATTTGACCAGCGACCACATTTATCAGTGTTTCTTCTGTGTGACATCACTGGTGTTTGCATACCATTGGTTTTTTTGCTTCTTCTTTTATGGTTTAATTCATTGGGGTGTTCTTTCATTTGATTGGATGAAAGGCATGAGAATTTTAAAGAATTTGTTAAAGATGCGCAGTTCAATTTTAAGTTTTCCCAGGCTAGCCAATCTTTCAGACCCCTTTTGATGACTCATACAGTTAGTTGGAGAAGACATTAGAGACTACTGAAATATCTCTTCCTCTGAGTTACAAGGGGAAGGGATTTTCCCTTGCAAAAAAGGGTTTCTATTTGATTCCTTATTAAGATGAAAGGAGGGTGGAATAAGGTCTCTCCCATCTTGAGAAATGTGTACTTTAATCTTTAGGTGGTTATATAACAATCCCATTGCTATTACAATTTGTTTACTTTAAAGAAAAACAAACAAAACAAAAAAACCCTACTTCATAACTGACAAGGATTGTTGTTAATGTAAGGTCTTACCCAATGGTAAAGAGCAGTATTGTTTTTACCAAGGTCTTAGACATAATGGCCTATTCATGTTTATAAGAATAAAAACTCCATATTTAGATTCAAGTCGGCAGAAATCCTTTAACTGGTTTTAACATCAGTTTAGCATCCTTGGACATCTGATAAATGGTATAGATTGGTGTCAGAATAGATGTGGGATTTTGGTGATGACAGAATCAGCTTTTCACCTAAATTTTCAGTATTTTACTCTTCCTGTTCAATCAGCTAAGTGCAGGGCATCTTTTGACAGTTATTATACCTGGTCATGTTTGTAGGAGTGGCTCATGTTCCAGTGGGAGTTGTCAGGGTTTGCTTCTAACTTCTAATTAGTATGCAAATGTTCATAAAAACAACCGTTTGGAGAGCAAAGTTGTGCTAAAAATTCACCTTTCCCCATATCATTGTTTGTAGTAGCGACAGATTTATGGATGTTGGGCTGAGGAGTGAACCTTCACAGGAGGAAAAAAAAAAAAAGAAAAAACAAAAAAAAACAATACTCAACAGCAAACAATTTAGCCTAGTTTTCCCTGGACAATATACTAAGTGTACAAGCTCTTCTGAGTGCTTATTTGTGATTAATGTATACAGTTTCAGAGAACACAATCTTCTATGTAAACAAGCAAGAACCTGATTCAGGCATACTCTTAAGTCCTGAAGTTGGTGTGTTTACATTAGCGCATTGTTAAGGTCTATTGCTATAGCCTTCTCTAGGTTCCATGGTTTAGTGACACTGGGTGATAACGTGGTGTTGAAAATGCCAATCAGAAGATCTAATTGTGACCAGACATGAACAGCAAGTGCCCACAGATGTTCTAAAGAACAGTCTCTTCAGGCTGATGGCAGTTGCCTTTGCAATCAGACTTTGCTTTTGCATAAGTATGTAAATGTGGATATCAGACATCGCAGTGCAGACTTAATTTTAGTAATTAGTTGTAGTAGTTCTGATTCCTTCACTTTCCCTGGTTGTCAATTTGCTTCCAAACTTGCATCTTTAAATTGCAGCCTTATTGGCTGTGATTTAAGGTGGTTCATTAGAGTGCTCAGTAGCTCATTGATCTTATCCAAATAGAAGGAAGGTGTTAAGTAATCTTCTTGTCTAGCAAAATATAGATGAGATGAGTAGTCTCAGGTTGATAGGAAGTTAGCTAACAGACTGTGGTGGTGTAGAATGTTTGATGTTTTATGTTTATAACTCAGGCTGGCAGCCTGTCACAAGTAGGGTTCCCTAAGGACAGACAGTGGCCCCCATGATTCCAGATCTTTGGAAGTGATTTGGATGATGGAATTGTGAGTGCACTTGGCAGGTCTGGTGATGATGCTAAGGTGGATGTTGAGGTGAACACTTGAGAATTGAGAACCCTCTTTTGGAAGAGGAAGCAAGCACGAACCATACAAAATCTGGCAAAGACAAGTGCAAGGTTCTGCACCTGGGATGGCATAACCAAAGAGCCCAGTACAGGCTAGGATGTGTGCAGCTAGGAAGCAGCTTTTCTGGAAAGGACCTGTGGGGTCCTGGTGGACAATATGATGAACATGAGTCAGCAGTGTGCTGCTGCAGCAATGAAGGCAAATCAGATCCTGGACTTCCTCTTCAGGGCCATTACCAGCAGAGACAGAGGTGTGATCATTCCACTCTACTCTGCTTGTCAGGCTGCACCCAGAGTGCTGTGTCCAGCTCTGGTACCTAGAGTTCAAAAAATATCTGAACAGACTGGATAGGATCCACAAAGATGATCAAAGGGCTGGAGGACCTGCCTTATGAGGAAAGACTGAAGGAGTGAGATCTCTTCACCCTGGAGAAGAGAGGGCTTGCTTGTGACCTCATCACAGTGTTCCAGTACTTAGAGTGGCTTCATAGAGGATGGAGGCGACTCTTTACAGGAAGCCACATAGGAGAAGACTCTGAGCTGCTGATACAAGTTGCGGTGGGAGAGATTTCTTCTTGATTGAACATGAGAACAACCAATCACTGGAACAGCCTCCCTGGGGATATGGTGGAATCCCCATCACTTAGTTTTCAATAGTGCAATTGGATGAGGTGCTTAGTAATCTCATCTGGGCTCCCTTTTCTCATGAAAGATTGGACCTACTGGTTTTGAGGTTCCTTTCATTCTGGGCTGTTTTATGATTCTATCTCAGTGCATCAAACAAATTTCCTAATGGTTTGAGTGAGCCAAATATTCAAAGTCCACTGCAGATTGAATCAAGTTCACACTAGTTTTTAGTATTCATAAATACTTGGATAGATTGTTTTTAAGAAGACGTTATTTCAGGGGGGTGGAGGAGCAGGGGGAATGACATGTCACTATGCAACAGTTGTTTTACAGTTTTCCTACTAGAACAAATTCTAGGAAACCTAATGTTGATCAGTGGTTTAATTGTCTGTTCATACCAAGATGAATCTATATTTGCAACTGAAAAATTCAAATAATAAATAGTTCAGATATTTGTCGATAAGCAAAAGTTGGCCAGCCTTTGCAAGCTGTAAAATGAATTGTGAATTCTTGTGAATTAAGTGTAGTGCCAGATTGTCGTGACAGAAAAGTACTTGTCTGTCCTTTTTATAACACTCTTCTTTCTTCCATGCCTTTTTTGGGGGGGGGGTTCAATTTTCTTTTGAGACAGTATTAGGCATGTTGAAGTGCTATTATTGGCAGCCACTGCTTTTTAATCAACCAGTGGCACAAGTATGTGCCATGTGGAATATTCATGGGGCTCACTATGACTGCACATGTGCTATGGGTGTGAGAGGCAAAGTCAGAAGTGTATTGCACCCTCCCTGTGTCCCAGGTCCAGACTTCTTGGCTGGGCAGAGGTGCCACTGTGATGATGTGGCAGCAACGGATGGGCTGCAGGTTGGACATGCCTGCTGTGGTGGGTGTATTCTATAGACAGTCTCATCTGGAGAAAGTAGATAAAACCTTCAGACATCTGGAAGCAACCTTAAATTTTCAGATCTTGGAGGGCTTTAACCACTCCAATATCTCATGGAGGTGCTGTTCGGTGGGGAGCAAACAACCAATAAAAGTTCTGGAGTGCACTAATGATACCTTTCTGATGCAGGTGATCAGTGTGCTGATGGGAAGAGATGCTTTGCTGGATCTGAATTATTTTTTTTTTAAAGGCAAGGAAGAAGAGGTTGGAGATGCAGAGGTTGGAAACGGTCTTGGCTTCAGTGACCATGCAGTAGTGGAGTTCAGGATCCTGCAGGGGAAGAATTGGGGAAAACAGCAGGATACTAGCCCTGGACTTCAGGAGAGGAGGCTCTTACCTCTTTTGGGGCCTGCTTGGGAGAATTGCATGAGAGATACCCCTAGATAAAAGAGAGATTCAATAGAACTGATTGATTTTTCAGGATCACTGCCTTCAAGCTCAAGAATGGTCCATCGTGACAAGAAGGAAACAAGCAGAGGTGGCAGGAGCCCTGCATGGATCAACAGATTGCTCCTGCAAAATAAAATCAGACATAAAAAAAAAATCATACTGAGTTTGGAAACGCACCAAAGGTACAAGCAGTGGCACATGACCCTGAAAGCAATCTAAAAACATTGCCTGAGTGAGCAGGGAAAGCTAAAGCTCACCTTGTGTGGTATGTCAAGGCCTGTAAAGGCCAAGAGGAAAGAATTTCACAAGTATGTTATCAGTGGAAGGTGTCTAGGCAAAACTCAGACCTTTCTTTGCTTTGGTCTATGGTAGTAAAACTGGCCTTCAGTAATACTAGGATTCTGAGACACTTGAGAAAGTCTCCATTGCTCCAGGTTTACCTTTGGCAGAATATGATCAAGGTCTGTGGGACCTGACAGGATACATCAGTAATGGTTGAGGGAGCTGGCTGCTATCCTTGTAAGGCCATTCTCGGTAAATGGTAAACTGGGAGAATCCTGGAAGAAAGCAAATGTTGCAATTTTTTTCAAGAAGGAGGATCCTGTGAACTACGGGCTGGTCAGCTTCACATCAGTACCTGGGAAGGTGATGAAGCAACTCATCCTGAAAAGCATTTCTAGACGTGAGGGATAAGAAGGGGAATTGGAAGTAGTCATCACTGACTTGTGAAGGGAAAATAATGCTGGACTGAACTCATAGCCTTTTGTGATGACTGATTCGGTGAACAAGAGGAGGGTGATGAACTCCTCTTTGTTTATTTCAAATAAAAGCTGTATCACCTGCTGATCTCAAAGGATTGGAGTCAGTGATATAAAATCCAGCTGAAGCCCAGTCACTAATGTTGTAGCCCAGGGGCTGGATCCCACTTAGGAGATTGGGATGGAGTGCATCCTCAGAAAGCTTGGAAGATGATACAAAATGGAGTGGCTGATTAAAGCGGTGATTCAAGTACCATTCAAAGGGACCTGAATGGCTCCAGAAATAGTCTGACAAGATCCTCCTGAAGTTCAACATAGGGAAAGAAACACAGTGTTCTGCAGAAAGACTGCTGACTGACTGCAAAGCAGCTTAGCAGCAATGGCCCTGGGGGTCCTAGTGAAACAAGTTGAACATGAGTGCAGTGTGCAGCAAAGAAGGCCAAGAATTTCCTGGCTGCATTAGAAAGGGTATTACCAGTGGTCTGGGTGGTGTGACCCTCTCCACTCAGCATTGGTTAGGATGCAGGTGGAGAGCTGGGTTCTGGGCAACCCAGTACAGAAGGCATGAGGGTAATAGAGAGTCTAGAAAAGAGACTGCAAAACAAGGGAGCACTTGACGTGTGAGGAGAGGTTAAGAGAGCTGAGACTGTTCAGGCTGGAGAAGAGAAGATTCAGGGAGCTTTTACCAGTGTGTTATTACCTGACCAGGGGAGCAGAGAAGACTGAGCTCAGCTTTTCTGAGTAGAACCCAGGGAAAGGGCAACACCTGTGACTTAAGAAGTCCCATTTAGACATAAGGGAAAAGCCTTTCACTGTGAAATGGAAGTGAAAATATGTATTGTGAAATGCTGGCAAGGGTTGCCCAGAGTGGTTTTGTAGTCTCCATAATTGAAAATATTAAAGTCTGACTGGACAACGACCCAGGCAGCCTCCTATACTTGACCCTGCTTTATGCAGGAGGGGGGTTGAGTAGGTGATGTCCGAAAATCCCTTCTAACTTTCATCATTCTGTGGTCCTGATGCAGTATAGGAACGTATGTCAGTGGGATTATTTCATTTATCTCCCTGCTTAAGAATATTATCAGAACCTGTGCTGTTCCTCACCTATTCTTGGTCTTATCATTTTACGGCAATTTCACTGTTCTCTCCTTAGGCCTGTAGCTTAAAACTCAAATCGGATTGTTCTGTGAGCATCTTTCTTCCTGTACTTCTGTTCATACGTGTTAACCTTTGTGTCTTGATGTACATTCTTGTTGAACCATAACAGGCTAAATTCAGTATCGTACTGTTGAGGCGTTGGAAATGCTGAACACAACAGGGTTGCGTTGTGTTTTGGAGGTTTTGTTCTTGTTCATTAGTTAAGTACTATGCTTGGCCTTACCATGAATTATGGTGCAGGGAGTGAGGGAGCAAAAGCATTCCTTGCCCTCGGGCTCAGGGTATCTTTTATATTTTGCATATCCCAAACTAGTTGATGAGTACAGAGTCAAAGTTTTGAAGATATTTCTTTCTTTTGTCCTTTTAGACAATCCTATCAAGCTCCAGGTGTTGGAGATTGCCTCCGTCAGCAATTAGGGTCGCGTCTTGCATGGACTCTAACTGCAAGCCAGCCGTCTTTACAAAGCACTACCTCAAAAGGCTTTTCAAATGCTGTCTCACGTGGCGTACCAAGGTCAAGGCGAGAAGGAGATTCAAGTGGTAAGCACAGATGTGTTTAGCTTTAGTTTAGCTTAAAGTTAGCTTTCTACAATTGAAATAATTTTGTTATTAATTGCCACCAGCATTTTAAAAATGTTTTTGAAATACCTTTATAGAATGTTGAATGTTACAAGGAGCTTTTCTAAAATGTATTTTATAGAAGCATAGAAGTAAATATGCAATAGGGTAGTCTACGTGGCCTCAGTATCTTTGGTTGGTTTTAATTTGTCTTTCCCATATGTGGTTTGATAAGATGTTTTGGTCTTCTGACAAGATTGTGACTTTGTTGCAGCGTTTGTCAGAATCAAGTAAGTGATCATAGCTGCATTCTTGGTCACTGTAGTGTGGATGAAAAGATGCTATGCTTTTAGGAAGTCAGAACAACAGATCAATAGAACTTGTTGAAATACACCCAATCATTTGTGATTCTGTATTTCAAAACTTGGAAATGTGCATTTGAATATAGAACTTTTAATCCTTTTCTTTTAAATTAGTTGGTATTTATAGTGATTGTAATTGAAGAAGATAACAAAAATTATTGTCAATAAAATTAAAAATAGATACATTTTACCATTTTAGTTCTTTGGCTGTAAACTTGAAGCTGATGTCTAAAGGATGTATTCTGAAGTTACAGGAGTGTAACTGAGGATAAATTGTTCAGCAGATCATCTTTGCAGCAGTTGCTGTGGAAGTGTCAACCCATTCTACTTTTACTATAACAATAGGAGACTTTTCTGAGCAAGAGAGTTAAGCATGGATGTCATCCTACATTACTACTGCTCTCTGGCAAAAAAAAAAAAAAAAGAAAAGAAGATGAGATGATGTGGAAGAGGATGGGAGCACGTTTTCCTCTCTCTCAGATCTATCCCTGCCTCTTACTTTTACTGTACTGATTGCTACAAAGAGCAGTAGAGATGAATTTCATTGTGCTGGTTAACCACAACTCTTGACTGTGGAACAGGCATAAGGACCAACAGTTCTTTTACATGCAGTCACTTGCTGAAGTAGAAGAACTGCACTCAGGACGTGAGAAGCTGTTTTTAAGAAGATATATTTCTGTGAATATCATTTCTTCTAATTAAAAGGGTTTTTTTTCTTTTAAAGTTGTTTGCTGTAGGTTATTGCTACACCTACACAGACAGTATAGTCAGGAGCATTGTTGTACTATTTACAGTTTCACCCTAAAAGGGAATAGCAACGCTTGGGCACCTCTTGATCATATGAAAGAAATCTGAGTTTTGAGGAGCACCTTAAGGCAATGGCTACTTTTGTCAAAAGAGGAATGCCTTTTTTTGTTGTTGCTTTTATTCTGGTTAGGTGGATCTATTTGAGAGGTAAACTGATGAGGATAAGAGTGCCATCAAATTTGGGAGAAGGATGTTCTAACATCTCAGTTTCTGGATTGTCTGGATAGTTGAAATTGCTTCATTCTTGATGTCTTAAGTGAAGTCAAGAAAAGAGATGATGCTTTATTGCCCAGAAGAGGTGGGAATAGTTTCAGTGGCCTGCATTACATCTTTTTCAATCTGTTCTTTCCTTTACATCTCAAATGTAATCTAACCTCCAACTGTACATATGAGCCAGAAGGCAGAAGGAATGCTGGAATACCAAAAGCTTTACTAAATCAAAGATTCAGAAACAATACTGTTTTCTGCTGGTCAACTCTGTAACTGTTACGCAGCTGGCAGACTGATTTTTATTCACCTTTTTACACTGAACAGCGACATTCAACACTACAAGACGCTTTTAAATAAGCAACTCTCTATTGTGAATTAACCCTAATATTCATAGAATCATAGAATCACAAGGTTGGGAAGGACCTACAAGATCATCTAGTCCAACCATACTCCCATTACCACAGCTACCACAAGCTACTAAACCATATCTCATAGCTCCTCATCCAGATGCCTCCTGAGCACTGCCAGGGACGGCAACTCCACCACCTCCCTGGGCAGCCATTCCAGCGCCTGACCGCTCTCTGAGAGAAAAAGTTTTTCCTTATGTCTAAACTAAACCTCCTCTGGCACAACTTGTGGCCATTTCCTCAGGTTCTGTTTGTTGCCTGGGAGAAGAGGCCAAACCCCTCCTCATCACAGCCTCCTTTCAGGAAGTTGTAGAGTGCAGTGAGGTCTCCTCTGAGCCTCCTCTCCTCCAGACTGAACAATCCCAGCTCCTTCAGCTGCTCCTCATAAGGCCTGTGCTCCAGACCCCTCACCAGCTTTGTTACCCTTCTCTGGACATGTTCCAGGGCCTCAATGTCTTTCTTGTAGTGAGGTGCCCAAAACTGAACACAATACTTGAGGTGCGAGCTTCTCCAAGCTACAGATTAACCTTGTAAGACCCAGTTAAGAACTTCAACTGTTCTAAGAAGGGTGAACTTATTATGAAGCTTACCTCAGAACTTGCAATGTTGAAAAAGATAACAAGTTTAAAACTTGCTGAAGTATTCATTAAAATATATTATCTGACCTGATCCAGGTGCTGGGGAGTTCTTGGCTTTCCTTTCACTTCGTTGGATTAAATGTCTTTAAAAAATTCTTCACAAGCTTTTTTTTTTTGGCTGAGCATCTACATAAATTTTTAAAGTTGTGATCAAATTTAATTTAATTTTCCTGAAAATCTAAACACTTTTTTCTTTTTTTTCCTTTCTAGGCTCTGTTGAGATAACTGAAGCAAACCTTGTAAGAGATGTTTTGTACGTCTTCCAGGGAATAGATGGCAAAAACATCAAAATGTGCAATTCTGAAAATTGCTATAAAGTTGAGGGGAAGGTACTGTATGGGGACTTGTACTTTGTATGTGAGAAGACAGATTCTTAAGGGAAGAATAGCCATTTAGTTTTAACAGAGTAGTTTCAAGTATTATTGAGCAACCTTCTGTTTTCAGTCAAACCAAGTTCTTGTGGTATGCATTCAGATGGATGGAAGGAAAGTCACCATCAAACAAATGCAGGGGCAGTATGGAGTAAAATTACCATTTTGGTTTTTTTTGGATTTTTTTTGTTTTTTTTTGGGGGGGGGGGGGGGGGGGGTGAGGAGGAGGAAACTCAGGTGGTTGAAGTCCATGTGGATTTTTGCCTTCTTTCTCTTCTACATCCAGAGACAAAGACATGGAATTCTGTTTTTTTATATTATGGCATGTTTGAAAGAACATGGCTGTTACTGTTAGCATATTGCTTGCTCTAAATTTTTACGTGTGCTCAGAAATAGACACACAAATAGTGTCATTATTATCCTGGATAAGTGTAATATCAGAGTTGAAATGTGAAAAAAGTCATTGTAAAATCAGGACTTCAGAAATATTTTTGACTGCTTTCTCCTGGCTGTTGAGTGAACGAGTGAAATTAGGGAACAGCTGTCAATAGTGAAGGCTGAAAGTTCTTGTGTGTTTCTGTATTAAAAAGCAACATAAATGTACCAGTAGAAATTCAAAAATAATGGCTGAACTGTGTTCCCCAAAGAAACCTGCATTTTCTAAGCTGTTCAGAGGTAGTGTCAGGCCAACAATTTCTAACTACCAAGTTGGACTCAAAATATTAAGCCAGTACAAAGACTATTAAGTTATGGCTTAATTTGAGGACTTTTGTCATCATTTGCCCTTCTCACAGTATAAAAAAATTAATGTAAAGTAGATGCAGGCTTTTGACCACATTTTTGTTGGTCTAAGACTAACAGTCTGTGATACAGAATCAATGCTAGGCAGCCATTTGTCCTTATGGACTTGGCTACAAGTTATGGGGGTTCAGATGAGGTCATGCAGTTGGCTCTAGTTGCTTTAACATCTTATTCAGTATTTAGAGGGTACTGCATCACAATTCAATTTCAGCTCACTAATTGCTTTTCATGGTCTTGTTCAAATGGAAAGACGATGTCTCCAAATCTCGCTTGCATTAGAAGCATATACAATATGACTGTAAAAGTGCTGGGAACTATGCTTGGGCCATTTCATGTCCAAGAGCACAGTAGACTTATGTTAATGTTGATGATATCTGAACTAACTGTCTTTTTTTTCCCTCTGTAATAATAACAAGAATTGTTATTATGTTATGTTATATATGTTATTATATAGAATATATATATATCTATAATTATAAGCCTATAATTATTCCTCCAATAGGTTTATAATGACATTTAAGGCTGCTTATGGGAATGGAAACCTTATATTCATTTAAATCTTGTTAATAAATTGATTAAGGATGTCATGTTTTAAAGTTGCAGATGCTGCAAAATTTCTAATTCCTCAACACTTGCACTGCGATAATTATATTCCATATCTAGTTTAGATTATATATGGCAAAGGAAAGATAGGGCAGCAGGTTTTTTTTAAAGGAACATAGAGAAAATGCAATGAGTGATCAAAAATTAGTACTATGGATTTTACCACTTTTCTGCATAAATTCCACATCATGTAGGCTAGTTTGAGGTGAAAAACTATGTTACTTCAAACCCCTAATTCTGTTAAAGAATTTTTAGAGATTTTGACTATTCAACTCCTTTGTGGTCAGTAATGCTGCTTTCTTAGAGCTTTATGTCTTTGTCTTTGTTTTAATTGTGCAGTCAGTTGTCTTCCCTCCTTTGTAGTGCTTGTACTGAGCTACACTGAAGACTGAATAGACAGAGTAGAGCTGCAGCTGAAACTTAGCGATGAATGAGGACCAGCAATGTTGTACCTACTCTAGTTGTGTTGACTGCTTGTTAAGAAAAAAGAAAAAAATCAAAACATAGTTTTCCCATACCTGCACAATTTTGTCTAAACAGAGAATGGAAGCAATCTTCTATTTGAGAATGTTTGTAATGTGCAGTCATTTTCCAGACAGTAACATACGTGCCAAGCTGTTGATTCTTACTTGAATGTTTTCTAATGTCAACCTTAATATTAGATCTGTTGATGACATTCAGCACTGTATAAGCTGAAAGCTTCTGATTAGATCTAACAGATACAAATATAATAACACAAAGCCAATTTTGCATGTTCCTCATTTGATTTCAGTGGATGTGTAATTGTGTTTAATATTTGCCAGCTACTCTAACTGTAGAATTCCTTAGTGATGGTGATTGAAGGAGGAACTGTATTATTTCAGGAAATAATAGTAGCAGTTAAATAGACTACAGAGAACTAAAGCAAGTTTGGAACATGAAGTGAGACACTAGGTAGAAGAAAAGTAGAAACAATGTAAAAGAGCTCAGATGCACATGATTAGATATCATGTAAAAGCTGTTACTTTGGTGGATGTAACTTAAACTTGGAGTTCTCATTCTGTAAGTTTTGGTTTTCCATACCTGACATTGGATTATTTATATTCTATTAAAGATTTGTTTCACATGTAGTAGTAACTAATTATTTTCTCTAGGTTTCTTCACTTGTTTCAGTCATTGGCAGCTTTTTTCGAGACCCAGTATTTTCAGTTTTGATTTTCAGGATAAGATGAAGTGTGATACTACATCACCTTTTTGTTACTGTCATAATTGCTGAATGTAAAAACAATGTGAATGCTACGAGATTAAGATTCCCAAAAAGGAAGATCCCAAAGTTGCCAGTAATTTACTTGTTGCTTTTGCCTTTCCATAGGTTACGTTTGTATCCTTAATGCTGATTACATAGCTGTCAGGTACTGTCCCTGCAGTAAAAGTTAAAACTATGCATTCCTGAATTGGCTTGTTTTATGAGAAAGACTTTAGGGAAGAAATGGGTTAGCATGCTTTGACCTTAACTTACAAGGTATTGTTTCTGTTAATTTTATAGGTGAGCTTGTCCAAATCTCTCAGAGACACCACAAGCAGACTTGCAGAGTTGGGATGGCTACATAATAAAATAAGAAAATACACAGACCAAAGGAGTTTGGATCGTGCATTTGGACTTGTGGGTCAGGTAGGTCCACTGAAAAAATTGATCTTGCTACAGTATTTTGGTCTTATTTCCTTAGAAACCACTGAGTAAAATGCAAAACTAGAATGATGGGTAAACTTTGGGGAATTCATGGCTTGGATCATTCATCCTTCAATTTACTCATTTTATGGACTGCCACTGTTAGTGTGGGTCAATGACTGAAGGCAAGGGAATGGTGCAGGAAGGTTTCTTGCATAGAATCCTTTTTTTTTTATTTCATCTCACTTTTTTATTGAAGTGCTTATGCATGTTTACAAACAAAAACATTGCTTAAATGAGATGATGGTGTTTCTGAACTAATCACTCCTTCAGTTGTTAAGGTGACCTATGAGGAGATGCTCTTGTCTTGCCAGCTAATGTTGATGGTCATGTGTTAATACTAATTAACTCTACATAAAAATGCAAATATCCCATTATCGTCTGCCCTTTCTTTTGAATACAACATCAAGAGAATGTCAATTTTTGTTTTTATAGGTTTCATCATCATGATTTGTAGTCTACAGTAACTTCACAGCTGCTGTAATACCCAAAACCACATTTACTGCTAAGGCATTCTCGTTTCCTCTCACTTGCTTCCTCTGTAAAACTGGATATTATCCCTTCTGAGTCGACAGAAATGTTGTCCTTGCCTCTAGCCATTACATCCTACCTAATCTGCAAAGAAATTGAAGTGCTTCTCCCTTCAATCTAATTTTTCTTAAGAGGTCAGTAGAGATACTGTAGTGCTTCCTACTATTCTAATGTTTTATTCTGTTCCCTTCTGTCTCTTATTCTAAGTAATCCTTTTAGCTACAAATAAATATTTTCTACTGATCCAGTGCTGATTTCCATGTTTTATAAAATAGTGTTACTGTATATACGTTTTCTTCAGACTCTCCACCTTTTATATGGGTGAAGCTTTTAATTATTTACCTAGTAGCTCCATACTTATGCTTATTTTCCCTGTCTCTGCCTTTAATCTGCAAGCTTACAGCAAGGGGAGAACTTTAATTCTTCAATGAATATAAGTGTTCAATATCTTGGCAACCATGTGTAGGTTTCAGATAATCAGAAGAGGGCTGTGCAGATAACTAGGTGAATCTACATAGCTCTAACGTTGTTAAATTTGCTTCAGGCAAATACTTGCCTCATTTTTAGTGCATAAGTATACAAATAAAAACATTTCTGCTCCTACTGTCCGTATCTGGGCAAAAAGTATATTCTGTTGCTCTTCATTGCTAATACAGCTGACAATTTCAGGTGCTGCACACTGTGCTTTAAGAATTTATGCACAGGAATGTTTTGTGCATTCCAAAGCTTCATTTGCCTGCTATTTTAAAGGAATGCTTGTTTACACGTTTAAACAACTTGTAAGATAAGATGTATGTAGAATGAGATGACTGTTTTTACCAGGCAAAATATCAGGAATAACAGTTGTTAAAATAGGGGTATATCTATATACTGCACTTCAGTGTTTGCTGCTTAGTATGTAAGTTTTACTTAGTCCTCAGAAATCATTGGCAATGAAATCAAACTTGCCTTGCATTTGACATTTTGCCCATTTGAAAAAAATATCCATTTAGTAGCGGACATTTAAAATGTTTTCTCTTTAGGAAGCACTCTCTCTCTTTCCTGAGCTGTCTTGCTGTAGACTAAATCAGAATTCTAGGATAGTGTCCAGTTCTCCATGACATTTTGGGAAACAAACATCTGTGATTTTCAATGCTGGAATTGGCACCGAATGTAAATTTTCACTTTAAAGTCAGTCATACTGTTTTCACTTTTTGTGTACGCTTGCAGTGCCTTCGTATGTTTCATTGGAAGCTCTACTCTGCCCTCTGTCTTGACAAATGCTGCTTAAATAGGTTTCAAAAATGTACTGAAGAAGCAAGTGAGAAGAAATGAAAAGTGCAATTACACATAAGGGGGTTTCATTTTGCCCTTCAGTAACCTTGGAATAAAATGAATTTTGTATTGCTTTTTAACAGATAAAGTAGAGGCTTCCTGAAGAGAGGAAGGCTTTTTCTTCAGTAAAGCATATAGTAGCAAGATTCATGTTTGTTTTCTTGTTGTATTTTTTCCCTAGGATCCTTAGTGTCTTAGCAGGTAGGCATTTTGTCAGGAAAGAAGATTATTTTTTTCCTTGTTCTTGTAGTAATGATTTATACACTGTACATATTTTAATGAATAAATATTTTACTTGAAGCTCTTGGGTTTATGTGAGGTGGTTTTCTTCTTTTTTCTTTTTTTTCACATTACTTAAAATGGGTTGAAGAGAGGAGCCTGGGTAGTTCTTAATTCTTAATATATCAAGAGCATCTTTTTTTTTTAAGAGTGTTTAAAGTCCAAATTTTTCAATTTGGTCCAAAATGGGGCTGGCTGTATTGTTACTTCACTTTTAGAAAATGTTGCACTAATGTTTTCAGTCTACACGTTAGGTTAAGGACAAAAATAACAAACAAACTACGTGGGACTCCCAGACTGTAGGGCATTATCCATTACTAAATGAGTATTCCTTCAAAAACTGTCTTAAAATAATTATATTTATACTTCAGTAACCCAAAGTAGCTATGCTTAGAATTGTTTCACAGAGAGCAGTCTCTTCTTTAGTTCTGGCCTGTGAACTTTTACACTTTCTTCAAGTTTTTGTGTATTCTCAGTATTATTCATCTCCTTTATGTGAAGTGAAAAATCATCTATAGCTGCCAGTGGGTAAAAGGACACATTACTCAGTACAGCAGCACTTAATGGGAGTATTCTTTTATGACTATTGTGTTTTCTTGTTTATGCCATAGTCTATACAATACACACAGTGGTAGCTGTCTAACTTCTGTGTTCCTTTATTAGAGGCCTTTTTGAAATTGAAATTCTACTCTTCATTACGTAATGCCTCTTACATAATTTAAAAAAAATCTTCTGGGTTAAGTTTTGTTTTGCACTCCCTGAGGTAATTATTAATGTTGTCATTGCGATGATAATATACGCGCATTGTCATCTGACTTTGTTCTTGGAAGAGAACTGCACGTCTCTAGTGGAGGCACTCACGTGTAGGCCAGTTTTCTAAGACTCAGCTTATGTGGTGAAACTTTTAGCTCAGTTCCTTTAAGGAAACTTTTAACTACCTTCGCAGTGTGATGATAGGATAAAAGGGCTGTCCTGCATTAAACCAGAAGGATGTTTCCTGACAGTTTTTCCTTTTCTTTCTCTTACAGAGTTTTTGTGCAGCCTTACATCAGGAACTGAAAGAATACTACCGACTTCTGTCTGTTTTGCATTCTCAGGTAAACTAGATGGTTCTTAGTTAGCTTATTCAGACAGTGTAAAGCAGAGCAATTCCTAAAGGTACGTGTAGGTATCCTTTTAGAGCAGGAAGGATGTACAACAGATGCTATTGACAGCAGATGCAATACTCTGTAAGATGTGCATTACTTACTCTTTGGATGCATATATTCATAAATAGTTTCCTCTCAGAAACTTGATGTTTTTCATGAGCAAGAAATGTAACGGGTGTTCCTAAGCCTCCGTCCCTTTTTGCTTCACTTTTGTCAGTTTCATCTTGCGTGATGTTTTTCTCATTCAAATCCCAAATGGCATGACACAGCTTTGAGAAAAGAGAAAAATGTTCTCTGTATTTCATGCAACTTGTAGCTTAGAAGCTAGAAACAAGGACAGTTCTTTAACTTTAATAACTTTTGAATGCTTGTCATTATCACTTCTTGTATTTTTTCCTGGCTATCATCCTGTTAGTCTTTTAGTAATTATTTCCTGCTCTGTCCGTAATATGTTTGATTTTTTTGGCTTGCTGTAGCTTTATTATAACTTCCAAACATTTTTCACCGTGAAAATATTTGATTTCTTTGAAACAAAGCTTTCAGACCTCTTTACCCTTCCTGCTTTCAAATAAGTGATGACTCTGGTGGCAGGTGGTGCATATGATGGAAAAAGGAAGGTTCTAGTGCCACTCACTTGGGTTGACCACAGTGAGTAGCCAAGCTCTTATCCTGCTTCTCACTGAGTCTCATTTCTTGGAAGGAGGGGAGAAAATAGAAGCACGGCGAAAACATAATTGAATTAATAATGGTTTGGTAGCGAAAGCAAAAGCTTTGTGCACAAGCAAAGCAAAAGGAATAATTCATTCACTACTTTCCATCGGCAGGCAGATGTCCGGTCCCTTCCTGGAAAGCAGGGCTCAGTATGCTTGGGAAGACAAATGCCAACAATATGAAGTTCTTTCTGCTTTCCCCACTTTGTTCTCTGAGCTTTTATTAGTAAAACGTTAATTACAGAACAAAAAGTATTAAACACCGTTTCATGCTTCAGTACTTGCCAGTTTTTTTCCTTGATATGTCTGTTTATTTCTTATTTGATCAGCTCCAGTTGGAAGATGATCAGGGTGTAAATTTGGGACTTGAGAGCAGCTTAACACTTCGTCGTCTTCTCGTCTGGACATATGATCCTAAAATAAGGTTAAAGACCCTTGCAGCACTTGTTGATCACTGTCAAGGTGTGTTTAATGTTCATTTAATGTTTTTGGGAAAGTTATTTAACTTCTGAGTGGTTGTGCCTGCTAGCTGTGGGTGTCACTAATATTGCTATTATATTTTTTTGTAAATTTTGAGTAGCTCATCTTCTGGAGTATCTCTTTTTCTTACTTCAAGCAGAAAACTGATGAATTAGAGTGCTGTGTAGATGCACTTAAACGTCTTGGTGGGTTTTTTGTTTGTTTGTTTGAAACATTTTTATTAAACTACGACATGCTTAAAATATCCTTCAAATTTTAGGGACATACCTTTCACACTGTTTTCAGTTATTCAATTTTAGTTATTTTTCAGAGAATATTATACTGTGGTAAACCCTACTAATGCTACAACATGACTAGCTCAGCCTTTTCACTGGGTATGAGTATTTTTCTATGCAAGCTGACATACGGGAGCAATTTGCAACTTGTCTGCAGATTGATGTTGACATGCGGAAATCAGACCCTATAGCCAGTAAAGGTATAGAGAAGGCATGTGTTTATTGGTGACGCGTGTACACCCTGGTGCAAGGGGGATCACTCCACCTGACTTGTACACCGTCAGGAGAAATCATGCTACAGATATAGGTCGAACTAATACATAATCAATAGTTGACAGGAATTTGGATACGTATTCATTACAGTTCCCAAGAGCCCATTAGCATGCAGTCCCTCCCCCCTCTTGCGCATGCATAGTAGGTCATGACGATGAAGGCTCATAGTCTTCCTCGGAGGCTCATAGTCTTCCTCGCTGCAAACTTCTGACCCTGAAGGGGGGGGGCATCCCCCGAACTGGTTTCAACTTGCCCTGTAGACATCTAATCACCTCCCTGCTGAATGTTTTCGAGCTGCTCTCCAGTCCTTATCTTTATGGCCTTCATCCTCCTTGTTATTCCAGACCTAGTGTCTGTGAAAGTGCTTGGAATCCCTTGTTTTCTAACACTCTCTACATAAACTGTCTCTATTTGCCCCTTATTTCTACTCTGTGAAGCTACTTTCCCTTTTCTTGCTGTGAGGCCATTCTCTCTATATCTGCAGGGTCCTGTTCTCACTCTTCAATGTGAAACAGCCAAACTTTCCAAATCTGAAAGAAGTATGTGGTAGTGATCCACAAGGAAGAGCCTGGGGAGTGGTGTTGGAGTTGACCAAAACTTGGTCACTAACCAACCTAGGCCTGTACCACAAGGACATTTTAAACTGTGCAGCATAGCAGCAAAACAAGTGCTAGATATATTTTACTTGATTTTTTTGGCACCTTCTTACTTTTCAATTGGAAGATGACAGGAGATGATACCTGTAAAGAGAACTATGGAGGAGACTGTAACTGTGAAGCAGAAAAGATATGTTTGTGTTTATATATGCACACAGAGCATCTGAGAGAGACTAGTACAAGACAGAAAGAAAAAAAATAGTATAGCTTCTCCGACACTCTTCCAACTGGTGTGGTTAAGAAGAAAGGAAGCATCAAGTCAACCTTTGTGGGTGATCTGATTCTGTAAATTTTACGTTAACTGCAAGCTGCTATATACCAGACAGAATGCCACGTCAAAAATAGGCTTAATACTTCAGTGAGATTAATAATTCATGCCTTAAAACCTAAGCATTCCCAGTCAACACTAAAAAATTTACTTTCTATACATTTTAGAAGTGCATTCAGTAAGCTCTCAGTGACATGAGACTAGTTAAAATTGATGGCTGCTGAATTTAATTGTGGAGTATTTTATTTCCTTCATACATTTTTGTTCCTTTCCCCTGTGAACTTACAGGAAGAAAAGGAGGTGAGCTAGCTTCAGCCGTTCATGCCTATACTAAAACAGGAGATCCCTACATGAGGTCTCTGGTTCAGCACATTCTTGGTCTGGTATCCCATCCTGTACTGAATTTTCTTTATCGATGGATTTACGATGGAGAGCTGGAGGATACATACCACGAGGTAATTAATATATAAGAAATATATTATCTTTGTTCATTTGCTTTATGGAAGCCTGTAGGAAGCTTAGAGGAGAACTGAAGAAATAAATTGTGATGTAAACATGTAAGTAAGTAATGTATGTAGTTACAATGTGAAATGTGACTCTGCTTAATGAATACAGTATTAGTGTGATGTCCTGAGGTTGCAGTGATACAGTGTGTTGTCTTCAATAAATCATATGCTGGATCTATTCATAGAGGCAAAATAATGGACTAATGATAGATTCTTCTGATTGAAGTATCATCTCCATATCTTCCTGCTTAGCAGTAGTAATGTATACAGGGTTCTTTGTAACTGTTTAGAATGAATATTCTACTTTGAGTACCTCTTGTTATCTCTAGCCTTGTAATTACCTTTGCTTTGTCAAATGGGATAGAACAGCTGACGGTTGCACAGTTCCTCTAGAAATCCTGTAGTTATTCTATGACTCAGGATTGTTTTTAATATTCCTCTTGTTTTTAATATATATTTCAATCTACAGTTTTTTGTAGCTTCAGATCCTACAGTTAAAACTGACCGGTTGTGGCATGACAAGTACACTTTGAGGAAATCAATGATCCCTTCTTTTATTACAATGGAGCAATCAAAAAAGGTATGCATTTAAAAATGAATCTTGTGATGATTTGTTGGTCTGTGCTGCTATTTAGATTGTTATTAAGAAAATGGAGACCAAAATTAACAATAGGTATTCATCTTAAAAATAACTAAATTAATAGAATTATGTACTAAGGAGGACTAAGGACTGTTTCAGGGTTGGTTTTTTTTTTGTTCCTGTTGTTGTTTGGGTTTTTTTTTCCATTTTCTAACTACTAGTCTTTGTTTAAGAAGATTTTGAGTGTTTGTCACTGGAGTTCTGGGTTGCTGTGGTGGAGACTGCGAAGCTAAGAGTGAAGAAAGATGACAGAATACACTATTGTTGCAGTGGTTGTGGGTGGACTTTTTGTTAACTTTTACCTCATATGCAAGTGACTATTGAATTAAAAATATAATAATCTCTTGTTTGTAGGTCCTCCTAATAGGAAAATCCATAAACTTCTTGCATCAAGTTTGTCATGACCAAACTCCATCCACAAAGATGATTGCTGTGGCTAAATCTGCAGAATCTTCGAAAGGTGGTAGGGTATCAGAGTTGGTCAACTTCTTCCCTTGGAACTGAGCTCTGTGCAGTATGTTGTTTTGACTATAAACTCCCATTTTAGGTGATGAGATGGAAAGGAGTTCAAAAGTCCCATCTGCCTTTAAGATGCAGGGCTGTTTTTTTACTGGTTAATTGCATTTTACAGAACATGTATGGAGATGTGTGTGTGTGTAATTTTCTCAATTTGATTGGTTTGCTGGATGGTTGTTAATATACTTGAGCTTCTGACTGAATCCAGGCATGATCAATCTGCTTTCATCTGAGTTGGAGGAGTAGGATGAGGGCAGGCATATTCTTGAGCATTGCTATGAGAATTTAGAGTTTGAGACTTCTCATCAAATACACATCACATGATTCCATAATAATATTAATTAATTAATTAATTCTGTGATTAAAAAACGGTAATTAAAAATCCATTAGTTGTAAGTAAGGGAATGAGCAGTAAAAGAGGCAGGACAGAAGTTTGTCTGTAAATGCATTCTACCACTATAGAATGTTAAATGAAAGTTGAATATGTGGGATGCTAGTAAAATTGCTTTTGAAGACTTTAAAATTGGTTTGCCAGCTATTGACCATTAAACCAAATTAAGGTTAATTTCAGAACTTCCTCAGAGTATTTATTACTATTTCTTACTATTTAGAAGAGATTTCAGTTTTAATGCATGAGAGCCCGTATGGCATTTATGGTTATTCTGTGGTAGCTTATTCTTTACAATAAGGTTAGAGATAGGGTTTTGATTCTGAGCGTAGCAATGTCTTTTGCGAGTATCTGTGAATTCTTTACATGTTTGTACTTGGTGTCCTTTGGAGAGCTACATAGGTTACTGAATGAGAGTTTGGAAACCTCAGTGTGCCATTGAACCGGACTTAAAGACATAGAATCATAGAGTGGCTTGGGTTGGAAGGGACCCCAAGGACCATCATGTTCCAACCCCCTGCAGCAGGCAGGGCCCTCAACCTCCAGATCTGGTATTAGACCAGGCTGCCCAGGGCCCCATCCAACCTGGCCTTGAACACCTCCAGGGATGGAACATCCATGGCTTCTCTGGGCAGCCTGTTCAGCACCTTACCACTCTCTGTGTAAAGGACTTCCCTCTGACATCCAATCTAAACCTTCCCTCCTTGAGCTTAAAGCCATTTCCCCCTTGTTTATCACTGTCTACCCTTGCAAAAGGTGATAGGACTTTGTGAAGTTTGCCTCATTAAAGGGTGAATTCTTTGTTAGAATCATTTTTTGTTTACTAAGCTTAAAAGCAATTTAGTAGTTGAGGCTGAATCTCAGCAGAACAGCATGTGAAACTTGGTTCTAACTTTTCATATCTGCAGTGCAGATTGGAACCAATTCTTGAACAGGCATTGTGCTGTTTTGATACATGGACCTCCGGTTTCTACCTTTTAGAGCAACTGCTGTAGAATGAAAAACTGATGAAAATGGGAGTGTATCATTTAATGCTGAGGAAGGCCTGATAGTACATTGTCCAGTATTTGGAGTTTTGCTGAAAGAAGCTACGTTATTTTTGCTATCTAATTGGAGCTTTATTGCAGTCCCTTCATTAACAAGCTTATAGCCATAGAAAAGAGTGAAATACACTGCCTACTATACAGCTATGTCCTAGTTTCTGGTCCCAAATTGCCGTAAATTAAATGTGGAGAAGAAAGTAAAATATTGCTGACTGTCCCCTAGATAATGCAGGGACATTCCCTCATCTCTCGTTCTGACGTATCTGTGGAAATTCTTTTCTGTTGAATGTTTTGACTGATTCTTTGAATATTTTTTCTTCTACCCTTAGAAGTGACTTCGAATTTAGATCCGTCCCCAGCAAAGATTTTCCTGGGCTGTACTTTTTGATCTCCTTCAAATTATTTCAATCTGTAAACTGCTATCTGTAAACTTCCAGCAAACTAAAGGAAAATTCACTTTCTGTGTAGTAGTGATGATGTAATATGAACTCAGAAAGTACAGGCTGGGTACATGTTAAAAGTAATATTGTTGAAGCATGGGCTGCTTTAGACTTGCTTTCACTTTGGCTATACCTAATGCATAGTATAGTGGATCAAAATAAACAGCAATTCCTCTGCTTGTACATTTCAATTTCAAAGCTTGTTTGCCTCATTTTTTGTGAAAATACGAATTTAATTCTAATGTCTTGTTTTTTAGCTGCTGATTTGTTCACGGATCTGGAAAATGCATTTCAAGAGAAAATTGATGCAGCTTATTTTGAGACCAGCAAATACTTGCTGGATGTTCTCAATAAGAAGTACAATTTACTGGAACACATGCAGGCCATGAGGCGTTACTTACTACTTGGTCAAGGAGACTTTATCAGACATTTAATGGATTTGCTCAAGTAAGAATAAGAAGGGTAATTATGGTGAATTTCTGATGCTCCCAGGTGTGCACTATCAGTACTATTTTGATGTCAGAAGATGATGCTTTAATTATTACTCAAAGGTTTACCTGAACAACTTTGAAATCCTATTTTGCCTTGAGTTTCTTTGACCCTGAGGGCTGAAATGTTGTTCTTTCTGGTAGGAAGTACATTCAATATTATTTCATAGTATCTTGAAAAACTACACGAGTGTACCTTTACATCAAGCCTGTGAGAGGGCCACGGATGTTTATACTTTGCTTGCTCCTGTCAGCAAGTTTAAGCAGCGAAGTTCAGTTTCTGGAGCTCTTGACACCTCTAGTTAGTATTGCTGAGTGTTAGTCTTCTATATTTTGGATCTATTTGGTGCAAAACATCCTTAATTCCTTTCTATTTTATTTAATTGATGCCTTGCCAATCTCTGTTTTAAGCACTCAAGAGTAACTAGAAGTTTAAGTTCATAAAGTGTATTTGCAAGCTGGCTGCTTTTTTATATGCTGGTGCTACTGATGAAACTTAGTCTACCAGAAATGTCCTTAACAAAGCTTTCATTTGTTCTGAAAGACAGGCTTTCTAATAAAACTTCCATCAAATTCTTTGTACATAATCTTGCTTTTAAGTCAAAAATAGTGTGAAGCAGAACAGGATTGGTGCATGGGAGTCAGTATTACATTTGAGGCAGAGTAGAGATGGGCTTTCCAGCACTGATCACGGGGGAGAGGATTGCGAAGCTCGCATGTTGCTGTGCTTGGAAGGTTGCACAGAGGGAGTGGGTTTGTGTGCTTCTGTCAGCAGTTCTAAGCCCATGAGATGCCTATCAGTGAGTGTCTCAAAACTGTGAAACAGCATTAGTGGTCTGACGTGTTGATAAGTTAATCTGCCTCATTTTAGATACAAACAAATGCAACTGAGATTTCAGAATTGTTATTATAGCAGTGCTAGTAACTTGAAATGACTGGCTTTGAATCAGGATAATCTTACTCCTCATGCTGATGTTCAGATGTATAGCTGCACACATTTAAACAGTTATAAATATTTTGCTCATTGATTTTCTTTGTGGTTAAGACTGGAAGAGTAACATAAGAGGTGTAGAATTTTCAGGAAACTATTTCACTGCACGCTGCAGTTAGAGCCAGTTGCTGCTGCAGATTATCTAAGAAGTCTGCCATGAATTTTTTTGTTTCTTGACTTTCAGACCTGAGCTTGCACGACCAGCAACAACGTTGTACCAGCATAACCTAACAGGAATTCTTGAAACAGCAGTGAGGGCGACTAATGCACAGTTTGATAACCCTGAGATTCTCAAACGATTGGATGTTCGACTTCTGGAGGTTTGTTGCATCATGGTGACTCCGACCTGAAACATAAGTGAATAAAAATGCATATAGTGTTTGTGTACGCAGATATCTATGTGAAACAAAATTTTGATACATACATATAGTAAATATTATTTTGTCCTCTCCTTTTTCCATTGAAGTCTGCTTTGAAAGTGCAAACCCCACTTACGCCTTCTCTTCCCATCTCCTGCCTGTTGTCTGTTTGTATTTTGAATTGTGGTTGCACAGCCATTTCACCGACAAAACAAGGTCAAGTATTTGGGATCTACCAGTAATTGATGCAGATGGCCCTGTTTCGGGGTTCTGCAAGCAGCTCTTGCTGATACTGCTCTTAAAAGAATCTTGGGGTGGTCTTTTCTTCTCACCAGCAGTCACAAAGAGTGGATAAATGCAAGTGCATTTCATGAAGGAGACCTCTGCTAAGAAACTTGAGTTGAGATAAGGAAATTCCAGCCCCAGAGGTGGGAAGTGTCTGAACTCAGGCAACTGAAGTAAGCCTGTTCTTTAGGCAAAGTCCTGCCTGAGAAGTTTCCCCTTCATTTATTGTACTAGTTTCAGTGGAAAAACATTGGCAGCATGAACATCAGCAACTGGGTGAGGTGAATCCCGCCATTGTGTAAAACATAGATTAATTTTGGCTTAATCTACTGCTCTTGACAACAAACTCCTGTATCACGTACTGTTGTGGTTGGTTGCTTTTTTCATATAAGCTTTTCATATTTCATCATAAGAGAAGAAGAAGCAGCTCTTCTGCACTAGCATACTCTGATTAGCCACTGAATTTTACACATCTTTTCAATACAGGTATCTCCTGGGGACACTGGATGGGATGTCTTCAGTTTGGACTATCATGTTGACGGACCAATAGCAACGGTAATGTCATATACTGCTGGTTGTGAACATGTCTCAGATGCTGAGCTGGATTGCTAAACATTTTGTTATTGAAATAACCTTTTTACTCTGGAGTGTATGATCAGAGAGACTCCTTTTTTTCCGGCATCAAGGATGTAGCCACTGTATAAACAGCTGAGCCAAAACCTCAGTTCTTGTAAATCAGCAGTGAGTGCTGAAAAACTACATTCAAAACATTAATTACTAAAAATCAGTAGTTACATTTGTTCTAACAGAGATTTTGGCAGGTACTTAATAAATGGAGTGCTGCTCCTCTTAGACCATTATTACAAGACTGTAGCAGCTACTTTGAGATAATTTGCAAGGAACTGGAGAATGTATTTGAGGAGAACTTATTTGTACTAACTAAATTAAATTTGATAGAGGAACTACTGAGGAAATAATTCTGTTGATAGAATCAATAGCAGTACTGATCAGAATGCATTTAGTCTCTGTAAAAATGTTGTAACACCAAAACGTGAGTCTGACCAGCAGAAGGAATTGTTACATACGTATATAATTTGAAGAGCAAACTGTTTAAGCTTTGTCACGTTCACCCTTTCTTACACTTCTATGTGCATGAGATTGGAAGTGAGGAAAACCTCTCAAGAAGCGATTATAGGTTCAAGATTTTTCAGTTGCCTGGTAGAACAACAAATACATTTGTACAATGAATTGGAACTGGCAAAAGCGTGAGAGCTGTTCGGAGAATTACTTATGTTTATTTTAGTGTACTTAAATAGAAGACACTTTTATGCAAAACAAATGAACTTTAATGCATTTTTACTCCATTTTTCTTCGGTCCTCTTAAGAGTGCAGTGTGGAAATACTGATAATGCAGGAATCTTTTCTTCTGTTAAACTAGAGAAAAATTAAAAGTGACAATGCTGTAAGAAGACACAGTTGAAGTGTACTGTGGACCATACTCCAGAGTGCTCGACCACAGAGTGCTGCAGCTCTGCCATCAGCAGTGCTTGGTGCTTACTTGAATGCTGGATAGCTCAGCTCAGTTCTTGGGGGAGCATTTTCCCAAGAGCTTTTTTCGTTCTGCTGATATTTAACAATAAACTGCATGGGTCAGAATAGATAAAATGTGAAGATGTTATTGGTCCTTCAGAACACGTGAGATCTATTACATTTATACTGTTATTCTGTTTGTTTTCTAGGTGTTTACACGTGAGTGCATGAGCCACTATTTAAGAGTATTTAATTTCCTTTGGAGAGCGAAGCGAATGGAATACATTCTTACTGATATATGGAAAGGACACATGTGCAATGCAAAGCTTTTGAAAAGTATGCCAGGTGAGAGGTCTGAATGGATGACATACTCATAAACTGGGTTTAGATTACTGTAACTGATTTTTAAATGGCAAAAAAAATCAGTTGTGACAGATGAAGTTTATATTTTGTTTCTGGTTTTGATTGACTGTTTAATGAGAGATAGTGAAGATGAAATAGTTCTATTGTGTATGGAAGTTTCCTGCTTGTTTAACCTAATCCTTGATGATGAGTTTTTGTAGCAATGAAACATCCCATGTCTCTGGAAAGAGACTTACTTTTTCATCTCCTTTTGTTCATCTTCCTTGATGACTTTCCATCTGTACCCTCTACTTCCCTTTGTCTTGTGCTGGGAGTACTAAGTCTTCCACGTGCACCCTTCCAAATTTACTATTATTTGTTTTACCATTATTTGTTTCTTTTTCTTTTGTTTAGCTAAGAATAGAAGAGACTAAGATTAGAGAAGCAGGTGTTTGAACAGAAACAGGAGAGCTCTTAAGTGTAGTGGCTCTTCATGCTTGGGAAATTTTTGATCGTGTTTTCCTGTAGAGAATATAGAATTATTTGAGTATATGTACTGGCTCAAGATTGACTTATGAACTAACTACATTTTCTCTGTAAAAAAAAAAATAGCTATTGGGGTTTACAGTTCTTTGTGGCATAGTAGTGTTTACAGAAATACTTTTATAATTGGGAACTGTTTGGTGGGTGGAAGCAGGCACCTTGGCCTCAGGAGCTCTTGTAAAGATGCTCCAGCTTGCAAAGCTGATCTCTGGACTATACAGGATGACTAAGTTTCCTTTCTGTGAAAAAATCTTAGATTTACTTAACTGTTGTCTCTTTGTACCAAAGAAGTCCTTGTTTGACTTGAAGCCAGTGGTGTACTGTGTTCTCTCCTTATGTTCCCTTTGAGAATAGGATGCAGTTTTAATCTCATCACTTGAAGGTCTTCAGGCTGAAACCACCTCCTACGGCTAGTGTATTTTTTACTCTCAGAAGACATACTTGGGAGGGCTTTCCTATGCTTCGTTATGGAGCATTCTTCTGTAGATTAAATCATAGCTGATCGTCATCTTTAGGTCTGGCTACTTTTTAGGTAATGCTTTGCATTTAAAATGCTAGCCAAGACATTATAACTATTGGTAGCAGAAGGAGGTCAGTGTTGCATTTGAGTATATGCTTCTGACAGAGGAGTGTGTGTTTTACAAATACCTGCCTTCTGCCTGAAGGGATAGGAGTCTTTCTCATTCTCTGACATGTCTAAGTTGGAAGCTGTGGGTAGATTTTTCTTCCAATATGTGCAATGCATGGAGAGACTGCCCCAGCTCTGATTTGCAAAGAAGCAGCAGAACTTGCTTCATTGTCTTGCTCTTCCTCCAGAACAGTACCTTACCTTTCTAGACACAGAGCAGCAACTGGAAGACAGTAATTGATAGGAGAAGTGCCTGTGGGAACGTCTTTGTTTTTCAACCACCATGTGGTAGCACTGACTTTCTAGGATAGCTTTGTTCAGCATTCCCAAAATATCCTAACAGCCAGGATTTTTAAGGCTTTAAAGGACCACTATTAAACTGTAGTGCCAGTCTTGCTCTTTTCTTATCAGGAAACTGGGTAAAAAATATAGATGTATCCAACTCATATAGGTATGCTGAGCAGTTCCTGTTGTTTAACCAGTCCTGGACTTTTTTTTTTTAATTGACCCTGTTTAAAGAAGATGCAATATAATATGTATGAAAGAGTCTTCCTACAAAGGCATAGAAAATGAACAGGATACTGTGTTGTACTGTCACTGAGATCATTAGATGGGTCTGTAACACTGTAGATAGGAAAATGCAGAATTTCTTTTGTGTAGGAGTCTCATAGCTTTGGCAGTGTTTTAGAAGTGACTTCCTCTTTTTGGATATCTGCTTGATTCCAAAAGGAAGAATCCTCCATTCCAGAGGGTTTTTGCAGTTGGTGATTATCTTGATGATACCCTTTTCTGTCTTAGACAAATGCTCTGTCGTACAGGTGAACGGGCCTGGACCACCAGAGCCACAAATTCCCTACTCCTGTTGCAGCCACCCTCTCTTCTCTTCTCAGTGTGGTAGTACAAAATATGCCACCTGTAGTATGAAAACTAATGGCAAGAGGTACAAGAGGCCCCAGAAGAGCTGCAGATCTGTGGCCATAGATTTTTTCAGCCAAAAGAAAGCATGGAACGTGCTGTATTTTTTCTCTTAGGGCTAAAAAGGTCTCTTTCACTTGTGATACTCTGCAAATTTCCAGTGCTCTGAGCACGCAGTTGGTGTCTTTGGCTAACATTTTCGAGGAGATAATTGTGCAATGCTCTTTGTTCAGCTGTTTTTTCCAGTATTGCTACTGCCATCCAAGACTAGTGGCTGCCTTATGAGGTATTCATTTTGGTAGAAAAAAGATTACCAAGCTGGTTTGATGGCTGTGCTTGTCCTTGTGATCTTTAACATGCCATCTCTTTGAATTTTTTTTACAGAGCTTTCTGGGGTGCTGCATCAGTGTCACGTTCTGGCATCAGAAATGGTCCATTTCATTCATCAAATGCAGTATTACATTACATTTGAGGTATACTCTATCCATCCAATATGTTGTTTAAAAATGAAGTACTTTTAATATTCTGTATGTGTTGTGTGTCTTAAGTTTCAAAGAGCTTGTCATCTAGCAAATCAAAACAGCCCAATCCTGAATCATTGTACTCCAGGTGCTTGAATGCTCATGGGATGAACTCTGGAACAAGGTCCAACAAGCACAGGACTTGGATCACATCATTGCAGCTCATGAAGTTTTTCTGGACACAATCATAGCTCGGTGCTTGCTGGATAGCGATTCCAGGGTAAGTCGTCTTCTTTGTATTAAATTGTAGCTTTGTGAGCTTGTCTTATGAATTTGGAACCTTCCTCTCTTACATTCCAGGACTAAGGAGAAAAGTCAGTTTTCTCCCTCTCAAATAAGACCTTGTTGGAGGAGGCTGCTCCTTGCACACACTGATACATGCTGATTATAAAACTTGTTGCAAGGTGGGCCAGTTGCTTATAGTGCTGAGAAGCAGAGTTGTCATGCAACAACTGACTTGGAACTTTGCAAAGCAGTTTCTTCGGCTGAACATGGAAAGATTTAATTTACTTAGGTTTTCAAGAGTGGTAGTAAATTAAATGCTTTTGCTGGCATACTCTTTCATTGTTTTTGTTACTTAACTGTCTCACAGGTACTTCTCAACCAACTAAGAGCTGTTTTTGATCAGATCATTGAGCTCCAGAATGCCCAGGATGCAATGTACAGAGCTGCTCTGGAAGAGTTGCAACTAAGATTGCAATTTGAAGAGAGGAAGAAGCAACGTGAGCTTGAGGTACAGACAGAACATTACTAAAATATGAAAACTAGTTGAATAATATCTAATTTATATCTGATATGGAGGGCTTTTTATTTCAGCTACAGCTACAAAAGAAATGAAAAATGTTTTGAGATGCATGTGAAATGATATCATCAGCAGTAGGTAGTGAGTTTAAACAAAACCTCCAAATGACAGTTTTCCTTTGTGTCTTACTCAAAAACTCTAAGTGGATAGAGTTTGCACTGGGCTTGAGAGGACAAGACATTTAGGGATGTTTTAGGTGAAGGAAATGGTAGAGCCTTGAATATTCTGAATTTTCTTGCAAAGAATGCCATAGCTCTGTGCCTGCCTGCATACTGGCATGTGGGATGTGCAGTGCTTGTGCAAGACTCAACTGCTTTGCTAATCTCAGATTTCCTTGGTAGTAAAAGTCTTTCTGTGAAGAATGTGAGAACAACTTCTCTAACTTGCCATTGTAAAAAATCATGTAATAACACATCTTGAATGTTTTCATGTGCTGTACAACCATGGAGTGGACTGATAATTTCAGCATTAGAAGGTCTATGTTTGGCTTTCTTTGGCAGTGTTTGATTGTGTGAACATGGTAGTTCAGCCCGGCAGAAGGTGGACACAGCTAGCAGCTTCTATCACGTGACAATTGAATTCTTACTCATTTTGTCTCTGTGCAGGGCAAATGGGGTGTAACTGCATCAGAAGAAGAAGAAGAGAAGAAAAGGATAAAAGAATTTCAAGACTCAATACCCAAAATGTGCTCACAGCTGCGAATACTCACTCACTTTTACCAGGTACCCTTTAGAGAGATATATATATATATATATATTTAATGTGGATGATTAATTACAATATGTAGAAATCAATTTCACATACAGGGTAGGTGTAACTTCTGTTTGTGGATCTAGGTCTTTATTTCTTTGTTGTACTTAGATGCCTGCGTTCACCATTCCTTAATAGACAGCACAGATGTGATGTGAATTATTCTCGCTTAGTCTTATTATGTTATATCTCCTACTGGAGCTCCCATTTCCCAGGTAAATGAGCTGATGCGTTTCCGGGAGAATGCTCAGAAAGCAATGAAAAAGGGAGCACAGCACTATGTGCCACAACAGCCTTTCAGAGTCAGAGCCCAGGTCAACTGAAACCCAGATTCCTACCCCAGACTCCACTCTTGCCTTTCATGAATAAGAAATTCTTGATGTAGTATAGTCTGCCTTTAACTTTTCTTATTTACTGCCTTTGGCATACCTGAAGATAGGATTTTTTTTTAATGATATTGATGCCAAGTTTGAATTAAAGCTGCAGGGTTTGCTTTCTTCCTGCTCGTTAATACTTTCTGTATCCTTTTTCTCTATTACTTAACATCTGTAAACACGCATTTCCATGTAGTAAACATGTAAGGATGCATTGTTTCCCTACGTAAATAAATGAGGTTAAAGTGTTCTTGATTGTTACCCAAAGTCTCATTTTTCTCTTGTAAGAGTAAACCAGGTTCTTTGCAGCAGTTGTAGTCATGACTTAAAACCTGCACAAACATGTGCACAGCATTTCCCAGCCTTTCTATCTGACTCTTTCCACTAAATCTATTTCTGTATTGCCTATAGCTTTGCCAGGCTATTGCTGCCCTGGATGAAGTGCTGCGAAGTGTTGATTTCATGTACAGATTTTAAGGAAAGCAGAACACTATGCTCAGTTTAGAAAATATTAGTGTCTTTTTTTTTTGAAGGCTGTAGAGATCCTGGGCTTTGATAGGACTTCAAATCTGGGAGGATTTTGCCTCCTGCATCCAAATATTGTACTTCTCCCTTCCAGAGAAAAATGGAGTCAAATAACTTAAGGGGTGTAAGCTGTGAATAGATTATAGTTTGTGTGCTCTGCAGGACTGCCACAAGTTGGCAGCATAGCCTTTGTCAACTTGGGCTGTATTCCTGTCAGCCCTACCATGGATTTCTCATGCAAGGACCTCTCTGGCCATCCTTGGTCATCTTTGGAAGTATTTAGAAAGTAAATGAGGCTTGCCTGCTTGTAGGCATGTCCACATTAGTATTTAGTGCAGACCGGGAATGAGCTCTTGATGTGAGTTTTCCCATCCTCCCAAAGCTGTATGCTTTCCTGTACGCTGTGGGGCTCCTGCAGCCCCTTGGCTAGAAATGTGCCTCCATCATCCTAAGTGCAAGTCCCAGGTCAAAACTGCTTCCAATACACAGTCTAGCCACTGAGTCTGCAGCCCCGGCTGCCCTGTTTTGCAGATCTTTTGCTGTTCTGGGATGCTACTTGATGCTGTTGGCATATCAAATATTAAATATGTATGTTTGAAAGCGGTGGTTTATAGCTGTTCTGGTCTGTATTGTACATACAGCATAAAAACAAACATTAAGATCGCCTTGTCCTGAATTGACCTAAGTGTGGTGGGGCTGCCCTGGGAGGGCAGGCACACTGGAATTCACCTCTGCAGCCTCTGAAGCCTTAGGACAGATGGAGAGTTGTAGCTGAGCAAGGGGATGGTCAGCTGTTTGAAAGAGTGGGCTATATGCACTGAAAATTTTGAAGTGTCTGTGGCAGAAATTTGAAGGTAAAACCAAGCTGTGGGCTTTTTGTTGAAAGAGTAAGTCCCACATAACTAATTTGCTAACATTTGAGTATAAATTCTTGTGCTTGTCCTTTCCTGAATTCCCTCTGCCTTGTTGCCAGGCTTAGATGCCACGTAGAATACCTATGTGAAGCACGCTACTGTTGTCTTCTTAGCTGTCTCTTGTTTGTTTCTTTTTTTCCTCATTCAGGGAATCGTCCAGCAGTTCTTGGTCTTGCTGACAACCAGTTCTGATGAAAGCCTTCGATTTCTTAGCTTTAGACTGGACTTCAATGAGCATTATAAAGCAAGAGAACCAAGGCTTCGTGTGTCTTTGGGCACTAGAGGCAGACGAAGCTCACATATGTGAAACAGCTGCTAAGGACTGCACCTCGGTATCCGAAGGATATTGAACCTCTTGTTGGACAAGGCAATCAGTGTTGACATAATAAAACCAAATTGTGCGTAGTAGGTGTCCACCATTTCTGCAGACAACGTTTTCAGTCATGTGATTGTGTGACACTATATAACAGGAAGCAAAAAAGTAGGTTTGTGGATTTTTTTTTTTTACACACTAATGTTTATAGAATTATCAGATTAAATGGGCTTCTTAAACCTCTTAGAATCATCCTTAAGTCATCCTTTCAAACAAATGCCATTTTTATTTGAAGCTTTGTAAGCTCTCTCCACTGTAACTTATATTTGTGTCAAAAAACTCACATCCTTTGTTTCAGAAAGCACCGTTTCCTTTTTTAACAAGAAAATAAAAAGGTTATTTTTTCTATATGTACTTGTTCTATTTGAAAAGAGCTTTTGTTAAAGCCAACGGATCAGGACACAGACCTCATGTCCTCATTATGAAGCTATCCAGCATTTCATTATGCTGATTTTCAGTTTTGTGATGTGTTTGACTGTGTAAGAAACTTTGTATCTGGAGACATAAACTTCTATTTAATTTTTTCTTCGTTTTCAAAGTTTACAATTTGAAATAAAATAACTGGCAAATTCTATAGTTACTGTACAGGAGAAAACTATAGAAGCAGAGCCAGGAGTAAATCTATTGCACATAAGATCTAAGAACTGAAGTTACTCAGTACTGTAAAAGTGGAAGTCTCAATTAAGATTAAAGTGAATGAAATAATTGATGTTCAAAATCTGATGTGTAGAAGCAATCTAAATTGGATAATGTTGATTTCATTCTCTTCCCTTGCCTATTTTTTCATTGTAAATATTTATATATTGCTGTCCAGATGTGGGGAGAGGAGGGATTCTTCTTTTGCAAAGTTGTCACTATATCAGGTCATTTATTATGTTCCACAGGTACAAGCTTAGAAAAATAAAAACAACTATCTTTCAAACATTGGCTTTGCTTTTTGTAATTGGAAAGTTATGATTCTTTGACAGAGTAAGAAAGGAGAAGCTTACAGCTGGGAATGTATTGGCCTACAGATCTCTGCCCACTGCAGCCTTCTGGTACTAGTATTATCTCTACTTGTATTTGTATGTAATTCATTAATTAACAGCTTCCCTCCTTCATTAATTAACAGCTTCCCTCCAATGAAACAAGTCCCTGGCCTTTTTTGCCTTTTGCTCTTATTCTGTCTGAACCCCTGGGAAGCAGAAGCAGTGGCCAGGCCATTCAGGCAAAGCTGATGTGATCATGAGGGGCAGGAACTGTTGTGGGCATGATGCATAAAACTTGCAGGCCTGGACTAGCAGGTTTGCCTTCCAGGATTCTGCTGCAGTGCTCCCAAAAATGTTATAACTCAGGCTTTGGGGTTGTTGCTTTTATTAAATAAAACATGTAAGCCTTTTAACCTTGTGCCCCTTAAGGAACCTGCCAATGCAGCTCAATTCTCTAGGGTATTTGCAGGCAGCATTTCAGCCATGAGAAAATCTGGATAGTGAAACAAGTGATAATCTGTGTGCCAGGGGGAAGCTGAAGGTTTCAGAGCTTGGCATCATAACATCACAAACCACTTTACAGGTAGGCATGCTCTGTTTTTGTATGTGTGGTGGTAGTGTAGTGTTCTTGCAATGTCTGAAAGAACTAAGAAGTTTTGGGGATTGTGTTTTGACCGCCCAAAACTGCTGAAAAAGTTGTATATGCATGGCTATCAATTGGCCATTTTCTTGAAAGACATATACAAGGGCTGATCCAAAAGTAATGCCTCCTAATTTATTCTGTTAGTCTGCGACATCAGAGGTGGATGTTGGTATGGCAGTAGAGACTGAACTTGAATTCCTCCATGTGGAAAACATTGCAGCTATTGACATTCATCAACACTTGCTGAACGTTTATGGAGACCAAACAGTGGATGTGAGCACAGAAGCAGTAGGAAGTGCCTTCCAGCAATGGCAATAGTGACGTGAAAGACAAGCCATGTTCCAGACAGCCATGCAGATTTATGAGTGTGGCATTCAGGCTCTTGTTCATTGCTGGTGAAAAATGCATAGCTAATGGTGGTGATTGTGTTGGAAAATACTGTTTTATAGCTCAGAATTTGATCTCAAGTAGTGTTACTGTGCTCTTTGCATCTGTTGTAGGAGGCATTACTTTCAGAGCAACCTACATAAAACGGAACAGCAAAACAGTTACAGGGACAACAAGGTATGTGAACCTTCTGATCATCTTTTGGCCCTCTACTGTTATGGCCAGATTCTCATCAAGTTTTGATCAATTCCCTTGAACAGTATCTACTTCCAGTCATCCTCTGGGCTTGGAAAGAATTATATTAACAGGATTGATTGTGGAACAGGATTCAGAAACTGTTTCTTTCTCTCTGCTATCCTGCATGGATCACACTTTTTTTCCAGATGATTTCTTCTCATTTAGGTGAGACTGCAGTTCTAGTGAATGAGACACTATGGAATTAAAATTATTTGTTGGTGGTGTGTTCTCAGCAACCAAGCATGGACCCGAGGGTGGCCAGCAGCACAGCTGCATTGGTGCCTTTCCGTACCTTTATGATGTGACCTCTGGAGTTCTCAGCACCGGTACCTGGAAGAAGCGAGACAGTTCTCTGTGTTTGTGAGTTCTGCACTGCTGAATGTCTCCCAGTGTGTTGACAATCCCAAGCGATTATCTTCCGCATTTGGTTTCTGTCCCTCATTCCCCTGCCAGAAGATGGGGATGATCAGATCCAGTCACCCACAAAGAATGCACTCAAGTGAAAGGCTGAACTGTTGCTGCCTCCAGCTATGCTTCTGGACTTTGTACAAGGACTGTTTGCTGGGGACCCTGGATTCATCAGGAGTATAATAAAGTGTACTGAAGTCATTAAAAAAAAAAAACATGGCAAAGGAAGGTGAATGCTGCTTGAGTATCTAGAGCGGCATTCAGCTCACAAGCCGGATAAACGTGGCCTACAGCTACAACTGTAAACACACAGGGAAAAGTTCCCCAGATGTTGCCAAGTTTTATGTTAAGTGCATGGAAGGGGAGCAGGGGAAATGCACAGATCTAGACAGCCAAGGCTGCAGAGGTGCCTGGCTGACCTGGATGGAGGAGCTTCATGTTCTCGACATACCCAAGTGATCCCTCAGTGGCTCAAAATCAGGGTCCTGCTGCACAACTGCAGAGCCAGCAGCTGTGTCTGCATCTACAACTGGAGGCAGAAGAGGACGGCTGCTATGAAATAGTCCAGTATCCTTCCTCAGCTTTGAATGGCAGGGAATGCACCTTGGATACACAATTACTGCCTCACAGTCTTCTGCCAGCAGGTCCCACTCTGCCCTAGTGCGTGGCAGAGCATTAGCGGGAAGCAGTCTGTTATGTCCCACATGAACAAAAGCTGGAATGAAACGTGTGTTCTGTGAGGTGAGTGAACGGTGACTTCTCATCTCTGCGATCCCACTGATTATTTTTCCTTCCATATTGTAATAGGCTGCACAAAAAAAGCAACTGCTGTTTGATGCAAGGGGAGGATGGGGGGATACAAGATCCAGTGGAGATGCCCACCCAGAGGAGGGGCTTTTGAGAGGAACAAAATATAAAAAGGGGAATATTTACAGCTTTCAGCAAGTTGGCATGGACAGTGTATCCCTGTGTTTCTCACAGAGCTCAAGAGCAATGTCCAGACCAGAAACTCACCCTTGAGGAACAGGTCTAAGAGAACACAGATCAAAAATGTTACTATCTCTTGTGCTGGGTTTCTTCTTTAACAACAGCTGCACAAGGCCTGGTCACCTCCTTGATATGACCTGGCAGCTCTGTTTTTCTTTGCACATAGTGCTAGGCTTCTCTATAATGGAATGACAGGGGCTGTCTGGGGATCATGTAATGCTTGGGTGGCTTCTTCCAGGTGTGGAGGGGCCTGATTGAGCCGCGGTTGGGTCCAGGCAGATCTCCAAGGACATCAGTATTGACAGCTCACCTCTGGGATTCCCACAAGGCTCAGAACCAGTCTTCATGGGAGAAGCTGGACGTGCACTGCCAACATAACCATCTGGAATGGAGTACAGTGGAGAAAAGCTTTCTCAACATATGCAATATGTTGCAATGCAGATGCCTTACGATGAAATACAGTGACTGAAGGGATCACACAGGTCTGAATTCCTTCACACTGCAGAGGGGTTTGGCTGAGCTGTTGTCTGGGGCATGGCAGCTCCCCAAATGCTGCCTTGTTAGTTTCCTACTGGAAGTTTCATCACAAAAACACCACTTGTCTATCCTATCTAAGTTATCCAGAGCAAGGAGAGGGGTCACCTTCTCGTGACTCCTGGCTGGAAGTACAGTGCTTACTGGCAGTGTGCTTTGCTAGAAAGCCTTGTGCTATCCTCAGGTTACCTTCTCTATATAGATATTTTTTTTTTTTCCACAGAAAAGAAAAATAAATACTTCAGGATGCTTCCCTGATCCATCTGAGGGGTGTTCTTGATTTCCTGAGTGACTCACAAAGACTTTCAAGCAGTAATCTTGTGTTGCCAGAAGATGGTGTGCTTCCACCGCATTGTGCCACAGGCAGCGCAAGGAAGGGATTCCATTGGCAGTGTTGTATGGACTCTTCTGGTAATTTAACGACAGTCAAGGTGAAATCAGTTAAGGTGAAATCCGAAGGAGTTTGTATTTCACACAAATTGTGAATGAGCACTTGCCTGTATCTATTTTCAGGTATATTCTGCTTCTCATCTCAATGGACTTTGTAGATAAAGTCATTTTATCAAAATAAGCTTATTAAATAGTAATATTAAAGTAAAATAATTACTAGAGGAATATAATGACCTTAAGAGAAGAAATCATAGAATGGCCTGGGTTGAAGAGGACCACAGTGATCGAGTTTCAACCCCCTGCGATGTGCCGGGTTACCATCCACCAGACCAGGCTGCCCAGAGCCACATCCAGCCTAGCCTTGAATGCCTCCAGGGATGGGGCATCCACAGCCTCTTTGGGCAACCTGTTCCAGTGCGTCACCACCCTCTGTGTGGAAAAACTTCCTAATATCTAATGAACACTCAGGATTTTACATTCTTGGATGTCATTTAATATTTCAAATATTGATTGTCAAACATGTGAAATTTTTGCACCCAAGTACCTTTCTCTTAATTTCCCATTCCTTGATGTAGGCCTTGGTGGAAGTTTTATATTAAAGCTGTCAGGTGTGAAGCATTTTATTCTGTAAAAAGGACAAAAATTCGCTTTCTGTGCAAAAACAGTGAACTGAAACAGAAAAGTTTTGATCCAGATTGTTCCAGCTATTGATGGTGAAGTCTTAAAAGAGAATCAATTTTCAAGCCTAGGAAATGTATGCCTTTGCAGTATGCTCATCTGAGTGGTATATAGTGGTATCTTCCTTCCTACTCATGGGGGATCGTTCATAGACTGACAAAGGACAAGAACACTCATTTTTAGGCCTTTCTGATGACTTTTTAGAATGGTTAAAGCACTCTTTATAAATGACCTCATTTATAAAGCTTATCTTATTCTTAGACTGTTGAGCTGGGGAAGTGCAGCATGGCAAATGGCATTATGAGAGCTATTACTTCTCAGTGTCAGTGGCTGATGAGTTGAAATAGGCCTCTTTGTGGCTTTAGAGATTTTATAACATAGATCTCATGTTTATGCTTTTACAGCGAGAGAACAGCAAAGCAAGTATTTCCCTTTCATGGCTTCTACGCACAGTGAACCCAAAGCCCAAAGAGTGTATGGGTGATGCTGGAGCATCAACAAAGAACACACGCTGTTGGAAATGTATGTGCTATCCTCCCTATGAAAGTGTCCCAGCTTCCTTAGCGTGGGTGTTTCTTGCTTGTTTTTCCTTGGAGGTAAGTCAGGGCTGCTGGGGCACAAGTGCTGAGCATGGAAGCGCAGGAAATGGACCGAAAAGCCATAGCTGTCTGGCTGCATAAGCTGTAAAGAAAGGGCTTTGCATGCATTTAATTTTATTTTTTATTATCAGCTATTCTCCATTCTTAAAATGAAACAGACATTTTTGCTGCAGGTTTTTCAGTATTGAATTTAGAAACATTTCAGCTTCGCTGGGAAGCGTTACTAAGACTGCAATACAGCCTCCCCTGACATTCTTGCAGTTCCTTTGAGAGCTGATTGGTAGCTCTGATGTAGTGAGACCCACTTGCTCTCATTCCAGCTTTTGCCACTGGAATTCTGTGGTGTCTGTGAAACTGTATCCAGGTCTTGTGTCTGTGATGGCGCAAATGACACTAATGAGTGAAATTAAGTACACAGTGCCCTATTTATTTCAAGATAGAAACTATACTGACAAATAGCAGTGCTTGCACACAGATATTCAAAGTCAACTGCAGAGGGAGCAAAGCAAGCATGTGTTGTGTTGCGAATGTCAGAGATGTGAAATAGTAATAAATGTAGATTGTCAGAGAAAATTTAAGGAATACTTTGCAAACAGAAAAGAAAGAGAAATCCAACAAAAACATGCTACGATGACTTAAATCTTTTACAGTTTCTCAGCCTGTATCAATTTTATATAGATCTTTCCAATAGCAAATGGAAGCCTACTGAAGTTTTCTTTTGTAGGTATATGTGTAGAGGCAGCTCACTGACTGGTGACTGCAGTACGTTATTGACAGTGTAGGTATGATGTGGTGCTTAATGAAAAATACCAGGGAGGTGGTTGAGTCACCATCTTTGGATGTGTTTAAGAACCGTTTGGATGTGGTGCTCGGGGACGTGATTTAGCAGAGGGTTGTTAGAGTTAGGGTAGTATGGTTAGGCTGTGGTTGGACTCAGTGACCTTAAGGTCTTTTCCAACCTGAGCAATTCTATGATTATACAGAAAACAAGTATATATTTAGTCTGGAAAAGGTTGAGCACGTAGAGACATGTCCACTCTGTCTTTTGCAGTGCTACCTCATTTCACATGGCAGTGCCATGGGCTGCTGCACTCAGTCACTTCTCAACAAAATGTGTGTTTGTATGTGGTGCTCTACCCAAACTAATCAGCCCTTCTTAGACAGTTCTTTGTGAAAGCCTTCTTGGCTTATGTTTTTTCATGTGGGCGGAACAGACTCTAAACTCTCTGCAGAAAGCAAGATAGATGCATAGTTATTAAGCTTACTCGTTTAACACAAAGCAGAAAGTTATCTGTCTGTGCTAGAGAGGTGGGGACTCCTGTTTTATTCAGACATGCCCACAGCAACAGATAGCACAGCTCTGATGGCATTCTGATGGATGAGGGAATATGGGTATTTAATCTGATATTTCATCCTCTGTCCAGTTTTAAAGTCAATTATTCTTAGTTGCAGGAATGAAGCAATTTTTAGGACAAGATATTCTCTCCCTTAAGAAAAGTGTGACAGTCCCACTTGGAACTACAGGAATGCATTAAAACTGGCCAAACTGCTTAATGAGACCTAGTTTTAACTTCTTAGATGCGTGTTAAAGGCACACGTCCTGAACATAATCCGCAGTCATCGTTTATGAAATAGCAGTGCTGTGTGAGAGAGACAGCAGTAGCACCAGGTGTTCTGCGTGTTCTCATAAGGAGGATCTCCATCCTGCCACCATCCCTCAATGTGACACCTACTTCTCAGTGAGAATAGGATCTGCAAAACCCTGCTAACCCCAGAAGACAGATTTCACTGACAGCCACAAGATACAGATTTTCTCCTTTCTCCAGCTCTTCCTCAGAAGCAGGCATAAAAACCCTCTAAAATAATTTACAACCAGTAAGAATACAAGCTTATACCTCTGTTTACATACTGGGAAGATGAAGGGATAAAATCCACACTCTAAAAAATACATGTTTATTGTATCTTCACCAAACAGCTCCTTGCTGTCCAGTATCAGCTGGCTCATTGCAGACATGGGCTTACCAGAGGGCCATCGCTCCCACCTTGCATCCTGCTGTTGGTCTGAGTTCCCTGCACTGCTCTGTGCCAGACCCCATGTAGCCCTATACCAAGGGAGCAGCAGGAGGAGGAAACTAAGAAATATAAAGGTAGTACTACAGCCACGGGGACAGTGGTGTTGCTCCAGCAGGTTCAGCTCTGGGATCTATGCTATATTGATAAAGAAAACTCTCTGTAGATAAGAGTGGGTAGTGCCGTCCTTGCCAAGTCTAAGCACAAAGAATAGATGCTATGTCCCCATGGACTGTGTCCACTAGCAAGGAAATGTTCAAGATACTGTTTCACTGTGAGGAAGCTGCAGAGACATTGGGAGAACCAGTGAGGTCGTCACTGGCAGTGATAAATAGCTTTGAAGAAGCAGTCCATGAAGTAAATTTGAAGGAATTCAATTCAACCAATATTGAAAAAAAAATAGCTTTAGGCATAGGAAGTTTCTATAGAGAGGATTTGTGTTCAGTTGTTCACCTTCTAGTCACAGAAAAGGAAATTTAGTGTAACTGGCAAGAAAAGAGCTTTGGTTGCACACAGCAGAATATGTTAAGGACAGTGACACCATGGAACTGGACTCTTAGAGAAGTTCTGAGGGGCATTCAGTTGGCTGGAAAAGGTACAACGAGCAGCTGGCCAGGATGACAAGGTACCCTGGGTTCTACAACGGCTCAAGGAGTGTAACTCCACTCACCCCTGCTGGCACTGTTGTTCTGTGAGTATAGAGGACTTTCTCAAGCACCAGTGATGATGAAGACATCCTTTTAAGACACCTGTGTGTACAGAGATGAATGCAGTCATTCTTGTGTCCTATGATCTGGAGTACTTCAGCTTTTCTCCATTCACTTGAAGAATGTTCCAACTCCTCAGACTTGCATTACTGCTACTCGTCCTTAACAGACCCTCCACTCCCGCAGCAGCTACCAGCAGGGCTCAGCATTACATCCTCCTCACCCTGCTCTTTGCTGACCTGGCACAGGTAGGTTTATCCTGGCCAATAAGTTACGCTTAGAGCAATGCAACCTGTCTTGTAAGGAACAGAAAAGGGTAGATGTGGCACTGAGGGACATGGTTAGTGGGCATGGTGGTGATGGGCTGATGGTTGGACTAGAAGGCCTTGGTGGTCTTTTCCAACCTTAATGATTCTGTGATTTGATGTATTTCAGTGAGTGGATTATAGCAACCACAAGGACAAAAGTAATGCTGACTGAAAGGTAATTGCAACGAGTAGAAGTACATGTGGGGAAGATTAGTAGAGTATGGCACAAAACCTTGCATCAATAGCATTGAAAATTTTTTATTGAAAAAGAGAATAAAGACAACCTACAAAATTTTGAAAGATTGGTGCCATAATGATACACAGAAATCTGAAGCATAAGATCAAATTTTGCTAATCTAACACAATTCAGACTCTGTGAGAAATCATGGTTTTGATATATATCCATGATCTATTTGAAGTTGTGGACAGTCAGATCAGGCTCTGGGAAATCCATGGTCATCTTGCTTTTACTGAAAACTACGGGAATTTAGCTTTCCATGAGGAAGGAATTGGTCCCTCCTCTATTTTTGTCAAGTATTATTCATTGCAATTTTGGTTACAATCATATATAATTATTGTACTAAACCGACCTTGGAACATATGCCATTAAAGTAGAAATAGCACTTTTGTCATTACCAGGCTGAATATGAGGGACTTCTGCCAGCAGCTTTTTGGCTAGCCCATTCCCTCCCTGTACCGTGGGCAGTTTTCAGATCCTCCTCCAATCAGTGCTCGTCTGTAAACACTACCTTAATACTGGATTCAGCTCAAACCCTAAGCTGTCTGGATGCAACTACTTTTCCTACGTCTCAAGGAAACATTCTGTGGTTTCTCACTTGGGAACGTAATGGATAATTCCAGGTGGAACATTAGTGCGGCCTATTATTATTAAGTCCCTGCTCTGAGTTGTTTATAAAGTTGCCAAACCTTAACCATCTAGGCTGAAGTTTTCCGTAGTGACGGTCTGCTCCAGGCTGGTTATTGCTTCCAAGAATGAGAGAAGAGGAAAATGAGTTGCTTTGTCCAAGTTAAACACATTGCTCAATGAGCAATAGGGCTGTTGAAATGATGTGTGACAGATTTGTACTGTGGACGGGTTCTCCAACTTCTACTGAGTGTTAAGTGAGCACTGAGCCTTTTTCCCCTTATCTGCACTAAGATCTCTCTACTCTATAAGGGCTTTTATGAGACTTGTAGAAGCATGATGCACTTGAGGCTTCTACTCCTCTGTGGAATTTGGTTAAAACAAGTAAAGAGATGCAGCTGTACCTGAGCAGAGGACTGCCTGATACACACGAGTCCACACTGGGTGGTGGGAATCTCTTCTGACCCCCCCCCCCCCCCCCCCCACCCACTCCTACTCCAAGCAAAGTAGGAGGGCTGCTTTCCTTCCCTGATGTGTGGAGAATACGAGCCTAAAACCCACAGGACAAGCAACCCACAGGAGGACTGGGAGTGGGGAAGTGCAGCAGGGGAGAGAATTGCTGTGCTAAGTGGAGCAAGACAATTTTGGATGAGAAGTGAAGTCAGAGAACTGGCACAGGACATCCTAAGGGAGGTAAAAAAAAAAAACGCCAAACAATAGGGATGGAGACAGTAGGGACAGATGCAATTAAGGACAGCATCCTAAGGTGCATTCACAAGGGGACTGAGTAAGGTTACAGAACCTTATCCTAATCTTTTCAGTCCTTGACTTTGTAACTTTAAAGTTCTCTTAACATAGTAGTTTTGAGATGTATTTTAATTCAGACAGCTGAAAATGGGCCATCTTAGTCTCTAGGAGCTTGTAATGCTGAACTGACCCCAAAAGCTTTAAAATTCAGGGTGCAAAATGCAGGCTCTGTGAAGGAGATAGGACGCACGGCACAATGCTCACCTTGCAAGTGCTATCTCGACGGTGGAAACAAAATTCAAAGTCTGGGCAATTTCCAGTATCATTTGGATGTTGAGCTGGAGGTGGCCTAGAGCTGTTTATTCATTCTACAGTTACCATCCTTAGAAATAATCACAAGAGCTGAGAGAATAACAATCCCTCCTTCCCCTGTCATCAGTGGTACTTTAATCACTAGTTTATAGGACTCTTCTCGTTTTGGGAATCTCAAGCCTGACAAACCTTAAATTGCCTATTTTGCATTGAAGACTCCTAGACTTCCTCTATTTCTTCTTCCCTGTGCCCCAACAAGTCTAGTCTAAAGCCATTAGCCTTACTTCAGATGTCAGGCAAATTTCCAAGATAAATGTTTGTCAGTCTTCCCAGTGTTGTCAGGATACATGGAAAAGGTGAGTGCTATTATGGTTGCCATGTTTTTTTAGGAAAATGGCTGCAACTATTTGAAAATGGCTGTGAATGGCCTGATCTTGTTAGCATGTTTTCAGCGTCTCCATTTGGAAGAGACGTCAGAATAACCAAGATCTGCATGCTGATTCTTCCCAGTGTGAGATCTAAGGGCCCCACTGTGGGACTGGGGCACTGCTCTGCCCCAAGAGCTGTTGTGCCACAGTTGTTCATATTCACAGAGTTCAAAATCAAAACCCAAATTTAAAGCAGTTTCAGCAGCGAGTTGCTGCCGAGCAGGAGATTTTGGAGTTCCACCATTGTACTTAGATTGTAAATAAATGCTCTTTTGGATCTGGTCCCAGGGAACATAGAGTCATAGAATCCTTAGAGTTAGAAGGGACATCTGAAGGTCATCTAGTCCAACTCCCCTGCAATGAACAGGAACACCACAGCTAGATGAGGTTGCCCAGGTCCTGATCCATCCTCACCTTGAAAGTCTCCAGGGGCATCAACCGCCTGTCTGGGCAGCCTGTTCCACTGCCTCACCACCCGCACCGTAAAAGACTTTTTCCTTATATTCAACCTAACTCTACCCTGTCTGAGCTTGAAACCATTTCCTCTTGTGCTATCACCACAGACCCTGCTAAAGAGTCTGTCCCCTTCTTTTCTGTAGCTCCTTTTTAGATACTGAAAGGTTGTTATCAGGCCACCTCGGAACCTTTTCTTCTCCAGGCTGAACAGCCCCAGCTCTCTCAGTCTGTCCTAATAGGAGAGGGTTCCATTTTGTAGATCATTTTTGTGGCCCTCCTCTGGACACACTCCAACAGGTCTGTGTCTCTCCTGTGCTGCATCCACATCTGGACACAGTACTGAAAGTGAGGCCTCACCAGCAGAGGGGCAAGATCATCTTCCTTCACCTGCTGGCCACGCTGCTTTTGGTGCAGCCCAGAGTGCAGTTTGCCTTCTGGGCACATTTCTGGCTCGTGTACAGCTTCTCTTCCGCCAGTACCCTCATGTTCTTTTCAGCAGGGCTGCACTCAATCTTTTTGTCCCCCAGCTTGTATTGGTAATAGGGGTTGCCTTGTCCTAGGTGCAATATCTGGATTTGTTGAACCTCGTAAGGTTCACCTGGGCCCACTGCTCAAACCTGTCGAGGTCTCTTTGGATGGCATCTTGTGCCTCTGGTGTGTTGACTGCAGCCCACAGCTTGGTGTCATCAGCAAACTTGCTGAGGGTGCACTCGACCCCACTGCTGATGTCACTGATGAAGATATATTAAAGAGCATCAACCCCAGCAGAGACCCCAGGGGGACACCACTTGTCACTGATCTCCATCCAAACACTGAGCCATTGACCACCACTCCCTGGACTCGATCCTGCAGCCACTAAGACCATCTGGTCATCTTCTGTTAGTGTGGTAGAGTCTATGCATCTCTGTTTTATAGGGCCATTAAAGAAACTTACTCCTGTATTATTGGAGCCCAATTAGAGATTGCCCTCATTACGAAGTCTTTGGATCGTTGCACAGAGGTCCTTATGGCTCTTGTCACCCCAGGCCCAGCTGTGAGATCAGACCAGGTTGCTCAGGGCTTTACCCAGTCAGGCATTGAAAACTTTCAAATTCAGAGAGTGCGCAACCTCTCTGGCAGCCTATCCCACTGCCAGCCTGTCGTTCTGGTAAAAGCATTTCTCCTTGTATGACCAAGCCTCTCCTATTTCAGCTTACTGCCGTTATCTGTCCTCCACCCGCCACAAGTGGTTGTGAAGGGCCTGGCTGCCCCTGTCAGTCTGTAGGGTGGCTGTGATGTGCCCTGGGCCATTTCCTTCCCAGCTGGATGAGCTTCCCTGGCCCAGCCTCTGCTCATGGGGCGTGCTCCAGCCCTGTCATTCCTGATGGCCCCTGCTGAGCCTGACAGTCTGTTTCATCCTGGGTAGTACGACTTCCTTTGGTCTACGTTACTTGCCAAGCTGAAATCCTATCCTGTTATTAAAAGAGAGAGAGAATTCAGGAGTTTTGTTTTTCTCCCTCCTTTGTTTCTCAGCTGTTTGCGCTCCCTGCTCACCTCTTTGTTTCAGTGACTCTCCCATTAGTACTGCTCTGTAACAATGCAATTACCGTCAACAGTAAACTAAAAAAACCTTGAACAGGCATGAAAATGCAACAGAGATACTGTGGAGCTGCATTTGGGTACTAATGAGTGGGTAAAAAGATTGTTGGCTACTTTTAAGATTAGTGCAGATTTTAAAGATTCAGCCTTTCATAATTTTTACACTGCAATCACTGCAAAAAAGATGGATGGAAAGTAGAGAATAATGCTGCATCAATGTATGTCTGTATGGTCTTTGAAATGATCTTAATCAGGGCAAGCACTTAAATAGGATGGCTGTGTGTCCACAAGGGTCTTCCCGTGAGAAGATTTTATTGTAATAGGAAATATAACTAGTGGGATAAAAATACACCATATCATTATGAATGCTAGCTTATGACTAACCTATTGCAATCTGTTAGATGTTACCCACTGCAATCTGAAATAACCCTTTATGTATAGAAATTTGATAGTGACATCTTTTCCAAAACGTTCAGGTAGAGGTACAGACAGCCCAACAGAATGTCTTTAGAAATAGGAAATGAACACTGTAAATGGGGAAAGAGTACTTTCTAACATAGCATATCCTTCTGTCTTGAAAATACATTCTGAGGTGATGTGTGGAATATTTCCACCTGTGATATTTAATCAGTTCATCCCCTATTGTCTGTTGTATCCCATGGTATCTTTGATTAGCAGCAGATAAGTGTTCCTCTTTATTTCCAGAGCATTTATAGTATAATGGTGTATTTCTGTTAAGAGCTCTGCTGACTTCGCAGTGAGGATAGATACAAAATAAAGACACTTTGTGTGTGCTGAAGAGTTCACTGTGTTGTAATTCCTCTATATGATCAATGTAGTCATCTTCCCATAATGCTATTGACGTCCTCCTAAGCAGCATTCTCGTCCTGCAATTTTCCTTTGAGAAGTCAAATCTTCAATATCATCCATTCTGTTATTAGTACAGTTTCTACAAAGAAGCCATGGGATAATAAGCTGCCTAGCGCAATTCTGATTGTTATCATGGCAAGCACTACATAGAAAGATTTGATTGAAGTTATTGGCAAATGAATCTTTGAACTTCCAAAGCTATTCACTGTGAGCAAATGGGACACACATGTGGTAATGCTTACCTCTTGCTATTTTGACTGCACTTCGATTCGATCTAGTTCTTGTGCCAGCATCACATTATTAGTGTTGCACCGTTCTGCCTGTGTATTTCTTAACTACCTTCCTTACATTTCAAAATATCCACTACTAACATGTCCACCAACATCATGAACATATGCACAAATGCATTATTTCCACGTAGAACAGTTTTGTGTGCTCTACTAGCAGGTACCCATGAATGGAGCAAAAGGTCACCATTTCTTGACTTACAGGTCAAAATAAAGTTTGTCATGCAAAGGAGATTGTAATTATAACCAGTCTTCGATCTTTCTCTTAGGTTTTCATTTATTCCAGCTTTATACCATTCAGTGGTAATAAGCCTCTTTGCCAAGTTGAAGTACACAATCAGGTGTTTTAATGAGAGGGATCTGCATTCAAAAATGGCCGCAGCACAGCAGTATAAAGTAATGAGCACAGATGGAAAATCTGGCAGCAAGCATCATTTCCCACAGCACATCTTGATGAGGCAGAAACACTTAGAGCCTCCAGCTCCACTTGCTTGTGCACCCACATCCTGCAGATGTGAGCACTCGTGCATGCTAAGAAAGCTTTAAGGTACTTGCAAAGCCTGTCAAACAAATCAGTCTTCCAGTCATGCATTTTGATTACTTACCCCCTAAAATTCAAAAGTAACTTAGATCTAAGTAGAAACTAAATAGAATCATAGAATCACCAAGGTTGGAAAAGACCCACAGGATTACCCAGTCCAACCATCCACCCATCACCAACAGCTCTCACTAAACCATGTCCCTCAACACAACTTCCAAATGTTCTTTGAATACCTCCAGGGTCGGTGACTCCACCACCTCCCTGAGCAGCCCATTCCAGTGCCTGACCACCCTTTCAGGGAAGTAGTATTTCCTAGTGTGTACACAAATGTGTACTTGTTAGCAATCTCATTAATTTTACTGATGCCACATGTGAAAATTGATTGGCGATGCAAGGGCTACATGGCTAAATGTGAATACATCATACATCATTTGGATCTTCCTTCATATCTGAACTTAGGCGTTAGTCTGACACTATGCTACATACCACATGCAGTTCAGCTGCTAATGACCATTTGGAAATCCAGGTTACTGTCAGTGATGCAAACAGAGACAAAGGTTAAAAAAAAAAAAAAAGAGAGAGGAAGAAGGAAAAGAAGGGTGAAGAAGGGTGGAGATAATTCTTGCAGTTTACAAGGATCCAAATACTTTTCTTTCAATTAACAAATTCTGCTAGCAGGAAGGGAAAGAATAACATATTAATGGCGAGTGTTAGGTAAATTGAGAAAACAGGCCTTGATGAATTTAGTTGACATTTAGAAAGTTTCAAAACATCACAGAAATAAAACTGGAACCAGTTTCAGTAAGGAGTTGGGAAGAGACCCAGTCTAGCCCATCCTGGATAGATCCTACCTGGAAGAGAGAAATTTGGGTGACTTTCTGTAGGTTTACAAGAAAGATTTCATGATACGATCTTCAGTTACAATAAATGGAGATTCACTGATAGAAGAGGTTACTTATTGTCATGGAAGTAGAGGTAAATGCTGCCTGTCTAAGAATGCATAAAGCCATGCATTGCAAGAATCTCACAGTAATGGACCACTTTCTGCTTTTGAAAGTAAGCATTCCCCTTTGCAGTATTACCCTTACATAGATCTACTCAGAATTTACTTCTTGGTGGTTATTTTTGCCTGAGTTATTATTATGAACTTCCTGGAGAGTTTAGAATACACTATTGGTTCACCTCTCCTGCTAGCACATTTTGCATCTGTTTCTAATCAATGGTCATCTTTATGATTTATTGTAATTTTATATAAAGGGTGCCTTTTGCTTTTTACACAAAAATTACTTGTAACTCCTGTGGCATGTTACTAACCAGACCTTTCATCTGAGACTGTTTATTTCGTTCTTGTTTATAATACATTATATTTGTGATCATTATGCCTAATTACATTATTTTCTGGCATTTCCCATGATACTTGAATAGAGGTGACATTTTCAACTTATTTCGTCAAGCTCATTTATTTTCATCATCAAGATATTCAAGATAATCAGAGTAGAAGTTAACATATGAGCATTTATCTGCAGTAACTGACCTTTTATTTTATTCATTCTTCTATGTCTTTAATGCAGATTTCAATATCTAAGTGGCCATCATCTCATTCAACAGTGGCCTTGAATCAATGCAAAGCAATTTTTGGAAAAATACACCTCCAAAAACTCCCACATCGTAGCAAACAATTGACTATTTTTGTAATTTCTCACTCCATATGAGAAGTCAATCACAATAAACTTCTAATCTGTGATGTTCTCTTTCCCAGATATAATTGGAAATAAGAAATATGCAAAAATGTGCAGTCTGGTTACCCTCCTCCTGTTCCTTCATATGAAACCATGTTTTAACGTATGCATTCTGTGACCTCGAGTGGCCTGGAAACTGTTTATGGACTTATGTGAGGAAAATCTATGCCTAAACTAAACTCAAATTCCTCAGAGCTTGGTAGTACATGGACGTAGCACTTCTGTTCCCACTTTGAATGTATGTCTTTGGAACCATTTCTATCTGGGTTGGAGGACTCTCATTCTGTTTAGCTTTTTCCCACCTTAAATATGTCTACTCTGAGGTTGTTTTTACATTGTCAATTAAAGAATGAAGAAAGAGCATAAATTAAAAAAGCTAGCCAATGCTGATTCTGTCTCAGATTATGTACAGTTTGTGCCCTGAAATTTCAAGAAGAGCATTTGGCATAAAATCTTACTTCTGAAATTGTATTCTGTAATATTAAATGTAAAGTAAATCAAAGTGAATGGCTCTTTAATAGAAAGAAAGTCTAAAATGAGAGGTGGTGGACATCCAAGGTCAGGCAGGATGAGGCTCTGAGCACCCTGACTGAGCTGTAGGCATCTCTGTTCATGGCAGAGGGGTTGGACTAGGTGGCCTTTAAGGGTCCCTTCCTACTCAAATGATTCTGTGATTCTGTAATTAAAGGAGAAAATCATAATGTACGTAATGATGAGCCACATGTTAAATTCAAGGCTTCTGAGTGAGATAAACAATATATAGCACTCTTTGAAAGTAGAAACAACGGCATGATACAAACAAAGCTTTAAGCTGCAGGAAGATGTTTTAGTCTTTTAAATACTCCTGCCAAAAGAATGAGAAATAAAGCATACAAACATTCTGTATGGAAGCATTCTTCGTGTGCCAGTAGGTGGAAGTAGATGTTATAGCAAGCCTTTTCTCTGCAATGCAACTGACAATGTTGAAGAAGCAACAATGGGGAAGTTTACATCAGACCTTAACCTAAGTCCTCCACAATCTGTGGGACTTGGTAATGAACTTTGAATTTGCTGCTTGTATTTAATGAAAGACTTTCAAACTGCAGGCCAGAATAATGGAAGCCTCTCTGCTATCGGGTAAGAGATCAGTTTCTGTGTTTTATCCAGAGAGTTTTGAGTCTTCGAAAAAAGGAAGTTTTGAAAGGAAAGGCATATTATGTCTATATTCAGCTGAAGAATTATACCAAGACGCAGAAATAATGACTTTAAATCTCCTCTGGGAAGACGAACAAATATATTTATGTGTGCCACAGACTAGACAAGCAGTCTAGGTGTCTGACTACAGGAACAAACCCCAAAACAAAGTCCTTCCAGAACTCCCCTTTTATGGCCGCCACTACAAGTTTTATAGAATCCAGGTGGTAGATATTTCCACAGCATCCTGTTGTGCTTTATTTCTCATCTTGGAAGCGAAAAAGGCATTTAGCTCACCGTTATTTTGTCTTAATTTTTTATGTGATAGCTCAGCAGAGCTGGTCACCTAAGGCTTCTCTAACATTCAGTAGACCAAAACAGATGAATCGTGTGAAGTAGATACAAATCCTAAAGTAGACAAACAAAGCTTGTCAGATGAAATACTCCCTGTAAATAGCTATTTATCTGTATTAGTGTATGAGAGACTTTCACATTCCTAGGCCACACACAGCCGTTTACTTTATAGACACCTACGGCTGGCTATGGACAAACCCCATCCCTAGTTTCGGTATTCTACAGAGATAAAAGCCTGATATAGTCACCCCATTGCTTGATTCTTCCAGCGCTGCCAGAAGCAGAATTTCAGGCAATGGGTCCTGCCTCAAAATCTGACAGATTAGATTAGATTGCATAAAATTAGATGACTTTCCTGGATCATAAATTTTCAATGAAGTAAACGGCCTCTTTCCATACCTGGCAGGAAACTTTCAGCAGATGCTGTTCAGGTGTCTCCTGACCTTGGATTTTTATGTACAGAGAAGCAAAGTGCAAAGAGCTGAGAGTAAAATGACTGATCAATCAGAACATGTGAAAAAGCGCTACTAAGGGGAATAAACTGGGAACCTTGATCCAAAAAGCAGTGAAACTCATTGAAGACCTTGACCTCTTTTAGTTCTGAGGCTGCTCCTAGATGAGCTGACAGCTCTAATTGTCTTTCTACCTCTGCTGATTTTCTGCAATTATATTTTCTCATTTTTCCTCTTAATATTAATTCAGGCAGCAAAGCAACTCTGTTAGATGCATTTTGTTTTGTCCTTTTTGGTAGAATAGTGTTTGATATAAATTGAATATTCTGTCTGATGTAGACAACAAAAAGATCTGTGACCCTATAATCAAAGAAGTTCAGCATACATAAGGCTTCATACAAGACTTCCTAGAATGTGAGCAGGAAATGGTTTGTTGTTGCTGTTGTTTCCATTAGAGCAGCCTTTACAGATTCTGTTCTGCAGAACCTCATCAGTTCATTAGCTTAATCCTTGAGGTCTTTAAAAATATTCAGATGTGCCCACTTACTTTTGCAGCATCAGCAAGGGATTGCTGCTTTTTTGCTTGTACAATTAAAACTTAACAGTCCAACTGTGTCAGTCTGGTTCCAACATAATTCCATAGTAAATCAAAGTCATCAGCAAAAGCAATTTCAGCTCTGACTATGCGTCTCTCACCGCCATGCTTCATTAGTTACAGTACCAGCATTCACAGAAAATGTGTATGCAGCATAAATATGGGGAAGAATGGAACTTATATTAGGTAGCATAGCTCAGAACTACTTGAAACTTCACATCTACAATAATTAATGTCAGAAGTGGTCAGGCAACACCCCTGCAAGCTGTCTTAGCTCAGCAGTTCACTCTCAGCCACATTCTGTACTACGAGAATCTTCTCCATCCATTTTGGTAGAATGTATTTCAAATCATCAGCGAGGGAAAGGAGATAAACCGTATGAACACTTCATGGAAGACTTAAAAAAAAAAATCTACCAGGACCTTGGTAGCTTTACATCTTGGTAGATTTCTCTCTGTTTCTACATTTCCTAAAACAGTAAATTACTGAAACCTCTACTGATGCAGTGCACACTGTGTAGTTACTCCTTTTTGCCTCCTATTTTGCCAATTCAGAAACGCCTTCAATTCCTTTGCTTTCCGTCCTCACAAATCATTTGTGCTTTCATGTCAGCCTCAGCTCTTCAGGAACCCGTATCAGAACCCAGAAGCTTTCAATGTTGCTTGATTGAGACGTGGATCCACCAGAACAGCACTGAAGGCCTCACATTGCACCGAGAGAGGCAGATAGAGCAGCCTCTCATTTGTGGTCCTTAACAAACTGTTTTACTTAAGAGTAAAGTCATTCTACAAAAGCTTCTTGCTTATCCTCAGAGAACGCCTATTGGAAAAAAGTTTTACTGAAAAAATCCGGATTAGCTCTAGCATGAATTTTCTTTGAATTCTGCTTCCTTAAATATGATTTGAGTCTAGTAAATGTATTACATTTCGTGTGGCATCCTGACTCAGTTTGTAGTTGTGTATGTAGGCTTACACACACGGTGTTGCAGAAGGTTCATTACAGGCCTTGCAGGCGGGGTAGCACATTTTTGTCATTAACTGCAGTTAAACACTGGGACATCTTACAAACTGTTCTGTTCCTTGTCCTAAAACCAGGCAGCTACTGGAAGGCTGAATTCTGACTTACTGGTAAAACCATGAAAACAGACTGGAGGGGGCTTTATCTTATCTCCTGCCCCCCTTGGAGGTGCTGCTTTCCCCGATGGATACATGAACAATCAGCTGAAGAGCTGTGGAAAAGCTCTCACTCACTTTAAGCTTTCCATTTCTTCTGGAGGAATCATGTTGCAGAAATAAATTATACCCTTTGGATTAAAAATATGGAAACACTGAAGCAATTCTTTCCTGAAGGGAAACCCACAAGCATTTGCCAATTCTGCCCACAAAAAGGAAGACAACACAAGTAGGTACTGTTCTGTGTATTCTTATGTATAACAAATACAATTATTGTTAGAAACTTGTAAAAGGCATTGCATGGCTTGGGTCTGGTACTGGAGGTTCCCTGGTATACTTCAATCTTGCAGAAAAAAACTTCTTGCTTTTAGAGGAATTATAACATGGGCCATTCCTTAAGTCTTTAAGAGGAGTGAAGATGAAAGAAAAAAACACCAACTTTAACAACTGTTTTATTTTCCAGCATTTTTTCAATGGTCCTTCCCAAAGGGTTGGTCAATAAATCTCAAAGCAGTCTTACTCTGATTTTACAAAAACGCCATAAAATGCACACAACTTTTGCAAAACCGGTGCTAAATGGAGGCAAAGAAAATGACCCTCTGCTACCAGCTCTATAGATCTGCCATTATACAAAGTGGTCCAGGTGCCGCTAGCAACGTTGTTCTACCTATACTAAAGATTAGGAGAATTTAACAGTGGATAAATAAGAGAGATTTTTTTTTTTCTCATTCCAGTTAAAGTATTTTCAAAACAAAGTTTCAATCGCTATTTCTATGTATGAGGTACAATTTGTATGTAACAACTTTTGGCCTGAAGAATGCTAAAAGGGCCAGACTGCTGATGATCTGGAATGACAGAGGAGAAATCATGAGAAATACGAGTGGAAAGGAGAGAGGTATGAGGTGGGCACACCGAGATTATAAAGCTGCATTTGTGTTCCGAAGCCTTGACAACAGACACTTTTCTGTTTCTATCTCATTTGTCTGTAAAGGACGTGGGGCTTTATGTTAACCAATTCTAAATACCTTTTAAAAAATGCCCTGATGGACAGTCTGAGAACAGAAGAGGATCTATGATATCTTGTATTTCTGTGCAGAGTGGGAAACTTGCTAAATTCTGTTGTATGTTATTAGCCTACATGTTATGTATTTATGGGTAGCCTGCTCCTTGAAGAGCTCTCTAGATAACCTCAAAAAGATAGAATAGAATGAAACAGAATGGAACGAAATGGAATAGAATGGAATGGAACGGTTTGGGTTGGAAGGTACATTTAAGATCACCTAGTTCCAATCCCCTATTCTAGGCAGGGACACCTCCCTCTAGACCAGGTTGCTCACAGCTCCATCCAGCCTGGCCTTCAATGCTTCCAGGGAGGGGCCATGCACAACTTCTCTGGGCAACCTGTTCCAGTGTCTCACCACCCTCACAGTAAAGAATTTCCTCCTAATATCTAGTTTCAGTCTACTCTCTTGATATCCTTGAGGTCTGTTTGAAACCCCTTCTCCCCACCACTTTTTTTCAGAGGTATGACAAGAGCAAACAGCCGAGGGGCTGGAGAGCATCCACAAGAAAACTCTGGCAGAAGCAGGAATTCTGTGCTCTGCATTACCTTTCAGAGGAATTTCCACCAAGCTCACAGTTAATCCCCAGATAAATTACACTGAGTCTAGCTATATCTTTCTGAATAGGCGACAGAGTAGAAATCATTTCAGCCAAGTTAGACAAATAAACTCAAATTGACTGAAACAAGCTGAAATTCTGGAACAAATAAATAGGGTCAGTATCTCGTCTCTAACCTCAGTGAGCATAGCTGGAAAGATTTCTAAAAAAGGAAGGCCAGTCTCCAGTAGGTGTTGCAAAGCAAAATTAATTACTTTATTAGCTGCTTACTAGAAAATACTTACAAATATTTCATTTATAATGAGATTCTTATGCAGACTTCAGGCTGTGCCACGAAACAGGAAATATTAATGTAGGTGTGATGTTAATTTCTGAAATCCCTGGGGATCCTTAATGGGATATAAAAAGCTCCTGTTTTTGAATAAAATAATACAGAACTGGTTTTAAATGCAAGATTGTTTGGAAACCAGTTTAGTGTGGCTACTGTGGCACTTGTGAATAGCAAAGAATAAGGATGGTTTCCTAAATCAGACACTGTACTTAGATATCCACATTTTTACCCCAGTGGAGCAAACCAGTGAAGAACTTTTATTTTTTTTAAATGGAGATTCATGTGTCAAAAATGTAAACTGTGACAATACATCTGAAGAGAAAAAAACACACACTTTTCGGGGGCAAAAAGTGAATCATCACAGCATATATATCCCTGAGTGCACTCAGCTCAAACCTGAATCTTAATATAGTTGGTAGAAATGTCACCTTGTCAAATGGAGAGGCAATAGCTGAAGGCAAGGTGGGATATTATAACTGAGTATAATTTTGAATTCCATGATATGATCGTGTAAGTAGAAAAAATAATTTGGAATATTTATTGATTAAATGAATAACCTTTAATCTTCCATTGCAGAAAAGATGAATTCTGTGGAATAGCAACCAGTGATAGATACATGTAATTATTTGCTGATATACGTCATTTTTATTTGCAGAACTTCATGGCAGTGTCTGAGGCACTTTCACTTCAAGCAAGCAGGCTATAAAAGAAATAGACCTCATTTTTCTCTCTGGAAATCAGCATTCTTTCAGATCCTTTCAGTATCTAAAAGGGGGGCTATAAGAAAGAAAAGGACAGACTCCTTAGCAGAGCCTGTTGTGACAGGACATAGGAAAATGGTTTCAAACTAAAAGAGAGGAGATTTAGATTGAACATAAGAGTTTTTCACAGTAAGGGTGGTGAGGCAGTGGCACAGGTTGCCCAGAGAGGTGGTGGATGCTCTGTTGCTGGAGATATCCAAGGTCAGGCTGGATGGGTCTCTGAGCACCCTGACTGAGCTGTAGGTGTCCCTGTTCATGGCAGGGGACTTGGACTAGATGGGTCCCTCCCAGCAGAAATGATTCTATAATTCTCTGATAATTTAAAAGCACGTACAACTTTGAACAGTGGGTTTTTTTTTTTTTTTGCTGTGGCTGATGTTGGTGTTTTGTTGTTCGACAGACTGGAAAAAATGGCTTTTGATAACTCCAATATTGAAAGTCTACACAGTACATTGAAAGTTCTGTCTTGGTGAAGAAAACAGTTATATGTGAGAGTAAGACTTCTTTGATAGAAATTCATTTTGTTAAGTGAATAGTTGAGAAATCCATCAAAAAATGCAGAAATGTTTTGGAAGATGGACATTTGAAGAAAAAAAAAAAAGCATCAAACCAAAAAAGATTTCCCCTGAATGGACTAAGAATGAGTTTGGCAATGGCTTGCCTGCAAAAATCCATTGGAGACAAAATCAGGCTGTGCATATAGGAAAGAAGCAAACAACAAACACATTTGAAAACCGCTGTGATTCATAAGATCAACAGATAACCAAGGAAGCAAAGATGGAACAAAAGTGAGAGGAGAGGAGAGGAGAGGAGAGGAGAGGAGAGGAGAGGAGAGGAGAGGAGAGGAGAGGAGAGGAGAGGAGAGGAGAGGAGAGGAGAGGAGAGGAGAGGAGAGGAGAGGAGAGGAGAGGAGAGGAGAGGAGAGGAGAGGAGAGGAGAGGAGAAAAAAACGTTACAGAGAAAGCTTGAAATACACAAAAGAAAACATCTAATTTCCTTCCTCACACTTTATTTAGATACTGTATTTGCATAGCAGTTATGACATCAAGTTTAGCTTTAAGCCATGTGTATTCCTATAGAAATCAAGAAGATTCTGAGAAACTGTGCGCTGCCTATGGCTGCCTATGGCTGCTAGGAGATGAGTGAAAATCTTCTTGCCTGCAACATCCAAGAAATACACATCATCTCTACAATTAGATCATAAAACACTGTTTTTTTGTT